>NC_142496.1:14419227-15136727 GCF_965113065.1 Corylus avellana
TCTTAAAACAAACAAACATAAAAAAGACGACATAAAAGGAACAATTGGAGTTGGGAAATTTATTGAAAACAGCTTCAACTAAGGAGATTGATTTTATCATATCTGATCATCTGTCATTGTTCTAGGGCATTGAATCCGCTCACAGTCATCCCTCCATCAACATGGATTATCTGTCCAGTAATGTAAGAGGCTGCAGGTAGGCAGAGATACGCTACCAAAGATGATATCTCCTCTGACTCCGCAGGTCGTCCAATAGGTGTCCGTGAATTTATAGTTTCCAAGACTTTGCCTTTGAGTAGCTGTAATAATATATAATAGTATTAGGAATTAAGCGCAAGGATTTAAAAGGAGAAGAAAATTTACACAAACACAACCAAAACAAAAATATATACCATCACCAGAAAAAAAAAATATATATATATATATATATATGCTCATACAGAATTTTTTTTTTCCCCCTCCCTCTATGCAAATAGGGAAAATGTTATAAGGGATTTTCAAAAAACCCAAAAAGAGTATGCTTTTTATCAACAACAAATCCAAAACGAAAAATATAGTGCAGAAAATAAAACAAAAAAGAAAGAAATGGGGAAAACATATTCAATGATGATTATGCCAACAATTAAGACAAATTAATGCACTTACATTCTCTGTTAAAGGAGTTCTTGTCGCCCCAGGTGCGACGCAGTTGGTCCTGATATTGTCTCGTGCCCACTCACACGCCAAGCTTCTAGTAAGTTGGTTTAGTGCTCCTATATATATATATATATATATATATATATATAACATGCAATTCAATTATTCAGGCCATTATGTAAATTTTTACAATATCCATAACCTGTTAATTATGAAAATAAAATTGCATAAATATACATATATTACGTACCTTTACTTGCTCCATAAATCGATAAGCCATCTATTCCCAACATTCCACTAACAGAAGAAATGAGAACAATACTTCCTCCTTTTGATTCTTTCATAAGAGGATAAGTGAGTTGGCTCATATGGTAAGTGGATTCAATATTAGTAGTCATGATGAATGTAAAATCTTGAGCCGTCACCTCTGTGGTTGGTTTAGCAAGGGAGGTCCCCACATTATTTATCTAAAACCAGTCATTGGTCGATTCTTTTTAAATATATGTACGCCTAGCTCTATTAAAACCACTCTTATTGGTTATATTTTTAGTGAATATGCATTATTATAAACAATAATCATAATGATAGTAGATGTATTACATGCATGAGCTAATTTTTAGTCAATATCCTTAAAGACGTTTATATATTTTGCAATTCCAAACAAAAACAAATTTTTGGTAATATATATATTACCATTGGATTATCAAATTCAATGGTAATAATTTTAAGGGTTAACTACCTAAAACTCCCCTAGGATTCCATTACTTTATTTTTTTCCCTTTGAATTTTAATTTGTATCATAGGAAGTATCTGTGGTTTTGATAAAGACCAAATTAGTCATTCCATTAGTTGACCGTTAGTTGATTTAACAGAAATGACACGTGGACCAATTAAATCTTGTCACATGTCATGTAATTTATTTTTTATAGATTTTTAAAATAAAAAATAAAAAAATATATTTTTTCCAAAAAAAAAAAAAAAAGAAAAGAAAAGAAAAATTGGGGGTGGCCAGTTGGCTCCAAGGGGGTGGCCGAGCCACCCCTAGTAGGTCTTGAGGGTGGTTTCAGCCACCCCCTTGGATCCAAGGGGGTGGCCAAGCCACCCCTAAGAGGCCAAGGGGGTGGCCGAAACCACCCCTAGTGGATCTTGGCCATCCCCAATTTTTTTTTTTTTTTTTGAAAAATATATGTATATATATTTTTTAATTTTATATATATATATATATATATATATATATATAAAATAAATTACATGACACGTGGCAAGATTTAATTGGTCCACATGTCATTTCCATTAAGTCAACTAACAGTTAACTCACGGAATGACCAATTTGGTCTTTATCAAAACCACAAGTACCTTCTGTGATACAAATTAAAACCCAGGAGAAAAAAAATAAAGTAGTGAAACCCTATGGGGTTTTAGGTAGTTAACCATAATTTTAAAAGATACATTACACTATTTGAGGGATAAAAGAAAGATAGAACTCTTAGGTATAGCATGACTTTTTTTCTTAATGAATACTACAGAAAACCAAGGACTTACAAGGATATTGAGTTTGCCATCAAATTGATGAGAAATTGTGTTCATAAGTTCTTCTCGTTGGGGACGAGACACAAGGTCACAGACTGAACCAGTGACTCGGAACCCCTTCGCCTCCCACTCGTGCAAGCACTTATTCAAATCACCTTGATTGCGAGAGCATGTGTGCACGGTCGCCCCAAGCCCTGCCAATTCCTCCACAATCGCATACCTATATATACATGCAAACATTCATCCGTTTGTCTCAAAACTCATGAAGCCAAAGCCATAAAAACAGAAAATTTCTTTTTGTGAAGCTCAAAATAAAAGCCAGTAAAAGAGAGAGCTGATAATAATTCGGTTGCCCCTAGGCCTGCCAATTCCTCTACAATAGCATACCTGAAAACAACATATAGTAACCGAATTTTCACAAAACAAAAATAAAAGCACAAGTTATATTTCCTAATTACAAAACAACAATTTCGTAGCTGTAGAATGATGATGACAACAAGCAAGAGAGTTCCAAAATGTTTTCAACACTACACATAAAACAATTACCAAGAGAGTATTTTCCTTTTTGTTTTCTGATGAGAAAATAAATTAGATTTTTTGGGGTAAAGGTCAAGCCAAGCCATGGATTCTTAATTCTTTGCCCCAAATTTTTTTAAAAAGAAAATGAATAAATAAAGGGTTGAATCCCAAAACAGTTTTAGCCATAAAATCCAAATCCCAAAGAGCAAAAGAGTTCAATGAAACAAACCAACTGATGCTCTAACTAAATATGGCTATACATTTACAATAAACTTCTAAACAGAGTTGCAATAAAAATAAAATGTCGCTTTAGATGGGTATTTATTTATTTGTTTATTTAATTATCTTTTAGAAATCTGCAGTAATTAGAATGATTTTTGAAGCAGAAAACAGAAACCAGAAAAAGAGTAGTAAGCAGAGAGAGCAAGAGAGAGAGAAGAGAACCCGATTCCTTTAGTTCCACCAGTAACAAGAGCTGTCATTCCCTGAAGAGACCACCTGCTTTCTTTGCTACCAATTTCAGCCATTTGATCCCTCTTTGACTCTTTTGTTATTTTAACTTGTGCTTCTCCCAATGGATTATATAACGTTGTTGGTTGGCAGAAGATAAGATGCTTATGTAAAACTAAAGTGTCTTTGTCTGTTTCCCCCAGGCAATATAACTTGGCAAATGCTAACACTTCCTGTCCACACATGCATGGTTTCCTCTATCCATTGGATAAGAATCTGAATATCCGTATTTCAACGTTAAGGCCAAAAGAATCAAACATTCACACCGGGCTTTCTCTAGTTAAGATTTTAGCTTAAAAGTAATTTTTTTTTTTTTGTTTTGTTTATACAGTGCTCACACATGTCAAATGTCTGTTGTAGGAGGCTTACAGAAAAGACCAAAGGTCAAAGTAGCTCATCGTGAGATGACGGTGGAAACTAGCAAGAGTGAATTTGATAAGGTGTATGAACATAATGAAAGCAAGAAAGATGAGAGAGTTTGTGTACTTGTATCTTTATCTCTTATCGGGATTTTTCATCTTTGATTGGCAAGCGAGTTCAACGGACTGGTTTGCTAATGTTTTCTAGGATTGCTTTTTGCTCATTTTTTTTGTTTTTGTTTTGTTGAAAAGTAAAAAGACTTAACATATAATTCATTTCATAAAACAGTACTAAAATACTTAAAATTATTTTCACTATTATGTCATATTACAAAAAATAAAAAATAAAAAAAAAAGTAAAAATCATCTTCGAAAGAGTACGAGCAAACGATTATGTAACATGTGCGTGTGATTATGTAACATTCTTATAAATTAGGTCACTGTTTTCTGCATAAGTAAAGAATAGTTTTATCAGGAAAGAAGAGAGATCGAAGTGGTGTCACGTGTGCAGATGTATAGAAGAGGTCCTTTTGAAGAGTATAAAGTTTAACAAATGAAGAAAATCTAGAAAAGAGAAAGATGGAGGACGTTCCCAAACAGTCCTCCAAGGCAAGTGCCAGAGGTCAAGGAGACTCATATGGAAAGTGGCGCATCTCGTGATTTTGTATTTTCTACCTTTCAAGGATGTTTTGAATGATCGAGGACATTAGGAAACACGTTAAGCTTAAGCAGAGACAAGCAACACGATCGAGGTAGTCAAGAAGGGTGGAAGCCGGGAGGTGTAACACTCTAAGAAATAATTAACTGGTAATTATCTCTTAGTACATCTTACTCTCAAATTTCCCTCCAGCATAAGGCAAAGGAATCAACATGAATCTTCATGAGAGAGCTTACATGCAACAACAAAAAAAAAGTGGGATTAGTGACGTGTCTACAGTGCAAGGCTTTTTCACACGTTACCAATTGGTGATGTGGCAATTGGTGACACGTTACTATCTTCCATTTAGTGACATGTCAACTTTGACGTGTCACCAAATGGTGATGTGTCGTTTTTAACACATCATCCATGGGTGACATGTCACAATGAAACGTTACCAAGGAGTGATGTGCCAAAGTGACACGTCACCAAATGATGATGTGTCACATTGACACGTTATCAAAGGATAATGTGCCAAAGTGATACGTCACCCCTTTGGTGTCGTGTTACTTTGGAACGTTACCCTTTGGTAACGTGTCAATGTGACACGTCATCATTTGGTAACGTGTCACTTTGGCACGTCAACAAAAGTAACACGTTCCAAAGTGACACTTTGGCACGTCATCATTTTCACTATTATGTCATATTTCAAGATGGGTAAACATGTCCATTCCTATGCTATTGGAGCTTACGTCATTGAGCCAACTAGGGTTGGCCTCACACAGGCATTTTGATCGGCAAGTACCGTTCGACTCGAATGCATCCATTTCTATGGAATCTCCGCCACCAACACTGAGCGAAGTCAGGTTGGTCTCACATGGCCATTTTGATGGGCAACCACATAGCAGCGCGGATATGGATGACATTGATGATAGTGAGACACAAACCCCAGAGGACATGGATGATGGGACTGGTGCCATGCAGCCCGATGACCGTACTCGGCAAGTGTTGGGTCTCAACCAGATTTGAACGATAGGTATGTATATATGCTAGTCATACCAATATATACGTATATACTTATGCATGTTCTATAGTTAGTATTCACTTTCAAATAATATCAATACTCATTTATGCGTTAAACATCAATGCAGATGGAAGTAATAATTTGGATGTGTTGACCATTAATGACATGCACAGGTTGTGAAATATCCCCGACGGGCAAAGGGTCGCGTGCGAGTATAATAATGTGTGGCAGCCCGTAGGACTAAGCGGCTCAAAATTTAGACCGATGACGGTAAAGATTGTCAGGAGTGAGGCTTTTGTCAGGATATGCGACTACTGAACGAAGGTACCACAGAATACGAAGGAGGATTTATGGAACTCCTTGATGGTATGTGTAAATTATATGTTATTAATTTATGATAGCATTTGTATTTTATTTTGTAAACGACACTGATGGTGAAAATATAATTTAGGGTCAATAATTTCTCAATTTTTAACTTATGCAGACGCACTTCTACATTTGTCCTGACTCGAATATTGACTCAATCAAACATGACGCATTCAGAGACAAGGGCGCTAAGCTGAAGAGTTGGAGACACAAATTAAAAAAGAAACTTAACATTCGCCGGGGCGATACTCTTGCGACCGTGAGGGCGAGACTGGGGCAAAACTGTGATGACGCCTAAGCCAAGGCACACGACAATAAGCCTGAATATGCTGATCGGGTTCAAGGGGTTGGTTCAAATATTCTACCTGTGCGCGGCAACATCCATTCGTATTATACACCATCCTAAGCATGGTCACAGAACCCTAGAAACTCGACGGTCTCACAAATGATTGAAAGATCAATTGAAGCTGAAATGGAACAGCACATGGCACAACTAGCTACACAGAAAGAACAGATGGATGTGATGTTGGCCCACCAAAAGGAGCAGAATAATCACCTTACATAAGACTACATCAATCTAATTATCAATTAGATTTTCACTGACCCACTATTTATTTTAAAAAGCCTGTTAAATCATTATTTTTTAAAAAGTTTAATTAAACTAATAAAATTAATTAATTCTTTAATTAATTATTTAATAAAGTAATTAGGTATCTAGGTATGGTTCCCAATAATTTCCATAAATTATTTTATTCCTTAGGATTCATATATATATATATATATATATATATATATATATATATATAATATCTTAATGTACTTTGAATTATTTGCTTTAAAAATTTTCTCTCATTTATTCTATTTTATCTATATAGATAGATAAGTATACTGCCAACTATCCTACATATATATATAATTATGTGTAAACCCTGTCATACCCATATATACACGTCAAAGTACTCCCTATATACACATGAACACTCTGTATCTTTATATGTATTTTTATAATTTAAGGTACTCCATATGTGTATATGTTTATAACTACTTTAATCATCACTTGTTCCCACAAGGGACAAAGTAGATGTGAGCTATGGCATCACGTGAAGGGTTAACAAATCCTTTATTCTCCACTACAATACAACAAGGCAACCAAGGCAAGAAAATACTAAAATCTTGACAAAACACTTGTGCTCTTAAATAAGAGTGTATATATATATTCTTCTTTATTATTATTATTATTATTATTAATTCGTCCATTCTCATTGTTAACCTAAGCTAACCCCTTTTTAAAAATTTATGAGTCAACTAAAAATACCCTAAAGGGACTTAGGATTGTCACACAATTGGTGTGAGAAAATGAGCGTAGAAAAGTAAGAGTGTGTGTAGGATTACTTGTGTAAGAGGTATGAAATCATAAGAATTAACCAAGTGCTGAATTAGTGACTGACTCAGCAACAATTTGTTTTTAGAAAAAGAAAAGGGAGGTAAACAAATTGAAAACGTAGAAGAAAAAAATCATTTATATTTTTGGTTTTAAGAACATAAAATTGATTTGGTACTGATGTTTGTTTCTTGCTTTGTCTTGTAAAATATGTCATAAATTGTCAGTAAATTAAATTATATCTGAAAACCTATAGGAAGTGACAACTTATTTAATTGCATACATACGCACATTATACAAAGTCAACAATGTCAACAAGTTTCGAGCAAAAGCGCCACCATTATCATACATTGTGGCATATTACATACATCTACGACAAGCAAAATAAAACGTCGTAAACCAAAGGTAACGAGGAATGTGATAAGTGTTTAATACATATACATATAACATCGTCGTAAACCACCATTGTAACTAACATAAAAATAACATCACTAACGTCATTGTGCAGCACTACATCTTCGGCTCCTTAGTACCCGGGTAGCACTGCGTGCACCACCATGATGTGATGACCTTGTCTCACTAGCTTTTGCCTGTGGTTCATATTAAGGTCCATACAATGCGTTAGCAAAAATAAAATAAATAGAATAAAATGTGAAATATTTTATTTTGTTTTACCAGTGACTGAGTAGCTCTACGTGTACGAATCGTTGGAGGTGACGACCTTGCTTGTCCTTCTTTTTGGGGCTGAGATTGTGATCTCTATAATGCATTCAGAAAAGAAAAATAAATAAATAAATAACTAAAACAAAAAAAAAAAACAAAACAAAACAAAAAAAGCCAAAACATAAGTGCCAAAAATTACACATAAAGTCGCTCGATATTTTGGCATAGCTCATCGCATACTAACAAAACTAATAATACAACATGTTGTATGACTATTAAACCATTTAGTTATTTCTAGTTTTACCTGTGACTCATTAGCCATACTGGTACGAACAGTTGCTTGTGATGACCCTCCTGCTGCTTCTGTGTGTGGTCCATATTGTGATCCCTAGAATGCATGCATTAACCAAACATAGTCAGAATGGAACATTTTCAGGCTAAGACAATGTAGTATCATTTTCAATAAGGTAACTAAGTTAGCAACAATAATACTAATATTCCTCTATTCAATAAGTAATAAGTTAAAAAATTTTGGCTTTACCTATACTCGAGTAGTATCATTTTTTGGCTTATATTTCTTTGGTTTCCACCTCTTCCGGTCTTCCCTCAAAGGTAAGGCACAATCTTTGTAATTATGCCCTAAACCCCCACAATTTCCACATCTTACAACATAGCCACTACGAGTTAGCATGTAGGGGTTAGTTGGCTCATCTGGCGCTTTTTTCCTAGCAATCTTTGGTCTACCAGGAGCCCTTCTAATGATAGGTGGCAGAATCTCATCACATGCATCATCAGCCGGCCATGTATCCGAACCTTCAATGCCATATACTCAAGATGCATATCCTTGCATGTACTTGTCCATCTTGTAATACACATTCAAATACTTCTCCGGCTTTTGCTTATGCATGTAAATTGCAGCACAAGCAAAGGATCCCATTCAATTGCCTTCTCGCATATGTGCACGTGTGGTGATCTAACCTAACTAAATGCCATGCATCGTACACGTGGTCGATCTCGAACTCCAGTTCATTTTGCCATCGACTTATACAATTTCTTGCATCACTTTTTGATCTCTCCAATTTTTTTTGAATCTTTGGGCATATTGTGTATTGCGCTGCCCGGACTCCATTTCTTTTTTGCTGGAAGCGTGCCATTATCATCTAACGGATTTCTTCAACCATTGTCAGGATCGGCTTACCCCTAGCTTCTTTAATCCAAGCGTTAAAGCTCTCAGCCAAGTTGTTCAATAGCATAACACTTTTGAATTGGCAGCTAAAAGCATGTCTGGACCATGACGTTTTAGGTACATCGGTCAGGTAAGCGTGTGCTTCTTTATCCATTGACAAAATCTTCGCCATGTAGTGCTCAAATGCATAAATATTGGCTGCTCGTGCAGCCCCCTACAGCTCATCTTTGAACGCTTTTCCCGTACACCCTCTAGCTTTGAAGTTTGCATGTAGGTGCCGAACACAAACACGATGCTCAGCATGTGGCAACACTACATCAACTGTAGTTCTAAGGCCCTACATACATGAATATAACATTGAATAATATGTAAGAACATAATAAAATTTTAATTGATCAAAAAGAATCTAAGCATTTTATGACACCAAATACCTTCTGTCTATCAGACATTATAGTCCAACCAAGTCCACCTTCTGAGCCGCATAAATCTTCCAGCAAAATGGTAATAAACCATTGCCATGACTCTTTGGTCTCGGCCTCAGCCACTGCAAATGCTATTGGGAACATGTGGTCGTTTCCATCCTTGCCTATAGCACACAACAATTGCCCCACATATTCCCCCTTCAGATGACAAGCATCTAAACAAATAATTGGCCAACAGCCATGCTTAAAACCCTTCTTGCACGCATCAAGGCAAATATACATTCTTTGGAAGAATGCTCTTTCTCTCTGAATAAAAGCACTACTACCAAGGTTAGTGCTTCGTACTGCCGACGCGTACCTCCTTATGAGGCGATATTGCTTGGAATGACTACTAAAGAGTTGATGCAATGCCTCATTCTTTGCCCTATAGCAACAAGCAATGGGAACGTCTATGTTAAGGTCTCTCTTCACCCTCTATCACAATGCATATGGGGTCCATGTAGGATCATCCTCGAAGTCCTTCTTATATGTACAAATCATGTAATCGACATCGTATCTGGTGTTTTCGTACTGATTACCACAAGTATGAGTCGGGTAGAAAGTTTTAATCTGTATACAGTTTCTTGTAGCATCAATAGAGGCGTGCATCCTCCATGCACAATGTGTTTCTCTACATATTGCACTAACTCTACCAAAGTCATTGTGTTTGTAGTTGTAGTCGAACCCATTCTGCACAATATACAGTTTAAGTGCCCTCTTGAAAGAATATATATCTATAAACTGATCTTCTAAGCCAAACTTCACTGGAATTTTTAAGTCATGTTTCTCATTGAACTGCCTATACCGCTTCTTATTTTTTCCACTGTCAAAATCACTGCCCTTCAAACTCACAAGACCATCTCTTTCATCCTCAGATTCGTCATCCCCAAACTCAGCTTTTTTATCATTTATATTATAGTCAACCTTCTTCCACCAATTGGACGTTCCATCTTTTTCTTTATTGGCCTCATCAGCATCGTAGTATAGTTCTTCATCCTCACCATTAGTTACTTCAAAGTCACTCAACAGCTCTTTTATGACTTGATCAATATTCTGAATAACTTTGGTCTTCCGTGGCCTACCATGTCTTTTGTTGTTTTTAGCTGTTTCTGGCATGGTGTGAACACGGTCATGAGCATTGTCCTCCACACCGACATTACAGTTGTGCACCACACCAACATTAACGTTGTCCTCTTCATCTTGCAATACATGTTGAGCATACATTTTTTTTCTTCTTATTCTTCTTACTGAGAAAAAAAAGAAAGGATCAACAACCATTACAATTTACCTAAACCCTAAACACAAATAAGCTTAATGCTTAATCAATAAACTTTTTTTAAAAGAATATAAACATGTGTACCAACCTCGACTGGTGGTCGGTTACTTGCCTGCTTGCTTTCTTGGAGGTGCACAGTCGCTAGAAGTCATTTTCTTTGATGGTGTAAAAGTACAGGTAGCCTAGTTTTGACCCGTGGGCTTTTAGAAATTATTGGTTGAGCATTTTCAAAAGGGATTCCATCTTGTCCTTCTCCATCTCCATCTCCATCTCCACCTTCACTGGCAGCCCTAGTTGTCTCATCCACCCCACCACCCCCTTCTCCATCTTCTCTTACAGCAGCTTCAAGAAATAAATGCTCCTCTATAATAACAGCATCGTCCACCAAATGTTCAACATATAAGTGAACTTCTTCAAATGTGTAACTCTCAACAACCTTTATAAAATCTACAATTTCTGTATCTCCATTGAAAGATATCAATTGGTCATCGACGTTATACCAGAGTCTAATGTCGTTCAAGTAACCTAAATCACGAACCAACTCTTTCACCTCCCACAAACTCAAATAGTCAACGTCGTACTCTCTTATTTTATGGACGCCACCACCAAAGTACGAAAATGGGTTATGGCGCATTATCCCACCATGATGGACGCTTATATTGATCTGCATATCTATAAACATATGAAAGAGACCTAAAATATCAAATGATCATCTGATTCATGTGAACATACAAAGAAAGTCATAAGTTCATGCAATAAGCAAACAATATTTTGCTAAGTGTTTTGTATACATATGCATGTAAAGTGGGTTACATAAGATTGAGAACATGCAACATTTTTATGTTTCATTGTTTCATTCCATGCAATATGTGCTCTTTAAGGTGGTCCATGCTCTCTTTAAGGTGGTCCATGCCCTCATACATGTTTGTTCTTTTATCCAAGGGCAAGACTATGTCTTTCTTTAACCACAAAAAACCAAACTACCACCCCAGCCAATAATTACTCCCAACCCTCTCTATAACCCACAATCAATTGTCAAAGGACGAAACACGACAAACATAGGCTACTATGGACAAAGCAATTACAGCCCAAAAGTTGACAACAATAATGGAATAAAGTCAGATTCCATTCCAACCACAACCAATATGGACCACACCCGCTGCCAACAATGCAATAAAGTGCGTTTTGTAAGATTCCAACACATATTATATTGTATATATCAATCCAACACAAATTCGACAAAAATTTTGGGGACGGTGGATTCTGTTGCGCTGGTGGGTCTCTGTTCAGTCGTCGGTGGGTCTTCGTTCAGCCGCTGCGTGGGTCGGTGGGTATGCTTGGGATTGAAAGTGTTGGTGGGTATGTGTCAGTCATTCGTTTCGTTGGGGAAGAAATATGACTTGGGTGTTTTATTTGAAACCCCCAAGTTTCCAAAACTTACCGTTTTGGGAACATCCAAAACGATGAGTTTTGAGCCTACGTGTACAATTGAACACGTGGGATCAACATTTTCGCCTCATCTGGCATTCGTAAAACGCACTGTTTAGAAGGGACTAACGGCAGTTACAAAATTCTGACGGCAGAGAATTTTCAGGCATTTTAATTGGCCCAAGGAATAAATTTTTTAAAAAAAAACTTAAGGACTATTTAATTTTGGCGTGTTGACTCAGGGTTTTATGATATATTTACCCCGAAATAATATTTAACTAAATTAGAGAAAGTTATATGGAGTTTAATGTTTGATTCCTTTTAAAAGTGGCTATTTCTATTTGATAAAGTGAACTTTTCAGTTTTCTCCATAAATTCAACTTTTATTTGAGGAGCCGATTATGAATGCTCTATGAGCATCCATATTGAGGTGTTCAAATAAAAGTTAAATTTGAAGAGAAAAACTCTTTTTTTTTTTTTTTTTTTTTTAATTTGAAGAGTCACTTTTAAAATGAACCAAATATCGAACTCTTTATATCTTTCTCTACTTTAGTTAAATATTATTATTTTTCTTTTTTTGTTCTTCGTAGATGAGAGAGAAGGAAAATGAATATATAAGATTAAAAAACTAAATAACTTTCACTTTTTGGCACTTGGTATTTGGAGAGCCTTGTTTATCAAAGTTAAATTTGAAATGGAGTAAAAAGCTTGTTAAATGATTCTTTTTGTGAATCTTTTCAAATTTTTAAAGAAAAGCCAAATTTAAAGAGCTCAATGTGAATGCGCTAAGTAAATTAATATGGAAGATATGACATGAAATCTAGTGTATTGCTATGGCAATTTTGATATCAAGAATTTGGGTTCAAATCATGACAACAGAAAACGTAGCTTTTTTCTAAATATTTCTTTTGCCCCAACAACTCCCTCGTCAAGTGAGTCCATTACTGAGTAATGTTATATATAGTAGGGGTGAAAAGGCTGGCAGTTATTAATCACACTAATCGCTAACTACTTTTGAAGGTGATTAGGAAAAACAGCTAACCACAGTTAGTGATCTTTTTTTAAAAAACATAAAACTACTAATCGTTAACTGCCTATATATATACATAAAATAATAGAATATTATCTTATTACCCTATTCATTTTGACATATGTTACAACACTATAAAGCCAGATTACACCGGCCCAACCCCAACCACATCCTTTTATCCGTGCAAAACCCCAATTTGCAAAGACTGTTATGAAAGTTGCTACCTGTGTGCCGTTTTGAAGAGAGTGTTAACCATTTAGACTTACAAATCAATATAACAACTCTTCACATCTAACACATTAGTGTATGATGGAACACGAAAAGCATATATGTCGAACAGTAACCTGCTAAAAAATTAGGGTTGGCAATTTTGACACGATCCGTAAACCCGACACGAAGTTACGGGGTTTGGGTTTGGGTCATAATTGGGTCAACCCATTTATGACCCGTTTATTTTTCGTTTCTAGTGGGTCAACCCGCTTCGCCCGCAGGTGACCCTAGGGGGTGTCAAAAAAATCGGGTATCAACTGGTAACCGGGAAACCGGTTTTAAAACCAGTTGAAAAAAACTGGTAACCAGGTACCCGGTTCCAGTTCTCGTTTTTGGCACCCGGTTATAACCGGATAACCGGGTAACCAGGTGTATATATATAAAATAATATATTTTTTTATTTTTAATTTTTAATTTTTTTATGGCATTTTTAAACATTGAATTTTTATGGCATTTGTAAACATTGGATTTGAAGGGCATTTTTAAACAATGAAGTTTTAAGACATTTTTAAACATTGGATTTATATTTTTTTTTTTGATGCCCGAAAAGTCAAAAACAATGATTTTTTAGGATTTTTTTTTTTGGGATTTTTAGTTTTTTTTTTTTGAACAATCACAACAAAGCCCAACTTATTGGGACAAAAATGCTAATTGTGTTTTTTTTAAAAAAAAATGGGCAAAAAATTGTTAAATTAAGCACAAAAATTAGACAAAATACCTCAAATAAGCTAAAAAATTAGGCCCAATACCTAAAATAAGCCCAAAATGATTTTTTTTTTTAAAAAAAAAAGAACGAGGTAGAAACTAGAACCGGCCAGTTATTGTATAACCGAATAACCGGTATCCGGTTCCGGTTCCGGTTCCTGGTTTTGGCCAATAACCAGGAATCGGGACCGAGTTGACACCCCTAGGTGACCCACCTAACCCATTTAAAAAAATTAAAAAAGAAAACAAAAAAAAACAAAAAAACAAAAATTGGTGTAATTTTAAGAAATTGGCCTAACCGTTCTGTTGATTATCTTTTTCTTAGTATGATTTTCATCTTACTTGGTAAGTAATTTTGTGTTATGGGTTTAATTCCAAAAGATTGAGTTGTTATTTGAATAGACAATTAAACCTATTAGAGACAATTCCCAAATCATTTACCATGTAAACTTTATACTTTGAAATTTGCTAGTTGCTATGATGGAGTTGAAAATTGCTAATCTTTGTGAATGTTTTTATTAAATGCCAATTTGTTAACAATCAAACCTATTATGTTTTTATCATATTGTAATTTGTGAATTCTATTGAATCCCAATGGTATTATTATTACATTATTTTTCCTATTTTACCTTCAAACGGGTCGAGTCGGGTCGTGTCGCTGTGCCTTATAAGTAAACTGGATGTGTCGGGTTACCTAGATATTTGGCGTGTCGTGTCCATGTTTTAGATTTCAATCCATTTATTTAAACAAGTTGTGCCCGGGTTTAGCCTAATCGGGTGGTGGGTCACCCAAGTCGTATTTGGGTTGACCCGCTAACCCATTTTGCCACCCTTGGCTAAAACCAATGGACACCCTATTGTGACACGCTAAACTGTAACATATATGATATTGTGCCACCCTATTCATGAGACTGCAATGCTATGCCTTCATATATATAATTGAAAAAAAAAATCTTTTGAAAAGCAGTTAGCAATTATTAAGGTTATTAACCACTAACCGCCTAGTGGAGGCGGTTAGTGAATTTTAACCGTTTTTTCACCCCTAATATAGAACACTTCCATGTAAAGCATTTAACTAAATGATAACTCTTCCACTTAAACATTGATGTACATATCATAGCTCCTTGTTTTATTTTTTATATTTTGAGGAAACTTTCCAAAAGATTCATCAACTACCATTCGACTTGAAAAGACCCTCAAATTTTAAAACCTCTCAATTTTACCCTCGAACTTTCAATTTGTTGCAATCTACCCCCTCTGTCAATTTTTGGACTTTAAAAGTGATGAAATGACCTTTATACTTTGAAAATTTTATAAAATTTCAAATCCACCCTTAATTTCATATTGAAAAATAAAAAATAAAATTGAAAATTGAAAGGTAATTTGGTCTTTTTAGTGGTTTTCGTTAGGGTTTAACAACAAAAATTGATAGAGTGGGGTCAATTATATCAAATTGAAAGTTTAGGGGATAAAATTGTGAGTTTTTAAAATTTGAGGGGTTTTCTCAAAATGTGTGGTAGTTTAGGAGTCCTAAGTGAAATTATCATTTTTTTTTTTTTTGAAATTTAAGGGCGTAAAAATGCGGTTATGGTTAACCGCTAACCGTAACCACCTATGTTGTTACTAAATTTCACTAACTACATCCACTAGGGGTTAGTAAACATATAATCCCCCGCTATAACCGCTTTTTTCAAAGTTGGGCCTTTGGGCCAATTTTCAATTTTGGGCTTTTTTTTAATTTTTTTTTATATATATATATATATATATATACCACATTGGACCAAATTGCTCCAAAAAAAAGCAATATTGCAAAAATCTAAAATATTTTACTTCAAGTTTATATTAATTTACATCTACTTGTACTTTTTTTTTAAAAAAAATGTCCTTAAATGAAAAATCATAACTTGTTAAGAATACAAGTTATACTAATAGAAAAAAAAAAAAAAAAATGCAAGTTATACAACATTTAGTCCTTAAATATATTATACAACATCGTTTTTTCAAAATTGATTAAAAAAATGGTTTAAAAAAGAAAAAAAAATTGTTCAAAAAATGATATAGAATAATGGTTCAAAAAATTGTTATTATTGTTCAAAAAATGATTAAAATATATTATTATAAAAATTTCGTATTATATATGTGTAATTATAATTTATAGCATATATGGACTTATAACATACATTGGAACTAAGTCTCTAGGTACTTAATTAATAATTATTGTATTAGTATAAATTTGTATAATTATGTCATGTTATATATGTATAATTTGTTATTATATAATCATAAATTGATCATGTGATATAATCATATATCTTATAATGATAATACTTTAATTGTGGCTATACGTATTGTTAGTTTATGATTTTGCCTCATTCGGTTTGCATGTAATTTGTTGAAAATGAACACCCTGTTTGGACAGCCAGAAGTAGTGTCCGAACAGCATTTACAGAGAGCTCATTGTGCTATTCTTTGAAGACTTGTCTGGACAGCCAGAAACCGTGTCCGGATAGCAATTATAGAGACTTCCAAATTGTGTTTTTCGACGACCTGTTCGGACAACCAGAAGCCGTGTCCGGACAGCATTTATAGAGACTTCAAAATTGTGTTTTTCGAAAGACCTGTCCGGACAGCCAGAAGCCGTGTCCGGATAGCATTTACCAAGACTTCGATCTTTTGTTCTTCGAAGACCTGTCCGAACACATGGCTTGGTTGTCTAGACACCAAGGGTTCACACATATGTAACCCTAGCCGTGTCCGGACACATACTTATACCTGCCCGGACACGACCGCTAAATTGTTGTTTATTTTCTATTTAAACAATCTGTTTTGCCCATTATTATGTATGTATAATGAGAGCGAATATAGTTAGCTAAGAGAGAGAGATTGAGAAATCGAACTTGAGCGTTTGGATCTCTCTTAGAGTAAAGGTGAGAAATATCATTCTTGTTTCTATGATTAAAGATTAAATACGTGAAGCCAATCAGAATTCCGGTAAAAGGAAATCATATAGAAGAATTGTGTCAGATGTTCTGGAAAGGGCTACTGCGGTAGAAGTCAAGTGGGTCGCTTGTCGTGTGCAAGGAAGTGTCAATTGCAAAGGTTTTGTAATCCTTCTTGTATTCCTTATTCTTCTTATAATGTATTGATTTCTTGGGTTTGGCTACCCTGGAGAGGCTTTACATTTAGATAGTTCTCTAAATGGTTTCCTCTTCGTAATCAAATATTTGTGTTCTTGAATGTTCATTACATATCTGTATTTGCTTGATTATTAACTATTAGGTCAGATCTTATCCCCATACTCTTTGTGAAACACCTAGACATTTAGAATAGGTGTCGTTTGGAGTCATATTTAGGTCTTTCAATTGGTATCAAAGTGGGTTCATTCTGTGAAGGAATTATTTCGTGAGTATGACTCGAGACTCCATATCAAAATGTCTCATACTATTGCTCCTAATTCCCTTCCCGTCTTTGATGGAACTAATTATATGCTTTGCAAAATTCGTATGAGAGCATACTTTAAATCCATTACTGTTTGGCATATTGTTGAATCTGGATGGACTCATCCAAACAAAGCAATAGCTGAATGGACAACGGAGGAAAAGAATAATGCTATTGCTAATGACAAAGCTATAAATGCTATTTACATATTTGTTTTAAATGAGGAATTTTCAAGAATTTCTAGATGTGAGATAGCTAAGGAAGCTTGGGAAACTTTAGAAATCACACATGAAGGAACTAAGGTTGTTAGAACTTTAAAAATTCAAATGTTAGTTTCTCAGTTTGAGGAGATTAGAATGCAGGAAGATGAAACGTTTGATGAATTCTACTCAAAGCTTAGTGTCATTAGAAACTCTACTATTGATTTAGGAAAGAAAATGGATGATGTTAAAGTTGTGAAAAAAATCTTAAGGTTGTTACCTAAGAGGTTTATGCATCAAATTGCTGCTATACAACAGAGCAAAGACTTAGATACAATGAGAGTAGAAGAACTTGTAGGTTCACTTCAGACTTTTGAGCTAATTGTACCTAAATACAAGAAAACCAAAAATATTTCTCTTTAGGCAAAAAATGATAAGGCCAATTCTTGTTGTTTGTCTGATGAGGATACTGGGGATGATAAACAATTTTCCATGTTTGCTAAAAAATTTAGAAAATTCTTTAGACCCATGAATGGAAATTTTAAAAATCAAGACTCAAAAGTATCTGTGAAACCTAGAGCTGAGGTTAGAGGTAATCCATGAGAAAACTTAGAGATCGATCAGGGGAATAAGTTTACTAGTGGACGCAAGTGTCATGAATGTGGGGGTCGGGGTCACATTCGAATTGAATGTGCAAACTTGAAAAGGTTCAAAGGTAAAGCTTTTAGTGTCACTCAAAGTGATGAGTCGGATGACGAGAAATTTGAAGAGGAAGTTGAAGGAGAAGTGAATTATCTAGCTTTTACTGCATCCTATGATAATGATTATAAGACAATTAACTCACCTCATATGCTAAACAATCCTGAAAATGAATCTGATGATGAGGTGGATTTACAAATTGCTTATGATGACTTGTTTGTGGAATGTGATAAATTGAACAAGCAGAACATGAGAAATTTAAAAAATCTGAAAGAAGTTGAACTTAAGAAAGAAGGGTTAATGAAATCTATGGATGAATGTCTAGCTATTCGAAACACATTGACATCTGAAAACCACGTGCTAATTGTTAAAGTTAAATCACTAGAAAAGGATCTGAATGATTCCAATGATCATTTAAAGAAATTTTCAAGTGATAAATTGAATCAAATGTTAGGAAATCAAAAAGATTCATATGACAGGACTGGATTGGGTTTTAATAAACTTGCTGCTTCATCTTCTTCAAATGTTGCTTCCACTTCTAAGATTATGTTTGTGAAACCTAAAATGAAATAGGGTGATTAAGAACTCTTGTTTACCAAAAGAAACCTTAGAAGATGTGACCAAGAATAGTAAGTTAAAATTCAAGGTCCCGGTAAGGACAAACTTCAATTCTAAGTTTATCCCTACGTGTTATCATTGTGGTGTCAAAGGTCATACTCGTCCAAACTGTTTTCAAATTAGGGCTAAACAACCATGGTCTCAGCAGAATATCCCTAGAAAAGATGAACCTGGAATTGGGAATCAACTAAAGGTATTAACTGCTCATGTGAAACTCATTAGTGAGAAGTTAGCTACTTTGTCAAATTCTGTTGATATAAAAGATATGTCTAATTTGACTGATAATCATGTGAAAACAACTCCTCAAAAGGAACAGGTCTGGGTTAAAAAGAAAGATCATCTGTGCTTAGTTGCTCATATTGCCTTAAGTGTGTGTAACTCGTGTTTGTGGTTTCTGGATAGTGGTTGTTCCAAGCATATGACAAGTGATAAGTCTCTATTCAAAGAACTTAAAGAAGGCAAAGGAGGTGGAAGCATCACTTATGGAGATGGCAGCAAATCAAAGGTGATCAGTCAAGGAATAGTGGAAATTTTCGGTGCTCCTACTCCTTAAGAAGTGTTGTATGTTGAAGGACTCAAGGCAAATCTATTGAGCATTAGCCAGTTTTGTGATTATGATCTAGTGGTTTAGTTCTCTAAGAAAGAATGCAGTATATTCGACTCTCAAGGAAAAGGGTTGATGGGAGGAGAACGCACTGCTGACAATTGCTATTGTCTCTCCTCAAACTCTTAGATCAATTGTAACAAGGCAACCCTAGACACTGGAGAATTGTGGCATCAACGATTGGGGCATCTAAATTTTCATGATCTGGTCAAAGTCTCAAAGACGGAAGCCATAGTTGATTTACCCAAGATTCATCAGGCTGATAAAGGAAAGTGTGGACCATGTCAATTGGGAAAACAAACTAGAACTCTACACAAAAAAGACTACATGCATTTTTACCTTTAGAAACTTAGAGCTTCTTCACATGGACCTCATGAGGCCTACACAAACAGCTAGTTTGGGAGGCAAGAAATATATTCTGGTGGTTGTGGATGATTTCTTTCGGTATACATGGGTAATATTGTTGAGAGAGAAATCAGAGGCATTTGAACAAGCTCAGATCTTATTCAAGAAGATCCAAAATGAACAAGACTGTCTAATCAAATGAATCCATAGTGATCATGGCAGAGAATTCAAGAATTTCATTTTTGAAGATTTTTGTGCTCAACATGGTATCCAACAAGAATTCTCATCTCCCATAACTCCTCAACAAAATGGGGTGGTCAAACGGAAAAATCGAGTCATTCAGGAAATGGTTAAAGTCATGATACATGCTAAGAATATGGCACAACATTCTTGGGGAGAAGTAGTCCATACGACATGTCATATTATCATGAGTATTTCTCAGACTGGCAACTAACAAGACACTGTATGAGCTACGGTAAGGCAAGAAGCCCATTGTTTCTGATAAGACTCATGAACCCCCTAGTCCGAATGTTTCAGCAGTCAGTATGCCAATATCTTCAGTTGCAGAAGATGAAAACATGACTCTGTCACCAGTTTCAAACATGGTATCTCACGTACCATCCTTCAGAGTTAAACTTAATCACCCTAGAGAAAAGTTGCTGGAAAATGTCAATGAAGGTCTACGACTGCGAAACAGGGTGGTTAATCAAGTCTTTTATTCCTGTTATCCTTCTCAACTTGAGCCAAAGAAAGTTAATGAGGCATTAGAGGATGAGAGTTGGGTTGCTGCTATGCAAGATGAACTCAATCAGTTTGTTCGGAATGAAGTGTGGACTTTGGTTCCAAGACCAAAATATCAAAATATCATCGGCACTAAATGGATATTCAAGAATAAATCCAATGAGCATGGTACAGTGGTACGAAACAAGGCTAGATTGGTAGCTCAGGGATACACTCAAGTTGAAGGAGTGGACTTTGATGAGACATTTGCACTAGAAGCCAGATTGGAATCCATCAGAATTTTGTTGAGCATATCATGTCATCTCCAGCTAAAATTGTATCAAATGGACGTCAAGAGTGCTTTCCTCAATGGCATTCTTCAAGAAGAAGTGTACGTAGCATAGCCAAAGGGATTTCATGATTCTCAATATCCAGAACATGTTTACAAGCTGAAAAAGGCACTCTCTGGATTGAAACAAGCTCTGAGAGCATGGTATGAGCGTCTGATGACATATCTTCTTGCACGTGGGTTTATCTGACGACAAGTTGACTGTACTTTGTTCATCCGTGGGAAAGGTAGCCAAAAACTCATTGGCTAGATATATGTTGATAACATTATTTTTGGCTCTACGGTCGACTTACATGCTCATCAATTTTTTAAGGAAATGGAACAAGAGTTCGAAATGAGTATGATTGGTGAGCTGACATACTTTCTAGGCTTTCAGGTCCAGCAATCCACCAAAGGTATTTTTGTGTCTCAACCAAAGTATGCCAAAGATCTTGTGAAAAGATTCGGTTTGGATGGAAAAAGTCATGCTCGCACACCCATGAGTACGAGTGTTAAGCTGAGTGTAGATGTGGCTGGGAAATCTGTTGATCAATCTTTGTACAGAAGCATGATAGGCTGTCTACTCTACCTTACAACTAACTAACCAGATATATCTTTTAGTGTGGGTGTATGTGCTTGATTTTAAGCTAATCCAAAGGAATCCCATCTAACAGCTGTTAAACGGATCCTCAGGTATGTATAAATGACACTATCAATTTTGGGATTTATTTTTCTAGAAACACAAATCTTGAGCTTGCAGGCTATTCTGATGCTGACTGGGTCAGTAATACGGATGATCGAAAGAGTACATCAGGCGGTTGCTTTTATGTGGGTTCAAACTTGGTCGCCTGGATGAGTAAGAAACAAAACTCCATCTCTCTTTCTACTGTTGAGGCCGAATATATAGCTACTGAGAGTTGTTGCACACAGCCAATCTAGATGAAGCAACTTCTTGCTGATTATGGATTTGCTCAAGGGATGATGATTGTCTACTGTGACAATACTAGTGCCATAAATATCTCGAAGAATCCGGTCCAACATTCACGCACGAAGCATATCGACTTTCGTCATCATTTCATCCGTGACTTGGTGGAGACCCAGGTGGTATCTCTTGAATTTATGCCTACTGAACATCAATTAACCGACTTGTTTACAAAACCCCTAGATGGATCCAGGTTTGAGTATCTTAGGAACGCTATTGGTGTATGCGATCTTTCATAATCGCCTACATATGACATGCCTAGAATCTAAGCATATTGCTGTTTTTCCTTTGCTTTTCTAGGGCTTTTTTTTTTTTTTTTTTTTTTGCTATTTTCTGTGTGTCGCTTGTGTGATATTTTTTTTCTTGTTCGGTGTTCATTGTCTCATGTATTGTTTCTCATTGTATATCTTTCATGTGAGTGGGGTCAACACTTTTGCAATTTACATCTAATGATTCATATGTTTATGATCTGCCTTGTTCTTCTGAATACTATTGAGGGAGTAAAAGTTGGTTTTTCTCATGTTCGAATTTGTGCATTCTTTGCCCCCATTAAGTTTGTATTTTTGATATGTTTTTGGGAGTTCGGATCAGGCATTTTTTTGTCAAGATAGGTAGTGTCAGTTCAATAAACTTGACCAACTCGTTAGTTGAACCTAGCTCCTAAACATTCTGGCATTTTCTCCTATGTGCTACAAGCATAAATATCAAAATTCAATAAAAATTAAAAAAAAAAAAAAAAAAAAAAATCCAATATGCTAAAAGTATAAAATGTGATCAATGATTTATGTTTGCCTCAATATGTCCTTATAGAAAAAATCGGTGATCAAATCATTGCAGAAATAGATGGTCACTAAAGGACATGGTGAAAAGCGAATGATTTGTCTCAGGGGGAGTGTATCGGATGAGAGAGTCTAGGTCCTAGCATTATAAGGTTTGACTGTAGATTAATTCAAACTGTTTGTCTTTCCTATACAAAGTGTCTATCTATATTTTTCTTCAACTGATGAAATCTTATTTAATGGGAGTTCTCACACGCTACACCTTTCACATGAGTTTTTCTGAGTTATTGCTTACTTTGCTGCATTCGTGGAACAAGGGTGCTTCATACATGTGTGGACATGCATGAGATGTTGGGTATCTATACAAGTTATGTTTTGTATTTAATAAATTTTTTTAAAAAAAAAAAACAAATGTTGTTTTTTTTTTTTTTTTTTTTTTTTACGTGTGTGTGTTTCAGATTTTTGTTTTTTTGTTTTTGGTTAAGTTTGAGGGGGAGAATGTCCGGACATGTCACTTACCTGTCCGGAAACGTGTATTTCAGCCCCTTCGCGTTTTTCTTTTAAAAGGAAAAGGAAAAACACCCATTTTTTTTTCTTCTAACTCTCTCTCGGCCGAAGTCCTCTCTACTTCAAATATTCGTGGGTCTTCCATTTCTGTGGCTCTATCTATCACTTTCAAGTGTAGTTTCTTTCCTTTCACACAAGGTGTGATCTCTAAACTTGAATTTTGTTTTTTTTTTTTTTTTTTTCCAGAATTGTTTTAGAATCAAATCCTAGGGTTTGAAAGTTGTGTTAAAGGGTGATACTCCGAATTTGCTTGATTGTTCTTTGTTGGTTTGCTTGATTATCATATGGTTGTGGAATAATACATGGTCTGTGATGTATTTAGGCATGATTTTTTTTGTCTCTTGAACTCATTTTACAAGTCCAAAAATTCTCTGCATAACATGTGTTTGATAAAATGCCTAAAAGATCTTTTTGAGCCATTTGCTAAAATTCTTCACTCTGATTGCTCTTGTTTAATGTCTTTGGTATTTAGATATTGGTTGCGTTGTAATTAGGCAAGGTATTTTCATTATTCATGAAAATCTTTTCTAATTCTATAGTCAATGCATATCACATGTTCGATAAAATGTCTAAATGAAGTCTTTTTGCAGTTGTTGAAATTTTCCTCTTGAAATGTTTCATTTGTGTTATGTTAATACTTTAGGCTTTTGTTTATGGTGCATGTATGCATGTTTGTTCCTTAGCCTCATTTGTTTGATCACATGCTTCGTATTCATATCCTTCATGTTTTTAACAAAATGTCTAATTCAAGTAACTCTTGTTCTTGTTTGGCATTTACTTCTTTCTTTGGGGTGTGAAGACCATATGAGAGTGGATATGTATTATTTTTCTTCATAGGTGCAGAACATGGTGTATCCACTTTCGGAATCCACACCTAGGAGGACGCGCACTTGCGAAGAAAAAGCTATTTTACAAGACAAAATTCTGACTCGCAACATTGTAATCGAGTGTGGAGTGGAGCAAAATGATCTTCTTGTTGAACCTTTTTGGTTCATCTATGAAATATTCCACGACAACCAATGGAAATCATTGTTCATACTTGTGAGTGCATACACTATGTTAGTTCGGAAATTTTATTACAACATCGAAGATATTGATTTGGTTGGTGAACCGTCATTCAAGACCAAGGTTTTAGGGAAAACTCTCACTATCAAATCAAAGATGTGAAGCAAATCAAGGACCGCATTTGACAAGACTGCTCTTCGTTTTTGCTTGAAAGACAAATGGGATTTTGTTATGGTACTATTTATGTTTGCTTTGTCTACTTATTTAGGGTTTAATGGGTTGGTTATTTTTTTCTCAACTCTAGTATTCAAGTGAATTTTTTTGTGTGCTTCCTTTTGTCATTCTGTGACAAAAAGGGGGAGTTTATGTGTCTCATTTTCATGTATGTTTTTGTCCCCGAATGGCCAAAGGGGGAGTTTGTTAGTTTATGATTTTGGCATATTCGGTTTGCATGTAATTTGTTGAAAATGAACACCCTGTCCTGACAGCCAGAAGAAGTGTCCGGACAGCATTTACAGAGAGCTCGTTGTCCTGTTCTTCGAAGACCTGTCCGGACAGCCAGAAGCCGTATCCGGACAGCAATTACAGAGACTTCCAAATTGTGTTTTTCGAAGACCTGTCTGGACAGCTAGAAGCCGTGTCCGGACAGCATTTACTGAGACTTCAATCTTGTGTTCTTCGAAGACCTGTCCGGACACATGGCTTGGCTGTTCGGACACCAAGGGTTTACGCATATGTAACCCTCTATCCGGACACGGCCGCTAAATTGTTGTTTATTTTCTATTTAAACAATTTGTTTTGCCCATTATATGTATGTATTCTGAGAGCGAATATAGTTAGCTAAGAAAGAAAGATTGAGATATCGAACTTGAGCGTTTGGATCTCTCTTAGAGTAAGGGTGAGAAATATCATTCTCGTTTCTATGATTAAAGATTAAATACGTGAAGCCAATAAAAGTTCCGATAAAAGGAAATTATATAGAAGAATTGTGCTAGATGTTTTGGAAAGGGTTACTGCGGTAGAAGTCAAGTGGGTCACTTGTCGTGTGCAAGGAAGTGTCATTTACAAAGGTTTTGTAATCCTTCTTGTATTCCTTATTCTTCTTATATTGGATTGATTCCCTGAGTTTGGATGCCCGGAGAGGTTTTACATTTAGAGAGTTCTTTAAATGGTTCTCTCTTCGTAACCAAATATCTGTGTTCTTGAATGTTCATTACATATCTGTATTTGGTTGATTATTAACTGTTAGGTCAGATCTTATCCGCATACTCTTTGTGAAACACCTAGACATTTAGAATAGGTGTCATTTGGAGTCGTATTTAGGTTTTTCAAGTACCACATTGTTTAATCCAATATCAATTATTTAATTTGATATTATATACGAATCACATTATCATTTTATATAAATAATATGATTAACTTGATTAAGTATTTGAATTGTCATTGAATCATATGATTAAATATTGATCTTATACATTTATCTTATTCAATATTCATATATGTATAATTATAATTTATAACATAAATGGACTTATAAGTTTATAACATGCATTGGAACCAAGTCTTTAGATACTTAATTATTGTTTTAGTATGAATTTGTATACTTATAACTTATGTTATATTATATATGTATAATTTGTTATTATATAATCATATGATTTAATCATCAATTGATCATATGATATAATCATATAATTATAATAATAATACATTAATACTTCAATTGTGGTTATAAGTAACACATTGTTTAATCCAATGCCAATTACTTAATTTGATATTATACGAATTACATTATCATTGTACATGAATAATATGATTAACTTGATTAAGTATTTGAATTGTCATTGAATCATATGATTAAGTATTGATCTTATACATTTATATTATTCAATATGCATATATGTATAATTATAAGTTTATAATATACATTGAAACTAAATCTCTAGGTACTTAATTATTGTATTAGTATGAACTTGTATACTTATGACTTATGTCATATTTATATATGTATAATTTGTTATTATATAATTATATGATTTAATGATCAATTGATCATGTGATATAATCATATAAATTATAGTGATAATACATTAATACTTAAATTGTGATTTAATTTTCTAAAAAAAAAAAAAAAATTGCAATTTAATGGTCAATTGATCATGTTATAAGTGTATATTATTATTATTATTATTATATAATAAAGGCGGTTAGTGGTTAGTGCGATTAGCGGTTTGCCGACGGTTAATAACTACCTGCCTTTTCACCCCTAAAAAACTTCACAAATCCTCCTTGAACTTTTAGGTGTTTTGACATGATCCCCTAAAGTTCAAAAACTCTCAATTTCACCTCCTCGAATTTCTAATTTTATGTAATTTACCCCATCCGGGATTTGGCATTAATGAAAAGGGTTAAATACTCCAAACCCCCCTAGGGTTTCTCAACTTTATTTTTTTCTCCCTAGGGTTTCAATTTTGTCACAGGAGGTCCCTGTGATTTTGATAATAGACCAAGTTAGTCCTCCGTTAATTGACTGTTAGTTGACTTAACGGAATTCCACGTGGACCAATCACATGTTGACACGTGGCATATACTTTTTTTTTCTTTTTAAATTAAAAAAAAAATGTATTTTCTAAAAAAAAAAAAGAAAAAAGATTGGGGTTGGCTGAGCCACCCCCTGGGCACCAAGGGGGTGGCCGAAACCACCCCTAGTATCCTCTGGGGGTGGCTCGGCCACCCCCATGGAGCCTTGGGGATGGCCGAAACCACCCCCTGGTGGTTGGGGGTGGTTTCGGCCACCCCCAATCTTTTTTCTTTTTTATTTTTAGAAAATGCATTTTTTTTTTTAATTAAAAAAAAAATTAAGTAGATGCCACGTGTCAACATGTGATTGGTCCACGTGGAATTCCGTTAAGTCAACTGACGGAGGACTAACTTGGTCTATTATCAAAACCACAGGGACCTCCTGTGATAAAAATGAAACCCCAGGGGAGATTGGAGTATTTAACCCTAATGAAAAATAACAAAATATCCTCAACTTTTTCTTTTCTTTTTTTTTTTTAATTTTTAATTTGAAATTAAGGGTAAATTTAAAATTTTATAAAAGTTTCAATGGTATAAAGTTCATTTCATCTATTTTGCTGTATGTTTTAACGCCAAACCTTAACATGGGGGATTGCATCAAATTAGAAGTTTGAGGGTTACAATTGAGAGTATTTTTAACTTTGGGAGGGTCATGTCAAAATGCATTAAAGTTTAGGAGGTTTTGTGAAGTTGTATTTTTTTTTTTTTTTTTTAATGTTTATTTTTTTATATATGGGTTTAACTTACTTTTTGTTAATGTGTGTGAACAATATATTCAGGAATGGCTCCTCTGCAACACATGGGATATAGTGAGGGAAATAATCTAATAATACAGATTGAGCCTGTTAATGAAGTTGTCAAGCATAGTGGCCGGTGGTCTAGGGCTCTACAAAATAAAGAATGAGTCAGTGGTAGACTGCTGCTCAAAACGGGGAGAGCGGTGACACGACCTCCAGTGTCAAAGTCAGTGATGAGACAAAAGGGTAGTTGATCTCTTTATAGCGATATCTTGGGCGGTCTCTTTTGTTTTCTCCAATTTTCGACCGCGATTGGAGGAAATTCATACCGTTGGCAAGTCCCCTCCTTGTCTGGGTCGTGATCCCTTGACTTATGATGCTGATGTTTTCCGATACTGATTTTCTTGCTAATTTTGGCTTTTTCTTCCTGAAATGGCACATTGTTTTCCATTTATCTTCCTTGTTTTGGACGACATTAATTGCTACACGTGATCTTCTTTTGCTTTCGACGTCCTTGCGATTTTCTTGGGCTTTTCTATGCTGAGTGTTTGTGGGCGGGCCCAAGCCCTTGTATTCCTTGTCTGGTGCTTGCGGGGTTGGCGTGGGCCTTAGCTCTTGGGCCAGGCCATGGATCACATCCCCATTCCAGAACCTAAATCTTAAGCGTATGGTTGAAATAGATGAATTCCACCCCAATAGCCTTGTAAATTAATTGTTTTTGTTATTCCTTTAAAAGAGGAAGTATGGTGTATTGGTGTTCAACTCATAATAGGTTTAAGGTATGTAAAAGTCAATTAGGAGAAACTAAGATCGAATAAACCCTTTATACCATTTGTGAGTCATTTAATTGAGACATTTTATAACTTTTTTATTTTTATTATATTTTTAATCAAAAAGATGCAAATTAGTTTATTTGATTACACTGACTTGCAATAAACTTTACGTGGCATTAAAATGTTTTAAAAGTTCAATGTGGTATGCAAAAATAACAAATAAGTCTCTACTATCAAGTTCGGTCAAAAATCTTGATGGATTCTGTTACTATGCAATGTTATATCTAATTAGGTAGCTACACATGTCACCCTTAATAAAAAAACATATAATTGATCCAATAATCTTTTAAATCATCTACATATATATCCCTTATTTACGGTGAATCCAACTACAAACTTTAAGACTATAGGGCAATTGGTAATGGAATCCAATAAATAAAAATAAAAATTTAGGGTGACTTTATTTTAGATCCCTGAAATTACCACACGATTTGGCAAGCCCATCCAAACTTCAAAACCTCTCAATTTCAACATCTAAACTTTCAATTGCAGTCAATTTACCACATTCCGTCAATTTTTGCTGTTAAAACTCCTAAAAAGACAAAATTACCCTTCAATTTTCTTTTTATTAAAAAAAAATTGAATAAAAAGGGTCACAAGGTGACCCAACCGTGGGTCACCTTGTGATTTTTTTTTTTAATAATTTTTAATTTGAAATTAAGGGTAAATTTGTAATTTAAAAAAAATTAGGGGTATAAATGTTATTGTCTCACTTTTAACGTTTAAAATCTGACGGAGAGGTTCAAATTGATTACAATTGAAAGTTTATGGGTTCAAATTGAGAAGTTTTGAAGTTCGGAGACTTATCAAATCGCGTGGTAATTTAGGAGTATAAAGTGAAGTTACCCCTAAAAATTTTTTGTTTATGTGCAATGAGTAGGTTGTTTCATGGCTTATTGTTGGATTGTCCAACCTGTTTTGTCATTTATATGTTTGTTTCTGAAATTTTCATCGGCTCCCCATTCCCGGTTGTTATCTCAGAAAAAAATAAAATAAAATAAAAATCTATTCCAATTGAAATGAGTAACTAATTATACAATTAAAAAGCTTCTAGCAAATTAAATATTAGAATGCTTGCTGCTTCTTTTCGTTTTTGTGTTTTGTGTTTGGCCTGATACTAGATAGCTTTTAGGCTGGCGAAATTTGGGTTCTGCATCTCCCATGTGAAAAGCTGATGCACTCTCCATTCTTCCACCGAAAAATCCGCATTTGAAGTATTTTACGGTGTTCCCCTACACGACTGAATATCGCATGACCCAACTTTACTCAATTATTTTGTTTTGTTTTTTTTTTCTTTATTGGATTATTTTTATCTTATTTTGAAAAAAACAATTAAGTTTTTTTGTATTTTGTTTTGTTGGTATTGTGGGGAGTAAGGACATTAACGTTTTTTTTTGTTTTGTTGGTATTGTGTCCCAATTTTGAAAGTCTGGAGGAGACATTATCAATTTAGTAGTAGTTTCAAGGGGTATGTGAACTTTTTCATTATTTTTAATAGGACAGAAATTTTCTCCAAATTAGTCTAACGGAAATATTTTTCAACCCATTTAAAATAGTGCAAAGTTTCTATAAATATTTAAGAGGCACATTAAATTCTATCATTAATATCAATTTATTAGCTTAGACTAAATTTAATGTGTTAAATGTTTATAAATATTTGACACTATTTTAAACAAGGTGGAGTATATTTTCTTCAGATTGGTTTACAGGAAATTTCTGTCGTCTGTTATTTTTTTTTTTTTTTTAGTTTATGGGTTGAAAATGAAGCTCCTATCCCATCCCAAACGACCCAAACCATGCCAGCGCCGACGAGACTTAAATGGAGAAAATGAGACTCCATATGATTGGGCCTTCTGAGCCTACCATTCTTCTGGGCTACCAATAATTTCCAATATCGTGGGATAATTTGCCAAGAAAGAAAATATTTATGCAAAGAAGTGATACATAAATTCAAATAAAACAACACCATTACAAGTTAGCTTTTCCATTTCCTTCCCCAAAATCACAACATTTTTCAACAAAAAGAAGAAGAAAAAAAAAAACAAAAACCAAAAAAATAAATAAAATTGTTCGTATGCATGCCTTGATCAAATATAGGCTCATCGTACATCTTGCTAAACAATCCCCAATTTTAGGTTATTTTAGCCGAACACAATGTTGTAGCTTTGTGTCAATGAATTGAAGTTGTACGTAGTACATATCATAATGTTTCTGAAGGTGGTGTTAATGTTAGTGTACTTTGTCTTGCATGGAAAGGGCAGTGGAATTTTCTTGAGAGGAACATAAAGAGAAAAATTCTTCTAATGTTCCATTCATATAATCCCGGATCTTGTTGTATGACATGTATTCTTCGACGATTTCAGGCTTCATTAATGGCTCTGTTTCTGTTAAATTTATCTGCGGAAAATCTTCAAGTTCTAAGGGTGGGTAGGGAATTTGATAATCCAGTCTTGTGTAATTCGGTATCTGTGTGTCCTGCATTCACAAACAGTACATTTAATCATCATCATTAATAGAGAGAGAGAGAGAGAGAGATTGATTGATTTGAAATAGAGATTAATTATTTTATGGTCAAGATTACGATGCCTCGTGGTAAATATGTTTAAAATTTTAAATGAAATGATAATGTCCATTTCACTCTAACCAAGTAATCCTTAATTATCCCTTGTAACGTGAATATTGACCTAGCTTTTGTAAGTATAGTGGTCTTTGCTTTGCTTTTTGTCTTTTTTCCCAAAAACAAGGTAACCCAATATATAGGAAATAAGAACGTACTTGGAATTTTTTTGTGTTGGATGATAAATGACTCAAATTATAATGATAGATAAGAATCAATGGAGCTTCTTTTGCACATTCTTTGATGAATGGAATAGTAAACTAATGAAGTCTTAAAAATGGGCAATGGGTCAATCATTACGGAGAGATGTGAAAAAGAATGTGGTTCCCAGATAAAGATTGCTGACATAAATGTTTTGGGTTAGAGATGATGAGGAAAATGGGTAAGAGAAAGATGTTTCAACTTTGAATGAATGAATTATGATATAAAGAGTGAGTCAAAAGAAGTTGTGGAAGACGGTGAAGAAAGCCATTTGAGAAGGGAAAGACAGTGAGTTCTTGCTTACAACTTTTGTTGCTTTAAGATCAAAAGACAACTCAAAGGACTTGTTTTGTGGGCCACTCATCAAGTCTAGCTAGCTCGTCTGTGCATGCATGGATGCAGCTACCCATTATCATTTCTTCATTTTTCTTAAATTTTTATGTGGTGTGAACATCAAACCTTGGTGATAAAGCAGGAATAAAGCAGAATATTGCTGGAAATATAGTTTTAGCAAAGTATATAATCATGTCTTTCACAAAGGATACAAAAGCAAATTAATTACAAAAAATGTATCATTTGAGAGTTTGTTTTTAAAAAGTCCCACGGTTTAAAATTGTAGGTTGTAAAATTGCAAACTCAAACCGACGTTAATAATGTAAATGTTTTACCTGAATTAGAAGATTTGTGGGGAAGTCCACACCAAGAGAACAAAAATCAGCAGCACTATTTGCTTCATCGGAGGCAAATGGAGCATGAAAATCATCTGCCATGCCAGCTTCAGCAGGAGTCCCTTGAGTGAGATCTGAGGAAGAAGTATCTGATGGGAGCTTATTATTAGAGTAGTCATGAATGAAATTCTCATCATCAGCTTCTTTCCCTCTGGAAGTTTCAAGTGATCCACTCGTATCATCCTCAAACAATTGTTGATCATCCAAGACCCAGACAGAATCTTTGTCTTGATTATTCCCAATCATTTCCTCTTCCTTCGTTTTTGGCACCTGGATTATTGTTTTCTTGAAAACACGACACAATGCATAGGAATCCTATGGTGCAAAATCATCAAACACAACTAATTAACTTTTAACGTTAATTCCTTAACCAAATCAAATGAGCAAAGAAATAAAGAGTAAATCATATATACAAAGATATATCTAGAAAAGTAAGATTAGAAAGAGAGGCCAAAAAAAGAAGCAGAAACAGATGGAAAGATGATAGTAAGTACAAACTAAAGTTGTGTAACCAATTAAAGACTCTTTCATCATGATGTTGATAGGCTATTCCTTCAAACGGAAAAAAGAAAACTAAAGAACAAAAAAAAAAAACAAACACATGGGATTTGCTTTATTTTTATGCCTTATTATTACATAAAGATAACTTAACCTACGATCATAAACTCATTGACCATGGATCGATGAAACCTAAAAAGTACTCCTCCCTCAGTTTAATGCATTGGGAGAGTTAATCTAAATCATTTTCATGTAATTAATAAACAATTCATGCATCTAAGATTTATCTTCCTTTTTCTTTTTTTTTCTTTTTTTGGCTTGTTAGAGTTTTTAGGGTTTACTTCTTTAACATTGTTTACGACCACCAAGGACTATCCATAAAAGTATTTGTTTCCTTTTTTTTTTTTTTTTTTGGTGGGTATTCTGATAACATGGAATTACCTAAGAATTTCTTTTATTTTTTGGATAATGAATTATTTAAAAAACTTTTAAATTATATATTCCTTGAGAAATATGATTACCTTCAAACTTGATGATGCAGCAGTGTGACAGGCTGAGTCGGTGAGGCGATATTCATGCATGACCCAGTTGGTTCTAATGCCATGGGGAGCTCTCCCTCTATAATACACCAACGTCTTCTTCATCCCGACCGGACGTTTATGAGAGTGAACCGGCCGGTCTTTTCCGGTAGCTTTCCAGTAACCGGCTCGGGTGGCCCGATTGGTTCTTGATCCATTCGGGTACTTTCTATCCCTTGGACTGTAGAAGTACCACTCCATATCTTTGCTCGGTAAAAATGATTTCTCTGTTTGTGTTTCATCAAAATTAATGTAAATAATATTTATATAATTTGGAAAAGAAGAAAAAAAAATATTGAGAAAATATATGCACCTGGTAAATCCCACGGCTCACATTTGTAGAGGTCAACTTCTGGGATAATTTCAAGCTCAATCGTACGGCCGCTGATTTTCCGATCTAGATAGTAAGCAACGAGTTCCTCGTCCGTTGGATGGAACCTGAAACCAGGAGGGAGACTCATGGGTGCCATTGCACACAGATTTGGGAGAGAGAGAAAGAGTGTGGACAAATTTGGAAAGAACCTGAACTTATAAGCTGGCTTGTACTACATTGGACTATATAGGACACTGTTTAGGATGGAGGACATGAAATGAATTGATTTTACATTTTTGCCATTGAATTGTCAGCTTCTGAAAATAAGCCTTGTCTCTCTTTTTTTTTTTTTTCTTTTTTTTTTTCTAATTAAAATAAGCCTTGTCTTTAGTTGTCCATATATATGGTCGTTCGGGTTTGCAATTTTAAAAAGTGTGATTGAAAACGTAATTTTTAAAAACGCAATTTAGTGTTTAGCAAAATTACAATTTGATCTTTAAAATCACAGTTAAGTGTTTAGAAAAATTACAATTTGGCATTTAAAGTAGCATTTTAATATTTAAAATTATGAATTTTCAAAAAAAACATCTCATTGCCCGTGATTTGAAAATACAAAAAATCGCATTTAAAAAAAAATAATTTCAAACGATTCATTTTAGGATTTGGTTTAAAATTGCATTTTTTTATTTTTTTTTTGGTCTACAAAATTGCAATATTAAATGCAGTCTAAAACAAAATTGAAGTGATTAGGGTGTGTGGTAGAGTGGGTAATTATGGAGATAAATGGGGATTAAAAGAGGGGGAATATGATATGAAATAAGAATAAGATATAGGGAGTACTACTTTGGCTTTAGAAGAGATTCTATGTGTAAGGTTGTGTGTGAAAACCCAGAGAGTGAGGATAAGAAGCTTCTCTGCTTTTGTCTGCTCACAAACTAACAAAAAACACAAGCCCCCTCAAAAGGCTGTGTGGGACACTCAACCGCCCATACCCTACGACACGCAATACTATGCCCCCTCCCCTCTACTTATTTTAATCACCCCTACAAAAATAATATAACATATCCTAATAAATATCATCTTATCTTTATTCTATGTATTATATCTTTATTAATAATATATGTATATTATATAGTTTAATGCCAGTGATGTCATTGATTTCTTGCCATTAATTAAATCCTTATAAGAACATGGCGCAGAATCTTTTGTATTGGTACGTCATGTGCCATGTATATATACAAACAACTCATGTTATCTTCCTTAATTAAGCATGTTTAACAAATTGACACAAGTAGATTAGGGAGTGAGACAAGTACAACTTCCCTTTGAGTCCAAATTTCTTGAAAAGTTTGAAAGAATTGAGGCATGAAAACAAGTGCACAAACCACCGGCGTATGTTTTTTATTGTTCATCTCATGCAATCCAGTTGGTTATTAATAAAATTTAAAAAAACAAAAAAACAAAAAAACCAAAACCAGCAAAAACAAAAATGTTTGTCGTATGATCACGTGCCAAGTCAATGAGGATGTCACGACCATTTTTCGTTAAGGAAGGCGAAAACCGGGTTTAGACCCAACTAACACGCTTAGAGGAGGGTAAACAAGTAAATTTATACCAATTTAAATAACTTGAGAGACAAATACGATGGTAGAAATATTAATCAACAAAAATCCACAAAATATACCCCCAAAAAAAAGGTGCACATTTATTTGTTTACGAAGAAAAAAACTTTTGAAGAAGTTTTTAAAAGAAAAATTACTCTGTTAGACGCATATCCACCCGTAATTCGTAAATTCTACTATAGAAGAAACTTATTACTACTAGTTTAAGCAGTTGTAAATTCAAACTTCAACTCGTTATCCCATGAGTGACACTCAATCTTCACTCCAAAGCAGTTCCACAACTTTGGCCTTTCTTCTACAAGAACTTGCCACAAATTAACAAACTCGTCCACAATCTAAAACTCCAATTGCTTTGATGAACTCTTTAGTTGTAACAGCTCGACCTTTATTTCGGGTCAAGGACAGAGTCAAAAACTATTATGTGCAAGGGTTACGGGTCAAAATATTTTGCTACTATGGGCCAGTAGGCTGAAGAAAAAAAAATTACCTTATAATTTTTTTGTTCTTAGGAATTGGGTGGGGAAGGGCCGGGGCATGGCCAATAGATTCATGTTTTTCGCCCTTCGCCTCATGTTGCTTTCAGGACTTCACTGACACTTTATGAGAAATCAAAGTTTTTGGGTTTAGTGAGGAGTATGATCGCAAGACTAAAACTTAAAGAAATTGACGGAAGGGGACCACTAGGAGTGAAACTAACCAAGTCCAAACATTAGCCACCATTCACCTCCAGTACTCCTAGTGTTTCTTGAGGAAGAAAGATAAAAGGCATAATATATATTATGAAAACAATTATTTTATTATAATAACTATGATTAACATCCAAGCACAAAGAATATATCCCCAACTTCTTTTTATTTGGAAAGAGAAATATTATATATATATATATATATATATATATATATATTCTTTTTTCGAGGTAATAAACAATGGTCTATAAATTGTAATATACACCACTTGCTTTTCCATGACGGTGGCATGCATACCAATTCACAGCATATACACAATGGATGTTTGTAGGTATGAATATCGTAAAAGTCAATTCTACATTGAAATGATTGGACAAGCTAGGGACCAATCATCATGCCCAAAAGTAATGCTTCTCTAATACAAATGGTCCCAGACTTCCATCAACTTTACATTATTTTGGTCATTGAATGCTCATATGATTGATTATATAAAATTTGATACAAGAGGACCAAGACCGCATTCCACCATAAACAAGAAAAAGAGAAAGAACACTGAATTTCCTGTGACTAAATCTGTCTTCCATGTGACTTACTAAAAAGTAATGTTATATACCACTTCAATGCTACACTATTTTGATATGGTATTTTATCAATTTATCTTTAGATCAGACATTGTTAAAAGACAAAACACTCTAACAACATATTGATAATGTTACGTTAACATGGTGAAATAATAATGTGGTATATAGCATTACTCCTTTGGAGCTTGGAGCACCCGAAAATTTCCTCCCATAATAGTTTTAGAAAGGAAAGTTTTCACTTTTTTGTTTTACACATCCGCACAAGGATGGGGGAGATTAATGGAACTAATGACGACCTAAGCTTAATAAGGCATGATCTTCAGCCGATTGACTAGCTCTTGAGGACAAAAATTTCACTTGCTTTCCTGAAGTTTTTTTCGCATTTTTGTAATCATACTCTCAAAGTTTAAAAGGTTACAATATATATCAGGTTGTCATGTTTTAAAATTTTGGAATGTTACTAACCAATGATCATACCATTAAGGTTTATGGTTAAATCAGATGGTAAATAGTTGAAATACTTCTTATACTCATGTAAAAACTAGTAAAAATACAAAGTTACCCTTAATTAATTTTTTTAAGTTAAAAAAAAAAAAAAAAAAGTCAAAAAAACACACACACACACAACACCCACGACATAGTGACGCACGGCCTGGGTCACAAACCACAGCTCTTGAGATGAAGAGAGATCCTTCAACGTTCTTGTTGCTTTGCAAGCAATTCCATCGAAAAAGAGAGAGAAACAAATTAAACAGAGATGAATAAATAAATGAAGTTTCTTCTTTTTAAAATCAAACCAAAATGAAGATTTACATAAATATATATAATCATATGCCTTTCCAAGATGATTTTGTGAATTCAAGATGACGTGTAGTGTCTGATGGGCCTTGAGATACTTGTGTCCGATCTTTTATTCCATCTTCCAATCCTGAAGAAAAAAGAATACTTTTATCATTCAACAGTTGATGGCTTGAAGAGGGGCCCATCTTCTTCTGAACCAACCTACTTGGCACACCGTCACACATTCTACTTTTTCTTTTCATTTTTTTCCTTTTCTTTTTCCTGCCATCCAAACTACTTTTTCTTTTCTGTTTTTTGTTTTTTTTTTTTTTTGTTTCTACCTAATGCCCTTTCCTTAAAATATCATTTTCATTAGGGCAAAGACATGCTAACCACTTTAATGATTACAACACCAAAATCTTTGACTGCTCTCTCTCTCTCTCTACCACTAGCTATCTCTACAACATTAATTTGTCAGTTTAAAAAAATAAAACACACTGACAAATGTTGTAGACACAAGTAGTGTTTTAAGGGCAACATATACATACATATATATATATATATATATATATATATATATATATAATGATTGATTGGCCGCCCTTGATAGATTTCTCTATAGGTTAACATTAATATCCTCAAAAGCAAAATTGAAGTAATTGTGATGATCTTTACACCTCAAATATGGCATGAGTTACAGCAAGAGAGGGAGGTTAATTTAGGAGTGATGAAAGAGGGTCTTTTCCGAAAGACTCTTTTATGCCTTTTTATCATTTTCGTCCCCAGAGGAACCCCCTCAACCTTATGTGAAGGAGCTTTTGATTTGCACAAAGAGATTCCAAACTCATCCCATTTCTCCAATCAAATGATAGAGCTTTGCAATCCAGCCCTTTGGTTCACATGGGATTTACACATTTTTTTAATTGACAGAGGGAGAGAGAGGAAGAGAGAGAGAAGTGTGCATGTTAAAGCCATGCAACCTTTCACACGATCGATCTTAGAGAGAGAGAGAGAGAGAGAGAGAGAGGTGAAAAATAAAGCAAATGAAGTCCAAAGGGTAAAGGGGTAGTTGGCTATCAAGGCATTAGATTCCCATATTTCGGTTCTGTCTCTTATTTTAGTTTGTGCACAAAAGACAAATCTTCTGATTCTTCTTTCATTCTCAGGTTATGAGACGTAGCTTTCATGTGGGTGTTCTGGGAGAGCCTTGATTGCTTTCCGAGGGCACATCTGTCATTTGGCTTCCGCATTCAAGTGTATCTTTCTATTTTCTTGTTTGCACTTTGGCAACTTGGACCAGCCCACAACTGAGATTTGGAGTTAAGTCACGGGATGATACGATAGGAAACGGATCTATTTGGGCATGGACCGGAGAGTTAAAGTGCTAGAATTTCTTTTTCTGAAATCTTCGGGTTACAAAAGAGACATCTATAACACTAATAAAATAATAATAATAAAATATCATTTAAAGTTTAAAAAAAATTAAAAGATAAAATAATAAAAAAATAATGAGGTGGCTTGAGCCGATCACCCCAAGGACCATGGGATGGCTTCGGCCACCCCTAGGGCAAACCTTATCAATATTTATTATTTTTATTATTTCTTTTTGTAGCCAAACAATCCTCAATGGCCTTATGGTGGCCAGCCACCGCTAGGGCAATTTTTTTTTTTTTTTTTTTTTTTTTTCATTTGGACCCTTGGGTGACCGAACCACCCCTTAGGGGAAAAATGGGGTGGATTATTTTTTATTATTTTGTTTTTTAATTTTTTTTAAAAACTATAAATAATAGTTTATTATTATTTTATTAGTGGGACATGTGTCCCCTTTTGTGGCCTTATAATTTATGAAAAGAAATCCTTATCCTTAACTGGATATATACTTTTCAGTCCATTTTGGATTGGAGAGGATCCGTTTCCGCATGAGAGGCCACCTTTTTCCCTCCACAACTAAGAAGAACGCTAATTGAAGCAGGCAAAATTCACTAAAATAATCGTATCTTGTATTTCCAATATCTGATGGCATCTTTTCCCTCCTAAATGTATAAGGTAGAAGACTAATTTGATGCGGACCAGGTCTACTAAAAACGATCATATCTTGTCATTTTACTATTATGATTGGTGTGACAATGGGTTTCGCCTTACAAGTTAGAAGTTAATGGGTTTCGCCTTACAAACGATCATATCTTTTCCCTACTAGTGTGACAATGGGTTTCGCTTAACAGGCCTAAAGAAAGCCCACCACCTGTACAGGCATTAGAAGGCCACAAAAAAAAAAAAAAGGGTACTTTAGTAGTGTTTTTTAAATGTCACTAATCACATAATAAACGTCAGGAAATATGATCATGATGTTTATTTCCTAGTCTATTTTTTGTGTTAGCAACCCAGTGTCAAGGAATTTTTGCTGGCATATTTTTTTGTTGCCATGAAGTTCTTCTTGGCGTATGCTCATACGCCAAAAAAAATTGAAATTTTAATGACACATGCTTATGCATTAGGAAAATTGAAACTTTAATAACATATGCTCATGCGCCAAAATTTCAAACTTTAATGGCACATGCCCATGTGCCAGAAAAATTATGGCACATGCCCATGCCCTGCGAACATTAAAACTTTAATGGCACATGTTCATGTGCCTGAAAAATTGAAACTTTAATAGCACATACTCATGCGCTATGAAAATTGAAACTTTAATGGCACTTGCTCATGCGTTGTTTTAGTGACCCAAATAATTAACTAAGCTTAGGTAACTTAGTTAGAGGGTTAATTTAGATTTTGGGTCACTAGGAACAGCTAGAAGGACATTTTGAGAATTTTAAACTTTCTGACAGGACCTACGCATGGGGACCACCTATAAATAATATTTCAATAGTACATGGACATACGCATAAGGACCACCTGTACGTACTTTGCAAATAGTACACGGACATACGCATGGGGACCACCACACGTAAGCTGACTTTTGGATAACCTATGGATAATGCCCGAATGTACGATGCAACCTTTTAACCACTAGGCAAACAATATTGGACATACGCTCTTATAGTACCGTACGTACGCTACTTCTCAGAACAGCCCTACAGCGTTCACAGCTTTTCCTCACCTATAAATACCCTCGCCCCTTGCACTCCATTTTTCGTCCCCCAGGCTCTCTGAAACCCTCTGTGTAAGTGTTTTTGTGAGTTTTGTAGAGAATGAGAGGTGATTTCTTGAAGGCATTGTTTTAAGGAGATAACCTTCTACGCTTAAGTTTTCTCTTTAGTTGTTATACTGCTTTTCTAGATTAGATTAGTTGTTGGTTTGAGTTTCTAGCTATATTGTGCCTTTAATCTATGTTTAAGCTTGGGTTAGCATTTCATTTTGATCGAACATATTTTCTTATGCATGGAGGCTATGTTTTGAAATAGAAGGTCATAAGAATCCTTTTGGCAGCCTTAGAACCAGTTTGAGAGGATATGAGGACGTTTGGAACAAAAGACTGAGTGGACGTACGGCCTCGAACCCGAACGTACGGTCAGAAGCATTATGGGGAACGCCATTTTGACCAGTCATCCGATAGCCTTTGCTTTCATGTTCTAGGTTCGTTTTAGTTGGACTTAGGACTAGTGTTAAGTGTTAACATATTCATATTTTTAGCCCTTAACTTACATGTTTTAATCCTTTAGTTTTAATTAATTATGTCATTTTAGCTCTTTTATTTGTTTTCCTTGATTTTGTAGGTCATTGAAAGAAAAAGAAGAAATTTCAGAACTTTTGGACTTAAAAAGAGCTATTTTGGAAATTGGAAGGCTCTAGTAGTGCGATCAATCGCAGGAGAGCTGCGATCGAGCGCACTACAGGCAAGGATTGCGACATGCAAGGCAACCGTGATCGAGTGCAAGCACTAAGATGATCGATCGCAGACCTACGATCGATCGCACGCGGGCTGCGATCGAGCGCACCCATGCATGATGGCCAAGTCAGCTGCTAGCCTTAATAAGGACAGAGCAACTGTTAGGGTTTTGTAGCTTAGTGCAAACTAGGGCTCAAACCCTACAATTTTTAGGATTTCTAGAGTATTCCTAAAGGCCTATAAATAAACCCTTAAGCCTCTAAAATAAATATATTTTCCAAGGAGAAGAATTTGAGCTGTTCAAGTTCAAGTTTTGGGTTTATTCTTTTCCTTTATTTTATTTTATTTTATGAAGATGTTTAACATCAAACTTATGTGTAACTAATTTGAAAAACGCTATGCCGACACCAAAAACTTGTTTATCACAATTTATGCGGAATTAATATTATGAATCAATAAATAATTTAATCACCCAAAATATATAAAGCAATAAAGAGGCATACACAAATATTTTGGTTACGAAGAGGAAACCTTTTAGAAACCGATCTAAAAGTAAAACCTCTCCGGGGCAGCCAAACCTAGGAAATCACTATCAAAAGATTATCCAGAGATTATAGACACTAGGAACACTTACAACTCTTTGCAAGACCTTGGCTCTGTAAGATCGACAAGCCTACAACTCGTCTCCTTGCTCACAATCTTCTTCAACGTGATTCTCCTTTACCGGGCCCTTCCGATAGACTTCTCAACTGTAGATTTATCAAAGGAATAACTAAAACTCTAAGAGATTCAATTTAACGCTCACCACATATGATCTCTCTTAGCACAGCCTCCGACGAACTCTCTGGGGGTGAAAATTCGTACTTCTCTCTTCTATAATGATGTATATATACCCCCGACAAAACCCTAGACCTAACCCACTTAAAATCACGTTTTTGGGCCTAAAACTTACGGGGTGTCCGGACATGTTAATGGGCTGTCCGGACACGGCTTTGTGGGGCAAAATTTGAGTTTCTGGAAATGAGGTCCGGACTCGGGGAATTGCGGTCCGGACCCGGCCTGTCCAGTCTTGATCAACAGCTCTGATCGATGGGCGTTTGTGGTCCGATTGAGCTGAAATTTTGCAGGGACGTTCATAACACATGAATCTACATTATGAACGGTGGAGATTGGATTCTGAGCATTCTATATCAGTGTTTGAGCCCGTGAACAGTAACATCTGCATTTTGGAACTGAATTAAGCCAACACAAGAACTAACAAACTCTCCCTTTGGCAATTCAATGACAAAACCAAAATGTCGAGCCAATCCCATCATCTCTCCATATTTACTCCCCCTTTTTGTCACAGAATGACAAAAGGTCTTCATGTTTCCTGAAACACTTCACAAAATACATCAAGGCATATGTGGAACAAGAAGACATAAATAAAACTCATGATAAAAAAAATGACGTAGAATGCGTGATCATAAAGAAACATCAACAAAACTCCCCCTCAATGTATGACTCAATTAACAACAAGAAATTGGAAATGCAAAGCATGTTTCTCCCCCTCAAAAGTTAAATGAACACACATGATAACACATCAATGACTCATGTATTGCACAATGAATATCCAAACATGCTCCAAATATGCAAAATATACATGAGACTAAAAATGACAAGAAACTCATATTGCTTAACCCAAGCAAAGAAAATGTTCCATTCAACCCATGCTTGTGTGGTGTGTGGATAAGCCATCCAAAGAGAAAAATTTTCAACTTACAAAATGAGGAGAAAGTTTCACCACCATGAGGTTTTGACAAGTATATCAAATCAAAAGTCAAACATTATCATACTAGGGCCTAGCCACTCTCATCCTATACATTTCTCTTTGTAAAACATTTTGCATAAGTTTGACACAGTGAAATAAATTCCTTTTAGAATATGATCTTTTGATTTTATTTGTTTCACTATTTTGTTTATTTTTCTCTTTGAGAAAGTGTCCTTAAACTTTTGGTGTTTATCACAAAAGAGAAAGCATGAGTTTTTAAGCCCTAGGTTCAACTAGCATATGGTCAATTTGAAAAATATGACTAGTCAAAAACCTCATATGGTTACCTAACAGACCTCAGAAATAAAGTGAAACAAAACCTCAATTTATGCTTAAATGTGCACAAAAGATAAAGCATAGGCAAAATGTACCACATAAGCTCAGGCTTTAGGTAACCACAAAAATAAGTCCATTGACACAAATTTTCATCTCATGCATATTAAGAACATTCCAAGACGTAAGGAATTAAATCCATAAAAAGCAACATGAGAAATTAATGGACTATCTAGGTGCATAAGACAAAAGAAAGAAAAGGAAACAATCAAAGTAACATATTTTTGTCTTTTTGAAATTTTTCACAAAAGAAATGCACACAAAAGAAAAACAAATGCAAAACAAAGAAAAATGCAATGCAAAACAAAACAACATGTAACGTCCCGATATTTCTCTTCTTTTATCTTGTAGATAAACACGAATGTTACGCTGAAATAATCTCATATAGCGGAAAAACTGTAATTATCAATACAAAAAAAATACTGTTAAAATACTTTTCTTTATACAAAAATACCCAAAGCTATGTCGTACAAGGCATTTATACAAATCTATCCGACAGTCTAAACTCTAGACAAAACTTAACCAACTTGAAATCTCTGTACATCTCAATATGAATCTCTAATCACAACTGCATAATTACCTTGATTTTCCATTCCTGCAAGCACTACAAAAAACTGTGAAGTAGTGAGTCAATTGATTTCCGACAATATAAATCATTGTTGAATCATATATAGCAAAATGCTAGACAAGTTATAAAACCACAAAAATCCGTATTATTGGATATCAATATCATACTCAGTAAGTAAGAATACTTACAGTGGATTACATGAATGGATCATCAAAGGTAATTACTTGAAACTCGTTCTGCTGCAGTTGGTCCATACCCATAACAATCCCTTCACTGACTTTCTCTCTCTCTCTCTCTCTCTCTCTCGCCTAAACTCTCTTTCTTCCTCTTCAGCTCTCTGTCTTAAATTTCCCATCTCACTCTCGGTTTCTCTTGTGTTCTTTCTTTCTTGTAGCGCTTGGTCTCGCCCTTTCTCTCTCTGTTCTGAGTAAACACTCTTAGAAAGAAGAAAGACCGAGTAAAAAGCGGAAGAAGGAAGAATATATGCAAGAGATGGGAGAGGAGATGAGTGGTGAAAATTGTGAAGGAGAAGAGCTCTATTAATAGGAGAAAATCAAATACTATTCTACCTTCAATTTACAATTATACCCTCATTTTACTATTTCACCAACCCTATACTATTTCACCAACCCTATACTATTCTACCTATACTATTCTACCTTCTTATTCTACCATCCTTATACCTACCATTTACTATCCTATTATTTCACCAATTACCATTCTCTAATTACCACTCTCATAAATTTCCCAAGAATTAATATCATTGCCTAATATGAATATTAATATAATCATAGCATAAATTTAATATCTCTAAAATAAGACTTTAAAAATCTGGGGTGCTACACAACATGTTTGAAATGAGATTACAACAGGCAAGACATGAATGTCCTTTAGCATTAAACTTTCATCACATCTTATAGGTCCCATTACAAAATAATGATTTGGTTTAATAACTACTTCTAGGTCTTCACAAGACATTACACATTCCTGAACATTTGATTAGCAAGTAGACAAAAATCTTGGTGGTCCGCACACAACATCTCATCTATAAGCTTTTCAAAGATCATGATATATGAATTTCCTGAAAAATCCTTTATGAATATGCCTCCAAACATGAATCTCAAAACAATCATGTATATACTCTTCATACAGAAAGTGTAACAACAAAAACAATGCAGTGCATAAACAATAAAGCAAAAACAAAAAAAATGCAAAGCAAAGAAAAATAACACGCTCTAGGATATTCAAAAATAAGCAAAACAATCAATTCTAGGCATGTTATTGACTCACCTAACTTTAGGTGAGATCACTACCACTCCCCCTCAATGGGTGAATGGTATAATCCTTCCTAACCCAAACCTTCTTGAATAAAGGTGTAGAGACGTGAACATTTTCAAACTTGTCTACTCTAGACACACCTCCCATCATCATTACCAAACCCTCATAATCTTTCCTAGAAACAGAATTTTTATTTTTATGCACATGAGGTTTCAATTTAAAACAGTTGGGTCGAATGTGACCAACTTTTCCACAATGATGGCAAGTAGGGATAAACCTTTTAGGAGGTAGATTCCTAGGAGGATGGATGACTCTATATTTGGGGTAAGATACATAAGGTTCAATATGAATTTTCTTAACTTTCTTACCTTGTGAGGTCGAGGCAGCTGCTGTTTTTATTTTAACCACAGAGTCTTCTACTTTTTCTGATTTAACAAATATTATCTCGGAAGTAGAATCATTGTTAGAAGACAAAGCAACATGACAATCAAAACTTAACTCAGATTTATCACAATCAGAATTCTAAGTATGTAATATATTCTCAAGGGAATTGCTAGAGAATTTTTCCAATTGAGTTTCTGACTCTTTTAATTTATTCTCTAACAAATCAACTTTAGAACCTAAAACAGAATTTTCAGATTTTAAATAATCAATTAAAGCATGTGATTCAGACAATTTAGTAACAATAGATTCATTCACATGTTTAAGATCTTGAAACTCCCCCAAACAATTTGTGTATTGATGTCTCAAAAGAGTGAATTTTTCCAACAAATTGTTGAAGGAGTTTATAAGATCATATTCCCCTTGAGAAGTATTCATAGCAAACAGGAGTCAACAGATCTCACTCAAGAATTTAATCCAAACAGAGTGAACCCGCTCTGATACCAATTGAAAAACGCTATGCCGACTCCAAAAACTTGTTTATCATAATTTATGCGGAATTAATATTATGAAGCAATAAACAATTCAATCACCCAAAATATATAAAGAAATAAAGAGGCATACACAAATATTTTGGTTACGAAGAGGAAACCTTTTAGAAACCGATCTAAAAGTAAAACCTCTCCGGGGCAGCCAAACCCAGGAAATCACTATCAAAAGATTATCCAGAGATTACAGACACTAGGAACACTTACAACCCTTTGCAAGACTTTGGCTTTGTAAGATCGACAAGCCTACAACTCGTCTCCTTACTCACAATCTTCTTCAACGTGATTCTCCTTTACCAGACCCTTCCGATAGACTTCTCAACCGTAGATTTATCAAAGGAATAACTAAAACTCTAAGAGATTCAATTTAACGCTCACCACATATGATCTCTCTTAGCATAGCCTCCGACAAACTCTCTGGGGATGAAAATTCGTACTTCTCTCTTCTATAATGATGTATATATACCCCCAACAAAACCCTAGACCTAACCCACTTAAAATCACGTTTTTTAGCCTAAAACTTACGGGGTGTCCGGACATGTTAATGGGCTGTCCGGACACGGCTTTGCGGAGCAAAATTTGAGTTTCTGGAAATGAGGTCCGAACCTGGGGAATTGCGGTCCAGACCCGGCCTGTCCAGTCTTGATCAACAGCTCCGATCGATGGGCATTTGTGGTCCGATTAAGCTGAAATTTTGCAGAGACGTTCATAACACATGAATCTACATTATGAACAGTGGAGATTGGATTCTGAGCATTCTATATCAATGTTTGAGCCCGTGAACAGTAGCATCTGTATTTTCGAACTGAATTAAGCCAACATAAGAACTAACATAATTTATTTAGTAGGGCTAGATTGAAGCCCTAGTTATGTTTAGTTGATATTCAATATTGGCGCCCTTGTGATGATCTTGTTATGATATCTAAATTGATTCATTCCTGTTTTCATGAATTCCTCATATGTGTGTGCCTGATCAACATATGCTTGTGGTATGAACTAGTTAGTTAAATCAATTTGGATGACTGAGTCTTGGGTTTAATAAAGGTAACAAAAGAAATCCACACTAGGTTCTTAGGTTAATCAACATGGGGAACCAGGAGTAGACACCTATGCCCTAGGCCTCATGTGTTCTTCGATTTCCATAGTTTTATACTTTCTTAAAGAATAACTTAGTAGACACCCATGCTAAATTCTTTAAGAAAGAAAAGAATTAGAGTAGACACCTATACCTAATTCGTTGCTTAGGAAAATCAATAGCTTAAGGAGTAGACACCAATACCCTTAGGTTGACAAACATTAGATATTCATAACATGATCAAAACATTGGCATATTGATATATTAGCTAAATATAATTAGTGGTGGATATCAAAGCCTTATCTTTTTATCATTATCAACTCAAATCCAATCTTTGTTTTATTTTATTTTTAAAATTTATTTTAAACAAAATTTAGCAATCCTCGTGGGAATGACCCGTACTTGCACCCTTTACTACTGTGTTGACCTCGTGCACTTGCGGGTAAAACATTCAATTATTTGCCTATTAATTTAGGTAGATATTTGTGACAACAACTAATAGAAGGATTTCCACAGATTTGGAGAACCTGGACTATGTGGAGGAATACTCGGAGAACTTGTTCGACTCAGGTGAGTTTTAACTCACATAATGCTTGCCATTTATTTTTCCATACTGCACGACTATTTTGTGTATCAAAACATGCATATTCACAACTCTCACGATATACACTTTATTGAACATTGTTAGGTTTATTTTGGCCTTATTTATTGATCAAAATATTTGTTTGTTATTTCCCATTCTTTCTTAAGCGTCGAAGTAAAGATTGGATGTTTGGTAGTGCTCCTTGCCTTCTCGTCAGATGGGGTGTCAGGACGGGCTTGTGATGGGACTTCAAGAAATGCTCTCGGCCTATGCGTTAGATGGCACGTCAAGATGGGCTCATGACGGGACACAATGAAGTGCTCTCGGCTTTCTCGTCAGATACACATCAGGACGAGGATGTGACAAAACGGAAGAAGGAGCTCCCCGGTTCCTTGTTGGATGCCTCATTTGGATGGACTCATAGCAAAGTTGAGTTGGTTTTTCTCTCCACGTCATGACGCGATTCATTTGCCATTAAGACGTGAAGAAGGATTTTGTCTCTGTTGGATGCACGTTATGACGTGAGGTACAGTGTCTATGGTATCTTGGTTTTCTTCCTTGATTTTTTTCCCCATTGCTCTTGGAAAAGCATTGGATGTAATTACGGAAGTATTCTACAATGCTCCGGTACCCGAACATCCATTGGGCATCACTTGGAAGTGATTAGGTCATTTGGGAATGAAATTCCCGTCAATTGGGCATCATAACGGGATACATAACGAGAAAACAGGGAGCTACTGCCCAATTCCCGTCATAATGGAGATGAATCCCATTAGGATGCAGCTGGTTATTGCAGAATGTTCAAAGCCCTTTTTGACCTAGCAAACATCTGAATTTGAATCTGCTCATTAGGCAATGTGTAGATCTAGGAATGTGCTTTCCAGAGCCTTTGAGTTTGCATCATTTGGAGCTCGGATGAAGAAGTTATGACAAAAATACCCAGACTGGTTTTGGCTCTCCAAATGACATTTCAGCTTTATGACAACTTTGTCCTATCTCTTTGTATATAGAGAACATGATGCTCATTTGAGAAGGTTAGACCTCCAAGTACGAAAATAATAAGGGAAAGTCTCGAGAGAAGGTGGATTACCTTTCTATGTTGATACAAGAGGGATTGGGTTGGAAGCCATCGTTGTTTTCCCCCTTTGATGGTTGTGAAGCCTTCTTCCATGCTGTACAATTATTGCACCAAGTAGAGTTCCTAAAAGGCTTGAAGCCTTCCACCACTTAAGGTTGTTGATTGACGTGTTTCCTTGTTCGTTCATCTACATAAAGATCATTGCTATGGATGCTTGAAGAAAGAAGTCTACCGAATGGTTGGTGAGGAGATGCACTGGTTGAAGATGGTCACGATGGAGGAACCACACGGGCAGACATGATTGAGATTCTTATCTCCCTGGCATTACTCAAAATTAGGCGTTAATCTTAGTATCTTATTTTCAGACATTGTTATTTTGGGAATGTAATTTTTTGGTGATCGGTCTATGACCTGTACATTTCATGACCTATTTATATCATGATGCTTTATTGTTATTCTGGTGTTTGCATTTGGAGAATTTAGCTGTTGCTTTCCATTCCTGTAGTTTAAAGTCTTCCGCTGTATTCTCTCGTCTAAGAGAGGTTCAAATCCCTGAGTCTTATTCCGCGAGGGACATGGCTGGGAGACGAACCATAGAGTCAATTACTAGTTAATTGATTTTTACGGGGCATTACAACGGTGAAGCTGCACTCTTTCTGGTACATGCCAGGAACATTTCATTTTCTTGGTACAAGTGACATGTGCCAGGACATTATATTTCCTGGTGCTTTGCCCATACGCCAGTAATTTATTTGGGTATTTTTTAAAAAATTGGTTATGTGGGATTACAAATCGTGTATAACCAAATTTTTGAACTTCTTTAAAAACTTATAAAATAGGTTCCAAAATTACCAAAATTCTGATAAATAAATTAAACATCATTCACAAATTTTCATAAACAAATTAAGATCCTCATGAACTAATTAAATATCATTCATATAACATATCTTCCTAATAAACAAATTAAACATCGTTCACAATAACCATTAGCAATAAATAAATTAAACATCATTTTGAAAAACTAACATAACCATCATTAATACATTACAAAATAAAAAATGCTGGAGAGATTGCCACCCTTGATCTAAAGGCACCACGACCATAGCCCCTCTTTCTGTTTCCACACCATCTTAATCCTTCATTCCTGTAAAGGATTAGTCATTGAATATGAAAATTGACCCTTACTTGTTATCTGGAGATTGAAAAAGAGCCATTATCAAAGGTCAAGAAATCAAAGAAATAATGAGTTAAACAAATCAAAGAAATAAGTTCATTTCCTCATTCAAAGAAATAACTAATAGAACGTAAGATCAAAGTCCCTGTCAATACAAATTGGGCCATTCGGCCAAAGAAGAGGGGGAAGTCATCTTCTTCACTGCTCTCTCTTTGTCTTGTTCTCTCTTGCTCTCTGTTATGGACAAAGAGAATTAGGAGAGGAGGTGAAAAAAGAAGAGGGGAAGCAAGAGAGGTGTGAGGAAAAGGGAGAAGAAAGAAGAGAAAGAAGAAAGAAGCAAAGGAATTTCTCTACTTCTCTCACGGGAATAAGAGAAAGAATTAGGAATAAAAAGGGATAAAAAAAATTTTAATTCAAAAATTTGAAATTTGAATTAGGAATTAATATATATATATATAAATGGATCCGGCTTACATGCTGTTATTAAAATAACAACATGTATGCTGTAGTTTAATCAACGGTCAAGATTGAATCTTAAAGTTGACTTATTTTTAGAAACTTTTAATAGGAGCGAGAAAATGAAAAGAGATTTTGAGAAAATAGTGAAACATCATTAATTAATGATGTTTCACTATTCAAGTGTCGTTTGAACAGTGAAACGTCATTAAATAATGACGTTTTATTTTTGGAACTCACTATTGATACGTCACAAAGTAGGGGATTTTTTTTTTGTAGTGGTGCCATATATGTTGAAAATATTATGAAAAATGTACTCATTATATATGCTAAAGGACGTGTTTCGAATTTATACCTATACTCCATGAGCTATTTCAAACTTTGAAATAAAAAATTTCAACCTATGAAAGTCATTGACTATGTTTGATACTTCAAAATGTTGTGGATCGTTACAGATGACTGGTGGCGTTGATGAAGACGAGGCCACCAACCAAGATTTATGCATAGCGCCCACTCCACGTATATGTCCAGGCCGTTTTTTTATCCTAGTTGCATTAGCGTATGCGTCATTTGGATCCCAATAAATACAACCCTGTGTTCTCTCTCATGTAGGCGGAGGTGTCTGTGCCATATGTTCCTTCATTTGCGCTTGTAACAATACAAAATGATTATCAAAACACCATATTGTCTTATTACAAGATAAAAATACTCATTGCAAATAAACCAAATAAAACACACTTACAATTATTTCCCCAACCTCTAAGCTCACAGGGGTGACATTATTGTGTGTGTGAGTTATTTTGAATAAGATGCTTCTATCGGGGCCTTTCTCTGTTCTCGACTCCTACATATCATCGACTTAAAAATACATTTAGTCAGTAATTGATCTGAGAGGGAGAGAGCAAGTAAACAAATGAGAGCTTGAGAGTTGTGATTACAAATAGTGAATATGAGCTTCCCTTTTATAGACATCAGTTAGCAGTTGTCGCCTCGGAGTTCTCGACCCCACGTTCCCGAGGATCTACTGTGCACAATGTATGGTGAAGTGGATCATGGGTTGTGGGTTACCCACGATCCTGAGATCGTGGGTTTGAAGTGTGGCTTGGCCACGCTTATGTTGGATGTGAGCTCCCGAGTTGTCCTCGGGTACACGTGTCTCGGTTTGGCGCTGGCAGCTGGACCACGTTTTGGTGAACGTGGGAGCTTTGCTTGGGTGCTGGGCACATCCCACGTTCATTAGTGAACGTGGGTGTCCTTTACTTGCTGAAGGACTATTATACCCTTGTTGACAAGACTGTTGTGCCCTCAATGGGTTGGCCATGCTTTGGTCTAGGCCGACTATATCTCAGCTTGGGCCTGTCTTTATTGGTCTTACCTAGAGTCTATATGGCTTTACGGTGGCCGATCCATTACCCAACAAAATTTATTTTGACTCATTATGATTTTTGTTTATATCAAATGCTTACTTTGTTTGATTTGTTATGATTCAAAAACATTTTGAGTGCTTAATTTATTGTCACATTGTTATTAAAAATCAAATTCTCAACAAATCTTTAGTCTATTTTATATTTGATTAGTGCTTAATTCTCTTATCTTTTGACTAGGAGAATTGATTTTCTACCTAGTTGAGTTAAAATACGTCTCAAGAATACATAATATAATGCTTGGTAGAACCCCAAAGCCTTAGTGTTTTTCCCATTAATTTTATCATATCTCACTTTTATTAATTTAGTTTAGTTAATTTAATTTTTAGTTTACTTTGGCTATTTTTATCTTAATAGTTTATTCTGTTTAGATTAATGCATTGTTTACTTTTTATTTCTCAACAATTACATATTTATTGAACTAGATTAGGATTTACTTAGTTAAGGTTTAGTTTGTTTTCCTACAATTATACAAGTTTCTGTGGGTTTGACATCGCACTTGCAAGCCTATATTTCAAAACGATTTGTGCACTTACAAGTACATTTAAAATTTCACCATAGTTATTGCTTATTATGGGCAATTAGGGTCTTTCTCTTCCCTATTTGTTATTTTCTCTCTTCCTGAATTTCCTTTTCAATCTTCAATTCTTAATTTCTGCTCCAATCATACGCTGTCAGAACAATCTTCGTTCTGCCCGGCGTCAACTGATAGTGGCCTAAAGAGACATCATTAGGGCTTTAAACTAGCCCTAATTAAAATACTAAACTACATAATGAAAATAAAAGGGGAAGAGAAGACAAACCCAAACTTTTTCATTCTTTTCCAGAGCTTGTGTCTTCTTCTCCACATTTTTTCCTAGAGGCTTAGAGGTCTATTTATAGGCTTTGGAAAACCCTAGAAGCCCTAGAAAACCTAGTAAAATTGCAGGTTTATTTCCTAGTACAAGTAGGATAAAGTAAACCTCAACTGAAGTGGAAAAGGACTCTTTCCGCATCTGGGTCGTGCGAGTGAACTCAATTGCAGGTTTGTGCGCTCATGTACATTCCATGCGATCGATCCTTGTGTTGGACGCTCGTGCGCATCCTACGCTTGCGCCTGGCTTGATATGTGATTGGCGCTGGTGCGCTCGATCCTTGCTATCTTGCGCTCGAGCGCACTTAGATTGGGCTGTGATCAATCCTATGGCTTCCACCTTTTTCCCAATTTGTCTTTTAAGTCTGAAATTTGCTGGAAACACTTGCTTTTCTTCAAAAACCCTAAAAACATTAAAAACAAAAAAAAAAACAAAAACAAAAACAAAAACAAAACAAAACAAAACAAAACAAAGCAAAACATCAAATAATAACAAAACTAAGAACCTAACATATGTAAATTAAGGGGCTAAAATATACATATTTTAGCCCTTATCACGCCCCCAAACTTACATATTTCTAGTTCCTTAACAATACAAAATTGAAAATAAATGAAAAATTGAAAAAACAACAAGATAAATCCATCTTTCGTGGGATGTACAATTGCATTTAGCATATGCAACAAGCCTTTTAAACCCTTAGGCATCCATAGTAGGACGAGTGAAGTCTCGTAAGGGTTTAACAAAAATGTTACCCACAAACATTATGCAAAAATGTTATTCCTAAAATTAAAGTATCACTCAAAACACTAATTTTTATTCATTACCAAGTTTAAAAAGATAAACTCCATCTTCACAATGAATTGGAATTCCAAAGTCTAATCACTTACAAAAGACAAGTTAAGGCATCACAAGTTCAATTTTAGTGTAAAGTGAACTAACACATAACTATGAGACTTCCAAATTATTTCCAATGTGCAATAACTCAATACCTCAAAGTTCATTGGGATTTCCATGGGAAACCAAGGCATAACTTTCTTTCCTTTCTTTTTGGTTAGGCTCTGCAGTGCTTAGTTCCCTTAACTTTTCTAATTGACCCATGTAACGAGTATTTAGCCAATAACTTCCAAACCAGATGGTTTTAGGGCATTAGGTGTAAATGCACACCCCTAAGGACTTACTAACTCGAGTCAAAAAGGCTACGAAACTAAACTAGCTATGATAGTAACCATATTAAAATTTTCACCTTTTGACATGAACACTCATTACTTAATGAGGCAAGAGGTTCAATTACTTGCAAAAATCTCACAATGATCAATTTTTTTTTTCTTTACACTTTTTTCTCTTTATATATATATATATATGCTAAAGTATCCATCCAATAAGTCACCTAGCTTCACCCAAGACATTGAAACATACACAATCATATTAACATGTCATACCCCAAAAATTATGTGTTAATGTGCTTGTGGCAATTTAAAATTAATAGGGGTGTCAATGTGGTTACGAACCACTAACCACTAACCGCTAACCACTAGGCGGTTACGGTTGGCGGTTATTGACAAAAACTGCTAACCGTAACCGCCTTAGTGGTTATTAAATTTTACTAACCACAATCGTAACCGCCTAGAGGTTAGCGGTTAGTAAAACAAATAACTACCCGCTATAAGTGCTTTTTCAAAATAGGTTTTTTATTTTTTTTTTATTTTTTTATTTTTTTTTATTCATCATTGTAGCATTTTTTACCCTCATTTGTTTTTTGCATTGTCTTCTTGGGCCAAATTGCTATAAAGAGAGCCTATATTGAAAAATCAAAAATATTTTACCCCAAATTTACATTTACTTGTACTTTAAAAAAAAAATTCTTAAATATCAAATCATAACATGTTAACATAACTTTAAAAAATAAAAATAAATAAATAAAATTAAAAAAAAAAAACATATAAAACAAACGTTCAACACAACATATAAAAAATATATATAAAAAAAGTTCAACACAACATATAAAAAAAAAAAATTCAAATAAAATATTAAGTGATACAAATAAAACATTAACTTCATCAATCCTTGTACATAACATACTCTCATTTGGTCCTTTAGCAAATCCTGTGGACAAACTCCTAAGTCTTAAATTTATAATGATCTAATGGTCATACACTTATACTTGAATTATATGATCATATTAACTCACAAATCATAATTCATATTAATATAATTAAATTATCTTAGATATAAGAATCTAAGATAATGTGATATATGTTTTCTAAGTATAAAGTATCGAATAATGCTTTTATTCAATTGTGGCTATAAGTAACACATTGTTTAATTCAATTGTGATTTTCATTGTACATGAATAATATGAATCATATGATTAACTTGTAGACTTATGGCTTATGAGTTATGTCATATTATATATGTATTATTTGTTATTATATAATCATATCAATTATAGTGATAATATATAAATTACTAAAATCAGAATGATAATACATTAATACTTCAATTGTGGTTATAAGTAACACATTATTTAATCCAATGTCAATTACTTAATTTGATATTATTCTAATCACATTATCATTATACATTAATAATACGATTAACTTGAATAAAGTATTTGAATTGTCAATGAATCATATGATTAAGTATTGATCTTATACATTTATATTATTCAATATGCATAATCGCATATATGTATAATATATAATTATAATTTGGGAAAAGTATATTTTACCCCTGAACAATCCACCCATTTGCACTTTTACCTCTAATGTTTAAAACGTGACACTTGACCCCCTCCCCCCAAACATTCAACTTGTTGCAATTCGACCATTTTGACTTTTTTTTTTTGTTTTATCCAAAATACACCAATCCCAAGTTAAATAATAATAATAATAATAATAATAATCATTTAAAAAAAAAACATATTTTATTTTCAAAAAACAAATCCAAAAAAAAAAACAAAAAACAAAAAACCAAAAAACAAAAAAACAAAAAAAAAAAAGAAAAAATATGCTAGGGTGGCAGGTCTGGGGGTGGCTCAGCCACCCCAATACGGCCAGCCTGGGGGTGGCCGAACTACCCCCAGGCCAAACAGGGTGGCCGGGCACCCCCTATGGGGTGGTTCAACCACCCCAACATATTTCTTCTTTTCTTTTCTTTTCTTTTCTTTTCTTTTTTTCTTTTTTTTTGGATTTTTTTTTTAAAAAAATAAAATAAAATATGTGATGGGGGCATTTTGGAAAAAAAAAAAAAAAAAAGTCAGAATGGTTGAATTGCAACAATTTGAAAGTTTAGGGGGGGTCAAGTGTCATGTTTTAAACATTGGAGGTAAAAGTGCAAATGTGTGGATAGTTCAGGGGGTAAAATGTATTTTTCTCTTATAATTTATAACATATATGGACTTATAAGTTGATAACATACATTAGAACTAAGTCACTAGATACTTAATTGTTCATTGTTGTATTAGTCTGAACTTGCATACTTATGACTTATGAGTATATATGTATAATTTGTTATTATATAATCAAATGATTTAATAATCAATTGATCATGTGATATAATCATATAAATTATAGTGATAATATATTAATACTAAAATTGTGATTTAATTATCTAAAACAAAAATGTGATTTAATCATTAATGATCAATTGTTATATGTATAAATATAATTATAAAAATATATTATATAAAAGCGGTTTGTGGTTAGCGGTTACTGTTACTAAACCCAATAACTGCTAACAGCTAACCGCTAGGCAGTTATAGTGGTTAAGCGGTTAACAGTTATAGCAGTTAGCGGTTAGCGGGTGGTTAAATAACCGCCCGACCCCCTAAAAATTAAAACAAGTGAATTCTCAAATGTCAAAAGTAAGTAACTAGACTTTGAATTCTTGCCATCAAATCATGTGTTTAACATTTTAAGCTCAACAATGAAATTTAAATCACAGTTTCTAGATCAACCAAAATCTCAAAAATAACATGAACATGCATTTTTTTTTTTCAAAATTTTTAAAAAACAAAATCAAAAAATTTCAAAAATTTTTAGACAAAGTGTGTGTGTTCCCCATATCCCCAAACTTGAATTACACATTGTCCTCAATGTGTAAAAAAAATGGAAAGATCATACCCGGGAGATGAGAAAACTGGTTGGAATAGGTATGGCTCATAGCATACCCCAAAACTTGAATGTAGGAACACTTGTCATGGAATGGGGTGCCTCCCAAGAGCACTAAGCTTACTGCCTTCTGCCATACTGTTGATAGTAGCTTCAATGCTACCATTCAGGCATACCCCCAAACTTGTAAGAACAAAACAAATAAATACTCCAAACAAATATCAGTTAAGTGCAACACATTGTTGTAAAAATATAATCAAAGAATAAAAATTGAACAACAATGGAGATTATAAAACCTGGAAAGAGATAATGTACCCTGGCCTGATGCAGGGCTCAAGTGCATAGGGCCGATATCGTATGGATAAATTATGGGATTGACAACCCTACATGAAAAAGAAACCAATTAGATTTGGAATTTTTAGTAGCTTCAGTACTGCGGCCTGGAGGTGTGCTCGATCACTGAGGACTTGCGGTCGATCGCAGTGGTACGCTCGCTTCCTTTGATTGGGTGCTTGGTCTCACTGCCGCAAAATAGAAATACAGCAACTTGGTGTGCTCGATCGCTAAGGACATGCACTCGATCGCACTATTGCGGATGAAAATAGAACAACGGCTTCAGCAGCATCAGTGCTGCTGCCTGGTAGTGGTGCACTCGCACAGAGGACATGTGGTCGTTCGCACAATTGCAGATCAAAAAGAGACTCGCAAAAACAGTAAACAGAAAAGGTTAGAAAAAAAAATTAAATAAAACAAAAACAAAAAAAAATAAAAAATAAAATAAAACCAGAAACAGAAAATAAAATAAAACAGAAACATAGAAAGAAAAAAAAAATTTTAAAAAGGTAAAAACAGACTCGACATAACAGCAGCTTCAATACTGATGTCTGGCTGTGCGCTCGATCGTAATGCACTTGCGCTCGATCTTCCTCGAATGGGTGCTTGAGCAGACTGTCGCAGCACCGACTCATGAAGGACTCACAACAACATTAGTACTGTTGTGTGGCAGTGATGCGCTCGATAGCAATGCACGTGCGATTGATCGCACTGTCGCATAAAATATCAGAGTTGCGGACAGTAAAGCAGAAAAGACTCAGAAACAAAGAAAATAAAATTAAAAATAGAAACAAAAACAAACAAAAACAAAGGAAATAAAATAAACTAAATTAAACTCCAAGAAAAAAAAATTTTAACATAATTTAATGCAATCCCCAGCAATGGCGCCAAAAACTTGTTGGGACAAATACCCACCTAAATTAATAAGCAAATATCTGCTATGTTTTACTTGCAAGTGCACAAGATTAAAACGATAGTATAATAGGTGATGTTCCCAAATATTAAATATTTGAACCCCTTAATTTACACTTGTTAATCCTTTAGTGGTATTATAATCTGATGTTCTGGGTTAGTTTTGTGTTTTTAGTGTTTTGTAGGTTGTTAAGGTAAAACTACAAGTTTTATATGGAAATTGCTAACGTTGAAGAAAAGCTGCCAATGGACCTACGATCAAGTGCACTACTATACACTAGAACGCACCCGCGCTTGAGCCTAGCACAACCACGATCGAGCGTAGACATGCCCAATTCAAAGCACAACGCACGTGCATGCCTGCACGACAAGGGGAACTTATGTGCTCGAGTGCGCTCGAGTGCAGCAAGTGTGCAGTCGAGCACACTTACCTGACCTGGCTGCGATTCTAATTCTAATACAACTTGTAAACCCTAGTTTTAGCCTATAAGTAGAACAGATCTCCGATTAGTTTAGGAAGGCTACGAATTACAAAATTTCATAGGAGAAAGAAGAGAGTTTTAGGGTTTCCTAACTTTTGGATCTCAAGTTTGTGATTTCATACTTGTCAGTACTCAATTTTCATTATGAATTCCATTAATTTTGTTTCGTCTTTCAATACCATGAGAGGCTAAACCTTCAACTACGGTTGAGGATGAAGCCTCACTTATGATTAGCAACTTCGTTTCATGTATGTAGTGTTTCCCAATTTAATGATTTAAATACTCTATTGTTTTACTTCAAAGCAATTGGATTGAATGATTCTTGGATGTCTTTTGTGATTCAAGGATACACTTGATGATTTGAGATAATTAAATACAATTGATTGCTTGGTTTTCTTTGTTAAAAATTGGATTTCCCTTATGATTTATTCTCTGGATACAATTGATGTTTTGATAATTATTGGATATCTTCTTGTGATTTACGGATACAGTTGATGATTTAATTAATATTGAATTTCTTTTGTGATTTTGGTAATGAATGGATACATGAGATGTTTTGATTATTTCTTTAAAGCAATAGTAAAACAGACCTAAGATTTATATGTGAGAATTTCAGGAAATATTATAGATCATGGAACTATGTTGCTATGAATTTGTGAGTGCGGATTCCAAAACCCTAGTGCTTCGTCATTAGATTACTTTCACTTTAATTTGCTTAGGCTTTTGATTTTTCATTCACTCAATAATCTTTCAAAATTTGGAACTAGGTTAGGGTTCAATTCATTTAGATTTAAATTTTCTTTCAAGAACACAATTTCCTATGGGATCAACCTCGCACTTGCAAACCCCTTTTCTACAAAAGATTCGTGCACTTGCGAGTACAATAAAATTTCACAACAGCAGGCAAATATGAGACCATTCCCACAAGGATTGGTAAATTATGCTTAGAAGTAATTTCATATTTAATTAACGGGTTTAAAACAATTGTCACAAATTGAATTAAACGAAAGAAATAAAATAAAAGAAATACTAAAACTAAACAGGATTAGTGTTTTGAAATCCACTGCTAACCATACTCAAATAAGACTAACAATATGCCATTATCCAATTATCTTTAGATATCCAATGTTTGTCAACTTAAGGGCATAATATCTACTCCTTAAACTATTGATTTCCCTAAACAACGAATATTGATTTCCCTAAGCAACGAACTAGGCATGGTATCTACTCTAGTTCTTTTCTTCCCTAAAGGATTTACAATGGTATCTACTAAGTTGTTCTTTAAGGAAGCATAAATCCTTGGAAATCGACAACCACACAAGGCCTAGGGTATGGTATCTACTCCCAGTTCCCCTTATTGATTAGCCCAAGAACCTGTGATAGGGTTTTTTTGTCACTTTATTAAGCCCCAGAACTTGGCTATCCAAATCAACTTAAATGACATAAATCCAAACACATGCATATGATCAAAATTCAAACACATTCATATGAAGAATTCAAGTAAATAGGAAGTAATCAAATTATACACCTAAAAGATAATTGTAGCAAAGGCGTCAATATTGCAACCCTAAAGAGACATGATTAGAGCTTCAAACTAGCCCTAATTAAAATACTAAACTACATAAAATAAAAAATAAAATAAAAAAATAAAAGGGGAAGTGAAGAAAAACCCAAACTCTTCTTGATCTAGCCTTCAGTTCTTTTCCAGAGCTTGTGTTTGCTTCTCCACACTTTTTCTTAGAGGCTTAGATGTCTATTTATAGGCTTTGGAAAACCTAATAAAATCGTAGGTTTATTTCCTAGTACAAGAAGGATAAAGTAAACCTAAACTGAAGTGGAAAAGGACTCTTTCCGCATCTGGCCTCGCTCGTGCGCATTCCTGCGATCGATCCTTGTGTTGAGCGCTCATGCGCATCCAAAACCCTAAAAACATAAGAAAACACAAAAACGAAGCAAAACATCAAATAATAACAAAACTAAGAGCCTAACATATGTAAATTAAGGAGTTAAAATATGTATATTTTAGCACTTATCAATTACATTGAATATGATCTATGATATGAGTTATGGGGTTATCACACAAGGTTTTAATGCATAAACCTTGTAGTCTTAAACTTTGGGTAGTTCGCACTCGATAATGCATTGGGCATTCCATTTGCGAAGACTGTTACACATCAAATCTTGATCAAGCGAAGCTAGAGGCTTCGGATTGATGTATATGTGTTATGCACTGAATGAACCAGAGAGTTGTCTTTATACAAAATACTGTTGATAGGAAAGACTACTTATGATATTGATTCTAAATCTTGAGAAGAATGTGTACTCAGATGTGAAGTGGAGATTGCTTTGATACATTTATGGGTAAAACCTTTATCATGGCCAACATTCTCAATGTATTGGGCAATCACATGTAGCATTGTAAGAAAGCTTTTTTCAAGAAAGAATCCAAGTATTTTTCTTAAAAATGATAAGAATTTTTTTTCTTGAAATAGATTTTATGTATTGGATTATTTTTAGTCTCTGGCTATAGCATTTTGGTAAAGAATATTGAAATAATGTACATGTGATAAAACTATCACAAGTAAATGAATAGTAATAAAATTAATGACTCAAGGATAAAGAAGTAGAGAATTAAGTGACAATATCTTAGCCTTAATCTTACTACGAAATATTTCATGCAAGAATCAAAAGTCGATATTAAGTACGTCTAAGAGATTAGTTGATTTAGTCAAAAATATAGATTAGAGTGTAATTATAATTGTTCAGTGGAACTAATTGTAATTAAATAGTAACTCGAGATAGTCGAGACTATTTGAAGTTAGTATTTTTTTTTTTTTCTTCTTTAGATCACTCACTAAGTTGATGTAAGTTAACAAACTTAAGTTTTCTTATTTATTGGGCTGCTTGTTTTAATTTATTAAAACATGGGTTAGTTAAATAAGTCTAAGAGATTAATTGATTTAGTCAAAAACATAAACCATAGTGCAATTATAATTGTTCAATAGAATTAATTGTAATTAAGCAGTGACTTGGGATAGTTGAGACTATTTGAAGTTAGTTTTTATTTTATTTTTCCTTTATGTCACTCATCAAGGTGATGTAATTTAACAAAGGGTTAAATACCTAATACCCCATTGGGTTTCGTTTCTTTATTTTTTTTCCCTCTTAGGATTTGATTTATATTACAAGAGGTCCTTATGGTTTTGATGAAAGACCAAATTAGTCCTTCCGCCAGTTGACCGTTAGTTGACTTAATGGAAGTCCACGTGAACTAATTAAAATTTGACACTTGGCATAAATGGCCACATCATCAGTGATGACGTGACACCTAATTAAATTTTTTTTAAAAAAAAAACAATTATTAAAAAAGTTCAATATCATATAAAATATTTTGTATTATCATATATATATATATATATATATATATATATATATATATATATATATATATATATATATATATTGAAGTGTTCCTTACCAATTTAGCAATGATAAAAAAATCATATAAAATGTTCCAATGCAAGAACCATTAAAAAAAAATTAAATGTCACTTGAATTTATCAAAAAAAGAAAAGAAAAAAAAAAGTCCCAATAATTTCCAATCTTGTGAGATTCAAATCATATATGCACTATTTAATCCTAATTATCTTATTATCATATGTTTTTGTTACTAGATGTAGAGTATCATGGTAAGACATCAGTACACTAAATTAACATACCAATGAGTCATATGCATTTAAAAGCTCGTGAAGAAATGATGGTATCTAAATCCTTAGACCATCAATTTGGCTACATAAAATGTATGCATGTTGGTACAACTAAATCATAAAAGTCAATTTAGCCAAATTATGCATATATTTATACAGTTAGATGGAGTTTCGTTATTCAAATATTCTAAACTTAATTTAATTCATCAATTGCAAGGAGTAAATATAGGGCTAGCCCAATATATTTTTATATAATTTAATATGTCAATTGGAGCACTTTTTTCTAGTTGCAAAATTTCTTTTAAATTTTTAATTCTAAAAATAAATCTAAACCATTAATATCATAATAGATATCATGTTTTAGGAAACCTTCTATATTAAGACATTTGTTTTACAAACTATCATCATCTAGTGATTTTAATTTCTTAAAATTAAATAAAAAACCAAAAATGTTTTCGTTGTTCTTAATTGTAAAAATATTTTCAAAATCAAATAAATAATAATAATGTAAGTTATTGATTGAGTTTTTGGTAACTAACCTTTTTTATCGCTGATCAACTATAGAAGGATTTTAATAACTTAAAGATTAAGTAGGTGGCAAATACTGAAATTATGGAGAAGAAGAAAATAATTCAAATTTGAATAAGGCTTGAAAATGGAGAAAATGAAAAATTATAAAGAAAGGAGTTTGTAATTGAATAAAATATTTTAGAAACTTTCCATCTTCTAGCATTTATTTATTTGTTTTTCCCATTTGATTTTAAACATTAAACACAATCTTCTAGATTTTTTTTCTTTTTTTTTTTTTCGGTTAGACATGTGCAACATAATTATAATTAGGGTTGCATATTTGATTCCCTTATTTATTGTTATCGATTTTTTAAGCCTTATTTACTTGGGAATGTTGGAAATATTAATGCATTTTTTTAAATTAAGTTAGGCCTTCATTAAAGCGTATATATTGAGGGCAAATATGTATTTAATTTTTTTTTTTTATGGAAATTGTTTTATTAGGATTCATTAATTGGGCCTTATTAAATTGAGAGCCTTTTTAAAAATTATTTATTTATCATGATTAGGGGCCTTAATTAAAGATTATGAACGATAATAATGGCTTAAAATTTTTTTATTGGTTTATTTTATTTTATTTTTTAATTAGAGGCCCTAGGCGGGGCCTAACCCGCCTATGGCTTGGGCCGACCTTGAGTAAATATGAACTTCAAACTTATTACTATCTTTTGTTATACATGGGCGTGATATAATTATATTAAATTCTAAATATATTCTAAATAAAAATTTAAAAAATTCAAAATTTATGATATATTTGTAATTTTAAGTAATTGAGTCATGTGGTACATCTAGTTGAACTTTACTAACAAATCCAATCATATTTTCGGACTCTAAAACTATTTTGTGTTGTGTGTTGTTAAATCTCTCAACGGTTGGGATTAAATAGAAAACAAACAAAGGTTAAAATTTAACCAAGAACATTTCCAACCAAACACAACCATCAAATTTCACCTAGGAAAAATTGAAAATTTATCTATAAATGTCATAGAAAGGATCCTAAATCAATTTCCCACAAAAAAAACTCAGCAATACCCAATCGCTAACCTATGCTGGACAAAGAGAGGAAGAAACAATTAAAGAAAACCCATCAAATTTCACCCAGGAAAAATCATACCCAAACTTGTTAAAAATCATAGAAAGAAACCAATCATCCAAATGTCAATATTTTACCACTAAATCAACTTCCCACACGCATACACAATAAAAAAAAAATTAAAAAAAAATAAACAAAATAAAACAAAATAAAATTCCAACAATAGCAATACCCAATCACTAACCCGAGGAAGCAATATCTAGCAATAGCTATCTTTAGTTTGTTTCTCAGCTTCTCGCTCTATCTCAACATCTCACTTTCCGCTTGTCTTTCTCGATCTTTCTCTCTATTCTGGACAAAGAGATGAAGAAATTAACAAAGAAATAGGAGGGGAAGTGGGAGTAATTTGATGGATTTCTTGGCAGATTTTTTTCTACTCTTGTACTCTTTCTTTGTAGCAACAAAGAGGTTTACAAGAAATAAAAATAAATAAAAAAATCCACCTTTTCTCCTCCATTTTTTTCTCTGAATCCAAATCGTTCCAGGTAGTTTTTTTTTTTTTTTACTCCTTTCTCCTCCATTCCTTCTCTGAATACAAAATTGGTTTAGGTAGATTTTGTTTTTGACTTCTGCACACTTCTGCAATTGGAAAAAAAAATAATAATAATAAAAATAATAATTGCTTTTCTTTCTTTCCCATTCCTTCTAAATCTCGCCCATTCCTGAAGCTTCCTTCATAAAAGACCAAAAAATCTCTTTCAAAAAGTTTGACTTTTTACCTACTCAGAGGCAAAATGGTAATTTAAATATAAAAGACAAAAATATCTAGACAACTTTTTAAATTCATTAGATTCAAGAAGGCCAAATTAGTAGTTTCGCAATCTAAAGAAATGTCAAAAAACAAAAATAACCTTATCTAACTAAATCACGATGAATAAAGAGTAAGGATAAAATAGTAAATTTAAATAAAAGAAAAAAAATATCCAGACAATTTTTTAAATTCATTAGATTCAGGAAGGGCAAATTAGTAGTTTCGCAATCTAAAGAAATATCAAAAGACAAAAATAACCTTATCTAACTAAATCATGATGAACAAAGAGTAAGGATAAAATAGTAAATTTAAAGTGCAAAAGAAAAAACACTATTTAGTTTGCATTCCCACTTTTTATATATCTTTAAGTAAAGATATATATGATATTGTTTTACTTTGTAGCTTTTATATATATATATATATATATATTGTGTATGAGCGTTTGGCAAAGTGATCATACGAAAAGGCTTTGTAAAGTAGTGTAAGATATTGTTCCTATAGAGTTGCCTAATTCTTTGTTAGAAATTTTTAACGACTCTATAAGTATGATTGATGATGAAGATAGTAACCATGGGGATGACGTTGGAAACCAAGTTGATCAACTTGTCAAAAGCCTTAGAGACTATTTGCGGCCCACCAAGACAAGTACGCTTTCTTGTGTGGCTATTCCCACCAATGCAGGAAATTTTTTGACATTAAACCTGGGGTAATTCAATTGCTGCCTAAGTTTCATGGGTTTGATTTTGAAAGCCCTTACATGCACCTCAAGTAATTTGATATGGTTTGTGATATGCACCTTAACAACGTTACTGATGATGTTGTTAAGCTAATACTGTTCCCATTTTCTTTGATTGAGAAAGAGAGATCTTGGCTACACTCCTTAAAGCCTAGAACGATAGGACATGGCAAGAGATGACGAGGGAATTTCTTAAAAAGTTTTTCCCAACTCATACGACCAATATGCTGAGAATGAACATCCTGAACTTTGCCATAAAAGAAAATGAAACTTTTTTTCAATGTTGGGAAAGGTTTAAAGAACTTTTACTTTCATGCCCACATCATGGATGAAACATGGCTGGTGATAAGTTTTTTTTAAGATAAACTGTCTTCCAATATGAGACAATTTGTTGAAATGATGTGTAATGGTGAATTTCTGATTAAAGCACCTGATGAAGCCTGAGATTATTTTGATCTCTTAGCTGAAAATGCCCAAGTGTGGGACACCTCAGAGAGGACTGATAAGGCAAAACCTGGACCTAGTTCTAGGGGAGGCTTAGATGACCTTAAAGAAGATGAGGATTTAAGTGCTCGTATTGCTATATTGACTAGGAAGGTAGAGGCTATAGAACTGAGCAAATTGGGTGTGGCAAAGATGTCCACACCAACTGAGAGTAGTTGAGAGATTTGTGAGACTAGTGTGCATTTGACTAAGGATTGTCCCACAATCCCTGCTTTTAAAGAGGTATTGCATGAACAAGTAAATGCAGCCAATGCATATCAAAGACCATTTAGTTCGCCTTACTCTGAGACGTATAATCCTAATTGGCGAAATCACTTCAACTTTAATTGGAGAAATGGTCAATTTGCAAATGAACCCCAAGGATCTTCTTCTCATGCTCCTTATGTGCCACCACATAAGAAGATCATGGAGGACACATTGCAAAGCTTCTTACAAAGCCAAACTCAAATCAACCAAAAATACCATGCAAAATATTCAAGAGTTGAGAAACTCGATTGATAGAATTGACCCATTTGAATGTGAGGGAGAAAGGAAAGTTCCGAGCTCAACCTCAACCCAACCCAAGGACTTAAGGTGGGGTCAATAAGGTCAGAAATACTCAAGTGGAACATGCTAAGTCTGTCATTATCCTTAGGAATGGAAAGTTTGTTAATAAAGAAATCCCAACAAAGGTTTCAGACCTAAGGGAAATTTAGAGACTAAGGCTGATGAACAACTTAGTGATGTTGAGGAAAAAGTGTATAAGCATGTCGCCCATTTCCCTAAAGGTTGCTTACACCTAAAAAGAGGACAACTGTGACAATCCGCTTGATAAAAACATGACTAAAAATCACATTCAAAGTGGACTTATAGATTGGTTAATTTGTTCCTAAATCAACTTTCTTTGGCCTATCCACCATTCTTGCATACATTGATTCATTTTGTTATAAATAGAAGGCTTAGATTAAGGAATCTCACCATATTTTCAGCCTAAGAAACCATGCAATCCATGTTCTTTCTATTCTTTAGTTTGCCTCAAAGTTTTCTTAAGATTTCTTTTGGTTTTCTCACTTCACACCATTAGGCCATTTTGGGTTTATTGTGTGCTTTGATCTAACACCCTCTTACATAACCTTAAGTGTCCTAGAGCTCATCCATTTCTAGTTAACACCATTCAGCCAACTAGAGAAATTTGGTGGAGTCCTACTTCTAAGGATTTTCGGGTAAGTGTTTCTTGTATTACATTACAAGCTATTGATTGTATCTTTGTTCTCGTGTAATTGTTTAAGACCCAATAAGCTTATGATGTTAAATGAGTTAGTGGACAAAATTGATTATTGGACAAATGGACTTATGGACACTATATTAAGGACTTATTATATTATATATTTTATATTATGTTTACTTTATAGTATTTACATTTTTTTTTTTTTTAATTCTAGCTTATATTTGGTGGTACTAACCATTAGCCTTGTCACCAAATATGAATCCAGACTTAAAAATTTTTATAAGTGATCGTCTCAAATTAATAAAATAAGATGAGTAAATAATGAATAAGGGTAGCAATTGGAGTAGGGTCTTAGTAGTTAATTAAATGAGTAAGCAAAGATGAATTGACGGATAATAATAAATGTAAAAGGATGAGGGTCTTTAAACAAAGATATTATTTGAGGATGAACTAATATGTATATATTGCTTGTATGGATGTAATTATATGCAAAAGAAGAGCGGAGTTCTACACTAAGGAGTGTAAGTATGGAATAATGGAAGTACTTACTGGGACATGACACTGTATTTTATTATTTATGTTTATTGCTTTACTTGATTTCTTCTTGAAAATTTCTCCTAAACTGCATATTGCGTCTAAATAAAATAATACGGTTGAGATGATAGCCATCAAAACAACTGTGATTGCAGCCCGAGGGGGGGAGGGGTGATGGCAACCCAATGAACTGGCAAGTTATTGCTAACATGTCCAAAGACCCTAATAAGTAACTAAGCTAGGACCATAGGGATTCCAAGAAAATAGGTAAACTTTATATGGGGGAGGTGTAACAGACGCTAAACGGGGTTGGGAGCCTTAACACGGGAGGAGTGCTAAAGAAGATAAATTCTAAAGACTCAAACTAAAAGGTCATTATGTTGCATATTCATACAAACATACGTCTTTATTATTGATTTGTTTTATTCTTTTTATGAAAACAAAAGACTCACTTGTTTGTTTATGTAAACATGATAATGTCGTATTAACATAGAATCTGATCCAGAGTTTGATGTAGAGGGCGAAGGTCCTTTTGCCAATTTTGATGGTTATTAAATCATCTGTTGAATGTCGTGTGCTAGTTTCTGGGGAGCTAGCTTGTATTACTTATGTGTTGTTGGTTATATGCTTTGTATTATATTTAAACTCTAGTTTGTTAGTTATGGTATTTGCGTGACACCTTTGACACTTACTTGGTACACTTAGTGTACTTTTTGTTATGTATTATATATGAAAGATTAATAGGATCGAGTTCTACATCTAATCGCCAAATAAAAAAATATGGAACTATGCCATACAACAAACATAAAATATGCACAAAGGAATTAAAGCAATATCACAAGCACAATAAAAAGTTTGTTTACGAAGTAGAAAACCCTTTGAACACATCAAAAGTAAAAATCACTCTAGGGCAGCCAAACCCAGAAAATCACTATATAAAGATTTAGAGTCACAGATTAGACGATGCTCACTCCTTGGAGGAACTCTAGACTTAGTAAGAACAATAAGCTTCTCAGCTTGTCTCCATCTCGACCATGTTCACGGAGTGTATCTCCTCACCGACCCTTCGGTAGACTTCTTTCTTCAAGTACTCATGGCAACAATCTTTGTGTACGTGAATGAACAGGCAATACACCAAGCATGAGCAAATGACACCCCGAAGCTTTATCACGTCCTCTCTTGAACAAACAACTCTAGAGACACAGCGCTCGTAGAGAACTATTGAGACTTCAGTGAACAGTATACTTTACCAAACGAAGTTCATCACTAATGGCATGTGTATTGTGTGCATTATTTTTCATTGTGCCTCTGGACTTACCCGTTTTATTTTCCTCCTCCATTGTGTATAATTGCGCGGTTTAGTTAGCGTCGAGAAAAATGCCTTCAGACATAATAATGGTGGTGGCCCAGGACTTGATCTAGGTCATTTTTTAGGACATGGACCCGGTATGGCTGAAGTCCATGTAGGATGATGGAGGAACCATATAGGCAGAGATGATCGAGATCGTCATTATATCGGCTTTACTTAAGATTAGGCGTTGATTTTGTTATCTTATTTTCCAAATAGTTATCCTTTGGTCCGTAATATTTATATTTTGATGATGGGTCTGTTGACCAGTACATTTGAAGATTTATTTATATGATGGTATTTATTTATCTTTACTCCGGTGATTATACTTGTGGTGTTTAGTTATTGCTTTCTATTCTTGTAGTTTAAAGTCTTCCGTTGTATTATCTCATTTAAGAGAGATTAAGATTCCTGAGTCTTGTCCCATGAGGGATATAGGCTGGGAGACGTACCATGAAGTCAATTACTAGTTAATTGATTTCTACAGAGCGTTACAGTTATCCCCTGGGTCTCATTCCAAAAAATTTGGATTAAGACTCATACTCCAAGTTGAATTGGAGTAGCCTGGTAGGGAGTGCAATTTGGGTCAAATTGGAACTATTCTTGAAGAATCCGGTCTAACAGTCTTACTTCAAGTTGAATTGGTGTAGGAGCCCTAGTCCAAATCAAATTTCTATACATCACAGTTCAAATTGAAGTAGGAGACCTAGTCTAGGTCTAACTCAAATTCTCTGCTTATAAATAGGCCCATACACCAAGTATAAACGTTAAACTGAAAATCTTGGGTTTTAGGCATACACACTCTCTAAAGAATAACTTAGGCATCAGAGTGAGACCTCGTTGGCACACTAGACAAGCTCCCTTGTTTATTCCTTATTTTTGTAAGAATTGTGGAAGCGTCAAAACGTGCAGTTCACTCTGACTGGAAATTGTTCTAATAATATGCACGGTTTCCTTATATGTGTTTGGTTTTCACTTTATTAAGTGTTGACAAGAATATAATAATAATAAAAAAAAAAGAATGAAAAATAATGTTTAAAAGCAACTAAAGAAGATAATAAAGAATGCATTAGAATGTCTATAGAAAAAGCAGTAGAAAAGCAGGGAGTAATACTTTTTCAATAACTATTTTAGTTATTATTACTGGAGTCGTCCCCAAGAGGTAGCTCAATCGGTTAGGACCACACTTAATGAAGTGGAGGTCACTAGTTCGAATCCCCCTCCCCCCTCTTGTGCGGACATGTCCAAAAAAAAAAAAATATTATTACTGGAGTTGCTCTAAAAAGATGCACATGCATATAAATAAAGGTAGTAGGATTTCTAATCGTAAAAACTATCAAGATTCGAATACAAGCTAATAATTGATTGGATAGAAATTTTCTACAAAGCAGTTTTTAAGAAACTCTTACGAATCAACTTCTAAAAGTAACATGTATCATTTAAGCATGTATATTTTATTAAAAAAACATGTGAGAAGTATATGCTATTAAAAAAAATGTGTTGAAAGATGCAGGTTCCTTTTAGAATCTACAAACCAGTTTGTAAAAACATTTTGTACCAAACTGATTACCTCGTCTCTATAAAAAATCAAGCCTTGTGTGTTGCACCTACAAAAACTTCTTTTTTTTTTTTTTTTTGTTTGTTTGTATTGAACACCTACAAAAACTTGAAATGTCGTTTAACGTTTGACAAACTCTTTCCGTTGAACTGGGCCGGGTCCCATAATTTGTAGTGGGCGAGATCAATCGCCCCCCATCGGTAAAAAACTACAAGGGAAAAAGAAAACCCAAGCCCTAAATAAAATCAAAATAAAAAACCAAGAAAGGCCCAAATAGTAATATAATAGTTTGTTGAGGTACTTGAGCAGCGAAGAGGGACGAAATAGAGTTGCAGAGATTGAGAATGTCGATACTGTTTGAGAAGAGCGAGGCGTGGAGGTGGCTGGTGAGGAGGACAAAGGAGTCCAAGCCATTCTTCCTTGCCTTCGCCACCATATGCGGCGTCGTTCCGGGAGTCATCGGCTACGGCGTCATGCAGGTCACCAACACCCGCAACCCCGAGCTCGAAGCTCGTCTCCGCCAGAACGCCCGCCCCGAAACCGTCGTACGTATTTTCGTTTCTGTCGATCTTTCTTTCCTTCCATTTTTTTCGCATTAGATTTTGTCATTTGGTATATTCTAAGGTAACCATCAACATAACACCTAGACAGAAACAAAAACCTCGGCCTGAATCCAAAGCAACCTTGGAATCGTTGATACCCCATTTTGGGAAACTCCATACTTTAGATATATTATGATGGAAATTTTCAAACTCTTTGCGTTGGAACTTGTAAATGACAAAATGGGAACCAGATTTTATCATTTGGTTTCTACTGCTATTTCAAGATTTGATGAGTTCCATGGTCATTGTTTCGGACCCATTTCAGCTATGCCATTTACAAAGGCATTGCTGATTGATTCTGTCTCCCATTTGACAAAGGCGTCTAAGGATGGATGGATAGGGATTAGACAGATAATTTTGTTACCAATCCAGTGGTTTGAAATCCCTAAGAGAGTCGATTGCAATCCTCTTGGTGGGTGTATTGTCCCACACTTCCTTTAAGTCCTCTTTCACGATAATTCAAATCTGGTTCCTGGAGTTTTACTTTTAGACACGGAATTATTTCTTCTATATCTCAAATTTCTTCCCAACCATTGCCTTTCCTTTTTATGGAAGACTTACCGTTGTCAAGAGCAGCCTCTGAATACGACAGAAAATCTTATAATACTCTGTTGCCTTTGAGTTCCACACCCTGATTTTGCCTTGAGGCTGGGATTCAAGGTAACAGTTGCTAATTCTACTAGGGAGCCTTATCTGTTTCATAATTGTATGTTTCTCCAGTAATTTTGGTTATTTACCCAGTGCTTCTCAAGGCTTGGATACATATTGAAAAGTATGACTTCAAGTGTAGGACAGAAAGTTATTTGGATCAAAAAAGGCTCATGGCATGGACTTTTTTACCTCTTTTAGTGTGAATTCTTCCATCTTCTATATGAATATATTAGGAATATAAGCATTATAATCTACTCTAACTTACAGCGATAGAGAGTTGACAATTTAACAGAATTTTTTTTTGTTTTTTTCTTTTCTTTTTTTTGATAAGTAATTCCAATATCATTAAATAAGAGCAAAGAGGCTCAACCTTAGTATACAAGAGATAAGACTGGTTCTTACTCATCAAAAAAAGAAAACCTTAGTATACAAGAGATCCCTTAATCTGAAGAAAAAGATAAACTAAAGTTCAAAAAATTTGCAAAATTAGAAACAAGAAACTATGATGTGCGGATATCCAAGCATAAAAAGTGTTGAACATAATCTTCCACAACTCTAATACCGAAGTCTATACATCTACAAAGCTCTGAACATTCTACTCTCTGCAAAGGCACTGCATTAACCACAATTAAGCCAACCTCCATAATTCCATAAATGTACCATGCTTTGCTTGTCCTCCCCAACTCACTAACAAATCGATCACCCATCTAGGCATAATCCAATCTACACCAAACAAATTAAGAATTGAACTACATAAGTCTTGCTACTTCACAATGAATCAATAAGTGATCAATGGACTTCTCACTCCTTGCACATGCGACACCACCCAACTACCATAGCATTCCTCTTTCTCAAATTATCCAATGTCAATATTTTTCCTAAGGCCGCTTTCCACACAAAAATGCCACCCGTAAAGAAGCCTTGACTCTCCAAATACTGTTCCAAAGAAAGGGGATCCATTTGGACTAGTTAACACTTGATAAAACGACCACTTCAAACTTGATCCTTTTGGAAGGACTCCATCCTATTCTATCCACATTTTCTTGTCTTAGTCTGAAAGAATACAACCTCTCAAAGAAACATAATACCACCTCCACTTCCCAATCTTGAACTGGTCTGGTAAAAATTACATTCTAGTAAATATTCCTTTCTCAAAACGATAAGGTATCTGCCACCCATGCATCCTTTCTCTATGCAATATTGAGCAATTATGGATAAGATATCTTCAATGGAGTATCCCCACACAACACATCATGCCAAAAATTAACCTTTGACTCATCACCTACCTCATATCTTACAAATTTTAAAAATGTTTCCCACCCCTTTCTTATAAATTTCTATACTCCCACTCCAAATGGCCCCATTATCTCCTTAGAGCACCAACACCCCCTTATGCTATCATATTTAATCTTTATTACTAATGTTCATAGTGCCTCTCTATCTGTAGCATACCGCAACGACCATTTTCCTAGAAGGGCTTGATTGAAGTGAATCAGATTTCTAACTCCCGACCCACCTGATTTTATCGGAGTACAAATCCTTGCCCAATTCACTAAATGAAATTTAAACTCATCCCCAATATCCCCAACAAAAATCCCTCTAAAGTCTCTCAAGACTATTAGCCACTCGCACTGGAATAAGGAAAAGAGACAAATAATACGTAGGTAAATTGGATAGCGTACTTTTATCAAATTCAATCTACCACCTTTAGATAAATAAAGTTTTTTCCATCCTTCCAACCGATGTTCCATTTTTTTTAATAATGCCATTTCCAAATAGATATGGCCTTATAAGAAGCATCCAATGGCAAATCCAAATACTTTATCAGTAACAAAGATATTCTACAACTAAGAATACTAGCCAATTCTGCTACATCTCCCATTGCACCTATAGGATTTTATTTTATTTTTTATTTTTATTTTTTTTTTATTTTGCTAAATTGATCTTCAATCCTGAAAGTGCTTCAAAACATAAGAAAATACACCGCAACTGGCGAAATTTTTTGGAATTTCCATCACTTAAAATCAAAGTATTTTCAGCAAACAGTAAATGAGACACTAAAAACTCTTCATTGTTCCTCGACCCCACTGAAAAACCTGACAGAAGTCCTATCCATTGTACAACCATCATCCTATTCAATGCCTCCATAACCACCACGAACAATAGTGGCTATAACCGATCCCCCTATCTCAAGCCACGAGAGTTCAAAAAAACTAGACAGTGAACCATTCACAAGAATGGAAATTCGCATTGTAGATATACACTGTGCTATCCAATACCTCCATTTCTCCCCAAATCTGCATCTCTTCAACAAATAGAGCAAGAACTCCCAATTTACATGATCAAATTCCTTCTCCAAATCCAATTTACATAGCACTCCAGGTTCCCCTGATCTAATCCGACTATCCAAACATTCATTAGCGATTAGTATTGAATCCAAAATTTGTTTACCTCCGATGAAAACATTATGTAAACTAGAGATAATCTTTCTTCCCACCGATTTTAGCCTGTTTGCTAAAACGTTGGAAAGAATTTAATAAACCCCACCCACTAAGCTAATTGGCTAGAAGTCCTTGACATCCACTGCTCATGTCTTCTTTGGTATAAGAGAAACAAAAGTTGCCTTAAAACTCTTCACAAACTTTCATCGACTATGAAACTCTTTAAAAACTGCCATGATGTCCTCTTTCATTACCTCCTAACACTTTTGGAAAAAAAACCCATAGTGAAACCATCCGGCCCCGGCACCCCTATGACCATTCAAATCCCTCACCACCTCCCACACTTGCTCCTCAGAGTCTCTTTCCAACCAATTACTCTCTTCCGCATCAATAGAAAGGAAAGAAAGACCATCCACCTTTGGTCGCCAAGTAAACTGTTCGGAATATAATTGATTGTAGAATTGCACTTTATGCTCCTTTATTTCAGTAGAGTTAGAAGACACGGAACAATTGATGACGAAAGAGGCCACTAGGTTATTTCTTGGATGGGAATTTGCCACCCTGTGATTTTTTTTTTTCCCTCCCTCAACCAAAGTAAACTTTTTGGAATACAATTGATTGTAGAATTGCACTATATGCTCCTTTATTTCAATACAGTTAGAAGACATGGAACATTCGATGACTAAAGAGTCCACTAGGTTATTTCTTCGATGTGAATTTGCCACCTTGTGAAATGTTTCTGTATTTTTTTTCCCCTCCCTCAACCATAGGGCTCTAGATTTCTGTCTCTAACTTACTTCCTCAAGAAGAATAATTTTCTTCGATTCCTTAGACATATCTTCCTTCCTCCTTTCATCCTCCTTTGAAACTCAACCCTTTGCAATAAAATGCAGCTCCTGGATACCCTCCAAAAACTCCTCCTTTTTACTCCCTACATCACCAAAAACCTCTTCATTCCATTTCTTCAAATTACTTTCAAAGCTTTCAACTTACTTGCCAATATAAAACTTGGTCATCCATGAAAGTTATAGGACAGCCACCAAGTTTTCACTTGCTCCACGAATCCTTTTGATTTCAACCACATTTTTTCAAACTTAAAATACTTGCTACCTATGCCTGGCACCCCAGAATCCAACATCAATGGAAAATTATCTAAGAAGATTCTTGGAAGTCACTTTTGTGAAACATCAAGCAAATGTTCTTCCCATTTCGGAGATAGAAGAAATCTATCAAGTCTAGACCAAGCCAAGTAAAATGCCCACCTACAAGCGGGATATCCAAAAGGCCCTACCACTCAAAAATGAAATCTGAAAAATCCACCATAGTTAATAAATGTCTAGAGTCACTTGATTTTTTGCTTGGATGCCGAACAACATTAAAATCACCACCAATACACCATGACAATTCCCACCAACTCATCAAACCAACCAGTTCATCCCATAGATATCTCCTTACACCATCATTTGGAGCATACACCCCCGCAAATGCCCAAACAAAATTGTCCTCTACATTCCTAAAGGAACATGCTACTATAAAGCTCCCCACACAATCCTCAATCTTCTCCATCGCCCACTTATTCCACATTAACAAAATTCCACATGAATCCCCTCTCGATCCCATAAATAACCCATCCATATGTTGACAACCCCATAAACTCCTAACCACCTCCCTAGCAAAATTCTCCAATTTTTTCTCAAATAAACATACAATGTTCGCCTTCCAATCTCTAAGGAACCCTCTAATCCTCAGCCTTTTATCCTTCTCATTTAGCACTCCTAACATTCCATGAGAGTATCTTGGGCTTCATAATGAATAGTTTGAGCCCCTCCCCTTTTCTTTCCTTCTATTAGATTGTCCTCCGTTATCATAATTAACTGAGCTATCCAACCTCTTTAACTCCTGGTTACCTTTTGTCCCTGCTTTAAAACATACTCCTGGCACATAACCCGCAAAAGTCTGGTTTCTACTAGCTTCAATCGCAGAAAATAATGCCAACATTTGATCCTCAAATCCATCACACGACAGACCTACTAAATGACATAAATTCTTCACCCTTTGAACCACCCAATTGGAGGACACCAGATTTGGAGCACCCTGTTCTGCACCCATAGCAAGTGGATGGACTGACAGTGGTTCACTCCCCTCAAGCTCCTCCCCAACAACATTCACCTTTCCAATGAAGGATTATTTCATATCCCCAGATAAATGTAAACAATTCGCTATTCAATTCAAAACCATTCAACTTATATTCTTGCATCTAGTTAATAAACTGACCCCTATACATCCTCCCCCCTGCTCATTCTCCACGGATACCAAGGCATTTCCAGAAAACTCCCTTGACAGAAGCCCTCTAAGCCCTTCTCCATCATCAAACACCCAGAATAGACTGTCCCCTCCCCTTAATTTTCCCCACAAAACAAGATTCTTCATTCTAACCTGAAGAACATCCTGTTAACATTCCCTCCTTAAAAAACCCATTCAAAGTAGTCCCTAACCCATCCTTTCCTTCAATTTCCGAACCAGTCTTCTTAAACAAAGAACCAATCATCTGATTGTTTAACTCCACGCTACCTACACCCTTTGGCCTTGTCTGAATATTCCTGAGTTGATCCCACCTCATCTACCATGGTCGTTTTTGCCACAACCATCGATGTCGATTCCCCTGTAGTACCTTCTTCAACCATGTCAAAACATGACCCAAATAAAACAGATGCGTCAGCCAACTTCTCAGCAATTGTTGCCTCCTTAAACTTCACATTTACCAACATAACTCCGTCATTGGAATCCTCTTGGTCACCAGGCATCACCATGACTGCACTTATTTTTGCCACACAAACCTCGGAACAGATTCACCCTTTCCGTCACCTAATACTGCCCCATTTTCCATCACTTTCCATAGCACATTTTCTGGTTGTTTCACCTGCCGATTGTAAACAGCCTCCATCTTTCTATCCAGCACTTCACCTTTCTTCGCCGAGCTTTGAACCTCTGCACGGTTTTTGGTACAAGGCTTTTCGTTTCTTTGTGTGTAGATTCACATGATTTTCTCTAGTCCTTTCCTCAACTGGAGGTACTTCCTATCCTCGGAAACAAATATCAAATATGCATCATGAATGATTGATACTTTTAGTTCTCACTGCCTCTATTTTGACAGAATAATTTGACTTGTTTGATTGAAGTGCTTTTGAATTTTGGGGTTGTTTCTCTGAAGCTTTTTCATTCCGAAGTGGTAAAGAGCTTGACAGCTTGATTGCTTTAACTTGTGAATCAGATGATGGGGAAAGTAAATCAAGAGAGACTGGCAGAATTCCTTGGGGAGCTGCAGCGTAAAGAGGATACAAATGACCGTTATGTTGCTGCTCTGAGAGGAGAAACGTTGACTAGGAAACCTTATGTGCGAATACAACCAATCCCAAAACAAAGCACCACCCAGGCTGACAAGGAACAGAAAGCCGAGAAGGAACAAAAGTAGATGAGGAGGTGGGTCTACCCTTGATGTGAATACTTTCTGTTTCTGGGTAGCTGTATGCTGTCATTACACAAGGTTTCACTTTTTTTTTTGGATGTTATTCAAAATCTGTATGTCATTATGAGACAAGTCAAAGAAGTTTTCAGTCTTTGGATTTTCTTCCCCTTCTAAGGCATACTGTTTAAAGTTAGACTTGTCTTGTGTTGTTTATCATTTCCTCTAGTCTGGGAGGTCATCAGCTGTTAAATTATATAGACTTCAAGAAATTTGCCAATGATGCCTCCTGTGATTGTAGCATTTTGCTTGGTTATGAATTCTAAGGGCAGTCCATGAGCCTGCACCCAGAGCTGGGTAGTGCTGAAATCAATTTGGCCAACTGCAAGACCCAATGGCCAGTGTTTTAGAATGAGGTGGAAGCATTTTACGTTCCACGGTCTCATGGAGAATCACCTTCTCAATTGATGAATTTGAAGAGGAAGGTATTGATGTCCTCGTCAACAATTTCCATATTATCAATAAAAACTCCAGGGGATGAGAATTGTGGATTTGATGTCTTGTTTAATTTTAGGTTTTGGAAATTCCATATTCTGGTGGCCGCTTGATTTTCTGGTTGTCAAAGGGATTTCCTCCCTCTTATTTGGAATTTTTTCTTTCCCTTCCTTTTCCGTGTCGTGAGGTTCACTACTTCACATGCCACCTCTTTTTCCAACTTCCCATAAATTTCAAGTGATTTCCGAACTACCCTCAGATTCCCATTCCAACAGCCCAAACAGATTCGAATGAATTTGTTGGTAAGAAGAATTCCTGAGAAGTAACGTTGTTGGTCTGATTGCTTGTTCAGGTGTGGAACGGTGAAGGCGGAACCAGAATCCTACAAACTCATGGTGGTCGGGAACGTGGATCCGACAAAGCTCCGGGACAAGGTGGCCCATATGGTCAAGAAGTAGGTGGAGCTGCTCTCCCTGCAGCCCAAGAAAGATGACATCGTCGACAAACAATGATAGGTGTAAGAAAGTAATCATTTTCGTACTATACTTCCCACCTACAAGAATTTGATGCCTGCAAAAATATCAGTTCATCGAAATCTCAAATCACAGCTAGAATCCAAACATGATAATCCCAACAAACCAAACCGTTACTTAATGTCTGCCGTCGAGTAAGATTCCAGATTGGACAATGATAGCATAATTCATTACAATTTACAATAAAATATCAAATACAATAAAATCCAAGGTAGCTCGCAACCCTACATCAGTGTTAGGTTAGCTTTCAACATAAGTTGGTGGAAATAATACAAAAAAGGGTGTATTCACACATTGAAATCGAAACATTACAAGCCCGTACAAGTAACCCTTTAGCTGACTTAACTGCAGAATCACTGGAGAAGGCCTTACAACTTTTTTGGTATATCCACATGATAGAAAGGAGAGCATATACTCGAAACATTCTATATATAGAACAACATGACTGTTACTGATCGGTCGAATGCAATTATTCTGATACATCACGTGTCACCCAGTGAACAGCCTGAGACGGCTGCTGATCGGCTGGCGGCAAATGGGACAGTTGGACACTTTTGATCCACACTCTTTGCAGGTCTGCAATGACACAAATGTTACTTAAAATGAATGCAAAACCAATAACAGAAGCAAATATTACCATCACTGCAGCTCACCAAGTGTCCACAGTTGAAGGCCAAGTCGTTTGCATTAGTTAGGCAAATGGGGCAGGTCTACAATCAAATTGAACAACAAAATCAGTCGGTGACCTAAATTGATCAAACCCACCAAGACTAGATTAGACGAGTTAACATCACATTGTGTTGCACAATTTATACAGAGCTATATAGTTAAGGCGAAGCCCCGGATGCCCTGGCTGTTTTGTTATAAATAAACAGTGACACACTCACATACATGACAAACCACACTATATTATAATCATACCATCTGGTTTCGTTCATCTCCCACACTTGATGGAAGGTTGCTTGGTGTGTGAGCCATTGTTGACAGATGGTTGCTTGGTGCGCGAGCCATGCTTGGCTCCCAAGCTGGCTGTGGACGACTGTAAGGAACTGGAGGAGCCCGCGGAATGATTTTCTTTGCTCTACCTGTCACATGTCTTTTGAGCATGCAGTAGAGTAAATGTGGATTAGAAAGCATTTACAAACTAGTTCAAGTTCAATTACATGACATTTATGATTCATCTATCAACTGGGTTTGGAACAAATGGAACCATGAAACAGAGTTCATTCCAATAATTTTTCCTCATGGCAATATCAAAAGCAGAGATGGAGCCCTCAGAAGTATTCAGTTCTAGTCTATATCCCTCTCTTTTTTGATAAGTGGCTGCCCCAATAAGTCTAATGTGCACATCAAAGTTCTAATTTCAGAGGAATTTCGTATAAATTTTTCAACCAACACCTTGCAAGTTATAGTATGATAACGATAAGGAAGTTTACCCAAGTATGCCAAGTTCAAGTACTGCTTTGTATTGCAAGGGCATCTCCATTAGGGCAGCTAGAGCAAAAGCTGTTTCTTTTGTTGGTCCCGTATACTTGGTCATTATTTCTGTGAAGTTAACAAACTACACACAAAATAGATATTGATTAAAACCCAATGCATGTGAAATTACATTCACCTTACATGGTATTTTAAAGTTACTTGTGTGTGCTACAACTTTGATACCTGAAAGTTATCGAAATCACGTGCAGGGAGCTTGTCATCAAACTTCTTCATGTCGTCCCAAGGTCCATCACCAACTCCGACAAGCACAATAGATAGTGGATATGAACTAGATATTAATATTAAAAGGTCAAATTGTTTAGTTTCAATACCACTGATCCTAAACTTACCCAAAAAAAAACAGCCAATGTCTACTACTTTAGCAATCGTTTCTTTTAATGTCTGATCATTGATACATTCATGTCAATGTGTCAACAGATTTACTTATTTCTCAGTTAAGCTTATAAATTATTTTTCAACATTTACTGAAAATTAAGGAGGGGAGATGAAAGTTATTCACACCAAAATTTTGAATTTTAATCTCGGGAATGAACAGAAAACTCTGTTCATCTGATACACTATGAGAAATAGCCCACAATTCATAGTCCGAGGCAGAATTTCTTTTCCTCTTTCTTCCGAGTGAAACGAAATTTTCTTAGCACCAAAAGAATAAACAATAGACTGCTGCAATATACCTTAATCGTCAGTCTTTAAGGCAGCAGATAGCCAATTTTCAACAGATTGATGAGCACTTCTAAAGGTGGGATCTATCAGTGTGTAAATTTTTCTTTTAATGATTCAGCAAGTACATTAGAGTACACTGTTATTTCTCCCCCACCACAAACGAAAATGTTTTGTAGAAAATAACCTCCTTCACTGCAGTAGCCAAAACATTTATGTCTCATAGTTGCAGCCGCCCATTTAACAACATTACTTGAACCTGCAACTGACATGTATCTACACCAGATTTTTTAGCAGCCCATTTCCAGACTCCATTAGTTGAAATAAACTGAAAGAATAAATAGCTCATACTCCATTCTGTCCAGTTTAATAACAACAACCCAGGAAAATATCTCAAGTAATAAGTTCGTCCTGTGTACTCAATCTACTCTTCAGTGCCACCAGCAAATCAATCATGTTTGGCAATGACTTAGGGGAACCAAAGTACTCAATACGAGGGAACTTTTAAGTAAAAGGTTTTAAAAAAATTAAAAAATTTCCCAAGTTATAAGTAGCTCACTGCGGTTGAATGTTGATTAGAGACGCATTCAGCTCATCCTCCCTATCAATATTGAGGACAAAAATAGGAGGAACCATAGTCCTTAGCAGAAGCAGGTCTTGGATTAGTAGTCAGTATACTGGCAAGTTTGTCCCCCTTTTCTTATACCAGCATCGTGGAGAATTTTATTCTCAAATGGCGACATAACAGGCTCCAGAGAGGATAGCAAGTTCATACTAAAATAATGTCTTTGCCATCACCCACAACATTCCAAACCAGAGCTTCACCTTCAGTCTTAACAGAAGAACTTTGTAAACCAAAAACAATCAGTAAGAACATTAATTGACCAAAAATCCTGATTGAGAAAATTTGATGAACCCCATCTAGCCCAAATGACTTTCTGTATGAAAACTATGTCCTAATATGTCTTGTGACAGAAGCATAATTCAAGTCAGCACGTCTCAGCCCTAGCCAACCATCCTTGGGATCGAAAGCATAAGCCCAAGCAACTTTTGCAGTAACTTTTATTACATTAGCACCATTCTAAAGAAAACTTTTCAGGAAAATTCTCAGTGGCTGTCAACCCTCCTTCAGAAATCATACTGCTTCAACAAAACCTGTATAGTAACCAGAACAGATTGTACAACTGAGAAAAACATTCTTTTTTTGATAAATAAGTGATTCATTGAAAGTCAAAATTCCATTGCGAGTCAGTTTCTTTGTGTGGACGGTGACTCTAGGAAAGATTCTGACTTTGGACAACTTGCGTAAAAGACTTTGGACAACTTGCGTAAAAGAGGTATCATTGTGGTAGGATGGTGTTGCATGTGCAAGCAAAGTGGTGAGTCTATCACCCATCTTTTCCTTCATTGTGAAGTGGCATGAGTGTTATGGAGTTTAGAACTCACTCTTTTTGATGTCCCCATCATATGTGGATCATTTGGCGAGAGCGGAATGCAAGATGCTTTGAAAATCAAGAAAGGTCAATGGAAGAGCTCAAAAAGTTGCTTATTCAAACATTGTTCCATTGGACCGAAGCTTGTAGTGTGCCTAAGATTTCCACCATGTCTCAATTTTTATCTTTATGTTCCTCTTTTTGAGAAAAACATTCTATATTACGATCCAATCAACCGCTCCATTGATCCTTCACTGGATATCCACAACATAACCATAACTGGCCTCTAACTCATTCTAATCTATGAGTGCCATTTCAACATATCAAATCCAAGAATTAATATAAGATTATTGCTTCGAACTCATCTTCAAGAAATATTTGTTTTAACTTATTGACCAACTTTGTTCTATTGTTGGACAGAAGAATACAAATTCTAGCATTTCAAAGAATTAACATGTTAAAAATGATATGAAAATAGCTCTGACCAAGGCGGGCGTACTGATGTCATTTTATAGAATTGAAGATAAACTACAAGAAAAAGGAGCAAAAAGAGTCGATGGAAGTCCACAATAAGAAAATATAGTTCCACTGATCTGTAAGGATCTACCTTGCATTGCCAATTGATTTGATCGTTTGCTCTTCTTGTGGACTGAGTTCCATATCACTTGTATTTACACTTCTTGTAACCTTTGCAATAAAAGAAATAACTCCAAATAAGACGGGTGTGTGCATGCAACAATGTGTCAGTTTTTGAAAGTGAGGGGGGAAGACTCTGATTCAACCTGGCCATCAGCAATGATAATCAGTACATGGTACTGGCCGCCACTTTTCTCAACAATGTCGACTGCAGCCTCAATCACCGGAGCATAAGAAGTTGGCCCTTTAACAAAATTACCCACATTAATGAAGCCATGTTTCTTCAGAGAAGCAAACCATTATAGACAGGATTAGCTGATGTCTGAGCAGAAAAAATCCACGGGCCTGGTAACAAAATTGGTGAAAAGCATTTGAATAAAGGAAGATGAAACCAACCTGAGAGTCGCAAGTTTGGAACTATTTTTCTATAGCAGGACAAAACTTCTTCAAAACCATGGCACGGCAAATGATCACTGTGAAAGCTAAAGACTTCTTGATCATGAGTGGTCGCTATAGCAGAAAAACAAATCCAGTGATCACGCTAGAAAATCAGAAAATTGACCAGATGTTCAACTTTAGGGGAGTATACATACCATCACCAAAACCAAAACAAGGAATTAAGTTGTCTTCATCGAGAGGGGCTAAAGTCTTTCCAATGATAGAGATGGCCTTCTCATATGGATTAGGTGAATCTCCAATGGCATGCAGGCTCCGGTTATTGAATGAGACTTTGCCTTCAATAATAAAATTGATGCATTGGCAACCAAGATATGCAAATTAAAGACAAAAAGCTTTGAAAATCATATGATACCAAGGTCTACATTATGTACAAACCAATAAACACTTCGAGTCAATTTAGGTGCTTGACAATGAGATCGTGGCATCATAGCCAGACTGGAGAGGCCATGGAAATTGGCATTATCACTCAAAGTGCATGTTAACAAAGTATAGGGAGGAGGAAAACCGCAAATTATATGTTACAGAGGGCCTGTCGACAATGTAATGACTTTTGATATAATGCCTTCTACTCCAATATCAAAATGCCAAGTCTAATTTTGTATGACCCTTAAAGTTAATAAAAACTATTAAAGAAAATGATAATTAAGGAACATAGTTATTACTTTACATTTCAGCTACATTACACCCGAAGGTTTTGTAAGAGCAAATACTAACCACCAGATCTCAATTCTGCTCCATTAACTCATATAATAACGAGTGAACTGTAGCACATATTAAAAGGAAGAATTTGTTTTCTCTAGTTCCACAAACCTGTCCATTCATTGCTTTTAGTGAAATCAATTCCAACAATGAGATTGCATAATTCTAGACCTTCCTTTCTCAATGCTGCTGTAACCTGTTAAAGAAGAGAGCCAAATTCAGAACTTCAAAAGTTAAACTTCATGTAAACTTCTATGTATACAAAGCAGCAAATGATTTAGCAATGTTATTCTGCAACATGCACATTGCCAATAATTTCCAATGTGTTCATTTTCTAAAAAATCCATAACGCAACAATTTTACTAAATGGGAGATACGCAAATTGTCATCAATGATTACTAAAATTTAGCATTCAGCTATAAGGCATAGCTCTGTTGCAAAATTGGGGAGTAACAATATTTGTCACCTATGACTGCTGATACTTGGTATTACATTAGAATCAACAAAAAGCAAGAACTCCACACCAGTGTCAAAAGGTTCAATTGATAATGTCAGTTTGTACATGTCACTTCCAATTCCTGATCAACCACAAACTAACATGAACATGGACGTGTTGGGGTTAACAGAGTCACAACGAGGTTATGATTGTGGTTGATCGGTTTTCTAAGATGGCTCACTTTATTGCTTGCAAGAAGACTTTTGATGCTGTCAATGTGACTCAATTATATTTTCAAGAGGTTTACCGACTTCATTGATTGCCATTTTTTATAGTTTCTAATTGGGACACTTGGTTCCTTAGCCACTTTTGGAGGTGCTTATGGAGGTTTTCTAACACCAAGCTTGATTTTAGTAGTGTCTATCATCCTTAAACTAATGGAACTAATGGACAAATGGAGGTGGTAAATCAATCTTTGAGAGATTTGCTTAAGAGCTTAGTGGGTGATCATCTAAAATCAGGGTATCATAAGCTATTTCAGACTAAGTTTGCCTATGTTAAGATTTGTATGAACGGTTTAAACACAAAAGACAGAGGCTATTATATTATTCAACTTATTTTAACCTAATACAAGCATCCTATTATATAGGATTAGAGGAAATACCATAAAGACTAAACTACCCTCAAAACCCTAACACTTCTGACACTCCCCCTCAAGCTGGAGCACATACATCCAGCTTGGAAGATAAAAGCAAACGAAAAACAATTAGAAAAATATACTCTAACACCCCCTCAAGCTTGAACAGCTTGGAGCACAGAATACAAGGACTTATACAAATAACAAGATAATTTAATAAAACTTCAATGCCTGTCGAAAACTCGTCCAAAACTGCAACAACCAAGATTTGATTGGATACAACAATCACTAACAAGAGGTGATCGGTTCGCGCCATGAAACACCAAGGCTAGTCGGATACATCGATCACTAACAACCAACAACCAAGATTTGATGAGTTTTGCCATAAAAAAAATAATAAATAAAATAAAATAAAAAAGAAAGCCAGAGACCCGCCTATGTATCGCCGAAGCTCGCCTGAACTTGCCCTAGAAGACAGAAAACTCCAGCCACTCCAAAAACAGTGGCTACAGAATCAATAGATGACCACATAGTAACTTTTCAACAACACAAAATCAAACCGCTGGATTTTTTCTTTTTTTCTTTTTTTTCGATGGCCACTGCAACTCCGCCGGCCACCACAGACTATGCCGGCCAACCACCACAGAACATTTCGACCACCATCACAGAACACCAAAAACAAACAAAATCATTTTTTTCTTTTCCCACCGGAAGTGTTCCGGTCACCATAAAACAAAACAAAACTGCTCTACGAAGGAACTGCGCCCGCAATGCTACAGCCAACAAGAGAAAAAACCCAACGATAGATTACCCAAGAATCGGAATAAGCTCTGATACCATGTTAATATTTGTAGGAGGGGGAGTTTGAGAGGAAGAAGAGAGAATGAAGGCTAGTGCCTCTTGTTCATTCAACTTTTTCGACCTACAAACAATCAAATATATAGGCTAAACCCTACTGACACAAAGACCAAACTATCCTTGAAACCCTAATGACTAAAACCTTAATATATTAATGGTTTAGACATAAAAGGTGGAGGCTATTATATTACTTGGCTTATTAAACTTAATACAAACAACCAAATATATAGGCTAAACCCTACTGACACAAAGACCAAACTACCCTTGAAACCCTAATGACTCAAACCCTAATATCTCTTCTAACACTCCCCCTTAAGCTAGAGCATATACATCATATGAATCCAGCTTAGAAAAAACAAGCAAATGAAAAAACAACTAGAAAAACATACTCTAACACTCCCCCTCAAGCTGGAACAGCTTACAGTACACAATACAAATAAGATAAGTAAATAAAACTTCAACGCCGGTCGAAAACACGTCGGAAACTTTAACAATCATGATTTGATCGGATCTCGCCGCAAAACACCAAGGCCGATCAGATACATCGATCACAACATTAGATTGGTTCTCGCTGGAGAATCCAAAGCCGGTCGGATACATCAATCAATAACAACTTGGGATCGGTTCTCACAGCAAAACACCAAGGCTGGTTGGATACATCAATCACAACAATGGATCGGTTCTCGTTGCAAAACACCAAACCCGGTCGGATACATCGATCAGCAACAACCAACAACTAACAACAATTATATTTCATATGATTAACCAACAAGTTTTGCCGGAAAACGAATACTGGAAAAATAAAAAATAAAAAAAACTTCGCCGGAGGCTTGCTAGAGTTTCGCCGGAAGCATGCTGGAACTTCGTTGGAGCTTCAAAACTGGCCGGAAACACACAGAACAGGCCGGCAGTACCTAAAAACAAAAGAAAAACACTGAAAACATAACAGAAACAGTCACTAGAAGCACTCCGGACCTTCACCGGAGCTCCCCGGAGAAGACAAAAAACTCCGGCCACTACAAAACATGCCGGCCATCATACCCAGCAATAAGAACTCGCACCCCAGCAGCAACTACAGTGCTGGTTTTTCTTTCCTTTATTTTTTTGATGGCCGCTGCACCACGCCGGCCACCCTACACCAACCACTACAGACAACGCTGGCAACCACAAAACAAGCCGGCCAACATCACAGAACACCAAAAATAAACTTAATACATTTTTTTTTTTCTCACCGGAAGAGTTTCGGTCACCATAAACAAAACCAAAAAAAAGTGCTCTAGAGAGCTCTACAAAGGTACTGCCCGTGTGGGCATTAAGCCCACATGGGCGGTGCTGCCAACCAAAAAAAAAACTCAACAAAACAATACAAATATAGCGGAAAAACACTACTACAGAGGATTCAAACCCTAAGGGTCTGATACCATGTTAAAGTTTGTATGAACGGTTTAGACACAAAAGGTGGAGGCTATTTTATTATTCGGCTTATTAAATTTAATACAAGCATCCTATTATATAGGATTAGAGGAAATACCATAGAGACTAAACTACCCTCAAAACCCTAACACTTCTAACAGCCTATAATAATAGGTCTACCAATCGAAGTACCGGTTTTAGTCTGTTCTTTATTGTCTACAAAACTAATCCTTGTGCACTGTTGAATTTAGCACTTATTCCTGATTTAAAGCAGGTGAATGATAAGGCTAAACTTCTTATTGCTCAAATTCAAGAAGTTCATAAAGCTACAGTTCAGAATTTTTACAAGACTCTCAAGCTAAATACAAAGTAAGTGTTGATAGGAAGAGGCATGCTGTGGAATTTGACAAAGGAGATTTTGTATGAGTTGTTTTGATGAAGGATAGGTTTCCCGTGGAAGAGTATAGCAAGCTTGTTGCACATAAGATTGGACCATTGGAGATCATTGAGAAGATTAATCCTAATGCATATTGGTTGAAGCTTCCAAGCCACATCAAAATGTTAGACATGTCAATGTCAAGCATCTTGTTCTGTACACAGGAGGTTCAATTGAAGACGATGTGAATTCTAGGTGAATGAGTCTTCTGGGTGAGCTTCAAATGTGACTCTAGGTAGTCTCGGCCAGAGTGGCGTTCGGTCAACGTTCAAATGACATGTTCAAAATTGAGACCAAGTGAATGAGCTGAGGCATTCAATCGGTGCCACAGTCGCTCTTTGTCCGATCAAATAGTAAGTTTGAGACGTTCGGTTAGAAGGCCAGTCGAAGCTTGTCCAACCGAGATTATTCGTAAAAGTTTTATAACGATTCTCGTCCATACGAGTTAGTAGTCTCATCTAATCGAGATCGCAACTAGGTGTGTTAATTATGTGTTTCAGTAGAGTAGTGATTGTGTTTTCTATATAAACCTAATAAGGATGGCCCTAGTCGCAGTTTATGTTTGTTTTCTCTCATTTTTTATTAAGAAATACTCAAATGTTAAGTTTCCTTCTATCTTTATTCAATTCCTTGATTTAATTTGTTACGGCCTGACTGACGATGGGCTACATGCAAAATAGTAAGAGCGTCAAAGGATTCCTGGTCTTAGCCAAAGACAGTATGTTTGTCTTGAGTGAGAATAGAGTAATCAGCTTGGATTTTAGGGAGACGGATCGACCCCTTTACCTGATGCGTTGAGTCCCTTTTATCGAGTTTCTATAACCGCTTTGCTATTGATGCTCCACGTTTATGTGGTAGTTGAGAGATAATGGTGTTCCGCGTTCATGTAATGGTTGATATATTTATGTAATGTTTGAGAGATAATCTCTTGAAATATTTAGAGCAGCTGACTTGTTGTAAAACTTTGTGGCAGTAGCTTATCTGGATGAGTGGGATCCACAGTGAATTTTATCCCCATCAATTTAAGAACCCTTTCCCGAGAGCCTCTTGGATATGTAGAGTTTACGAACCCTTTTCCAAGAGCAACAAAATCTCTTGGGAATGTAGAGTTCAAGAACCCTTTCCCAAGAGTCTCTTGGAAATGTAGAGTTTACGAACCCTTTTCCAAGAGCAACACAATCTCTGGGGACATGCAGAGTTTACGAATCCTTTCTCGAGAGTCCCCTTTGAGACAAAAGGACTTTCAACTCCAGTTCTCCCATCAAGACACAAAAGACTTGACTTGGCATGAGAGCTTCCAAGCCCTTGTCCCCGACATGCAGTTCTGGTACACCCCTTCCAGTTATAAATTCAGTACATAAATATTTTTCGTATTTAGTGATCAAAAACATTATTTGCTTATTACTGAATTAACTAACTTGGAATAAGATCCAGGTATGACCAGCAGCAAAGCTGCTACATATATCTCTTGTCTATTTTGAGTCTCTACAAGAAGCACCTAGACATATAAGACTCTCCTTAGACATCATGGCAAAATGCTGGTTGGAATGTTACAAGCCTCAGCACGCCAAATTCAATGTCGCACCAGTGTATCCTTTAAAACAAGAATATCCACAACTAGCATGAAACCCCACAATTGCCTCTTCCTTGAGTAAGAGCGGGATAATTGATTCGTTTTCAGGATGAGTCGAAATATGATCTTCCTTGAGAAAAAGGTTGAATATCTACCATTGGAGTATGTTTATTTGGAGAATACTAGTAGGTGTTAATTTTTATCATTGAGGAATTTGATCATGATATTTTTTATCGAGGATAATTAAGCTCCGATACACACCGTACAACTTTAGGCTCCAATTTTTGTTATCAATGACTATTAATCAAATTTTGGAGTTATCTAGTCAATCATGTCTTACAAGATTCAATTTGTGATATTGAGGATTTTTGGACGAATTATGAAGTTACTCTATACTAGGCTTTAAATTGCTAAGAAAGCTCTTTGCTCCTTATTATCGAGTGTACAGTTTTAGCTCTCAGGTGTTATGCCAGACCTGGGACACAAAAGACGTAGCCTTGTCTCGCGCACCTACATGAAGACCTTGCCTTGGCCTAACCTAGCAAGAAATAAAGATTCGACAAAGTTCTCCAACAACAACTTGACAGAACCTGAGCCACAAGCTCGAAGGTAAAACCTATGCCACATAATAGGCACCCCAACAACTGTGGTCCCAACAAACACATGACGGCTAAAACTTCAGCCTTTGTATTAAGGACAAAGGTAATTCCGATCACAAGTACACCGAAGATTTTCAATGCTCGATTAGCTAGACAAGTCAGTTATAGAACTAGGGGGTAACTGTTGGAGATAAAATCCTTTGTGGGTCTCACTCAAGCAATCTCATCCAAATAAACTACAGCCACATAGAGTTCTACAACAACTCAGCTGCTCTAGATATTTGAAGAGATTATCTCTCAAACACTATATAAATGTGTCAACCACTATGTGAACGTGGAACACTATTATCTCTTAACTACCAACTATTATCTCTTAACTACCACATAAACGAGGAGCATCAATAGTAAAGCGGTTATAGAAAACCCGATAAAAGGGACTCAACACATCATGTAAAGGGGTCGATCCGTTTTCCAAAAATCCAAGCTGATTACTCTATTCTCACTTCATACAAACATGCTAACTTAAGTATCGGAGTGTCTTCAGCCAAGGCTGAAATCTTTTGACGCTCTTAGTATTTTGCAGATAGCTCATCGCCAGTCAGGCCATACCAAAAACTGCTCTAACATAATTCTTAGTTTTGGAAAGTTGCGAATTGTATGTTGTTTGGTTTTGCGACTCACTACACCTACACTAAATCACAAAGTAATAAAATTTTGTGCTACATCACTAAATTTCCACAAATATTTTCCTTGATAAGAATATAGAAATAAATTGAGAAACTTGACTTGACTGCAATAATTATATCCATAGGAACTTAAAATCAGAAACTGACCCAACACAGGTTGACAGATGGGGTTCACATGTTTCACCATCTTACCCTATTCTTCCCCACTCAACCCCTTTTTTCCTTTTTTTCGTTTTTTTCTTTTTCAATCTTTTCGGTGGATGTGATGTTCATCATGACAAGTAGGTTTACCTGTCAGTCAGTGGCAGGCCCAGTGGATGGGGGTACACGCAATGCCATTAATCTAAAGTTGGCAGGAATAAAGACCTCTTCCTAATCGGATTGAATATTCTGTGGATCTTGATGGAATCATAGAATACCGCGTTGACGTCATTACCTAACAATCTTTTTGAAATTAAAAAAAAAAAATAACATAATTAAAGCATACCACGTGTGACACGTCACAAGCGTGTTCCTTGTAGTATACTTTACAGCTTTAATGTATTTTTGAGTTGCTCAAAGAAGTGGAACTCATGTGAGCAGTACTGTGTTATCCCAATTAACAAATAATTAAATGGTCTCATGAATTATTGGTGTACTATAAAAACTTTATAATATGCTTTTCTAATATGGACTAGTGAAAGCAAAAGCACATGAATCCACTTGCAGATTTAATATAAACAAGTTATTAACAATAATATCTCATGGAACAGTACATAGCTTGTGACTTGAAAAATACGATTAGTAAATTTAAACTCTTATGCCAAACCAAAGGTCCAAGAGTAACAATTATTCAAGAAGAAGGTATTCATTTATCCTATGGATTTTTTTCTTTTTTTATTTTATTTTTGTTATTTTTAACTAAAAATATATTCAGAAAAACTAACTACCTACCTCTATTTGTTAAAATTTTCGCAAACTATTACTTATTGTTAATGTTTCTCTAAACTATCAATTGGGTCAATGTCTTTCTAAACTACCAAAAAAAAATGTCAACGTCCTCTTAATACTAACAAAAAGATTAAACAAAAAAACAAAAAAAATAGCCCTACAAATTTTCAATAAAACAAAATTAGCTTTATAAATTCAAAAAAATATATATATAAACAGCTTTTTTACTATTTGATTTGCACCGAAAATATCTTAAAAGAAAAATGAAAAGATTTTATTATTTTTTCCGAGTAAAAAAATTGTACTGCTCGATCCATTCCACAACAACCACGGCAAAATAAGAAGTGGACCACTTTTAGCTCATCCACTCATAGCTTCAAGTCTTTCTTTAGGTGCAATTCTTCCAAGTCAATACTTAGCTTGGGCCCCCTCCCCCACAAATTTGAAATTCTAACCAACGACCATTTTTAATGGATATGATTGCCCCACTTTTTCTCTGACTAGGTGTACGGGTACAACTTACTACCGCTCCCCATAAATATATTAAAAAACTACATTAAGGGTGTGTTTAAAATTATAATTTCAAAAAATTTAATTTAAAAATAATAATTTTAAAAAACAATTTAAGTGTTTGATAAAATTTTTTAAAATTACAATTTAATTTTTAAAATTATGCATTTTAATTTATAATGCAAAATTTTTGCTTATTTAAAAAATACAATCTCAAACTATGTATCACATGTCTAACTCGAAGACCATGATACAAAAAGCACACGGTATGTAAAACAAAAAAAATAAAAAAAATTGCACGAAGACCGTGATACAAAGCACACGGCATGTAAAACAAAAAAAAATAAAAAATTACACGGGCGTACTATGCACACCACGTGCTGTTTTACTTCACCTCTAACTCGAATATCAGGGACCACATTTTCTTCCCGTTGAAAAAGTAGAAGCAACATACGATTAAATCAGAACCGTTAAACATCAATAATTCAAACATCATGACCCAATGAAACTTAAAGTGAATTAGGAAATTTTAAATTAAATAGAAAAAAAATATTATGATAATATATTTTCATTTTGAAATTCCAAATCGTAATTTTACCAATCACTTCACACGACCCTTAATAGCAGATAAAGACCAAGTAAATAATGTTTTATTATTTTGGGGCGAAAGAAAATAAAAATCAACTGGTAAAATCTCTAAAATCCCTAATAAACTCGAAAGAAGAAGAAGAAGACGAAAAAGAAGGGAAGGGAAGCAAACCTCTTCGAGGGAAGAGAAGGTATCGGGGATGAAACCATACTTCTGCTTCACAGAAGCCTTCCTGTCTATGGATTTCTTTCCACGACTACTCATCGATGCTTGGCTGGAGATGGATGAATGCGACGCTGTTCCTGCTCCCCTGCTGGGGCCGTCATCAATACCTCTGGTACCCTTACGACGAGATGAGAATATGCTGCCCATTTCATCTTCTTCAGGACGACGACAACAATAACAACAACAACCCGAATGAAAGAGACAAATGAAAAAAAGAGTACCTCTCAAATAAGAGATTATTGAACATGAAAATGATTCAGAAATTAGAGAGAATATAAGTCGCTTTGTTCCGTTTTGTGCCTTTGCTTTGATGATGGGGGAGGAATCGATCCTTCGATCTGCCGAAAGAGAACATTTATGTTCCTTTCACTCTACAATAATATTATAAGGAGAATAACTTATTATATAGGACTTAAAAAAAAAAAAAAAAAAAACTTATTATATAGGAAAGTGGTACAAAAGTCACATTTTGTGCCACCAATAAGGACTTGACATATCAGTTAATTTTGTTAGACTTATACTCCTAACAAAAACTCAACCACACTAGATTATACTCTAAAAAAAATAAAAAATTAATTTTTTTATTTAAAAAAAAAAAAACAGATTTGAAGGGGTGGCCGGCCGCCGCCCCCAGGCCATGGGGGTGGCCGCGCGGCCACTCCCATGGCCTGGGGGTGGCTCGTCGGCCATCCCATAGGCCATGGGAGTGGCCGGTGAGCCACCCCATGGGCTGGGGGTGGCGGCCAGCCACCCCAGATCTGGATTTGGGGTGGCTGGCCGCCACCCCATGGCCTATGTGGTGGCCGGCGAGCCACCCCAGGCCATGGGAGTGGCCGCGCGGCCATCCCCATGGCTGGGGGCGGCGGCCGGCCACCCAATGTGGGGGAGGGCCACCCCTTCAAATCTTTTTTAAAAAAAATAAAAAAATAAAAACAAATTTATTTTTTTATTTTTTTAGAGTATAATTTGGTGTAGTTGAGTTTTTGTTTGAAATATAAGTCTAATAAAATTAGTTGATATATCAACTTCTTATTAGTGGCACAAAATGTGACTTTTGTACAACCTCCCTATATAAGTTATTCTCTATAATATAATTATAAAAGCCGGCCATTCCAATTTGGTCTGATAATGCAAGGGCATGGGTTGGAGTGGAATATGAGAATTCTGTACTTATTTATATTATTTTATTGAGTCCTGTACTTATTTATATTATTTCATTGAGTCCTATCATTGCTCTATGGCTTGACTAATCTTAAATATATGTATGCAATTTTTGCCATTTACATCCTTTTTAAACGGTCTTTTATAGATTGGTATTACTATGTTACACCTAACTAGTCACAGTTGGTGTGCCCTCCAACCTTTTTTAATAGAAAAAAACTCCACTTTTAACTCTTAATTGTTATCCTCTCATTTAAGGGTGAAGCAAAACAGCACCTACGCATGCCAGTGCAAATTTTTTTTTTATTATATAATTAATAAAAAAAAAATTTGCACTGCACGCCGCGTGCTGTGTATCACGACCCCTCATTCAATTAGTTTATTTTAGAATAGTAAAATTAAAAAAAATAATAATAATAAAATGACAATTTTACCTTTTTTAAAAATACAAATTAAATCAGAAAGGATTTTCTATTCCTGATTTGTCACTCCTCCCTTTTGTAACGTTCTCGCTAAAATTTAAAAGCTGTTAATTTGGTGCATCAAAATTTTAAGTTTTTTCAATGTGAAAATATATATATATATATATATATATATATATATAACTGTAAAAAAATACGAATACTTCAATTTTTGTAAAATAATATATATATATATATTATTTTACAAAAATTGAAGTATTCGTATTTTTTTACAGATACCATGAAATTTCCAAAATACTAATGTCTTAATATTTGTGTTTTTTTTTTTTTTTCCTAAAACAAATAAGTGTGTTTTAAAAAAAAAGTTAATTGATTCTGAGATTGCAAATAATTAAAAGATAAATATACTAAAATAAAAAATAAAAATTTTTTTAAAAAAAAAATTGAACTTAAATGAGGCAGAATGACAATTCAAAGAGTTAATGAAATTTGTCGTAATATAAACGGTCCCAATCTGCCCATGTCGTCAAGTGCAAGAAATCCGGGCCGTTTCTTTTAAATAAACGCTCCCTTATCTGCCACGTCATACTTTAAAAAAAATAGAAAAAAAAAAAAAAAAAAAGTATCCGCTCCCAAATCTGGCAGCCACCTACCATCACCGCTCCCAAAAGTCTCTCTCTTCCTCATCGCCCCGCCGGCGACGGCGCCGGCTCCGTGGAGGTGGTGGAGTTTATGGTGGAGTCGGTCTGGATCCGAGGAGGCTGGTTTTTCCTGTAGTTAATAACCGTGCGCAGAAGGTTTTTTGTACATCTCCTTTTTCTAAGTCTTATCTTTGAAATTATTTGTTTCGCTTACAAATAATTGAGAATTGTTCTTCAATCTTTTTGTAGAAAAATAGATACTGAAGAAAAAAAAAAAAAAATCTTCCAGAAATGGAGCTTTTGGGTTGAATGAGATTCGTTATTCGGCAAAATTTATTTTCTCTTCAGCAAAGAAGACGAAGTCCTGCACGTCTATGAGCCAACGGTGGTTTATTATCCTCCGGCGGATCCATTAAAGCGAAAGAAAGAGATATACTTTGGGTTGCGATGGCTGACAGAGGAAAAGAGAGATGCTTTTTACATTGATTAGCAAATCTCGGACCATTGATTTACAATGAACGGTTTGGATTTCATTCATGTTCTATCTGTTATCGCGGAGGAATCTGGAATCTTTTTTTTTTTTTTTTGCAGAAAGGAATCTTGAATCTTAATAACGAGAGGAAGTTGCATTGCCGGATCAAATTGGGCCCAAATTACATGTAGTGTCTTCTTGGGCCTGTTTCTTCCCAGTTTGTCCATTGTAGCGCACGGCCCTAGACTATGAAAAAGGTTTCTCTCACTGTCATCATTTGATATAAAAATCGAATTAGCAATTAGTTATTATAACAATTCATGTGTTTATTTTTTTTAATTAAAAAAAAAAAACAATGGTATTTTAAAAATTTTGACAAGATTTAACGAAAAATGCTAACGGAATAGGGTAATTGAAAAAAATTGCATTAATTGAGAATTTTTAAATTTTTGGGATAATGTAAAAACGAATAAAAGTTCAGGGGGTTTTATGAAGTTTTCTATTAAAATTAATTGTATTTATTTTATTACCAAAATTTAAAATTAGTGCATCTAATGGTATACATGATTTCGCATTATTTAACTTTTTTAAAAGACGTGTTGACATTGATTTATATATACCGTTAGATACACCAACTTTAAATCTTGATCATAAAATTGTTATTCTCTATTTCATTTGAAATGGAAAGGATGCTAATCGGGTCAACTAACATGATGCATGAAGACTGAAGTCCAATAGATAAAGAGTAATATTAGTTCGTACATGGTTATATGATTATCATATACTTGCAAAAATGTACTAGTGAAAATTAGTTCTTAGTTTTCTTTTTTCCTTTTACAATAACTTATTTCCAATGTCACATCATCACATTATATGCTATTAAATAGCATTACTCTTTGATAAAGTGGTGGTATATCAAAAATATAAAAAATAGGGAGCCCAAAAGTGATGGATTTACAGTGCAAGTAGGGCAAGAGATTAGGAGAGAGATAAAAAAAACAAATGGGAAAAACTAAAAACAAAAAAAAAAAAAAATGGAAAGTCTCTACCAAGCAGTGCTCCCGCCTTCAACAATTGCACTTTTTCTTGTTCTATCTTTGTGCACTCATCAGTGACTCGAGTCATGTGTTCGTGTATCTCCTGTTTCCTTCTTGCACTCAAATAACGATTGTACTTCCCGGGGACTAAAGGAAAATCTCGCACTATCGATACGTTGCGGTGCTTCCATTTTGCAACTGCCTTCATACTATTGTGATTCAGTCGTCCATCTTTTTCTTGGGCCATGCAAGTAGGCCAAATGCCCATTTTGGGCAACTTAGCCGGGATTGCCCAATCGTGACCATGCTCCATATACATGAGTCTTCATGCTACAGAGGGAGTCGTGTAACCTAGTGCGTATGGCTCGTATTCCTTTGGCCAGTCATGTATGACTATTTCGTGCCTGCATCGATCGCACATCTAAGTGTATAGTAAAATCATGTGCCTGTGCCACATAACAGGTAAGGTTGTTCCCATCCAAACCATTATTACGCAATCAACAAGGTTGTTACTTTAGCTCGCACCTTGATAAGTGCCAAATATTATATATTTGAACCCCTTAATTTACATTAGTTAATTATTTAACTTTGTCGTTATCTAATGTTTTATTTTAGTTTTGTGTTTTTAGTGTTTTGTAGGTTGTTGAAGAGGAACTGCATCTTTAAAAGGAAAAAATGCAAAGTTTGAAAGAAACCACACTTTGAGAAGACCTGAATGATGTGGTTAAGTTTAACCCAATTAAGGAAATGATTAAATCGAAATTTCTCTAATTTGAGTCAAAATCAGATTGGGTTCAAATTTAAATTATGAATATGTCTCAGTAGTTTGACCATAACTTTCTTCTCAAATATCGGATTGAGATGAAACTTAACAAGCCTCGTGGGATCAATCTCGTACTTGTTGCACTATATTATTGTTTGATCTTGTATACTTGCGAGTAAAACGTACTAAGTATTTGCCTATTAATTTAGGTGGGTATTTGGCACAACAATACTTCTTTAGAAATTCTTGTTGCAATTGAGCCTAGGAAGTGATAGAGTTTGGTGATAAGTAATGGAACCAATGTTTGGCTATTTCCCTGAGGGGGAAAGGAAGGAGACATATCCTTAGGGCGTCATCAGTGAATCCAGTCAATTTAATGGTAGAACATATTGCTAGAAATTCATTGAGGAAGTCATAAGGGTTTTCAGTACTAAGCCCTAGGAAAGATGGTAAACTCTAAATCGTACTAGGCTTAATCTCATAGTGAGCTGCTGTAATGTCCGGCAACTTGAGACATGAGGGGGAAGTAAATTTGGTCGAGAGATAATGATATCCCAACGCTATATGATCACCCATGGTCTCAATGGTACGCACTTCTAGCAAATTATAATTCCTTTATGCTCTAACTTGTCTAAGAGTGTAATTAAAGGCAAAGATAATGAACGGTGACCCAACATAAATTAAAAGGAAAAAAATAAAAATAAAAATAAAAACAAAAAATAAAAGCTTATAAATAGCCCCAAGGTGTTGGAATTAAGCTGCTACAGTTGCTGGAATCTGGCACACTGGCGCTGGTGCGCTCGATCGCGTTACAGGGGCGCTCGAGCGCACTGTCGACAAGGAAGGGGCACAGGTGCACTGCGCTCGCACGTAGCATGCTGGATTCTAGCAAAGTGTGTAGGTGCGCTTAATCGCACTATCGGCAGGGAAGGGCTTGAGCGCAGGGATGATGGGCTCGAGCGCAGCTTACTAGAAAAGTTTGGACAGCTATGAACCTGTGATAGAAAAAGGGCAAAAAAAAAAAAAAAAAAAAACAACAACAACAACAATAACAACAAAAGAAAAAAAAGAAAGAGAAACAGAGAATAAAATTATAAAAACAAAGGAAAGCAAGAAATAATTAAGCTAAAATTAATCTTAAAAACTTAATAACGAAACAGTTTCCAGTCCTCAGGAAGGGTGCCAAAAATTGATGTGGTCTTTTATTTACCAAAATATATCAATAATAAAATACAACTCGCAATTGTACGAACCCATGTAGGATAGGGCTATATTGAGGGTGTCAAACCTCAAGGACTGCGTAAGTGTTGTCAACTTTTCAAGATCAAAAGTAACTTAATTTAAAAGATGATTGAGTTGTTTGGTTACTAAAGTGCATGAAAATAAAAGAGAATTGAAATATAAGAGAGAAAGTGTAGGGTATTGACTTCACCTCTATCCGCACAAGAATGATTAATCATACTTAATCAAGAGATTCATTTTATGCATGCTATAAATAAACAAGAAAATACCTTATTAAAGAATAAGTATAATCCATCTTTGGTTGGCACTAATCGTCCACCTAACCACTAAGATGCGGTACGACCCATCTTCCGTAGGTATGGATTATCTAATTCTTTAATAGGATACATACAATCAAGAGAATAAGTATAACCCATCTTTGGTTGGCATGGATCATCCACCTAACCACTAAGATGCGGTACGACCCATCTTTCCTAAGTATGGCCTATCTAACCCTCTTGATCATATGTTAATAAAAACCATTGTATAACCATCATCCCCATAATCATAGAAAATAAGAATGATTTGAGTTCAATAAAAGTAAAACACTTTCTAAGGCAAGATAAGAGTTTCACTAATATTGATTCTGTAATTTAAGAACAATTGCATTTAAACATGAAGAACAATATCAAATTGTAGCAATTCTCATAGTTATACAACCAACATGCAAAAACTGAAAATCTATAAATTAAGATACAATCAAACTATTGTGCTTGGATAGGATTACATCAATACCCCACTAGGGGGTTTAGCCACTCATGACTCCACTAAGCCTCCAATAACTATTTGCTAAATTTTCGCTCTAGGTAGTGGTCTCTGCCTTCTATGTTTAGAGGTCTATTTATAGGGATTAGGAGAACCCTGAAAACCCTAAGAAAACCGTAGGTCAGTCTCCCAGTCCAATTGGGAGATTGAAAACCCAATCCAAGGTGGAAAAGGACTACTACCATGTGCTGTACGCTTGAGTGCACTTGAGCCTAGCTGATGGTGCGCTTGAGCGCATGTGCTCTCGAGCCCTTGGCTGGTGAGCTCGATCCCAGGTGTCCAAAATGCATTCGAATGGTCCTTTAAAGCCTAATTTCTACTGAAATTCTTGCATTTATCAAATAAAACCCTATAACATAAAAACAAAACAAAATCAAACAAATAACAATACTAAAGAATTAACATATGCGAGTTAAGGGACTTGAATGTGCAACATTTAGCGCTCATCACACTTTAAACCCGCAGTTTTCCTTTAGAAACCTTCAAAACACTAAAATCACAAAACTAAAACCAAACATCAGATTATAATATGGCTAAAGGATCAACAAATGCAAATTAAGAGGCTCAAATATGCAATATTTGACACTCATCAAACACCCCCAAACTTACATATTTCTAGTTTGTTAGCAATACAAATCTAAAAATAAAATGAAAGCATGAAACATAAATTCTCTTTTGTGGACAAGTGAAGTCTCGTGAGGGTTTAACGGAAATGATACCCACAAACATTGTAGCACTATGTTGTTAAAAAGAAAGAAGTTTCTCACAAACACTAGTTCTTATTGATGAGTAAGCTTAAAATGACAAACACCATCATCACAATCATTAGGGCATCCAAAATCAAATCACTCATAAATAGACAATTGAGACATCTTATGTTCCGATAGGTGCAAAGTGAAATTAGCATACAATCATGAAGCTTCGATTTAATCTCAAGATGAGTACCTGAAAATTCGTAGGAATCCCTATGAAATGAAACAACCAAGGAAAGATATGCATTTTTCTTTTTTCTTTTTCTTTTGTGTGTGTGTGTGTGTAGGCTGTGCAATGCTTAGCTCCCTTAAGCTTTCTAATTGAAAACTACAATATTGGGTAATCTCTCTTGGAAATCGATTTATGTGCAAATTATTTATTTCAACACAATCATTTTTTGGTGTCAATATAGCTCGATTTATCATAATGTCCAAATTGTTTGAATATTCATTAATGTGTAGAAATACGACATATATCAAAGCATTCAAAGAGGTCATATCATCTATATACGAAATTATCATTGTAGTTGGAAGTTCTATTTTATTATCAATAGTTATAGGCTTTGTTCCATTTCCCACTTGCAATACATATTCTGAAAACATCGGATCTAATTTTGCTCGCATATTCTCAGTTAATCTTATTTTTTGAAACATAAGCCATAAATATGATGTAGCCAAGCTAGCATCAATTTGTTCATGTCTAGTTGCTTTTAGAATTACAGGTAATACTTTACGACAATTACCACCAAACACAACTTTACCACCAAATGGCAAATCAAATTCGTTTATATCTTGTAACATTTGATCTAAAGCTTCAATTGTTTGTTTTTTTGCCATTGGTACTTCGTCCCATATAATTAATTTTGCAACTCGTAGAAGTTTTGCAAGGCCACTTTGTTTGCTAACACGACAAGTCATATTCTTTTCAACATCGAGTAGAATTTTAAATTGTAAATGTGTCGTGCAACCACCAGGTAGTGTGGATGTAGTAGCAAGAGCAACAATATGTTTTGATCTTACTGTAGCAAGAATTGTTCTATATAAGAAAGTCTTTCTAGTTCTACTAGGTCTATCAATGAAGATAATGCAGATGCATTTGAGAAAACCTTATCTAGTATAAGTTCATATGCATATTTTTGATGTGCATTAAGCAATTTGACAGCAAGAAGATCTTTGGGTGAAACCAAGATGTGTATTTCATCACAAATTTCTCTTGATCCCATTTTTGCTTCATCAAAAGTAATTTTGTAGTTAACCAAACGATAAGTATTTATATCTTTTTCCATGGATTCAAGTGTAGAAGCAATACTTCGCAATACTCTAGTTCTAAGAGTTGTTATAAGGCCCTTTGACTTCTTGAAATCTTCAGACACGCTCTCCTCAAATTGTTCCCATAATGCTCTAGGATTCGTAGGATTACAATAGACAAATATTGTTGCAAATAAACGCCTTAAACTATAAGGCATTTGATATGAAGATGCTTCTTCCAAACATTTTTCTAAACTATTATCTATTTCTAATAGACCATGTAGTGAAGTAGCTTCCTGAAATATAGATGCCATAGTTCCCCCAGCCTTTTTTAAGTCTTCAAATGATGATGGTCCCCTTATATGATTTAAGAGTAATTGCAAATAATATATTTCACTTTCAATTAGATTTACTGCAACAATTTTACCAATCACACTTCTTTGCTTTCTTGGAGTCCATATTTTGTCCCTTTGATTCTAAACATAATGCTTAGAATACTCTTTATACAATAATCTTTTTGCATTATCGTCTACCTTATTCCTTGAGAAGAATTCAATCAACATTGATTTTACTAAGATGTCATTGTTAACCAAATGGGTGAGATTGTCAAATTTGGAAAAAGTAACAGCTTGTTGATTCTCAAGATGTAGTTGTAGACTATAAACAGATGGGTGCATCTCATTTAATACAAAGCCATAAATTCTCCACATTGCTTCAGGAGGAGTAATCCAATGAGCTGATTGAAATTGTTCAATCTCATCTATATCTTAGGAACCATATTATGAAATCAAATTGAAAGCAACACGATCATGGCCTTTGTAGATATATTTGTATAGGTATTTAACTGCTTGAATTGTTGAACATATTTCCACATTCATATGAGAATCAAATTTCGCAAGGAGATAAGGATTGTATGGTACAACCCAACGGTTGTCTAAATTATGTCTTCTAACTTTAACACTTGCTCCATTATCTCGTCGTTTATATCTCGGGAATGAATCATTGCCTATAGTCGTTTAATCACAAAATTGTTTTGGATAATGATTCTTGCAAATTTCATCATACATATATTATTTGTATTAAGTGTACCACAAGGACCATGCATCATGTGCTTTACAACGATTGAGTATAGATGTGAGTTTTCATGTCTATTTGATAGTTCAGCTAATACAATATCATCAAATCTTTCTGGTGCAATTATTTTCCAATCCCTTTTTAATATTATCAAGAGATTAGCATGAGGAAATCCTCTTTTTTGATGTTCAATTACATATGCATATGCGGCAACTTCACCAAATATTTTTTTTCTTGAATAACTCATTCTTCAATTCTTCTAATTTTGCCCTAAAGACTCGTGCAATCAAATCAGGTCTATTTTGTGCTTCTGCTTGTGCTTCTAACTCTCCTTTAATTTTCGGCAAACTTGGGTTGCATGTGATTGTAACGAAAAGATCCAGTTTTCCAAAACACTGGACCAATGCCATAGCTTCCATATATCTCTTCCGCATATCTCTTGGACCACCAATGAAAGAGGATGGTAAAATAATTCTACGTCCAATTTTGAAACCTCGAGTCACACCAATAAGAATGCTATCAATAATGCCTTGATAGACTTCAGATCGAATTTCTTGTTGTTTAGTACAAAAGTAGTCTAACCTACCTATTTCAATCTTAATATACATGTCAACGACATATTATTGTAAGAGGCGCCTTGAACGCAACAATATTGATTTAATTGATGGTCGTATTTGCAACTTATAGGAATAATATTCACGACAGGAAGCTGTTGCTCGACTTCTTCTCTTCTCTAGTACTGAAAATATAGAAATTAATAAGTTTTCAATTAATACAATCCAATTATCTAAGTTGGAAGTGAGTAGCTAACATTGGACACAATGTATACCTTGTGTTTCATTGTCAAGTAACTCAGTTGCTAAATTTGATGCTCGAGGATTAATTAATTCTTCAATACGGGAAGATGAATGTTGCTTGCCTTTTTCAAGTCTTTGTATTCCTTAGTGCCAACCAATATCTCCATAAGGAAATAATAGAGGATATTGCAAAGGATCGTAACACTCAGAATAGTATTGCACTCTATGACTACAACAAGAATGACTATAAACAATAATGTCTCAACTCATATGTTGTTTGTAAGTATTTTTATCTACCCATATTGCTGCAACTAGTGAAGTCGATGGAGTATTATAAACTTGTTGGTCCAAAGAAACATTTGATTTTATATGAATTTGTTGATGTTCTAAATTAGGCACATCCTTGAGAGACCAAAAGAAAGCACAATATGGATTGATCTTCAATATATCTATTATTTTCCTCAAAATGGATGGATTTAGTCGACCTAATCATATATTCGATTCTCCATCTCATGTTCAATATCATAAAAATAAAATTGCAAAGGATGACCATCTAATGGCAATAAGTCGTTGATACAATGATAGACTTGACCCTGAGCTCTGAATGTATATATCCCTTTGTTTTGTCCGCACAAGTTTTTGTCATATTTAACACCAAAGAACATCAATGCAAATTTGTTATTGAAAGTGCGGACATACTTAAGAAATTCCATCGACTCTTCTAAGTTTGAAGTAAACAACTCATAAAGTTCGTCAGGGACATCATTAGAAACTAAAGAAATTTCTCCATCAGCACAATTGAAACCTTTACTCTCATGTTGAAACATCTTTGTAGCGCCCCAGTTTTTAAAAGTCTTATTTTAGATATATTTATTTGATGATGATTAGGTAATGGTATTTATTCTTGAGGAATTTATTAGATCATATGATATTGATTTGAGATTATATCTAATTATTTTATTGGGTGATTTAAGAGATATGATAATTAATGATCGATTAATAGAATTTGAAGTATGATTATAATAGTTGGTGATTGATTAAATGAGGACAATAGACAAATTATTTTAAAATGCGAGTTAACCTACAATACTTGCTCATAATCACCTTATTTTTCTCTTTTCTTTTATTATTACTTTTTACTATTTTTCCCCACATCTTTGCTGGCCAACCCACCTAATTCTTATTTTTCTTTCTTCTCATTTCCCCATTTTTCTTCACAGCAGCCCCACATCCACTTATTCTCCTACTTTGAATTATTGACTAATGCTTTGTACTTTACTTTCTCTCTCTCTCTCTCTCTCTCTTTTCATGAGGCCCCGACCCACTTTCTTTTCTTCCTTCTTTCTCTCTTTCTTATTTTCTACCAGCACACTAACCCCTTTCCTCCCCCACTTTCCCCAATGCCACTTATTACCACTCATTGCTCCTTCCATTTTTCTTCCTTCCTTCTCTTACCACACGATTTGGACTTTCCTTTTCATTTTCTTGACTTCACCTACTCTCATTTCTTATTACTTAACGGAGAGGAAGAACTAAGAAGATAGAGAGAGAGGGAGCTTTACGAATGTAAGAAAGAGAAGACAGAAGGAGAAAGAATGTTGCAATAGAGTGAGAGATGGACAGAGAAGCATGGGAAATAGAAAGCGGGTGAGATGCTGAGGGGGAGAAACAGAGATTTAGAGGATGACCAAAAGAGAAATTCGCAGAATAATAAAAATTGGTTCTTCAAAGGTAAAATTCTTCTTCCTTTAACTATGAGTATTTGATTTTAAGTTGAGTAACGGGTCTTAGATGAGAACCTTTCGATTTAATCAAGATGATATCGGGTGGTTTCACTCTTGAGAATTTTGAATTAGTGTTGGGAGTTGATTCTCTATTTTTGGGCTAAGTTATAAGATGTTTTGGGTTGGATTTTAATGGGTTAACTTCCCTAAAGGAGTAGACTAGAGTTGATTGATTTTCGTGAATTGTTATTAATTTAGCTGTGAATAAACAGAGTGGGACAACAAGATATTTTTCGAGATGATTATTTAGCAGTTTAAAGACTGCTCATAGCTTCAGTCTAGAGGTAAGTAAATTCACTACCCCTTCTAAAATTACTTCATGTCATGCTATTTATTCATTATTGTATCAAACTGTAAATGATTATTTTATTTACCTATCATGGAGATATATTGCATGCATGAAGGATTTCTAAAAAAATTATTTAGAAAGTTTATATTTCTTTAAACGCTTTCTAAGTACAAGTTTATATTTGGAAAAGTTTCCATTTTTTAGAAAAGAAAGTTGAGAAATAATGATGATTATAAGAAAGAAGAATGATGATAAGCCCTCTTACATGTTGCCCTAAGATACATCAAAAGAAGTACAAAGAGAAGTACAAGAAATGAGTTAAATGTTTATGAAATGAGGGCACATGTATGGAGGAGAGTATTTTTTGCCCCAAGATAAGTAAGGATGAGAGGAATTCGGTACCGATATTCGGATGGAGGCGAAACCACTGAAGGAGGCTATGCCAGAAGGTGGTATTCCATCAACATGACCGTTGAGTGCACCAAGAAAAGAGTTAATTGACAGTCGGGCATGGCTAAGGCCACAGTTTAGTGCCATGGTCACAAGGACCCGCAACCCTCGTACACAGGGGTAATAGTGTACATGGGCCCTAATATGAGAAAATGATAATATAATTTCAATGATGATATACTATGATGATTTACAACGATAATATACTATGATGATTTACAATGATGATTTATAATGATGCATTGTGATGATGATTTATAAAGATGATTTATGACGATGATCTATTACTAGAAGTAATAGTACGTATATGCTACGGGAGATGCAACCGTACATACATGTATTATTATGGCTGGATGTATATTTATTTGTGAAAACAATTTTCAAAATTGAGAATAAGGAGTAAAACTATTTATGGTTGTGGATTTTACTTACTGTGCCCCTTTGGGCCCATTCAGTTTTATTTCTTGTTTTCAGGTAGAAAGGACGCTGGAATAGGAGGCCGGAATGGGGGCGGGAATAATTATTAATTTTCAAAGTCTTTTCATATCAGTTATTGTAATAATATGATATTCCGCAACTAAAGTTTAATGTTTCCTAATTTCGCTTGTAATGAAATCTCTTGAAGAATGTTTTATACATTGATCGTATTCTTTAAAATCAAGTACTCTGATAGACCTTATAGATCTTTGCAAAACTTTTGTTGTAAAAGAAGAAAAGTGGCAAACTCAGCCTTAACGGGCTGGGGATGTTACAATCTTTGCATGACAATATTTACGAGCTCGTGCAAGAAGCAAAGTTTCTATCTCAGACGAGATATTTCGTAATGCATACCTAAGATTTGTGGAGGTCTGGTATTTCCTACCTACAATATACAGAAGCACACACAACAAGAGTGAGAGAAGCACATTTCTAAGAATTTGTTTATAACTAAATAAATAAATAATAGAACTATGGCATACTTAATCTTAGAATTGATTTATACCTAGCAACTCCTAAGATATTACACTCATCTATTGTAAAGCATTGCTTTCCTATCTTTTTGGCATCCACCATTGTAACGCCCTAGATAATTATTAAGTTTGTTATTAATAACTTCATAGTAATCTAAATTAATTAATAAGATAAAACATAGGATGATTTAGAATAATAGATATAATAAAATGGGATTAACGGTATTAGGATAATAATTCCTAGTGTGGTAAATAATTATATGTATGGGTAAATTGTAGTTGAAATAAATGGTAGGGGTAAATCTTGCAATTCTAAATAGTTGGGGCATTAAAATAGAAATAGAATCTTATCCTATACCACGTGTCAAATTTTCATTGGCCATTGGAGATACCTTATCTCCTTAGTTTTAAAAGAAAAATGCAAAAAAATAATAATAATACAAGTTTTTTGGTGGGCCCCCTACAGCAGCCCACTTTTTCCCCCTATCCTTTCTTTCTTTCTCCCTCACCCCCCATTCACGCACACACACAGCAACCCCCCTTTTTCTCATTTTCCCTCACTCTTTCTCCTTCCACAAACCCACACACACGGCCTAGATTGGGAGAGAAAGAGCTGCAGATTGAGAGAGAGAGAGAGAGAGAGAGAGAGGGGTACTGCTAGCTGGGAGAAAGAAAAAGAAAGAAGAAGGAGAAGAAGAAAGAAGAAAAAGAAAAGAAAAGGGAAGTGACGAATTTGAAGGGGGATTTTGGCCATGGAAGCTTGAATGGCAAATGCTAAAGCTTTTCTTTGTGATTTCATCTTACCCATTGATTATAGGAAACGAAAATGACATGAATTATTAGGGATTTCTTTAGGTCCAAAAACCAGGGTTCTTGAAAGGAATTTTGGAGATTTTGTTATATGGTTGAATTTTTAGTTTCTCTTTAAGGTTTTGTTCTACCCATTGTATATCAAGCTTGAAAGCATGTTTATTTGGGGAATTTCTAATTAGGTCCAAAAATTGGAGAATTTTAATTAGAAGCCTAATTCCTAAAATTAGCTTGGGGTTTTTGTGTGTAGTGGATTGCTATGCATTATTCAAGTTTTGGGTTATTTTATTAATGGGTTGAAATTCCAATTTTACTTATTGGTAAAATATGGACATAAACCCTAATTTTATATGGTTTGAATTAATTTGGGGCTTTAGGTATATGAACAATAGCAATGTTATTTCAATGGGTTAATTACATTTCAAGTGTTAATTAATCCTAGGTTTTCATGGGATTCCATGAAAATTGATGAATATGGGTTTAGGTTCTAATGTCATATTAGAATCATGATTATAGTAAGTGTTATGAGAATTATAAAGTTTGGGGTAAATTGCTAGATTAAATGGCTTAGAAGAGAATAACAATTATGGCTTAAGTGTAATGCTTAACTTAGAGTCTATGTGTATGCCTCAAGATTTAGTGATCTAATATATTATGATGTAGAATCATAGTTCAATGTAACTAAGTTATTGGATAATTAATGCATTAGCTTATATATACGTATTAAATGTAAGTAAAGGATTTAAGGGGCTTTAGTTGAATAGATTTGGGATGACCTATGGAGCGTGATACTTGTAGTGCTCAAGTATCTTTATAGAGTGCGAATTGTTAAGTTAAGAATAGAGCTTAATTATGTGTTTATTATGTAAATGCTTAGGTGCATTGCGGTTGAGAAAAGAATCCACCGAAGGGTAGTCAAGCGAAAAAGGTAAGTATTTTACTTACTGGGCAAAAAGGGTTCTATTTTTAAAGTATAAAAGATGTTTTGGTTGAACGATTGATGTATGATGTTTGAGATACTATGATTATTGGTGATGTTCTATGAGATGTGTTGGATGAATGTTTGATGCAATGTTTTCTATGAGCTTTTATGGAGTTGTAAGATAATGTGATGATTATGTTGTCATGAGTATTTCGATGATTCGTATGGTTTACGACATGATTCTATGATTTTACGATATGAGTTATGATAGCATATGAGTTCAAGGATTTATTGACATAAGCATGCATAGCATATGATTGCATGAAAATGATGTTAAAAGAAAGGTAACTAGTCTTACTTTGTAAATGGCCCAAGTAGTGGCAAGCAAAGTAAGGCTAGGGACAAATGATGTCAAATAAAAGGTAACCGGCCTTACTTTGTAGATGGCCCAAGTAGCGGCAAGCAAAGTAAGGCTAGCGACAAATGATGTTAAAGAAAAAGGAACCGGCCTTACTTTGTAGATGGCCCAAGTAGTGGTAAGCAAAGTAAGGTTAGGGACAAATGATGTTAAAGGAAGGGTAACTGGTCTTACTTTGCAGATGGCCCAAGTAGCGGCAAACAAAGTAAGAACGGTCCTTGTTTTGTAGATGGCACAAATAGGGGCAAGCAAAATAAGGATGGGCCTTACTCTGTAGATGGCACAAGTAGGGGCAATCAGAATAAGGACAGAGACACATGATGTTAAAGGAAAGGTAACTGGTCTTACTTTGTAGATGGCACAAGTAGCGGCAAGCAAAGTAAGAACGGTCCTTGTTTTGTAGATGGCACAAGTAGGGGCAAGCAAAACAAGGATTGGCCTTACTCTGTAGATGGCACAAGTAGAGGCAAACAGAGTAAGGACAGGGACTAATGGTACACAGTAAAACAAGAAACAAGAATGACAATGATGAGCATGAGTTTGCATGGCATATGAATGTTATGATGATGATGATGATGATGATATATGATGTTTGCATTGTTGCATATGATGATTTTTATGCTAGACGTATCGGTATGCATATGAAACGGGAGATGAAACCGTGCGTATGTATATCGTTATGGATAGATGATACATGGTGACTTTCCATATGTTTTATTGTTAAGCTATATAACATGTAAGTATGTATAAAGTTAGATGGGTTAGTATGCGTATGTTCCGAGAGCGGAAGATCGGGCTTACATATACTTTCACAATTGATCTAGTATGTTTTCAAATGATGATTTTTTTTGAAAGCCTAATGAGTTCTATAATGCTGAGCGTCTCTATTTTATGGAGACGGCGGGCTCATGAAATTCGCCTGCATCATGGGTGGTGGTGATTCTCATGGTGCAGACGATGTTGTTGATGCAGGTACAGGGACCCTAGATGATGATCCAATGGCTATGTATCTGGGTTACCACGGTGCCTGAGGCCTGGACACATTGGGTGTTTATTTTGTAGGACTACTTGATAGCCCTCTTTTGTAGAGCATTCATGTATATGCTTAGGCATTGTTATTTTGTATATGGCTCGTGTCGTATGTGACACTTCTATATAGCCATTCTTTTGTATGTAAACTTTACTCACTTAGATGTATTTGTCAGCTCTAATGTGTTATGTTATGTCTTATGATATTTATATTCCGCTGCAAGGATATGAACTCTGATGAATCATGAACGATGCATATATCTTTGTGAGACTTATGATATTGTCAATCAGGTTAATGCATGGGTTCGTGGCATACTGCAATATCGTCATGCCACTGTGACAATCCGCTTTATTGTGGATTATTGGTTTTTAAAAGAAAAAAAAAAATTTAAATCATGCTTTTATCAAGCGGGTCGTCACAACCATCATTGATTGTTTTTTCAATATTAGGTGTACCTTCATGATGAACAATTCCATCTTCATCTCTGGCTGAGATTGCAACTATTTGCTTATTGTTAATGGCATCGTTTGCAAGAGACTTTTTCCGTGCATACACTTCTCTCTTCTTCCTACAAACCTCTTCTTTTTGCTCTTCGAATAATGCACTATACCAATTTCTTTTTTTAAGTGGACCATGTGAATTGATTTGATTGTTGGAATCTGCTTGCATTGTTGTAGTCTTGGTCATCTAAATATAAATTGAAATAAATGGTATTAAGACTTACGCAACAATATTCACCTCAACTCATTTGACAACTTCTATTTATCACTATACCTATACCATGCATACAATGATGAACAGTTGAATCCATAAGGTCACACGCTGAAAATTTAGCAACTTTGCTAAGAATTCCGTCCTTTTTTATTTGCACCTATCTCAAAGCATCGCTTTCTCTTCCCTCCAAATGCATATCCGTGATTACTATTTTCAATGGTATGTCAAACAAGGTAATGATGTTGCTTCTTCTAAATCCTCTGTGATTAGGGTTGTAAGTATTTGTCCACTCCTTAAAGTTTCTTTTACAAAAGCTCTTTCTCTGCAAATGTTTGTTTATATTTGTTACAAACTTTTTCTGTTTGAGAAAATTTATGGAGTAGTATGGGTTATAATTTATGTTATAATTAAGCGTGTTAACTAAAGTTATAATTTATGTTATCTTTGTTATATGAGTCTTTAACTCAATTCAACTGAGCTTTAGTCTAAATTAATTTAATATGTTATGAGTACGAAAAAACTATGCCTATGTCGTTCTTAATATTTTCACTTTTTAACACAATTGGGCCCATTGCCTTTGGGATTTTGTTAGGTTGATTATCAACAAATACTTATTCGCATATTATTAACTTCAACCCATTGTTGTTTGTTATGCTTCCCCTTTATCTTCTTCATATTCTTTACTCATGATATACAAATTGCTTTTAAAGTTTTATTTAGGATCGAACCCACTTGAGCCCTTCTTTGAACTTAAGTAATGTTTTGACATTTTGTTATATATATAAAAAAAAAAAAAAAAAAAGGTTGTAGGAATTGCTTTGTACTATTTGTTTAATTTTTGCCGTTGTGGTTTTATGTGAGAATCTTGGAGCATGTTGTATTGTTTGACAAGTAATAGTTTTTGATTTATGTGGTTCTATACAAGAAATAATTTTTTTTTGTGGGTTTTGTTTGATTTTTTGTTGTATTTGGTTGTAGGAATTCTATATAATCTTCTTTGGTGGGTTTTGTTTGATTTTTTGTTCTATTTGGTTATAGAAATTGTATTGTACTATTTGTTTAATTTCTATTTGATTTTTATGTGCGACTCTTTTGTAAGATTCGATTGATATGTAAATACCATATTATATTTGTCTCTTTATTTTAAGCAAATATTATTATTTGTCTCTTTCTCTTTAAAATGAAGATAATGTTAACTTGCTCTGTGTATAAATTAACTTGTAGTTAGAATGTTAAGATTGTTTAAAAAATTAAATCACACAGGCCCAAAATACACTATATAGAAATATAAGACAGCACAAAAGGAATATATTTAAGAGATAAAGCTTTAACAAAGTAGACTAATAAGATAACACAAAAGGAAGGAATGTATTTAATTAAGTGATAAAGCTTCAAGCTTTCAACAAAGTAGACTTATTGAAGGTAGAGGAGAAGTGTTTTTTCGTTATACTACTCGGACACAAATTTTCGTGGTCTGTTTTATGTATAAATTAATTTGTAATTAGAATTTTAAAGATGGGTAAAAAAAACTTAAATCACGGCGACTCAAAATACACTATATAAAAACATGAGACAACACAAAAAGGAATTTATTTAAGAGATAAAGATTCATGCAGAGGATAATTTTTTTTTTCGTTGTTTGTTTAATGAAAGCTCACTTTTGTGAGATAACTTCTTCACATGCTAGCTTGGAAAACAATTTGAAATGATTGCACTCACATGCTAGTTAGAACTTGGAACACTTTGAAATGCTCTGACTTGATGGCCTGCAAACATTTGTGAGAAGTCTTCTTTTTTGCTCCTTTATACTAAATGAAGCGTGAGTGTGCTGTGAGTGAGACAAAAATAAACAAAGGAAAAAAAAAAGAAAAAAAAAAGTGAAAGTGATTGGAGGGAAGGAAAAAATAAAGTGGGAGGAGCATGCACTAACTATGAACAGTGGGAGGAGCTACATTGTTTGTTAAACTACACCACATTCCCCCACAATATTTACATCTTTTTTTTTTTTTTTTCAAAAGAATCAACATCAAAACATTTTCACTTTTATATCACATCATTCACTTTTTATATCACATAATTTACTTTTTATTACTATTAAAATAAAACAAAATTACTATAAAACAAAATTTTTTCACTTTTCAATACCACTTTTTCATTTTCCTATATCAATCATTATTTTCTGTTTTAGTATTTTTAACTATGAACAGTATCGTGGGGGTTGATGTTGTTTGCCAAACACCCTCTAAAAGTCAAGTGGAAAGGAACTAAAAGGAAAGAAAAGAGAGGAGAAAAATGTTCAATAGTTAAAAAAAATTTCTAAAAGTTAAGTGAGACTTTTATGATGGTGTATGATTGAGTGTGTGACTAATGAAGGATGAGATTAAGTATCTTTAATTTCTTATTAAATAAACTCATCCCTCTTTCAATGACCATAGTATACCAATTTCGTTGTTATACTTTTATTGGATGGGGATGAATGTTTAACAGTAATGTAGTATTGACAATTGCGTACTTAGACTTGACTTTTGTGTTGAGAATTCCCTTTATAATGGATGTATGCTATGTATGTTTGATATGAGCTAGAACCAAAAGAAATCCAAGAGCTTATCTTTTATTTTCAATAACATGGCTCTACTCGTAGGAGGAGGTAAGGCTAGAGGTGTAGAAGTCTCTGCCTTAAAGACCGCCATATTTGCTAATGCTCGAGCCATAAAGATGTCTGGGAAAGAAAGTCGTAAAGCAGGGAGGGTGCTCGATGTAATGACCTAGATTTTAAAACTCTTATTTAAATAATATTAAATAGATTAAAAATATAATCGATAAATTAGAACAATGATATGTGGATTAATGATATTAAATAACTATTTAGTGTTAAAGGTATATTACATTGATTTTTGACCTCTTATGTATATTACTTCAATTCTAAAAGTTTAGCTTCACTAATATGTTTATGGGCATAATCAAACCCAATCTAGTGAATAAATTATTTATATTGGTGTTTAGCAAAGTCATAAATTAATTTGAAGCTTTTCAGTTTTTTAGCCTAAAAAGCAGTGTCTTAATTTTCATACTGTCTAAATGAGATTAAAACTGCTAAAGAAAGATACCAAGGCTAGCCACCTTTGTTGAAAGCTTAAAGTCTTCTAATAATGATGGTTATAGTAAATATCATGATTATAATGATTTAATAAGACAAGTGGCCAAGTGGGAATGCAAATAGTTAAAGCCTAAGTTGAATTGGAAACTTTGTATAGGCCAAAAATAGACTCAAACGAACTCAGATGAAGTCGAACCAAAAATATAAAATGTTTGTCTCGGAGTCCTCTATCTACTCTCAAAATTTCATGTCAATCGGAGTATGTTTGGACATTGAAAAATGGATAGGGATACACTGCCCTCATTTTGGACGAAAATTCTAATTGGTATAGAGCATGAAATATGGACTAGGTTCATTCTTTTGGTTAAATACATCTCAACCCTTAGATCAAGTGTGTAAAAATAAATCCTAACCATTCATTCTCTTATAAATAGAGCCTTAGCTAAATTCACTTTTACTTAAGTTTTTACAATCTTAGAACAAGTAAAATTGTTTGCTCCTCCTTTCATTTTATTTTTTAGTTCTAGTCAAATACCATATAGCCTAGATCTTTCTTGTAGTGTTCAAGCGTTTTTTTAAAAACTAGCTACCTAGAGAAGATTTGGTGGAGTTTTACTTCTAAAGGATTATTGGGTAAGTGTTTCTTGTATAAATATCATGATTTATTGCTTTTATTACTTGTCCTCATTTAATTGTTTAAAGACCCAATAAGCGTATAATGTAAAATAAAGTAATGGATACAAGTGAATTAATAATAAAGAGTTAGTGGACAAAATCAATTAAGGACTTATAATATTATCTATATATTATTTACTTTACAGTATTTACATTAAGTCATTTCTTTTATATCATTTAAATTTATGTTCATATTTCTGGCGGTAAGGACCATTTGATGTCATCCCCGAAATATGCATTATTTACATTCAGTTATTTCTTTTATGTCATTTAAATTTCTGTTCATATTTCTGGCAGTAAGGACCATTTGATCTCATCCCCGAAATATGCATTATTTACATTCAGTTATTTCTTTTATGTCATTTAAATTTCTGTTCGTATTTCTGGCGGTAAGGACCATTTGATCTCATCCCCGAAATAATGCATTATTTACATTCAGTTATTTCTTTTATGTCATTTAAATTTTAATTCATATTTTTGGCGGTCATCCCCAAAATATGAATTCAGTATTTACATTCAGTCATTTCTTTTATTGTCATTTAAATTTTGATTCATACTTTGGTAGGTACGGACCATTGGTCTCATCTCCAAAATATGAGTCATGTTTTATATATATTATTTATAATACTTGTTTGTATTTAGTGATACTGGCCATTAGCCTCGTCACCAAAAATGAATTCAGGCATAAAGCTAGTTATAAGTAACTATCTTAGATTAATATAATAAAATGAGTAAGTAAAGATGAAGTGACGGATAATAAATAAATATAAAAAGATGAGGGTCTTTAAACAATGATATTATTGGAGAATGAACTAAGTATTGTTTGTATGTATATATTATATGCAGAAGTGGAGCAGAATACTACACTAAGGAGAGTAAGTATGGATATACTTACTGAGTACTAGCTTTGTTTTATTGTTATAGGAATTCTTATTTTGTCTTATTGATATAATTTTGCAATACAACTGCTGCATAATGTGTCTAATAAAATGGGCTGATAAGATAGCCACCTTAAGAACAAGCTGGGTGGATTGCCACGAGGAACTGTCGGTATCTCAGTGGATGGGGGTATATAACCGTCCAACAGGCCTAATATATAACTAAGCTGGGACGGTGTAGTTGCCAGCACCAAACAGGTAAACCTCTTAAAGTGTGAGGGACATAACGGACGTAAGCGGGCTGAGAGCTCATGAGAAGAGGTCTGAAGAAAGATTATCATAAAACACAAACTAATCTGTCATTACGCTGCATTCACAACTCATTCATTATTATATATTTTAGTCTTTAATCTTATTTGTTCAAACTAGTCTTTTAGTCTTTATATCTAGGAAAATAGATTACTCACTTGTTTGCCTATGTAAATATGATAACGTCATCTTTACATAGATCTTGATGCAGGGATAGAAAGTGAGGACGATGGTCCTTTTACTGGTTTTGATGGTTGATAGACCATCTGCTGCAGGATTTATGCTTACTCTATGGAGCAAGTCTCATTTATGTTAATCGCTTTTATTATGTATGGTGATGTGTGTAAACTTAATAGATATTACTATGTTAATTTAGGTGCCGTCTGTGGCATATATTTGGTACACCTAGTGTGTACATATATTGTAATGAAAACCATGTTTCTATTTTATTTAATAATATATCACCTTGAGGTATTTCAGTCAGCTCAACTGTGTTGTGTAAGTTATTCCTAGGTCATAGAAAAAGAAAAAAATATACATACTCCGCTGTAAGATTGTATTTTCTAAAGTTGCAGCGTCACGACTTCGATATTTGCTAGTTCAAATATTGGGGCGTTACACTTGAGAATTGCAAAGGCCATCATTCATTATTATTGTCAGACGACGTTTTAAGCAACCTTCTTTGTTTTTTTTCCCTGCAATTAAGTAAGCATCCTTTGATGAAGCTTTCTCAAATATGTGTTTAGCTTCTTTTTTCTGCACACTTTTATTTCTTTTTTTCTCTCCTTCTCTCATGCTTCAAAGTGTTTCTATGGAATACTGCCAAGTGTATCCTAGTGTCTTCATATAATTCTGATAAGTGTCTCCAAGTGTTCTTTTTTTTCCCTTCACTCCCCATCATATTTAACTCATCACGTGGGATGCAAAGCTGGTGCTCAAATCCAAAGCATTCAGAAATACAAATCATTCCAAAGCATTTAGAAATAAGTCAAGTTCTGAAAGAAAAATCTCTTAACTTCAGTAAATTACTTTTTAAAACTTTTTTTAAGAAAAATGTTGTAGGAAATGGAACTCTGTAAAAATTAATGTGCATAGGCCTGTTAGCTGGATTTCCGCACAGAAATCCGGTTTGTCCCTCATCTTTTATCTCTTTCAATTTCTTCCTTTCATTTTATCTACAAACTCTATCAACCTATTACCAAGATTGCTGGCGAAAAATGTGGTTTGTCCCTTATCTATCTTATCTCTTTCAATTTTTTTCTTCGATTTTGTCTACCAACTCTATTAGCCTATTAGCTGGATTTCCGGCTAAAAATCCGGTTTATCCCTCATCTCTTATCTCTTTCAATCTCTTTTCCACAAATTTCCCTTAATCAAACATATTGTGGATTCTATCTATGAAATCTAGTGATTGTAGTAGTGATATGGGGAAGTGGGGTGTTAGTATTTTTGTTGGCTTAATTCGGTTCCAAAATGCAGAGCCTACTGTCCATGGGCTCAAACACTAATATAGAATACTCATAATCCAATCTCCACCATTCATGCTGAGGATTCATGTGTCATGAACATTCCTGCAAAGTTTTAGCTCAATCGGACCACAAACGCTCATCAATCGGAGCTGTTGATCAAGGCCCTATAGAAGTTCCATAATACTGTTTTCACCCTTTGCAGACCCTGTCCGGACATGCCTTCCCCCCTGTCTGGACAATGGTTCCAAAAACTCTGTTTCTGCTCCGCAAGGCTCTGTACGAATAGCTCATTAACCTGTCCGGACACCCCGTAAGTTTTACACCCAAAAACGTGATTTTAAGTGTGTCAGGTCTAGGGTTTTGTTGTGGGTATATATACATCTTTATATAGAGAGAGAGATGTACGAAATTTGACCCCAGGTTTCGTCAAAGGCTGTACTGAGAGAGAATATTTGTCGAGAGCCAAAATGTTCCTCGTAGAGGATTTTAGTAGTTTGATTGTGAGCTTCATTGAGAAGTCTATCGGAAGGATCCGGTAAAGAAGAATCACGTTGAAGAAGATTGTGAGCGAGGAGACAAGTTCAAGGCTTGTCGATCTTATAGGATCAAGGTTTTGCATCGGTTTGTAAGTGTTCTTAGTGTCTGTAATCTCTGAACATCTTTTGATAGTGATTTCCTGGGTTTGGCTGCCCTGAAGAGGTTTTACTTTTATATTATTTTCTAAAAGGTTTCTTCTTCGTCACCAAAATCTTTGTGTCTGATTGAATATTTGTTTTGATTATTTTGGTGATTGATTGGTTTTAGATTGATATTTGTTAATTCCGTATAAACTGTGATAAATAAGTTTTTGAAGTCGGCATAGCATTTTTCATGGGGGAAAAGTATGAAAGAAAAGTAAGAAGGTGGAGAATTTGGAGATGGGTATGTTGTACATTGGAGGTGAGTTGAATTTTATAATAAAAAGAAAAGTCATTAGTCATGTGAAAGTGGGTACGTCGGAGATAAGGATCTGCACACTATCTGTATATATACAATTATTAATAATTGCCTATTATCTATCTAAATAATGTGCATAAACCACTAACTAATTTATATATATATATATATATATATATATATATATATATATATATATATATATTACAAACTATTAATTTTAACAGTAACATCGTGTAACGATTCATTCCAAATACAAAACTCTTTATATTGTCTTATCTCAAATCTCTATGTTAATACTGCAATCTCAATGGAAATCTTTTTGTACTACAACATGTCTACTTGATACATCATAAATGGTAAAAGAAACTCGTAATATATTTCAACTTAATCATTAAACATCTTATTACAGAAATGTAAGATCCTCATCCATTCTTGACTAATACATACTGTGCATTGATGTATTCTAAAGATGAAAGCAAAGCAGGATATGGGTAAGTTTCCAAGCTGGAATTTCCAAGATACCCATGCATGTTACAAGTTTACTCTCTTAGGTCTTGCAAGGTCAAGAAAAAGAAACAGAGAGACAAATAGTCGTGTTGTGCTGCAAATATAAGGGCTTGAAAAGCATTTCAGGACATGATATGTATGCAACTTCTTTCAAAGACATTTGGAGCATACATATCGAGTGCTCTCTATCTTTTGTCATGTAAGATCACTAAGGAAAAAGAGATACATTTAGCCTAAAAAGTATGATTAAGGATAATCTTGCTTCTACAGGACATGATTGAAGATAATCTTCCTTCAATGGTTTACTATGAGAGTATAGATAGTTGAGTTTCATGAATCAATTCATGATGTTGCATCTTTCTTTTGATAAGTGCAAAGAAACTCAAACTTGAAGAAAATTTGAATTTCAGTACATGAGAAAATATTATAGGAAGATCATAGGTAAAAACTTTGATAAAAAAACTTGTGTTTCAACTCAGAAGGGACATGAATTTATAGGAAGGATTTCAAAGTCGTTGATTGAACAATAGATTTGAAAAACGAGCGTCGAAAGATGTCGGTCAAATTTATAATGGGGAACAAATCTAAAATCAACGGGATTTTTTTGACAAAAAACTTTCGCTGACCGAGGTCTTTCGTCGTATGATATTTTAATGTAAAATTACCTCAGGTGAAAATTGTTCTTTAAAACAACAATCTTGTTTCTTCCTGAAGCACTGCCATACCTTGCGATTTCTGAGCTTTCTAACATTTATCCTCTTTGCACAATTCTCCCAAACTCTTCGTATTCTGAAATTATTTCCTTACTCTCATGAAAATGGCAGCATCAACCTCTTCTATAAACAATATCGACTTGAATATTGTGACTGATGCGCAACATGAAGTTTGGCATCCAACTTTTATCACAGAAAATCGTCCCCTTACAATTGATGACTCCGTCATGCTTCATGACCCAACTGTTGTGGCAATAGCGAAAGGTATGCTAACTCCTTGCGATAAAGGATTATTGGCACGTCGATCTAATGCCAAAGCCATAAATGATTCTTTAGCTTTTAGCATCCAATGTGCTTCTTCCATCTCAGATATGTCTCGACGTTTGTGGGTTAAAGATGCCGAAATTCAACATTTAAATAACCATATAAAAATTCATCAAGGCTTACTTAGAGATTCTTGGCAGAAAGGTATGAATCTCAACCAGGAGAATATACAAGGCTGAAAAATATGTTGGAGTCATACGCAAATAATCTGGAGATATGATTGATAGACATAGAGAAGACTACTAAACGTCTTTAGGAACAAACTAACAGCCTTCAGATTGATCTCCAAAAATATCGTGCAACTTCTAGTTCTAACCTTCGATAAGGTATTTCATATAAAGTTCTATATCTTGATGGTTATTCAGACTTGAGTTTCGTAAAAAGACAACTCAATGTTTAATTTTAATGTATATTTTACTTTAGGTTTTTTAAGTTTGGAAGAAAGAGTAAAAGAAGGAAAAAGAAAGGAAAGAAAAGAAAAAGAATGAGGGCAGGTGCATCATTGTAGGCAGTTAAAAAGAAAGGGAAAAGAAAAGAAAAGTGGTGGATATATGTATAATTTGGGTTCAGATTTTCCTAATTGGACTTCAGATAGAGGAAGTTACATGATCCTACTCAAGTAATATTACACGATGATGATCCACTGGCTTGTCATGCTCTCTCTGAGAAGTTATTAGCCATCTGAGGCTTGTACTTCGAACATTTTTCATTTTTTTTTTATAATCATTCTGTAATTATTCTATACTCATTATAACTTATAAAAAACAATATGTTTATCAAAAATAGATAATAAGTCTGATAATTGATTGCGTGAGTAGTGATTGATTAATTAATTAATTTTTTTTATATAAGTCAGTGGGTAATCATTTGGCTCCTTTAATTATTTTATTATTATTTATCTGTTTTGAGCTTCTTTTGTGCATAAATCATTTTCTTGGAGCAGCCTAATGTTCCGCTTCCGCTCTTTATTACTACAATTTCTTTTTATGTATAATTTTATTTTTATTTTTATTGTTGGACATCGTTCCCCTTTTCTTTTCCCCCACCTTCCACCACGCCACCCATTCTCTATTCTATATTATTTTCTTTCTTTTATCTTTCTTTTTCCCCACATGGACAGTAGACTCCACTCACTCCCTCTCACATGAGACGAGACCAAACGAAATCCAACTTGTCTTTCACATGCTTCTCTTTCAATTATGTAAATATGTAAATGATTGAGAAATTGATACTATAGACACCTTCAATGGTTCTCTTGCAAAATCTGAATAGCATTCATCACCATCAAAATTTCATACTATAACAAACACATGAAAATCTTTTAAAACTAAAACAAACGACTCTGTCACTATGACTAAATCATGTGCGTGCGAGGAATGAGAACTGCTATCTTGCGGAGATTGAGAACACCTTCACAAAAAATCTGAATAATACCCATTAGAAGCCAACAAAAATATATGGCAAATTCTTGCAAAATCTGAATAAAATTTACCAATCACTATGAAAATCTTCCAAAACTGAAGAACACAAAAGCAAACTAAAAAAAAAAAATACATACCATGGCAGTAACTCCCTTTCTTGATCTCTTTGATTCAGCCCTTCGGTCTCATCTCTCTCTTACATCTCTATTTCTCACTTTCGATTTATCCTTTAACCGTGGGTGTGTGTGAAAAATATCACCATGAAAACTTCAAACTACAACCAAACAGGAAAAATCCATTTGCTAAAACCCAAAAGAAAAGGAAACTAAAAAAAAAAAAAAAAAAAAAAATTCCATACCGTGGCAATAATTCTACAACAAATAACAAAAACCACCCCCTAAAAAATTAAAGAAAGCCCATCATTCTTTGCTGTTTTGAGGGAAAGCTCATGCCTTTCAGAGCAACCCCATCTATAAAATCCAAGAACCGCACCAAATCTCTGCTAAACATATCTTCCAAAACTGAAGAACACAAGCAAACTAACAAAGAAAAAAAAAATCAATACAAAACCCACAAAAAATAATAATAATGAAGCACATAAATAAACACTACCAAAAAAAAAGAAATCAATTTTTTTTTTTTGATGAATCCTTACCGCTTTCATACACCTGTTTCAAACAAAACCTACCAAAAAAATTGTCAAAATCCATACAAAACCCATGGGAGAAAAAAAAAAATCATGAAGCTCATAAATAAACACAAAAAAAAAAAAAAAAAAAAAAATCAATTTTTTTGATGAATGATTACCTCTTTTGATACACTTGTTTCAAACAAAACCTACCAAAAAAATTGTCAAAAATCCATACAAACCCCACCAAGAAAATCATCAAGCACATAAATAAACATTATAAAAAAATAATCAATTTTTTTTTTTTTTTAATATATGAATCCTTACACAGAGTGCCACTTCTCCTCTTTCTCTTTCTTTCACCGTGGGTGTGCAACAAAACCCACCAAAACAATTGTCAAAAACTCATACAAAACCCACCAAGAAAATCATCTAGCACTGATACCCTTCGATCGATGAGCGTTTGTGGTCCGATTGAGCTGAAAATTGGCAGGGATGTTAATAACACGTGAATCTCCATTGTCAACGGTTGAGATTGGATTCTGAGCATTCTGTATCGGAGAGGAGGAGAGGAAGAAAAGGAAGAAGAAAAACGAAGGAAAGATGAGAAGAAAAGGACGAAGAAAAGAGAAGGGGGAAAGAAAAATGAGGAGAGAGAGGAGATGATTCGATATTTTATGGATTTGATGGTCATAGACCAAATAGTAGAATAGAAATAGGGGTGAAATACCCAAAAGCCCTGTCAAACAAATTCGACTCTTTACAAATGTAATGGGCAAAAAAGTAATCATAGTAAAAAGACAACAATGCCCATCAAATTTCTTAGCAAGTGAAGAGTAGACAAGGGTAAAATAGTAATATAAAAATCTTAAAGACATAAATAACCTCTCATAATTTAACTATGATGAACAAAGATAAAGGCAAAAATTGTAATTTAACATTGTCAAACAAAAATCACTGCTCCTGACCAACTCGCTCTTTTTATATATCTACTAAGTAAAGATAAGGCTAACATAACATCTAAGAAAACGCTTAGAGATAGGATGGTTACCTCAACACAGCAAGAGTCTCAACAAGTTCCTTCTCTTCTTCAAGAACACCAATGAAATCTCTGTCAAGGTCACAACAACTCTCAAGCAAGGTTTCTCTAGGACTAAAAGGGCAGAGTGGATTGGTATGGGCATGGGAGGGCGTATTTATAGGGTGGAAAAAACTGTGAGTTCTGCAGGAAAGGGCCTGCAGGGCAGCGAATGTTCGGTATCATTGTGCCAAATGTTCGCATATTGTTTACCCAACGATTTTAGGGCTGCAGTTGTATGCTCGAACAATATCTAATGGTCAAACAAAAGTCAATGTATGTTCAGGTTGGTCCCTACACGAGCGCACGTGTACTATTTACAAGTGTACGTTCGTGTGGTCCCCACACGAGCATTCGCCAGTAGGTCCAAAATCCCAAAACTGACCCTACAGCTACTCCTAGTGACCCAAATGTCCAATTAACTCTCTAACCAAGCTATCTTAGCTTAGTTAATTATTTGAGTCATTACACCTCTTACTCTCAAACTCACCAATCACTCAAGCAGAGTTTCTCTATGGTTCAAAAGACAGAATGATGTTTAGAAGGGCGCGGGATAGGGTATTTATAGGTTTAGAAAAGTTGATGGTGCTATTGTGACAGTCTACAGTGCATTGAATGTTCAGTGGTCCATGGCCAAACATTCAGTATACTATGTGTACAGTGTTTCAAAGTTGTAGGTGTATGTTCGGTCATTACTCAACGGGTCAAAGTTTGGTCAATGAACATTCGGTGTGGTCCCCTCGCGAACGTTCGATGTACTATTTACCTAGCAGTTTCTTGGTTTTGGTCCCGAATGTTTGGTGGTGTTTCTGCCGAACGTTCAGTCAGTGCTAAAAACCCCAAAACTTCTCCAAACGGCTCTTAATGAACCACGAACCCTTGCTAGCTAATCATAGCCTAGTAATTACCCGGGGCACTACAACATGGTCCATAGATTATTTCCCTTGCCTCATGCGTCTCCCCTAGGGAGTTGGGCCCGCCCAATCCCTTTAGCTTCCAATGCATAGGGTTCCTGGCCTTATGGATTCCCATAAGTTATCCATTGGGCTTCTAGGTTTTATCCTAAGCTCAATTTCTCCATACATGCATCTCTAAACTATATATCTCTAGCCCATGTTTTAAATACATAAAACAACCAGCCCAATAAATAAGAAAACCTAACTTTTGTTAAATTACATCAGCTTGGTGAGAGACCTAAAGGGAAAAATAATCAGTGGCTTAAATATTTCTGTAATTATATCTCCCTGACATTTGTTGTGCAAAAATATTTTAATCTGAATTAGTTTCACTAAATAATTGTGACTATACTCCAATAAATATTTTTTATTAAACAATTAATCCCTTTGATTTACTTAATGTTGACTTATGATCCTTTCATGAAATTTTTCGTAGCAGAATTAAGGCTAAGAATACTGCCACTTAATTATCTACGTCTTCATCCTTGAGTCACTGATTTTACACTATTCTCATACTTGTGAAAACACATGTATATATTTTCATATGCCAACTAAAATGCCCCGGCTGGAGACTGTGAGAATAATATATATAAAATCTAGCTCAAGGAAAAATTTTTTGTATCTTTGTTCTCCGACAAAGAATTTAGATTTTTTCTAGGAAAAAGATTTATAATGATGCTACATGTGATTACCCAACGTATCAAGGTTATTTCGACCAATGATACATCTCACTCTTTTGATACATCAAAGTAAACTGCATGCAATATTTGAGTCCACAATTCTCTCTGGATTTTGAATCAAAGTTGTAAGTAGTCTTTAAAGAGTTATTATCTTTCTTAATAGACAATTTTTTTGTTCAGTGCCTTAGGGTCTTAATACCTACACATCAATTTGAAGTTAGCACTTCATTTGATCAAAGTAGATCACCAAGATTCAATGTGTAATAGTCTTTTTCAAAATAGAATGCGTCAGTTCCATTTACTGACTCGAACTTTATATGTTTAAGGAACATAGATATAAAATTATTAGGATTTATGGCACAATCTCCAACAAAGTTTGCTCTGAACAATATATAGCTTATCTCCTTTATGCTCCCTACCTCCCCAAACAGAGGCAACCTGCCGCACCACAACTGGGCAGGCAACATTGACCATCAAGCTTACTTCAAATTTAAGATTTTGATTCATCCTTCTGTCTTCTTCCAAACTACACATAGTTTATGAGCGATCAGAGCTCCTAGTTGCCAATACAAAAACATCAATCTCACCGAAAAATTCACACCAATTGGAGTTAGCCACTACACGATCAAGCCTTTCCTTCATAAAATATTCATCCTCCCTATTATTATACCAAGTAAATTTTGTATAACATATTAGTGTGTAACACATAAGTGTCGCACATGTGGAGTGTATTATATATTTATTGTACTAGTATCAAGTTAAGGATTAAGTATATGTATTTTCACATAAATTGAGCAACAAATCATGTCTATGTTTGGTTATCTAATTTTGAGTATTAAAGGAACCACTCTTTAAACATGATTGCATATAAATAGAACTAAACAGTTATTATCACGTGCCAATTGCACGTGCGCCCATTCTGAGCATTTAGTGTTGAGCTTGGTACTCTCTCCCCGTTACGCCTTATACATGATTCATTTCAAACGTATCATGCCTTATTTCTCGCCCTCATCAAAAATTAATCCAAGGAAAATCTAAAAGCGAGAGAGCGAGAGAGAGAGAGAGAGAGAGAAAGCGAGGGAGACGAAGCGCCAAGGAAGAAACCCCTCAAACCCTCTTCGCGCCCTAACCTATACATACACTCCCACACATATATCTATTTGTCTGTCTAGCGAGCATTAGTGAGCGAGCAAGTGATCGAGAAAGTAATGAGTCAGCCATCGGTGCCTCCGCCGACGCAGGCCGCGAGCGGTGGTGGAGGGGTTCAGGTGCGGTGCGCCGGTTGCAAACTGATCTTGACAGTGGCGGGGGGTTTGACGGAGTTCGTGTGCCCCACCTGCCAATTGCCCCAGATGCTGCCGCCGGAGCTTATGAGAGTGCAATTGAAGGTGGCTACCCCTCCGCCACCGCCTTCGCTAGCGTCGTCGCAGCAGAACGTGCCTGCCCACGGAATCGATCCCACGAAGATCCAGGTCCCCTGCGCGCACTGCAAGGCCATCCTCAATGTGCCCCATGGTCTGGCAAGGTTCGCCTGTCCTCAGTGCGGCGTTGACCTTGCCGTCGATTTATCCAAGCTAAAGCAGTTGTTCCCTCCCCGCCCGCCTCCCGAGGAAGAAAACGAGGTTTGCTTTTCGATCCATTTCCCAACCGTGCCTTTTCTTTCTCATTCGTTTTAATGTAATTTAATTTGATTTTATTGCTTGGGAATTGGGTTTTTTATTTGGAGACTGACTTTAGTTACTAACAAACCACAAGTATAATTGTGGAGCCACTGCGCCTAGTGCCATCAATGGTATTGCTAAATGATTGGTATTACATTCATGGTTGTCGGGCACTTCCTTGGAGTGTTGATAATGCTGAGTCATATTGATGGATATGAGGCAGCTGCAGCGTGGAATCGTTTAGATTTTTATTTGATATGCAAATGAATTGTAATTGATATGTTATATATATGCTTTGCAATTTATTCATCTATGGTCACCACTTGAAAAAAAATGAGCGGCAATACAAATTCGACTGAGGGAATGTTTGGTATGCGGAATAGACTCTTGAAATAGAATGACTATTCCTATCTTTGTTTGGATGCACACTGTTTCTGATAATAGCCATTTCCATGGGAATGTCTAATCTCCTAAATAGAGGAATATGTATTCATCTAAAAAATTAAAGGAGTAGCTATTCCTAGAGCAACATAATGTGTTTTTCGAAAAACCCACATTTTTTTTTTTTTTTTCAAACCCAAAATTTATATAATATTCTATGGAACACTATGGGTGGCCAAGAGAACCCCTGATGCTCGGGGGTGGTTGCGGCCACCTCCAAAGCATTGTCAGGGGTGGACCCATTCCTAGTAATATCCATTCCTATTCCTAAAGGAGTAACCATTCCGTGTACCAAACTTGCTCTTAGTATATGAATGGCTTTCAAGGCACTCTTCCAATCATGACCGCTGTTCATATACGTCTTCGTTGATAAGCTGGATACCCTTACGAGTAAATACAAGTAATCTCCCCAAAAATAGAAAGCTATTAGCAGTTTGGTGGCTCTCTTAACAATTTATTTTTTTCTCGAATAGTAATCAAGAAATTATTAAAAGCGTAAGGTGCCCCTTGGTACACATGAAGTAGACATGAGAAAACACCTAGATAGAAGAAGAAAATCATGATAACTAATCCCTACAGGAGAAAAAAAAGAAACTATCCAAAGATACAAAGTATAGAAAAATGAAGCTTTAATCTCCTTCAAAGGCCTGTCATAGTCCTCAAAACTTCGGTCATTTCTTTCCCTCTATAGATATCACAACAGACATGAAGGTACCATCTTCCGCACATAAGCACTCCGAGCCCTACCGGAAGTTCAGCAACATGCGTATAAGTTGACTACTCGTCTAGGTATAACCTAAGACAGCCCGAATCGACTGAAGAAAACATCCCATAAAGCCCCGATAACCTCACAATGGAGAAGAAGATGGTTCACAAACTCTCCATTCATTTTACACATACAATACCTATCAACCACGATGGCATGCCGTTTCCTCAAGTTGTCTATGGTAAGGATCTTACCTAGGGTCGCTGATCAAGCAAAAAAAGCCACCTTCAAAGGAACTTTCGTCCGCCAAACACTATTCCAAGGGAAATGAGAGCCATCTATGCAAATCAAGACATTGTAAAAGGATCTAACAACAAATGAACCTCTTTTGGAGGGAACCCACCAAAACTTGTCTTCACATTCCCGTCTCACTTTAGCTGAATACCCCACCCTGAAGAAATTACTCTTTGAACAATTGATCCTCTCTTTTGTTTAGAAATTTTAAAACTCCTTCCCATGCACTTCTCTTAATATGTTTTTCTATTTATACCATTTTTTTATACTAATCTTCACCGCCCCAGGCTTGCTTATGGGACATTACAAAATTAAAGAAATTGATTATCAATGAAGTCCCACTCTCCTTAGGGTACTTTTGGTTGCTTTATGGTACAAAATAGGGTGTTGTTACCAATTGTGAAATGTAGGAAGTAAAAGTTGCTCGGGCGTAGTATAAAGGCACTAGGGAGCTGCTCAACTTGAAGAGCTCAGTTAACTATGGCGATGATATTACTTCCAATCGGCGAGGGAAAGGCAAAGCGCAAGGGCGGCAACGCTGAGCCTCCTTTTGGGTATCGGGTGGGAGGCCTATTGTCTCAGTGTTTATGGTGTCGTGAGGGATTTTTTGTTGGGCTTTCTTTCTCTGTTGGGTCTCGGGTGGGAGGGCTTTCTTTCTTCTTTAGTTTTTTTGACTTTCTTATTTTCTTCTCTTCTCCCTCTTTTCTTCACCTTTTAAGGCGTTCTCTTGTATACTTCCTGTGTACTAGGGTTGCACCCCTCTGCACTTTTGATATATGAAACATTACTTATCAAAAAAGGAAAGGGGATGTCTATCAAAGGATGTTATTTGCTAGGATAGGGCACTCATGCTATTTATATATTTGGGGAAACTTCGCTTAATTCCCTTGAACTTCCATCACTTTTACAATGTCTCTTCCGAAGTTCAAAAAATCTCAATGTCAAGAGGGCTAGGGGGAAACTTCGCTTAATTCCCTTGAACTTCCATCACTTTTACAATGTCTCTTCCGAAGTTCAAAAAATCTCAATGTCAAGAGGGCTAGGGGGAAACTTCGCTTAATTCCCTTGAACTTCCATCACTTTTACAATGTCTCTTCCGAAGTTCAAAAAATCTCAATGTCAAGAGGGCTAGGGGTTTTGGTTCTAGCCGGGGCAAAGGCAAGAGGGCTTGTGTTGTGATGTAGTATAGCCTAGGGTTTTGAGGGCTGGTTTTTGTTGGGGCATCGGGGGTTCCTTCTGTTTTTGGGTTTTTCCTCCTTTCTTTTGTTTTTTCCTATTTTGGTGTCCTTGTTGTATACTTTCTGTATGCTTAGGGACGCCTTACATTTTAAAAAGACTAGTTATTACTCGTCAATTTTTGTTTTTTGTTTTTGCAATGTCACCCATCTATTAGGGTCTGGTGTTAAATCAAATGGAAAAAGGGGTGAAATGACCTTTTATACCCTAAAAAAATTTTATAAAATTTCAAATTTACCCTTAATTAAATTTTTAAAAAAGTGATTCGTGTTGGGTCACCTTGTGATCCATGGGTCACAAGACCATTCTTTTTATTTTATTTTTTTAATTTAATTTAATTTTTTTTAAATGAGAGTATTTTGGAAATTTTACACCTCCCATGTTAGGATTTTGTGTAAAATCGTGATAGAGGGTGACATTGCAAAAAATTAAAAGTTCAATACATTAAATTGAGAGTTTTTGAACCTTGAGGGACATTGCAAAAGTGATAAAAGTTTAAGGGGGTTAAGTAAAGTTTTTTCTATATATTTTCTTGTTTATTTATTCGTATTCAAAACTCAACATAGTGTGAGGCAAAGAGAAGAACCAAGATTAATAATTGAGGTGATATTGCAAAAAATTAAAAGTTTGATACACTAAATTGAGAGTTTTTGAATTTTGGGGGGACATTGCAAAAGTGATAAAAGTTCAGAGGGGTTAAGTGAAATTTTTTCTATATATTTTATTGTTTATTTATTCGTATTCAAAACTCAACATTGTGTGAGGCAAAGAGAAGAACCAAGATTAATAATAAAGGGCGAAGGAAAAATAATAGGTTTGATACCTTGTGAATTTTTGTCTCTCTCCAAACCACTAGCATCTAATCGAGAGGTGCAGAAGAATAAATGTGGGTTCAGAAACCTAGCTCTGGATGCAAACATCCCAAATCTTGAGGTGTTCGTGAATAAAATTCTTCTTTATTGAGGAAATCATTAGCAAATCGTTTTTGGGATTTGGTTAAGTTAGAAGTCATGACTAAAGTTTGGGGAGCACTTTGTAGATCACCATAATGGTGTATCCATAAACTTGTTCTTATATGCGGGTTATAGTTAAGTGATTTATGTATCCTACAAAGTTAACAATGTGATCATGCACCTTAAGTGATTTATGTGTCCTACAAAGTTAACAATATGCACCTTAATATTTTAGTAATAAATTCCACATACCAGCCTAACCCATATGTTATTGGATATGTCCTCAATGTACAGATTAACACTATGAGTGGACATTCTTGCCAGAAATACAAGTGCAAGATGTATTAGGACATTGAGATATGGCTGAAAACTTTTCTTTTGAACTGTACCTTTACTTCTTGTTCTGTGCTTTCGGCAGGCTAGAATGTAAAGTAAAATACATATATGATGGATGCTTTACTCCTTTGAAATACTTCTCAATAAGGGAATGTATCAAGAAAGTATTCTAAGGAACATCATCTTTTGAGAATATGTTCCTCTCTTTCCTTTATGAACTAATGTATCTGACGGTAGGCTTGCCCTTCTTGTGGAATATCTTTTGGCATCAAAATAAAGAATATATTAAATTTCATTTTTACAAATTGCATCTTTCATGGCTTCGGGCTATTTATTTGGGGCCCTTGTCTTTGCTGACCTCTAAACCCGTGCAGCGCTACAATTGTAAGATTTTTGAAAATGAATGACAGCATGATCACCGAATAGTGTCATTGTTCCGTGCCCCACCTGGCTTCTGGTGCGATGACAGGTTTGGTTAGTTCCTTCGGAGTTGGGGGATAGCGAAGAGGAGGACGGAGACTTTTGGGGTGGGGAAGACAGAGATTGTTGGGGTGGGGAAGACAAAGATTGTTGGGGCGAGGAAGATGGAGTTTTTCCTTACTCTTTGGGTGATTTTCCCCTGCCACCTGTTTGGATTGGGCTTTGATGGGGAATCCGTGTGAGGGGATCGATACCTTTTTAGAGATTACTCCTAGGAAGGTGAAGGGTAGAAGGGAGTTTCTAAATCTAGAATGCTCCATCAACTATGATGCTAAGGGAGCATCCTCTAAGCAGGGGAAAAGGCAAGACACCTTTCTAGTGTTGAGTGCCTTGGGGGGTTTTGTTGTTTTGTGGGTTTTGGGTATGGGTTTGAGGGCTCCGAGTTAAGGGTTTGGGTTTCTTGCTCGTTTGGAGCCTCTTGTGTATACTGCCTGTGTACTTATGGGTGCCTTACGCTTTTTAATAAAATGCATTACTTATCAAAAAAAAAAAAAAAAAAAAATTGTGTCTTCTTTGAAAAGTGTGCATGGGAACTTTTTGGGGAAGATTTTTTTTGGTGGATTTTAGTGTTGGTTATTATTTGTTGCCTAGATTAACAAATGGATAGGAATGATGTGGCTTTAAGTTTGTCTGATAAATAGCATTGATCATTTTCAGGATATATATATATATAATTTTTCTTTTTTTTTTTGGTCTGTCTTTGATCTGCGACAGGGGATGGAGAGAATGGTGAGGTGGGGGTTGAGGGTTTTTCAGAGTTTGTGCTTAGTGCGATGGGAGCCGTTCCCGTTAGGGGGTTGTCTTTTGGGGGCGACGAGAAAAGACGTGCGGATCTTTTTTCTGTCATTGAAGAGGGTTGGTTTCTTGAAGATGGGGTCTCTGCTTCTAAACCTAAGGGCAAGAGGGAGCTTAAAAATTTGGAATGCTCCCTTACTTTTGATGCTAGAGGCAGTGGCTCTAGTCGGTGTAAAGGGGGGACTGCTTTGCGGGTTTAGGACTTCTTTGGGGTGTAGGGGTTTGTTTTGTGGGTTTAGGGCTTCGTTGGGTTTAAGGGTTCTTTATTGGGGGTCTTTTTTCTCTTTCTTTTTTCCTACGTTCTCTTCTATACTTCCTGTGTACTATGGTTGCGCCCCTTTGCGCTTTTGATATGCAACTTTACTTGTTAGAAAAAGAGAAATAGAGTCCATCTGATAGGTGCTTTCATCACTTGCCTTTTCTGTTGTTCATGAGGAGTCTTTAAAGTTTCATGTTTGCAGTGGACACTTCTGCTGATTTCTGTTTTTTTTGTGAAACTCAAGTACATTGCTTGGCTGACATATTTTTTCTGATTGTATTTTAGTCTAAATTCCTATTAGTTTCCTCACATCTATACTTCTGTGCTCCAAAAAACATTGTATTTTTTCAGGTAGCTATTGAAGTAGAGCGAGAAGAAGATGAAGGTGGCATGGTGGGAGAGACATTTACAGACTATGTGAGTGTTTTGCTTTTCTAGACTTCATAATTTGAAGTGCTATTTTGGGATTTTCTCTCTTTTCTCGTGGTGCCTTATGAATTTTTATTTTAAGCTTTGGAACCAGGATTTCAGATGATTTTTTTGTGGTTCTTTTTGCAGCGCCCTCCAAAACTATCTATTGGACCTCTCCATCCAGATCCCATTGTGGAGACATCCTCCTTATCTGCAGTGCAGCCACCTGAACCAACTTATGATCTAAAAATTAAGGATGACTTGGAAAGTTCCAATGCTTTGTCATGTTTGCAAATTGAGACATTGGTTTATGCCTGTCAGGTTGCTTTTATGACCAAACTTGTGGTTGATAATTCTTCCTCTGCTCCTTTTCTTGTAAGATAATGTGAATTTCCATGACAGAGACACCTCCATCACCTTCCCAGTGGTGCTAGGGCAGGATTCTTTGTTGGAGATGGAGCCGGTGTGGGTAAAGGTCGAACAATTGCAGGATTGATATGGGAGAATTGGCACCATGGTAGGAGGAAAGCCTTGTAAGTTTTCAGTTACAATCTCTGTGTGCATGTATTTTTGCTTATCAACTTTTATTTTGATTGTTTTGGGGGAATGTCTACTTGATTTTAATTGTTCCTTTTAAACTATGATAACTGCATATACTGCTGGCAGTACTTGTTATGTATTTTAACTCGTGTTTTGTAATTCTTTTTCTTCCATTTTTAATGATCTTACACAGGTGGATTTCTGTTGGTTCAGACTTAAAGTTTGATGCAAGAAGAGACTTGGATGATGTGGGAGCAACTTGTATTGAAGGTTAAAAAGCCTTAAATTATAGTTATCTTAGAAAATAAATTATATGAAAATAATTTGGTTATTTTCGACGGTAAAATATTCTCGCTGGAGTATTATAATTCTGAAAAATGCTTTACTCTAGACTTGCGTTACACTATGTAATTTTGGAGGATGGAGGGTGGGGATTGAAAGGATTAGAAAAGATAGAGATGTGATGTGACGTTCGCAAATCAGTTGTAACAATCATCAGTTATCTCAAAAGCTTAAACTGATAAGAATGAGTAAATTTAATCATATAATCAATATTTTTCACTTCTCCTCATGTGTGGGCTCAAACTTTCCCTGTAATAAGTGAGACATAACATGTAAAATATTTAATTGAAATGAGAGGTAAACTGTGGAGTCAGGGTTCGAACTCAAGACCCTTGGCTTTGATACCATGTTAAATCACTACTTATCCCAATAGTTTAAGTTGATAAGAATGGGTAAATCTAATCATTTAATCAATATTTTAACAGTTAGAATATTTATCTATTTGTTTTACAAAAAAAAAAAAAAGAAAAGAAAAAAAAAGAGAGCCCCTTGCTTGCATGATTTCTTGGTATTTTTCAGGATTTTAAGTTTTTCCCTTATTTACTTTGTATATGGTTACCTCCTTATTTGTAGATGTGACGTTGCATGGTTTAACTCTTCATGTGTATGTATGGTTCAATTTGTTAAAACAACACGAAGAAGAATATTAGAGAAGCACTTGTAGGGCACAATGCCATGCTAGCTGCTTAAATATAGCTTTGGGTTGCCAGTTGTGTGGATTTTAGAAATGTCAATGGGATTGTTGCCGTTATTCCTTGCCTGGTGTGCTATATGTTTCTAAAATGTATATATTATTGTGTACAGTGCATGCTTTGAACAAGCTGCCTTATTCTAAGCTTGATTCAAAGTCCGTTGGGGTCAGGGAGGGAGTTGTGTTCTTAACATACAGCAGCCTAATAGCATCTTCTGAGAAAGGTCGGTCTCGTCTGCAGCAGCTTGTGCAGTGGTGTGGATCAGGATTTGATGCTCTTGTCATATTTGATGAGGTACTAGTCTTCAATTCAGAAGGGTTTTCTAATGGGACTCGATACTTCTAGCGTAATTTTTTTTTTTTTTTTGTATAACTGATGCAATTAATTGTTCCAAGGTTTCAATATTTTCTTCTATCTTTCATTGCTAAGGGTCAATGGCTTCATTGTAGTGCCACAAAGCCAAGAATTTGGTACCTGAAGCTGGAAGTCAGCCAACACGAACGGGTGAAGCTGTTCTTGAGATACAGGTTTGTCCTTAAAAACTGGACATAGTAAACACTTGTTTGCCTAGAAGGTTCCTCTCTCTCTCTCTCTCTCTGAGTCATCTTTCTGAGATTGTCAACTTTTATTTTAGAGCCTTTGGTATTCTTATACTTATCTCGTATGGTATTTGCCATGGGTGTTGCAGTGGAGTGATTTTAAAGATATATACACACACATAGACGTGTATATATATATATATATATTTTAAGTTTGGGGAGTTTCTTCTCTTTTCTTAAGTTAGCTATTATCTTTCGTTGGCTCAAGCTACTGGCACACAGAAAAAGTAACAATTAAAAAAATTAAAAAACCTTAGCTTGTGTTAGATGATGCTCCATAGAAAAGATATTAACCGAAGATGATAGAATATGCTACTATTGTTGTAGAAGGGAAGATAATTGTTTAATTAGGTTTTCCCTAACTCTTAATGTTCAAACTTTTTGAAAATCACAGGCTCGACTTCCTGAAGCTCGTGTTGTTTATTGCTCAGCAACTGGTGCATCTGAACCACGCAATATGGGTTATATGGTCCGCCTTGGTCTTTGGGGAGCTGGTACCTGTTTCCTAGATTTTCGTGATTTTCTAGGTGAGTTTTTTTTTTGGGGGGGTTTCACTAAATGCTATTTTTTCCTTGTTACAGTTGTGCAATTTATTTTTATTTTATTTTTTTCTCTAATATATCTTATGTCAATGAAACAAGTTTTTTTTGATAAGTATTTGACAAATATCATTAAAAGCGTAAGGCGCCCCTGAATACATAGGAAGTATACAAAAGGAAAAACCTAACTAGAAGTAGCAAAAACAACAAGGAAATCACTATAACTATTCGTCAAAGGAGAATTTAGTTGATTACTTATATTAAAAGTGAACAGGAAAAATAAAGAGTTTACTAGATTATGATGCTGCTTTAGTTCAGTTATCTTACATCCATAGTTAATTGTTGACATATTGCATCTCTTATCTTGTTTTGAATGATTGAGCCTGTTGCCACTCACAGTTTGGTCCTCTTTGCATATTCCCTCGCCATTTTAAAAAATTCAGGAAAATCTGCATTGAGGCTTTTATTCCCTCACCATTTTATGCCTCTCCGGGCATAAAATTAAATTGATTCCTTTTATAATATGTAATGATGATTTGTATAGAGATTAGTGCATGTACTTTAATCCACAATGCAGACATGGACTCCGTTTGTTAAAAAATTCTTGTCTTCTATCTTTTGCTTTCTATTCTCAAAACAAAAACATTAACAAACTACCAAAACATAAAACACTTCTAAAAACTCAAAAACGGTTCACCTTTATGTCACATTAAAACACTTTTTCAAATCAAAAACAAAAAATACCCCTCCCAAAACACATTCACAATAAGAGCCATGGTGCCCTGTCCTTCTTAAGTTGTCTTTTCCATAGGCCTCCTTGATTTTGCATCAATGCTATTTGAGTCTTGAACTCTCTTTTATTGTTTTCCTCTTCACAATGCCCATTGATGTTTGCCAAGGAGAAAGGCTATAAATTTCAGGCATCAATTTGAGCTTCCACAAATCAACCACTACTTGTGTGGCCTACTGATTGCTTCACCAGTTTACCTTATGAAGCATTTGATAGGTTATCACCATTATCAGAGCTACTTGTAAGGATATGTGCCTAAAGTGCTATGTGTAATTGCCCTTCCTATTTGTCCTATCATTTCTCTTTATACTGCCCCCCCCCCCCCCTCCCCCAACTCTCTCTCTCCCCTTTTATTTTCTTTTGTTTCCCTATGCACCTTCTTTCTTTAGGTTTCTCGACCAAATTGAATTCTCAACTTGTTCCAAGCTCCTAGGCATGCTTTGAGCTTGAAGCTTAGTGAGGCTCAGATATAGAATTTAATGGTGTCAGCGACGGACCTTCACATGGCCAACTCTTAAAGCGTGAATAAGGATAAAGCATATGGCTAGAATATGATGGTGATATGACATATTTGGAATACTAAAAGATGATCTGAAATATGCTTACTTCATGCTTGTGGGTTAAATTATCAAATATGCTGTAGTTTTTGCTAATGCTATATATATATTTTTTTGATAAGTAATGTTAATTCTATTTAATCATGCAATCTTCTTGAATTTCCACTTTGTCTCATCTCTTGTGCTAACTGCAGCGACACTCTTTCCTTTTCTATAGTTTCATATTTTTAATTGCCAGAAAATTAACTGCTCAAGTGAAAATTGTGATTGCAGTGTAATTTTCAAATTCGTGGCTTTAGTTGAAAGAGCTGTTCATTGCATGTAGATAAATGTATGCATGCATGCAGAACCATAAACTCACAAACACTCATGCATTAATTCATTTAATTTTTTTTAATGTTGAAGGTAAATCATATTTCATTCTTGGTAAATGGTTGCTATTCATACAATTTGCTTACTCACTTATCAAAAAATTTGCTTACTCTCTTTGCCCCATTCCCCCCTCATGTTATTTTTACATCACTTTGTTAATTTTACTTACTCTCTTTGCCCCATTCCCCCCTCATGTTATTTTTACATCACTTTGTTAATTTTACTTACTCTTTTTGCCCCATTCCCCCCTCATGTTATTTTTACATCACTTTGTTAATTTCCTTTTTAAATTGCTTATCAAAAAACTTTCCTTCCTAAATTATTAAAATTTTAGCTGAGCAATTTCTAACAAAAAATTATTTGCAGGTGCTCTTGAAAAAGGGGGTGTTGGAGCGCTGGAACTTGTTGCCATGGACATGAAAGCAAGGTTAATATTTGTGTAAAATTGATTTAAGTAAAATATTTTATTTTTCTAAATCATATTCTCCACATGCCAGGGGAATGTATGTATGTCGTACACTTAGCTACAAAGGTGCAGAATTTGAAGTTGTTGAAGCACCATTAGAAGCTGAAATGATGGTATGAGGCACTTGCTTTGCTATATTGACACTGCATTAAAACCAAATCCTTTCTAGTTATTATAGTTGGTATGTATGTATTGCCACTACAAGCAATGGTAATAATTTGACGCACGCATGCTTCATAATCTCTGTTTTCTGCTTTTTCTTAATGAAAATTAAGTTGGTCATTCTCAGTAAAATTGCTTAGATCGTTCTGTTGCTCCTGGGTGGGGTTTAATTTGGTGATTGTCCATGACGTTGTTCCCCGCACCCCCACACACTCCCCCCCTCCCCCTCCTCTCTTCAAATAATTGAGGACATTGTTTATTGGTTAGACCATACCTGGAAGTTGCACTCTATTTAAATAAATGCTGGAGGATCAGAGAGTTCACCAGCCGAACTTATGAGGCAAAATTCATGCAGATACAAGTTTATATAACACATGCTCACACTATTTGTATGTGTGTGTGTGTATATATATATATATATATATTTGTTAGCAATCAATATATATATATATATATATATATATATATATATATATATATATTTTGGACATTGTTTATTGGTTAGACCATACCTGGAAGTTGCACTCTATTTAAATAAATGCTGGAGGATCAGAAAGTTGGCCAGCCGAACTTATGAGGCAGAATTCATGCAGATACAAGTTTATATAACACATGCTCACACTGTTTGTGTGTGTGTGTGTATATATATATGTATATCTGTTAGCAATCAATATATATATAGAGAGAGAGAGAGAGAGATTATTACTGTGTAACAGAGATTGTGCTAATTGTCCTGTTTTAGCTTAAGGGCTGAGAACTACTGGCTCCTATTTGGATGTGCCTGTGTTATATGAATGCTTTTTTGCGGCTTAGCGGCTGGCTTTGCTTCATCTTTAGTGAATGATCATTGTTAACGACTACATTCAATATCTCCTAGAAATGTACTTTAAACTCCATAAAGCATCATCTCTCATTTTTTTTTTTTTTTTTTTTTTCAAATTTGCAGTTATTATTATTATTATTATTTTTTCTTTTCAAATTTGCAGTTAATTTTTTTTTTTTTACTATTGATTTTTCTGAAGATCTCTTGTGGTATCTTATCCTAAATTATTTTTCCTTAGGAAATGTACAAAAAAGCTGCAGAGTTTTGGGCAGAGTTACGTGTGGAGTTGCTGTCAGCAAGTGCATTTCTATCAAATGAGAAACCTAATAGCAGTCAGCTGTGGCGATTATATTGGGCAAGCCATCAGGTATATGGGCCTCTATGTCATTGGTACCGGTTTAACATGGTTAACATTTTTGGCATTCATTTTTTTTTTTTTTAAGTTTTCTTTCTTCAATCATTTAGTTGCTATTTCTTTTCTCCATGTGCTGTTGTAGCGTTTCTTTAGACATATGTGTATGTCAGCTAAGGTGCCTGCTACTGTAAGACTAGCTAAGCAAGCATTGATGAAAGATAAGTGTGTGGTGATTGGCCTTCAGAGTACTGGAGAGGCCAGGACTGAGGAAGCTGTGACAAAATATGTGCGTTTCTATGGTTTTGTATTTGGTCTATGCATATACTATATTTTCTATGGTGTTTGGATGGTTTAATATTCATTTTTGAATTCTTTTTAATTCCTTATCTTGAATAGGGTCTTGAACTTGATGATTTTATTTCTGGGCCTCGAGAACTCTTGCTAAAGTTTGTGGAGGAAAATTATCCTCTGCCAGAAAAGCCTGAACCACTGCCAGGCATGTAGTCTGTTTATATACTGGATTGTTTGTTCCTTTATCATACACCTATAACTGAGGTTCACTTCTGATTTTAAAGGAGAGGAAAGTGTTAAGGAGCTTCAACGGAAAAGGCACTCAGCAACTCCTGGTGTCTCTTTAAAAGGGAGGGTTAGGAAAGTTGCAAAATGGAAACCTGCAAGTGATGGTGAAAGTGATGAAGAATCTGAAAGTGAGTTTCTTCAAACTGGACACTGAAGGATCTGGTGCATTTATCTTTTTCAACTACCTTCTCTTCTGTGGTATAAGGGCTTTGCATAATCAGATTTTATTTACTTCTATTTTATATGAAAATTCAGTGCATCATTACCTTATCTTCACCTTAATAAATGTCTGATGTCTTTTTTTTTTTTTTTTTTTTGCCTTGTTATGAGTGCAGCTTCCTCTATAGTCTTCATAGCCTCATAGGGTGCATCACTTTTAGACTATTTACTAGCAATTGTTGGCTTTATCAATATTATCGTTCATAATATGTTTACATGACTTTTTGATATTTTTTCCATTTTTGGTTAAGTATTTCTTTTGTATTCTTTTTGTTAGTTATATATATAAAAAAAAAAAAAGTTTTCTTTAGGCGTTTCTGCTTTTGATGATGCATATTATCCAATGAGACAAAAGTTCTGAGCTTGTTAAACTACCTGCTTTCTTATCACTAAGTTTCTGTTTTATTAATGCAGCTGATTCTGCTCATACTGAATCTGATGATGAGTTTCAGATCTGCGAGATTTGCAATACTGAAGAGGTAATTTTGTTTGGAGTGTGCAGCTGGTTTGTCTGCAATATGTGACTAAATGATCATATTCTTCTGTGCAGGAAAGTAAGAAATTGCTCCGATGTTCCTGTTGTGGCCAACTGTTCCATCCTGCTTGTTTAGTCCCACCTGTCATAGACATAGTAACCGGAGATTGGTCATGTCATTCTTGCAAGGAAAAAACAGATGAATATCTTCAAGCAAGAGATGCCTATCTAGCTGAGCTTCTGAAGAGGTTTTCCTATTCCAACAGTTCATCTTTGGGGGATTTAGGGGGGTCTGGGGTGGTGGTGGTAGTTTTTTAAGTTACTACTTACTAAAAGCAATTGTACGTGTTAGGTATGAAGCGGCTCTGGAGCGTAAGACCAAAATTTTGGAGATAATTCGTTCTTTGGATCTTCCAAACAATCCTTTAGATGACATTATCGATCAGGTGGTGTTCATTTGCTATGTTATCATTTTCATGACTTGTTTATAGTGTATGGTATGTATTTACATACCTCGGGGCTTTTCAAGAGTTTCCCAATATTTTGCTGGAGGGTAGATCCAAGAACTTTTTGCATTTGAGTTGAACACATGGTGATGAATAGTTGTAGGCTTAACATAAAGACCTATTGGCTCATGACCTCTGCAGTGAACCTTAATGTTTGCGGTTTGGAAACCTGTGAAAACTGAAGATAGTTACTTGCTTCTGTCTGTCAGATGTAGTTAGTTATTTGACTTCCATCAGTAGCACTAGAACTGTTATCAGCTGGAGTTACTGAATATGCAGAATGACCTACTGTTTAGAAATCAAAATAAGACTTTGCTAACAAGAGTATTGTGTCTCTTAAGTTGATGGCCTATGAAGTGGGATTTGAATCGGCAAACCTAGTAACAATAAATAAGTGAATGCAGCAACATTAGGGGTGAACATCTTCCAATTTTATGCTCTTGAGCATCATATTTGTCATGGGAGAGATTAATAGAATTAATAGTGTATGTCCTTTACAGACATGTGCTATAGCTTGTAGTTGGCTGATGGGATTTAGCTTTTCTAGGTGATGACGTTGTGTAACTAGCCCCTCTTTTTTTTTTTTCTCAATACCAACACTAGAATAGTTTAAGCCTATTATTTAATATAGATTATCACATTTGCTATATAGTGTTAGAATATAAATTAAATGATTAAATTCATCTCTTCTTATAAGCTTAAGCTTTTGAGATAAGTTGTGATTTAGCATATAGGTCCTTAAATTCCCTATAACTTCAACATCATGGCAACACAATAGCAGGTCCACAATCCAAGCATGACCATGAGCACCAGCTGGGTGACAATAACTGCCTAGAAATCCCCACCTATGCTCTTGAAGTGGTGGAAAGTAAAGCTATGTTTTCCTACATGTGGTTGCTGACTAGGACAGAACTCAGAATACTGTGGCTCTGAGCAAATGAGAGCATGCATGCTGAGTGAAAGTGTTTCTGATCACTTTCTAGGATCTTTTTTTTTTTTGGTTGACTGGATTCAGTTCAGAAAGACTAAGAAGCCTTGAACTTTCTATGTGGGTTTTCTGAATCTAATTCACAAATTGAGTGACGATGCTGTCACAACTCATATCTGAGTCTTTTTTTTCATGACAGACGCCAGTCTTTTAAAAGCTCAAATTTAGTTTTTATGTTACTGCAATTTGTTGCCTCTCATTGTTTTTGTCGCCTCTCATTCTTATATGCACTGTTCAACTTATCTGGTTTTTATTCTGGTACATTGGGTATCTGGTTAGTTTACAGTCAAAAGATGGCTGCCTCCTACTGCATCTGATGTTATTGTCCTTGTTGACCACGCATGTAATTTTAATGCAGCTTGGAGGGCCTGATAAAGTGGCAGAAATGACAGGGAGGCGAGGGATGCTTGTAAGGGCCTCTAGTGGAAAAGGTGTTACTTATCAGGCACGGAACACGTGAGTTTGGGTATCTTTCATGCTGTCATGGTTGATTTCTTTTTTATGCTTGCTAAATTGCTATTTTGAATATTGCTTTAGAAAAGATGTTACCATGGAGATGGTCAACATGCATGAGAAACAGCTCTTTATGGATGGTAAGAAGTTTGTTGCCATCATCTCTGAAGCAGGGTCAGCTGGCGTTTCTTTGCAGGCAGATAGAAGAGCTGTAAATCAGGTATGTTTAGTTTTGTGAAACTTTTCTCATATGCAGGTCGTGGTTCTTTTCATGGCATACTGTCTTCTTTCTGAGAACTGAATATATTATCCCAGTAGGCTTTCAGATATGTAATTTTATTTACTGTTTTCTTTTCAAGTTCCCTTTTCTCATTGTTTTCATTTGACATATTTTGTGACAGAAAAGAAGGGTTCATTTAACACTAGAGCTTCCATGGAGTGCTGACCGAGCAATTCAACAGTTTGGAAGAACTCATCGGTCAAATCAAGCTTCTGCACCTGAATACAGGTTGAAAAGTATTATATGTTTAACGGGCTCTAATATAAGTTTTGTAGTTGCATTGTTTTAATTGTTGTTTGATAAATGGGTCAACTGATAGCTACGATAGCTTGGTCCAGGAAAGGGGAGAGAAAGGGGGGGTGGGTTGTATAACAACAGCAACAGAGCCTTGTTTGGGCAAAGGACTAGCAGCAACACCTTACACAGCTACTACTACCACCTGCTATAGCAGCTGCTCTAGAGAATATATACATCATAGCACCATAGCACCATATCTATACAATCAAACTAGCATAGTCTAGCAGTACATGGACATCAACCTAGTCAACCCTGATTTCAGTAGAGAAGCCAGGCTCTTTGCAACGAAATGTTCTGTTGAGTCTTCTTCACTCTTCTTCATAGGTTCAATCTGCTTCTGGCACAAAGGCTCACTCATGCAGAAGTATACTAGCATCTTTGCTCGTCTTTTGGAAGGCTTGATCTTCAGTAAACCAACTACCTGTTCCTTTACGTAGATGACATTGGAATGGACCTGTAGCTTGATTCTGGGGCTTACATGGTTGTTACTGTTTTTTAGTACACCATCATGTATGATAGAGGTTGGAGTTATTGGAACAACTGGGGGCAATTTAGAACGTAGGGCTAAGATTAAAAAATGAAGTTTGTGCATCGATGCAATGTATGGCTGCTGATAGAATGAGGAAATAAGATTATACACCTTGTATTATCAAAAAAATAATAATATAGTTTGTAGAATGCTTTGTTGACTTTGAGTTGATTGTAAATTGAACATGGTACCCCAAATCATTATTTTTCCCATGGAAATCAAGGAAATTTTATGCTTATGTTGGAAACTCTTTGGATTGCTCTCTAGTTTCTTATTCTTTGAGCTAGATGATTTTTTTTTTTTGACAAATAATTTCATATCATTAATAAGCGTAGAGGGTCACAACCCTAGTACACATGGAGTATATAAAGATGAACCCTTAATAGGAAGAAGAAAACAAATTCATGAAATCTGCTAAAGTAGGAACATCCAAGCTATGATGAGCTGGTATTGAAATATGCAACCTGTTAAGCATAGACTTCCGCAACTCTACCGTCGAAATCTCGACATCCTCAAAAAGCCATGCATTTTCTTTTTTGGATAAGTAATGTTTTATATATTAAAAAGTGTAAGGCGCCCCTAAGTACATAAGAAAACCAACGTTGCCCACAAAAAGACCCCATTAAGAGAGCCCTAATCCCCAAAAAAACCATAGGCTTGCAAAACAGACTCCTGAAACCCAAAAAAAGCCCTAAACTCGCAAGGCAACCCTAAACCCTCAAGCTACCTTGCCTTTGCGACTTTGCCCCGACTAGAGCCACTACCTCGAGCCTCAAAATTAATGGAGCATTTCAAATTTTTGATTTCCCTCTCTCCCTTAGTATTTGAGGTAGAAACCCTATCTTCACGATACCAATCCTCTTCAATGTCTGAAAAAAGATCCTTAAATCTTTTCTTGTCATCCCCAAAAGACAACCTCATTGTGGGAGCAACTCCCATCACATTGAGCACCACCTCGGAATAGTCCTCCACCCCCACCAACGAAGAGGCCACCATAGCCTTGGTCAGCAACTTCTTATTCATCTTCTTATTAAGCTTCACACCTATATTGTTCTTCACTCTTCGAGAATACCCATGCTATGACTTGGAAACAGAAATATAAATAGGTGCCCAACCCTCCGACAATACAAGACGAGAGAGACTAAGTCTCATACCTAGTTCAGCCACCCCTGAGGAAGAACCACCAGAGAACTCTAGAGAAATTGTCGTTGAGATGAGATGAGAGTCTTGTAACTCTGTTATCGGAGGACCCAACTTCTGAGAAGAAGAGCAGTAGAGTCTTCCTTAGTTGCCAATGTCGATAGGGACGTCTCCTTCACTTCAGGTAGAGATGAAGAAACGGTTCTCGACCCAAAAAACCCCCGTCGGAGCAAGCCTTTGAGAAGGTATCCGATCAGCCTTGTTGGGAGCTTCCTCCACCATCGGAGATACAGAAACCACTGCAGCCTCGATTTTCTCTGGATACATACTCATCAAAGTCTAAAGACTAGTTGGACACTCCACTGCAACGGCGAGACCTTCACTGGGTTTGTCGGAAAAGCCATTTGAAACCATTGAAAACAGCGCAGCTAACACCAATGACTCGGGGACAAGCTCCACACCTGAGAAGATCACCCTATACCACTGCCGTCACCCTCTCCATAGATGCGTCCCCATGACCCGCTACAAAACCCGGATCCAACTCCTCACCCGAAAGAGAACTAAGGCCCGACAAGGACCTAGATAAGGGCTCCCGGCTTTGGATCCAAACCCAAATAAGGGCTCTAGATACGGACTCAGAATAAGAGGCCTAACCTTCTTCAGTGAGACCTTAAGCCCAACCCTCATCTTTAAGCCGCGAGATGATTTGGGCTTTAGGCCCAGCCCGGTAGAAAGAAGCCGGTCCACATTAGCTCTAATATTTTCGAGAACCCTTTTCAACGAACGCGACAGCCTCATCGTCTTTAACACTGGAGCGCCGCCTCCTTGTAAAAATCTCCTACCCAGCATTGAGCCAACCTTCTCCTTCTGAGAGGGCGCACCACACTCAAGCTCAAAGCAATTTACCGATGATCTCGCCTCCTCACCACCATTCACTAACCTAGAACAACCCGCCACCGGAACTAGATCTAAGTGATTCACGGACAACGGCTTCAACTCACCAGGTGTTGTTGAGAGCATTGCCACATAGGAATGAGTAGACGAAAAACCACCACCGCCGGAGATAACTCCAGAGACCAGCGGCCGATCCTTTGCGACGGTGAGCACTAGCAAGTGCCGTAGCTCGCCAACAAAACGACGCCAACCCCATCCTCCATGGCCCTCAGGGAGCCAGATAACCCCTTTCCGTCCTCCCTGAGCAAAAACAGCCGCCTTTAAGAAACGATTGGCCTTATTGCTACCCTTATGAACCATCAGAACCTCCACCTCCTCACGAAAAGATTTAACAAAATCTTCCTTCCCCTGATACAACTGCCCCTCCTCCACTGTGTCTGCCAACCAATCAAAGCACCGAATCCCCAGAGAAATCGATCCACCTAACCTTTTTCTCCTTTCCTCCAAACAAATCCTTGACTTGCTTGTTTTCGCCGAGAGATAAAAGGATGTAGCTTCCACCGTAAAACAACGTTCCATCTCAACCTCACTGATCGCATCTCAAGGACCAGAAACTGAAACTCTAGCGGGTCGCGTCTGCACGCGCCGCTGCTAGAGGAGAGGGAGGGAGATAGAGAGTTTTATCGCCGAGAGAGAGAGAGAGAGTTGTAGGGTTTAGTTTTATCGCCGAGAGAGACAGTGTGTTGTAGGGTTCACAAAAATCAAAACAATGGTCAAGCTGTGCATTTCTCTACGCCAAATGCACCACATTACACACAACGAAACTAGCCTCCATATTTCCTTAACTAGACCGCACCCAATCGAACCACCCCAGCTTGTCAATGAATCCGCTACTTGTCTCAGCATAACCCGCTCTACCCTAAACAATGTATGAATGTAACTCCATAGTTCACTTGCAACTTTGCAATGAAGCAAAAGGTGATCAATGGACTCCCCATTCTTCTTACACATACAACATTACTCAACCACCACAATATTCCTCTTTCAGAGATTATCATGCATCAATATTTTCCCTAAGGCTGCTGTCCGCCCAAAAAAGGCCACCCTCGAAGGAGCTTTTACTCGCCAAATGCTCTTCCATGGAAATACAAGACGAGCCTGACCAGATAACACCTTATAGAACGACTTCACCTCGAACTTACCCCTCTTGGATGGGCTCCATCCTAATTGGTCCCCCTCTCCATGAGGTAACTTGAAAGAATACATGTGCCCAAAGAATGATAGTACCAACTCCATCTCCCAATCTTGGACTCGTTACATGAAAAAGGACATTCCACTCAATAACCCCATCATGACATTGAAAGTTTTCCACAAAGTCGGAAAAACATGCCTCAACGGTCTATCACTACACCAAATATCATGCCAAAAACTTACTTTAGACCCAACCTCCACTTCAAAACGAACGAAGTTGGAAAAATTGTCCCACCCCCTTCTAATATGTCCACCCCAATAACCTCCTTCGAACACCAACCACCCCTCATACTCTCATATTTAGCTGCGATCACCATTCACCACAAGGCCTCGCTCTCCATAGCATACCGACACAACCACTTCCACAATAAGGCTCTTTTAAATTGAAGCAGATTCCGAACACCTAGCATTCCCGCTTTTATCAGCGTGCAGATCTTCTCTCAATTTACCAAGTGGAATTTTACCTCATCCCCAATGCCACCCCAAAGGAAATCCCTTTGGAGCCTCTTGAGCCTATTAGCCACTCCCACTGGAATAGGAAATAATGATAAGTAATACTTAGGAAGATTAGAAAGGGTAGTTTTAAGTAGAGTCAACCGACCACCCTTAGACAAATATAATTTCTTTCAACCGGCCAACCGACGTTCCATTTGCTCAATAATGCCATTCCAAATAGACGTGGCCCTTATAAGAAGCACCCAGCGGCAAACCCAAATACTTCATAGGCAAAGAGGCAACTTGACACCCAAGAATATTAGCCAAGTCTTCGACATCTTAAACCGCTCCCTATAGAAACAAGTTCGGATTTACCCAAATTGATTCTCAAACCTGACACTGCTTCAAAACACAAGAAAATAAACCGCAAATGTTGAATTTGCTCAAACTGTGCACACAGAAAATCAGTGTGTTATCAGCAAATAGTAAATGAGACACTACCAAAGCTTCATTGTCCCTTGACTCCACTGAAATCCCTGTCAATAGGCCCTGCTCTATTATCGCAGTCAACATTCGGCTCGAAGCCTCCCTCACCACCACAAACAAAAGTGGCGAAAGTGGATCCCCCTGCCATATCCCACTAGAGCTATTAAAAACCTGAAGGAGTTCCATTCACAAGAATGGAAAATCTCACCGTAGAAAGACAACAATATCCAAGCGCCATTTCTCCCCAAAACTGAGGCCTGGATGCTACATTTAAAGTTGACATCTTTGATGCTTTATAAAGTTGTTGGATTTGTTTGACAAAATTAATTTCTAATCCTATGTTTTGCAGGCTACTCTTCACTAATCTTGGTGGAGAACGCCGATTTGCATCAATTGTTGCCAAGAGATTAGAATCTCTTGGTGCCTTAACACAGGGAGACCGCAGGCAAGTTGGACTTTGTTTTTGGTTATAAGATCTGGGAGAAATGGATTGCAACCTTATGCTTGAATGAATCCTGTGTCTTAGTGTATGTGGTTGAATGCATTGCAGGGCAGGGCCAGGGCCGTCTTTCAGTGCTTATAATTACGATAGTGCTTATGGAAAGAGGGCCCTTGTGGTGATGTATAAAGGGATCATGGAGCAGGTTCTTTTTATCTTAATTTATAAGATTTACTGGAAAATAATATATTCTCTTCTATTGATGTGTAGTGGAAAAAGATAAACTGAATATTGTTGGAAATAACTAAGTTTCATTTTTTCAGGATTCTCTGCCAGTTGTACCTCCTGGATGTTCATCAGAAAAACCAGATACCGTCCAAGATTTTATTGTGAAGGCAAAAGCTGCACTTGTGTCAGTAGGAATAGTTAGGGACACAGTTATTGGTAATTTTTACTAAAATTATCTTCTCACATTGAGTGGAATAGAATTGTCACAATTTAATAGTTATAAAAAAAAAAAAAAAAAAACAATTTTGTTCTTGCTATATAATTAGTTTTGGATTATACTATAGGCACAGTGCACAATCTTGTAACATCACTTTTTACTTGGTTTGTTTGTAATTTTTGAGTTTTATTCTTGATGTAGCTAATGGAAAAGATTCTGGAAAGTTGTCTGGCCGTATTGTTGATTCGGACATGCATGACGTTGGACGTTTCCTCAATCGGATTTTAGGACTGCCGCCTGATATTCAGAATAGGTCTGTGGTTTCTTGATTAAAAAAGTGATATGTTCATCGCAGTTAGATTTGGGCTTGTTATCTGAACACGTCCATCAAAACACAGGCTGTTTGAGTTATTTATCAGCATCTTGGATCTCCTTATTCAGAATGCACGCATTGAAGGAAATCTTGACTCAGGCATTGTTGATATGAAAGCTAATGTCATTGAATTACAAGGAACTCCGAAGGTTGATACTTCTGCTGGATCTCTTGCTGGCTTTACAAATTTGATTGTACTAATTTCTTTTTTCTTGCAGACTGTTCATATGGATCAAATGTCTGGGGCATCAACAGTGCTGTTTACTTTCACTCTTGATCGTGGAATCACATGGGAGGTAAGTTTTCCATTTCAAATTACTAGCTGAATGGTATATTGGCTTTGGGCAAAAACAACAATTGTGCAATTCATTTGCCTGTCAGTCTGCAAGTACCATGCTTGATGAGAAGCGAAAGGATGGGCTTAGTTCAGCGTATGATGGATTCTATGAATCTAAAAGGGAGTGGTTGGGTAGACGTCACTTCACTTTAGCATTTGAAAGGTATCATACTTGGATCTTCCATCCATGTTTTTCTTGCTTGTATATCTGTGCAATCACACACTTATCAAAAAAAAAAAAAAAAAAAAAATCTGTGCAATCACAATTTTACATGCATAAATCAAAGAAGAAAGCTATAGCAAACTATTAATGTCCTGACTTCCTTAATTGCATATGTATATATTTATTTTTATATTTTTTGGGTTCAACTTGCTAACTTGTTGGCTCGTCTTCATAAGTATTATACTATTTCTTAAAATCCTAAGTTGATCAATAATAACATTAATTTCTTATCTTGAAAACAATCAAGGAATATTGCATGTAGTTTTTTTTTGTTGCAAATTCCATGTATATTGCTTGTATGTTGGTTTGTCTTCGTAAGTATTATACTATTTCTTAAATTTTAAGTTGATCAATAATAACATTAATTTCATATCTTGAAAACAATCAAGGAATATTGCATGTAGTTTTTTTATGCGAATTCCATGTGTATTGCTTTTATGTATAGCTTTCCTCTGGTTCTATAAAATTTTAATTACTTATCAGAAAGAAAAAGCAAGGCATGTTCCACCACCTTGATTATATACTGGGTTATGATTCTAAAGTTATCCTAAGTTATACATATTGTATTTTAGAGTAGAGGTCCCAGATGTTTGGCAGTGTTAGGATGAAGAGGAACTGATCTTGAATATTATAATATCTTAATTGAGCATATTATTTAATTCAGTTCAATAAATATTATTTCATTACAACAAAACTGGACTGTGTTTTGATCATTTTAAGTGATTACCTGATTTTCTCATTCATTTGGTCTATTTTTGTTTTGTTTTCCGTTGCTTATCTTGCCATTGTACTAACAAGTAGTTACCTACTTTGGTTGCTCATCACTAGAGTGAAAGTATTCGGCATCTTCCTTTTAAAGGGATAAAATATCAAGTTAGTTACAGAATAAGAATATGTAGTTTGATGTTCAGGTTTTTCAAATGCATCTAAATCAAACCCTTACCTTCTTATCTCTGTTGCTTATAGTCTGGAATAAGATGCAAATGGACTAGTATTATCGCATTTTTTGAATGTTGCATTTAGAGATTCTGTGATATGTACTTTCACCGACACGCATTCATGTATGCATATTTACTTATATATAATTCAAATCAGTAAAACCATGTGCCTGATTTTTTTTTTCTTTCTTTCTTTATTGTTTTGCTTTGAGTTGTGATTCAGTTCTGCATCTGGAATGTTTAAGATAGTCCGTCCAGCTGTTGGGGAGTCACTAAGGTATAAAAAATGACAGTTAAAAGATTCATTTAACTTTGCACTTAATGTCTAATGTTTGACCACCTCATTTTTACCTTCTCCAGGGAAATGGCTCTGGCAGAGCTTAAAAACAAGTACCGTAAAATGTCATCTTTAGAGAAGGCTCGTAGTGGTTGGGAAGATGAATATGAAGTATCATCTAAACAGGTTGTGATTGTTGATGAAGCTATTCTTTTGTGGTTGTAGCGATTTCTGTTTAGAATAAAATCTGATATTCTTAAATCACCACTTCTCCTAAAAACTTAAGCTCATAGGAAATAGTGATTTTTATCATTTAATTAATGCAATGGTAAAAGTTTCTCATTGTCATCCTTTAAGTGCTTGGTTCAATTCTTTGGAACAGCCACTTAACGGAAAAATGCTTAAGGTGGCGGTGTATTTGTGTATTTATGTGTATGAGAATACTGGAGTAAGATGTGTCATTTTTGTTAGTTGTTTTATTCGTTGTATTCATTGTATTACCTGCTTGACTTCTTGAATCTTTTTCACAAAATTTAAGATGTTTGTAGCATCAATTAAACTCAGTCCATCTATCCTGTGCTAACCCTAGTAGATTCTAATCTTCTTCTTCTTCTTCTTCTTCTTCTTCTTCTTCTTCTTCTTATTATTATTATTATTATCATTATTATTCAGCATAGCTTATTATTATCTTTACCTGCAGTGCATGCATGGCCCCAATTGTAAGCTTGGCAACTTCTGTACAGTTGGCAGAAGAATACAGGAAGTAAATGTATTGGGTGGGCTTATCCTTCCTGTTTGGGGCACCATTGAGAAGGCCCTTTCTAAGCAGGTAACCTGGCCTCACCTGTTGCTTAATTGATAGAGTAGAGCCATGTGATTTTGTAATTTACAAAAACACATAGGTATAAGATGGAAGCCTTGTTTTCCAATTTGGGATTTTCTTTGATTTTTTATTTTGGAATGTGAAATAAGTATTCAAGATTCTTGTTAGTGTTGTATTTATTTACTGGCACCTTCGGTGTGCCAGTAGATGTACAAACCAAAGGGGAAAAAAGGAAGACGAGACATTTTTATGTCGGGCAAAGCGGAGCAACATCTAGAGTTGGATTATGAACATGCAACAAGTGTTGTGCAGCTGACATTAGAATGTAAACTATCTCCTTGCTTTAGGGGGTCCTCTGTTTCAGTTAGTTAGTCAATCTTCATTTTTTTTTGAAAAAAAAAAACAATTCAATGGATATTTTTAATTCCCTTGTACTTCCTCTTTCCAAGGATCACCCTTTGGAACTGCTTCCTTGGGCCTTTCATTTCTCCTAATCACTCCTATGGTTTCAAGTGAAGTAGCAGTAACTGAATGCTAGCTATTTTCATTTTATGATTACTATATTTTTTGGACAGAAATTAGCTACAATTCATACAAATTAGTCTTAAAGTGACATGTGTTCTTCTCACATGCTTTCTTATTAATGCTATTAAAAAAATATGTGAGAAGCACAAACTATTAAAAAAAACATGTGCTTCTTACATACTAAGGGACACATGTTACTTTTTTACACTGCTTTGTAAATTTTTTATTATTCTTGCCTTGTCAAAGCTACAGCTTCCAACTGATCCTATCCAGAAAGGGTAGTTGAAAATAAGGTGATGATTTACCCCAATTGCTGAGTCATTAACCAAGTTTTTGAAGGTGATCGAGTTTATGGTGGACTAATGGACTAGTAAATCTTTTAGGATAAAATTTGGTACGAAGTAAAATTATCAAAGTTCAATTCTCAGCCTCCAAGCCATTTCTGACCATTGAAGAGGGCACCAGTTGGGGGCCTCCAAGAGTAGTGTTTGATAAGTAGGATATTAATATTGGATTGCTTTTTGTTCCAACTATATGTGATATAAGTTTGAGGTGGGATAGGCTAGGTTCCTATCTTTTAGTGCAAGGAAGGAGGGGATATTTTTGTTTACGGGTTCCTTGACTGCCAAGTATTCTTTTTTAAAAATAAAAATAAAAAATCCCACTGGCTAAGTTTTCTTATTCCTACCATAGGGAATTTGGGGAGCTTGAGTTTCATAAAAGATTGCTTTATGGCAATTTGTCCTGTTATAGAATAATATGGGTCTTTTCAAGGTCAATGAAGAGGCGTATTGAACTTTTGCTACATGAATTCCATTCTGCCCTGTTTAAAGCCATACTCTCTATTAACTTCTTGGCCCTTCTTTGTCCGTTCACCTCCTCATCTTTAATCTTCTGCACTCTTGCATCTCTAGGTCTCCAAAGTGGGCCTACCATCCTTTACACGACTTTCTGCATCCTTTTTTAAAGATTTCATATTTCTTATGTACATGCACCCATCTTACCATAATCATATAGGTGGCACACTTTCTTAACTTGCTATATTGGTGATTTGTGATACTACAATATAGCCTTATATACTGCTTGGGGATCATGCGAATTTTGGATGAGTTCTAGTGCTCTTAGTATTTGCACCTTTTTGCAATATCTGGTGTCTTCCTTCTGTTCCTCTCTCTCTCTCTCTCTCTCTCTCACACACACACACACACACACACTTCGTTTATTGTTAGGCATTTTTGTTCCATTAGTTAATTTTTGTCAACAATAAGAATTGATCCCTAATGACACCCTAGTTCTTAAAGTCTGTAGCCCTCTCTCCATTCCAGGACATCAATAGCTTTCTCAGGTGTCTTTGGAAGGAAGAAATAGCAGAACTTTTGAGGAGAAGTTGTGCATGCTTTCGGATGATCCACATACTTAATTATTGTCATGTAGTGATGTATATTTTGGCTTGCTAAAGACTGATAACTTTTTTGCTTTGGTCCTCCAAGTGGGGGCCACTCATGTATATCTTGTTCTATATAAGTAATTACTGATCAATGACAACTGAAATGTTATGTAGGCCCGCCATAGCCACAAGCGGCTCCGTGTGGTGCGTATAGAAACTACTACAGACAATCGGCGAATAGTTGGGCTTCTTGTCCCTAATGCAGCAGTTGAATCTGTGCTTCAAGGTTGCCCCCTCTTTCATGGGTGCTTGCATGCACACAAACACGCACACAAACTCTATGTTTGGTTATTTTTTCTTTCTTCTTGTTGCATTACTTGCACAGATAGTTTTATTTGCACACAGCATTCATTTGTGTAATCTGGTAATTGAGGGGTCGCAAAAATTTCTGGCACTATTGTTAATGCAATTACAATCCCCAAACTCAAAACTTCAGAGAGCTCATGAATGATATTCTTCGATTACATGTTTATTGGTTCTGATCTCAAATCATTTCGTGGAAGTTATGCATATGGAAACTAATATAGTTGACTTTTACACTGGTTGCAGATCTAGCATGGGTACAAGATATCGACGATTGAGATGTGCCGGTCTTTCTGCTCAAACAGATAGCTGTTTGTATCTGTTAGCTCTCCTGCCAAGATGCAACAGTTTTGAAGCGAGGAACATAGTTTACGTTTCAAGGAGCCCGTCCGGGCCGCACACTGGAGAAGAGAAGAGGGAGAGAGAGAGAGAGGAAGAAATAGAAAAGAGGATATCTCTGCACCATCTAACAGCATTGTGCAGTCTCATTCATTTTGATTTTTTTGATTCAGGCTTCAATTTTTTTCGTCATAATTTTGTATATTATCAACATTGTCACGAAAGGTGAAAGGCACAGTTCAGTAGGCTGTAATGATAATAGTTCTGCTTGAACTAATTTGTATCAGTGAACATGCTGTTTTATTCAAAGAACAGATCAAATGGAAATTCCTCTTGTTAAAGATTTTATTTACCAAATCCCAAAAGCAAAGCAGTACAAGGAAACACTCTCACCTCATCAAAAATCCCACACAGTTATTTATTCCCATTATAATAGATAAATATTTGTATCAAAGGGCTTGTAGATCAGCACACAAAAGGAGCATCAACATGATGGTCACTGCAATAGAGGCCAGGTCGCTGAGTAAAACCCTGGCTCTTCAGCAACTCTCTGGCCTTCAAAACAAGCTCCTGATTAGTTATTTGACCATCTGTCTCGGCGATGATGGTCTGAATTGCATTGCTGAGAGCTCCATAAGCTTCATGAGAACCGCCACCCGGAGGACTCGCATCAGCCGACGTTTGGTCGGTCTGGCAGCCACTGATGAGGATTCCACTGTCAGGAAGGGCACGCTTGGCTGATCCTGCGTAGACCTCTTCCTTGCTCCCTACTTGTGTATCCATGGCTGGTTTTGCATACCCCTCATCATTCTCCTCCAGCTTATGTTTGAGAAACTCTTGAGCCAGATTTCCAACCATCCCCAACAACCCACTGCCTCCTCCTTCACCTTCACCTTCCCCATGTTGAAGCTTGTTGAACACAACCTTCATGAACTTCTTCACCTTGGGGCTCGCATCTTCCCCAAAGACGTCGAAAAGCGTCGGCCTCAGCTTCCCGACATCAATATCGTCCTTGCCGGTTTTCTGCTTGAGTATTTCGATGAGGGTCGAGAGAGGCAAGGACCTACTCTTAACATACCCTCGCTCGCCATATGCAATTTCAACATCTCTGTTAGCATCCTCATCATCTTCTCCCCGGTGACGACGGTGATGTGGGATTTGAATTCCACGAGACTCCAAAGCATCTCCCACCGTCTGTTTCAAAAAGCTTTTAAATCCAAAGCCGGAGGAGCCTGAGCTGTCTTCTTCACGCTTTGTACTCTCCCCAATCTGCTCCTTGCTCTCATCAATGAGGCCGCCGCTGTGACACGAATCGGATACAATGGTGATCCGGCAACCTTCTGGGACACGGTCGACAAACTCCCTGAAATCATCATCTGTTTACAACAACATTATGTCCCCACTCACTGTTAGCATGATGACATCCCTTTTTTTCTTTTACGATCAGGAAACATGAGATTCACCCATTCAAATAGCTATGATCTATTTATAATAAATCCTCTGAAATTCCAAAATGCAATGCATGAATTTGGGTAAAACAACTTTTTTGGGAAAATTTCACCCAAGAAACAAAGGGAATGTTCAGGAGATCCATCTATCCATTTTCATGTTGGGCTTTGGAAAAATAAAAAATAAAAAAAATCAGATATTCGATAAAAATGAAAAAGTAAGGATCAGATCCAGATATTCGAGAAAATCAAGAAAGATTCTTTCCACGGAGAAGCTATGGATCGCTCAAGAATATACCCAATAAAGAAATGCTTTTTTTGCTTTTTTCTAGAATTCCACAAACAGGCACGCGAAGATCTGAAATCACAGTCATGACAATGATAAAAAAAAAAAAAAAAACCCATCAAGAATAACAACAAACAGGAAATGAAAAATAGAAAAAGAAGAAAAAAGAAAATCCCATTGGAGTAAAGGAATAAAAAAGGGGAAGAAAGAACAACCAGTGATGAGATTCATATCAGCGGGAACAATGCACTCATCATATCCAGTGTCATCATCTTCACCGGTCTCGGCGGGGAGACGAGTGCCGTGGCCGCTGTAGTGCACAAAGAGAAAGTCCCCCGGCTCAGCGGATCGCAGCAGATCCACAAGAGCCCTGCGGATGTTCTTGCCCGTGGGCTGGGTGTAAGAATCATCGGTGTCGATCAGCACCGTGATGTCGTCTTCGGAGAATCCGTAACGGTCTACGAGGCACTGGTAAGCCTTCTTGACATCGTTAATGCAACCCTTGAGCTCCGCCTTCGTTCCTGGGTAGTTGCATCCTATCAGCACCGCCTTCTTTGCCATGATTTGATCGAAAACACAAATGACTTTTTCTTCTTCCTTTTGTTTTTGATGGCCTTTAACGACAAAGCACAAACTGATCACACGGTGGCAGGCGAATACTCTCTCTTATTTATCCCTTCGCTGAGGTGCACCGATCAGTTTTTTAGTTATTTATTTATTATTTTTTTTTAAAAAATAAGAGTTTTTGATATTGGGTCTCAAGCAATGATTATTGATTCACGTTACCACGTTAACAAAATAAAATAAAAGGAAGAAAAATGATAAAAATACTTTGGAATTTAAGGCCTCGGGATCCAACTGCTATTCAAACCATTTTATGAAATTATGATGGATTCGGTTTGAGATATCGCTTTACTTTTTCGGTGAGTGGTGGTGGGGTGCAAAGTAATTTGTCATTGCCTCCCCTCCCTACGTGTCGGCAAAAGGAGTTTTTTTTGTTTTTATTGGAGAAAAAAGAGTACTTTATTTTTTGTGTTTTTTTTTTTTTTTTAATAAAAAAAAATCGCCTACAAAAAGGACCTAATATTAAACATCTACCCAACCAAGTAATTTAAACGATAGTAATAATACTTTCTTTTTTTTTCTTTTTCTTTTTCTTTTTTTAACAAAGATTGATGTGCAGTGTCACGTTAGCTTAGTATAATATGATTAAGAATTAAGATAGGGTGTAGTATGTATAATTTCAAATGAGTAATGCTATACTAATATTCCACTACTATCCTACTATCTTCACTTGGCATTCGATTCATCATTGGAATTCTTTTTTCTTTTAATAAGGATTGATTTAACGGTGAATTATGAAAAAAAAAAAAAAAAAAAAAATCAAATGAAAAATAAATACAATAATGGAAATAAAATAAACAAGATGACTTTCTTTTTTGTTTTCTTTTTCCCCTTTTTTTTAAAAAAAATTAATAAAATATGGCCTACAAAATACATTTTTAAAATGACCTTACTATATCGTGGGTAAACATCTACCCAATCAAGTAATTTGATGGAAGCAATAATACATACTACATTCTCTTTGTTAATGCTAGAGCATCTATTAATTTTTGAAATTTTTTTTAACAAGGATTTGCTTAGTAGAATGATTACGATAGAGTGTAGTATATATATAGAATTTCGAATGACTAATGCTACACTAATATTCGGCTACTATCCCACTGTGTTCACTTGGCCTTCAATTCACCATTAGAAGAAAAAAAAAAAAAAAAAAAAAGACAATAAAGACAATAATGGAAATATTTAAAACAAAATGAATTTTACGTGGTTTGCTAATATAACCTACGTTCATATGATAAAGCCGTAAGGGTTACATTTTTCTCTTATTTACTTGAAATGGCCTATATATATAGTTGAATAAGACAATGAATACAATAATTACACAATTAATATGTAACATATGAGAATTATGAGAGTAATATATGAGAGTTACATAATCGATATATAACATATAAAAATTATGAGAATAATGTATGAAAGTTACATAATCAAAATGTAACGTATGAGAATTATGAGAGTAAATAATATATTAACAAATTAGAAGTGCAATGTCATAGTGGGATAATGGTGGAGTATATAATAGTACTCAATTTGAATTATATTTTCTGATGCTACATACAACTTTTTTTTTTTTTTTTTTTTTTCACAATTATTTCACAATGCTCGAGTACCAATCAATTGTTTTATATATATATATATATATATATATATATATATAATTTTTAACAAATACTAATCTAAAAGTCGGTTAGACTATCACTTCAACATTATAAAATAGTTGAAGTTTCTAGCATTACTCTAGGTGGTTTTTAAGTGTAAATGTTAGGGGTGGAAATGCGGTTATGGTTAGTAGTTATTGGCTAAAACCGCTGACTGTAACCACCTAGGAGGTTAGTAAATTCACTAACCTTTTCCGCGAAAAAAAAAAAAAAAAAATGTCATTTTTATGGTAATATGATAGTATCATACGATATCATTTCTAGATTTTTATCTACATTTAAAATTTTAAACACAAAAACACATCGTTTCATGTATTTTTATATATTTGTATATATACTATATAATATATTTTTATATTATATAATATATATAGGCAGTTAGCAATTTTTTCCAATCGTCTTCAAAAGCGATTAGCAGTTAGTGTGGTTAATAATTTAATCGCCCACCTTTTCACCCTAGTAAATGTAACATCAAACTCCTCACCAGACTTTGGAACTTCGCGGTCAATTGGCTGTCAGCCGATCAAGCTTGTTCAAGCACAGCTCATTAGTGTTTAGTTTAACTTGGGGTTACTGGGTGGATAAAGACAAGGTTCAGAATATCCAAATGAAATAGCAACATGACACGAACATCACAAATATGCCATAATTGTATTTAATCTTTATTCCTCTCCAGAATAGAAGAAGCTTAGAAAACGACTTATTCATAAAAATCATCACAAATAAATAAAGTTTAATGAAGATCTCACCATTTTCTAAGGTGTGGTAAACATATGGGTTTCAATATTATTGGTAGTTAACAATTTTGGCAGGCTCTATTAGCTAATCTGAAAAAGAAAAATATATCAATTTATAATAGGAGGTCTCACATGATTAAGCTGATTCGTCCTACCACTACAGAAAGGTCTTTTCTTAACATTAAATTAATGCTAGAAAGTATGATTAAATGCCATGAAGTATAATTTGTTGATGGCTACCTGACACTGTTTTAGTTGCATAAAGGAGTACCGTTATGTAAATACGGAGTATACCCTTACCAATCCAAGCGGGATGTTGGCTCATCACCGTTTCGTGGTTTCACGCATGCATGTGGAGTTTCCTTTGATACATTGGTGTGCCTTCTTTCTTTTGAAGATGGAGAGAGAGACAGTGAGACCGTTGAGTGGTCCGCCAGGAGTTATTCTAGGGATAGCATCCCTGGGTTAGCAGGGACTCCCCAATGTTTAAGTTAGTATGCTTTGAACAAAGTGTGGAGCCGAAAACATCATACATGATTGATGGCTAATAGGTCCATATGGTTACCGTATTGAGGGCAACTATATGAGGTGCACAATTCAATGGAGCAACAAAAAAGAGATTGTAGCTCTTTTGACAATAGGAAGCAGGGGCACACATATAAAAATAATAAATCGGAGAAAAACAAGAGGCTAAATATATATACAGAAAAGAGGGAGAAACATTCAACATATCTTTTAGATTGATCAAACGTGAGTGTAGATCTGCTGTTGCTGGAGCAAGAATCCAATGAAAGGGTAGAGACCATGAAGTCTTTGTCCGAATCACGAGCTCATGGGGCTATTGCGTATTAGATCATTATTTTATTGGTGAGGAACAACCCTTCAGGTTCGTTGGTGAGGAACGACCCTTCAGGTCCGTCGGTGAGGGACAACCCTTCAGGTCTGTCGGTGAGGTATGACCCTTCAGGTCCATCGGTGAGGGACGACCCTTCAGGTCCGTCGGGTTCATCATGATGATTTTTTGCGTTTGACGAATTCTTTTACTTGTGTTGATTCCTGAAGCTTCGTTGCAACATGAGCTCGATTGGTTCTGACGTCCCTTGTTGTCTGTTGGTTGGCAGGTGTCCGTTGGACTTAGTAGTTGTTCGACGACCTTAGCGGTCTGCTAGACTTACTAGTTGTCCGACGATCTTCCCTGATAAGAACTAAGCTAGTGGTTGCGGCTGAAGACGTTAGATAGACAGATAGTGGCTCGCCTGGTTTTGCTCTACAAAGGAGCGAGGTATGCAACGAAACAATTTTCTACTCTGCAGGTCCGTACATCCCTCTCGGATTGTCGGCTGTCCTTCCTTCTTTCAAGAGACTTCTCTGTTCGGGCTTGTTCTGCAAATGCCTTTATGGTTTCTTTGACGTTGATAAATTTTTCGGCTTTCGCCATGAGCCATTCTAGATTTCTTGGTGGATCGCTTACCACGTCGGCCATAAATGGACTATGAGGCCATATTCCTCCCACTAGGGCGGGGAGGACCACTCTTTCATCTTGGTCGCCGATCATGAGTTTCTCTCAGTTGAATCGAGCCATGTAGCTTTGCAATGACTCATTGTACTCCTGCTTCACTGTTAGCAAATATGTCATCGGCTTGCGGCGCCAGCGATTTCCAATGAAATGGGAAAGAAAGTTCTTACCAAGTTCAGCGAAGTTTCCTATGGATCGCAATTGCAGATTGCTAAACTAGCGATTGGCCACTCCCTTGAGGGTAAGGGGGAATGCTCGGCAAAGGATCGTGTTAGACGAGGCTTGCAACGCCATGTGAGCTCTGTATGTTTCAAGATGGTTCGCTAGGTCTCGGCTTCCTTCGTAGCGATCCATGTGTGGCAATTTGAACTTGTCAGGCAAATTAGCGTCCGCTACCTTCTTGGTGAATGGCAGGTCCGTCTCCAATCGCTATCGCCCGCAGTGTGGGAGCCATTTAGTTGATAGACTAGGTTGTCCAGCGTGTCTTGGAACTGTGCCTGGAAAGCATCCATAGGAGTATCAATGGAGTCGTCCTTTGTTGTTGTGGGTGGCCTCTTAGGTCCATTGGCTGTTTCAGGCTGTGGTTCGACAACTGATGAGTCATTCTCTTGGTGCCAGTGCTTGTAACTCCTTTGTAGCAGTAACTCTAGGGTTTCCAATATATGCCTCATTTTGGAACTCCAACGTTTCTAGGCGCCTGCTGGTTGGCAAGTGCGGCCCAAAGACGGGAGGTGCCATGTAACGACCCAGGGAAAAGTGCTAGCCACATCTGCGCTATTACCCCAAAAAGACTAGTCAATTTGGAGCTTCCGTAAAATTTATTATAAAGCCCAATTTCACATAGTAACTAGGCAATGTGAGATTTAGCACCCATGATTATCTTTATAAACCACCCACTCTATGTGGGCTTCTTCTCATCTTCCCAATATGGGACCGAGGTGTTACAAACTCCCCCTCTTAAATTACTGACGTCCTCGTCAGGGCCACGTCATGCAGTGCTACAGTACCACATGACCTGACGTTACTAGGTGGCTCCGATACTATTTGTAATGATACAGGGAAAAGTGCTAGCCACATCTGCGCTATTACTCCAAAAGGACTAGTCAATTTGGAGCTTCACTACAATTCATTATAAAGCCTAGTTTCACATAGTGACTAGGCAATGTAGGACTTAGCATACATGACTCTCTTTATAAACCACCCATTCTATGTGGACTTCTTCTCATCTTCCCAATATGGGATCGGGGTGTTACACGCCGTTGGAGTTTCTTCAGTTTTGAGATTGCCGATATCATGTTGATTGATGTTTTTCGGCTTGGAAGGGAGAACGTCTTTCATGTTGGGATCTTCGGTTTGGCCTTGAGATCTCGTGGCTACCATTCGTGACTTTTGTCCTGTTTGAACTTTGAATCGTCTAGATGATCCTTGTTTCCCATAGACGGTGCCAACTGTTAAGACAATTATCAACTCTGATAGCAACTGGATTCAAAGTCTGCTAAGAGCAAAAATGGATCAGTAGTGGAAGGCCATGAAGTGGAGGGTGTGGTGGCCATTCCACCTCTGATGCCTAAGTTAGAATGTGAGTAAAAATGAGAGTAGATAATAATAGAGGGATAATGAATTGAGAGTAGTTGAGTATAGAATTCACCGTGTTTGTATTATTTGTTGACTCCTACTTTTATAGAAGTTGTGAGTGAGTGAGTCCTTGTAGGACTCTTACTCGACTCCATTGATTTGTGGGAGTGGTTTTAACTGAAGATTATCCTTCAAGATAATCTTGGAGATTGCAGGGAGAGTATATCATGTATCTGGATTCCTTTTGGGAGAGATCTAATTTGTTATACTCTAATTTGAGTTGTTGAGTGATAGATAGGCTCCCTTGATCATTGGGCTAGCATAATATGGTGCAAAGCTACACGATTTGGAGCAGACTAGGCGATGACTAGGCAATCGTGCCAAGATTGTAAGGGCTTGGGCTTAATGACTTAGTGACTTACTGAGCTGTGGGCCTTTTATTTGGAGTAGGCACCTTATTTGGGCCTTGGAAAATATTTTGTATCAACAATATATATGCACCATCAATTGAAAGCCACGTTCGCCCACCAACTGACTATTGGATTTTACTGCTTTTATTCAACGAAACCATTGGCTTTGGGGGTGCATTAACTCCATTTTAGAAGACAAATAAGTCTAATTAATTTGTGCACATGTAGAAGGCAGAAGTGCAACCAATGACAGGCTGACAGCCTAGCTAGAAGGAATTTCTATTTCTATTTTTGTAATAAAATAATTCAATAAAATTCAGATCAAAATTAAAATAAAATGCAAACAATATTGAAGTTACAAGTTATTTGAACTATTTTTTATTACCTTGTATTTATTATTTAAGCCCATCGTAGCAATCCTCTTTTTATCCCTTTTCTAAAATGGAGTTATGACACTACATGATCCCTAGAACCATATATACTTTGATCTCTTTCAATGTCATTCCCTTCCCACAATAATTAAATATTTTCAAAAATTTATCCTTGTGACAAATAAGGATTTGGATTTTTAATTTTGCCAATTAAGTCATTCCGTCGTATTTTCCATCCAACTTTTAACTGAAGACTTATCATCTGTCATTTGTACTTAGATCTATATATGTATGCTACATACACAATTATGCCCGAATTATTAGAAAAAGGAAAAAATATAAAAAAGTTTCCCAAACTACTAGCCGTTTTTTATTTAGCCACTTAATGTTTCAAAAGTGATAAAGTAGCCTCCCAAACTACCAAACTATTGCATTTTGGCCACTCCGTTAGTCAAAACCATAAGTTTGGACGAAAACTGCAAAACGACGTCGTTTTGTTATGGGTAAGTTACTACAATGCCCTTTTATGAAGAAAATTTTTTTTGGAAAAAATATAAAAAAGCCCCTCAAACTACCAGCCGTTTTCATTTTAACCTCCTAATGTTCAGAAAGTGATAAAGTAACCTCTAACAAAACAACATCGTTTTTCAGTTTCCGTTTAAACTGACGATTTTGACTAACGGAGTGGCCAAAATGTAATAGTTTGGTAGTTTAGGAGGCTACTTTATCACTTTTGAAACATTAGGAGACTAAATCGAAAACGGCTAGTAGTTTGAGGAATTTTTTATATTTTTCCCTTAAAAAAATGGGAAAAAAAGGCCGGTGAAGATGGAGCGGAGATGGGTAGATCCACCCTACCCCTCTACCTTCTACACCCTCCACCCCTGCAAAGAAAGGTGGTGGAGACGGAGCTCCACCATGGCAGCTCCGGGACAGTAGGGGTGACGACATGCGAGCTCGAGAGTGAAGGGTTGGGGTAGAGATCTAGACTTCTAGTCTCTACTATCCTCTGTACGAGAGTGAAGGGTGTAGAGGGTCCACTCTCATTGCCCATCTCCACCTTTTTCAGTTATAATTGTTGTGTAAATATTTCGAACAATTCATCTTCCGTTAGTTTAGTACTTTTTTAAAATATTATGTGTTCTTTTTGTTTTGTTTTATGTAGATTAATAAGTTATTTATATAATTAATAGCAAAAAATTAAAACAGTAATTGGCACTTCTTTTTATTATTATTATTTTTTTTATCATTAGTTGCTAGTTAATATGTTGGGAAAAGTATAAAAAAAATTCCAAACTACCAGTTGTTTACAATATATCCCTTTAAAGTAACCCACAAACTATCAAAATGTATAAAAAATGCCACATATTTTTTTTTATATTCCTATAATACTCATATTCTTTTAACAAATAAAATGATTATAAAAAAAATCCAAAAAATTAGTGAAAAATACAAAAAAGCCAATGGGTGAATAAATACAAAAAAAAAAAAAAAAAAAAAAAATTAGTCATTGTAGTTGGCTTAAATTATAAATTGCTTCATGTCGTATTAAAGTAAAATCAATGGGCGAATAAAAATAATTTTTTAACAGAATTTGACTCCAGAGACTAAATTGTTGTTTTTTTGAAATATCTCAAGAACCGTACATTTGATTTTACTTTAATATGACATGAATAGTCACTTTAGTTGGCCTAAATTATTTATTTATTCCAAAAATTTTTTTTTTTTTTAAAAAAAAATTGTTTGGTTTTTTTTTTTTTTTTTTTTTTTTTTACAATTATTTTATTATTTTATTTGTTAAAAGAATAGGGGTATTATAAGAATATAAAAAATAAGTGACATTTTTTATACATTTTGATAGTTTGAGGAGTTACTTTAGTACATTTTGAACATTGAGATGCTATATTGTAAACAAAGGGTAATTTAGGAGACTTTTTTATATTTTTTCCAAATATTTTTTATATAATTAGCGATGACATTGTCGTCTCTGATGAACAAATAATCAGTGACAACACTAGTCGTCGTTGATAACATGATATTAGCAAATAGCAATGACAAATTATCTCATGAGAGGTAATTTTTAACGCTATCTATAGCAACTACTAATATTAATTATTAATTAGTGACGACTTTTGAAAGTAATTAATAATCCGTCTTTAGCGACCTCGCTAATAGTCATTAGCGCGACAGGTGATTTTGAGTCCAAGACAGCAAATACTGCCACTTGTGCTCAGCGTACGTGTTAATGAGATAAAGTTCAAGGCAGGAGGTGCTGCCACATATGCTCAAGATGATCAACAATGTACTCAATACACTGGTACAGCAAGATTCCAGCAATCAGGCAATCAATATGTGATTGCACAGCTGCTTCGATCCATTGCCAAGAAAGGAAGGGAAAGACCACCAGTTTATAAGAAACAAAACCTTGATTGAAATACATCATGCATGGAGTCATGCATGCAATCCACGTACTCCTAATTACATTTTGGGACGCACAAGGCCAAGCGTCCAATTTTATTGAATGCCAAAATAACACAATTAAGGACCTCTATACCACTCTTCAACTAACTATTGACGAGATTGCAATTCACTCGAACTTCACCTTCATTCCCAGTAAGAACTCCGACGTTCCCAAGCTTTACCATAGCCTCCGAAAAGCGCCTCTCAAAGAAACGGGGGTGAGACGCCATTTTATCTACCAAGAGAGTCGTTCTTGGATCTGAAGAGAGTTCTTGATCTGTCGTTAACAATCCTTTCCTTGTTTGAAGATTTTTGTAGTAAACAGTGTCAAACGTCTTCGGAGTTGTTACATCGAGATTTACAAGGTCCGTTCCCTGGCTACATCTTTCCTTCAAAAGATTCATGTAAGTGGCATCGAGTGAGGGATCGGGCTTTCCGGTTCCATTGAAATCGCTGACCCTGTTTAGAAATGTACTGCAGGAAGCTCTTCCGATGGTGTGTGCTCCAGAGAGAGTGACTAAATCATGCATATCTAGACCTTTAGATTTGAAAAAATTGATCAAGGTGGTGACATTTTCATGCCTGTGAGGGACCTTTTTGGCTTCTGTGTCTATAGAAACTGTCCCATCTTTGCGCCCGAACGGGACTGGCCAAAAGGGGCCTTCGATAAAAAGGCTAGCCTCTCTCGCAGCGCCGACGAAAATGTCGGCGCAAGAGACGGTTCTGGGGCAACTCTCCTCAAGAGCTGCCTTGATTTCGTCAATCACTTGGAAACCTCTCAGAGTACTGCTGACAGATGCTGTCCTCTCGCTTGCTGTAGAGTTTAGCAAAATGGATCCGTCGCATCCCTGCAATAATGCACGACCTTTTCTTCTAAGAAATTTAAGAAGATAGACGAACATATGTTTTGATTGATTAGAGGAAATTAATATCATCTGCAAACTTGCTCCACTCTAGTTGAACTATGGAATCCTTCTCTTTTTTTTTTTTTTTTTTGTGTGTGTGTGTGGGGTATTTTTCATGTATAGCTCAAAAGTCAAAATTTTACACGTATAGGTTTCATTGAATGAAGATTTTCTACGTAACCCATTAAAATTACATTTGTATTACATAATTGATAATTCTAATATAGTAGTCCTAATAAACTTTTTATTTATTTATTTATTTTAACAATGAAATTGACATGTTAGTATTGTGAGATAAAAATATAGTATATTAGTATCTAGTTTATTATGATTGGACATGATTTCTTTCAGTTCAAAAAAAAAAAATAAATAAAAAAAAAAAAGCAAGGAAATGATTTAGTTTCACCAATGAGTTTGATTTAATTTATAGAAACTGTCTATATATATATATATATAAATTGTATCTAATTACCCTAACAGCACAGTCGTGGAATTGCAAACGAATGAGGCTTGCAGCCAAGGTGAAATCCTTCTCAATCCAGGCGTCCACTTAATTTTTGGCCGATGATGTCCACAACATCCGGACATGTCTCATCGTAGTATGCCTCAGAGTAATTAGCAGTCGCAGTAACAGGTTCAATAACCGATAACTCCAAATTAACAAGGAGGACGAAGAGAGCCAAATACCCAAATTTCATGTTTCTTTGAGTGCTTTCTATCACTGCTAGCAAGAGTAGTAGGAGAGATTTACTGATTAATGCAGAGAATAAATGTTCATTTATATGATCGGTTGAGCATAGAAAATAGCAGGAACTAAATCCAATGACCCACGAGTCATGGGCGGATTAAACCATCAATCTTGTTTCCTGTTCTTGTAAAGCTCAACTAAAACAGAAATCGCCAAAGTTTAGAGCTTTGTTAATATCGTTTTAGTACATGCATGGAAGAGGGCATGCTGGCTTCTTGTTAAGAACGTTTGGATATGCTTTAGATGCTAATAAAACTCACCTCTCGATAGTCACAAAAATCTATGTACAAGTAAAGGACATAAATCTTCTCTATATTAGATCGAAGGAAATTTCATTAAACCCGGTCTAATAATTGATGTGTCTCTCTAACATATATGTGAGAGGCACATTTTTTTTTTTAATGCTTAATTAAAAGAGTTTCTACTGTCAATTCCTCTGTTCTTCCTCTAGGTTCCATATGAAAAACACACAAAAAAAGTCCTTGAGTCTCTGTTTTAACATTCATCTCCCTTCTTGCTTCCATAAGTGTTCTCAAAATTTGTAAGGCTATTGAGTGTTAACATATGTAATGACTCTGCAGATAAAGCCACCATGTCACAAGTGAATGCAAGCCAATCTCACAAGCGTCCAAGTCCATCTACATCTCTATCAATAGATTTGAAGTTCATTTCTCAGAGATTATCAAGAGAAGTTATAGCTCACACATCTAATAAGGACTCTCATTCTAAGTCACAAGGATTAGATAATGATTGATGCTTTCTTCGATTTAAATTCAAATGTATATTGTTACTATACTTTATCCTAGGTAACTAAATTACTTTATAAATGAAAAACTAAGCATACGGGTTTGGTTTCTTGCCAAAACCCTTCGCATCACTTAAACTTTCATGGTATCAAAGCCTGTTTAGGCATACGCCAATTTCATCCTAGTTCTTGGTTCAATGGCAATTTCTAGCAACACTTCCGCCAACATCTCACTACCCAACTTCAACCAAAATCCCACAAAACTTGAAAACAACAACAACTATTTGAGGTGGCAGACACAAGTCCACCCAGCATTGCGCAATAGCGAATTAATGGGCATTGTTGATGGTACTGATCCATGCCCTCCGAAATTTATCACTAATAATGAGGGAAAGGAGATTCCTAAGCCAGAATTCAGTATCTGGACCCGTAAGGACCAATATGTCCTTACGTTGGCTCACTACAACTCTGTCTGACTCGGTATTATCTGCAGTCTATGGACTAAACCTCTCAACAGGTTTGGGCTATTCTTTCAAGCAGGTTTGCATCACAATCTCGCTCCAGGATCACTAACCTGAAGAAGAACCTGTAGAACTTGAAACAAGGGTCAACGTCATGCTCAGAGTACTTGCAAATTGCCAAGTCCTCAGCAGACCAACTTGCTGCCGTTGGTCAGTCTATTAAATATGATGAATGGTCTCAATCCTTCAGTCACCAACTTATATCACCTCATACTCGATTGCTACGAGGGAGAAGCAACTCAACTTTGATGACTTTCATGATGAACTCTTAAACCATGAAATGCTACTAAATCAGCAACGTACAATTGCTCTTGATTCTTCCACTTTTGCGTTGTTCTCAGAGAGACCAGGCAGTGGAAATTGCAATTTTCAGAAGAACAGAGGATACCCACAGCCACGTTTTCCATCACAGCAAAGGTTCTCTCCACAGCAAAAGTTTCCTCCTAGAAACTTTCCTCAGAACATGTTCAGTTCTCCTAGAAACTTTACTCAGAACCAGTTTAGCCCAAAACTGCATGCATCAAATACACAAGGTAACTCAGATTCCTTTTCTACCTCTAATCATGTTCCCTGTCAGGTTTGTGGCAAACTCAATCACCAAGCACTAGATTGCTACCACCGTATGGATTACTCCTTTTAAGGACGTCATCCTCGCTAGTTGCCAAGGTGTTCCAACAAAAATACTACTCAAAGGGCACGTTCCTTAGTTCTCAGCTGGGACGGAATCCATTTTACGCATGGCACATTATTTGGAATGCTAGAGCACTCCTTAATGAGGGCCTAATATGGAGAATAGGTAATGGACAATCAGTGAGCATTTGGGGTGACCGGTGGATCCCAACCCCTCTTTCCTTTGCTATCCAATCTCCAAACCAATTCTGAGCACCTGAGGCCAAGGTCTGCTCCCTTATTGACAGGAATACCAATTAGTGGAATTTTTAGCTCATACACAACATTTTTAGTAGAGAGGAGGCCACTATCATATGCAACATTCCTGTTTGCCCACAAAGGCAACTAGATAAGCTGGTTTGGGTGGGGACAAAACATGGGGAATTCTCTGTAAGAAGTGCCTACCACTTAGCAAGGGACAGAAAAGAACAAAGCCGGAAACTGTGGAAGGCAGTATGGAAGATTCAGGTGCCGGCAGTAGTAAAATTTTTCTTGTGGAAGGCGTGCAGCAACATTCTCCCAACCAAACTCAATCGATTTACGAAGGGCATTACTTCGGATGCTTTCTGCCCTATTTGTGGACTGGTTGAGGAAACAGTGGAGCACGTTCTCTAGACGTGTGAAGCCGCTAGGGATGTGTGGGATATGGGTAGTGCTAGTCTCCAAAAGTGTGCAACGATAGAGGTTGATTTTGTCACCTTATTTTTGAATTTGCTAGAAAAACTGGAGGAAGCCGAGATGCAGAAGATGGTGATCGTGGCCAGGCTACTGTGGTTGAGAAGAAATAAGATAGTTTTTGGAGGGGAATTCTAGCCACTGGCTATTATCATGGAACTAGCAATGTCTCAAATCGAGCAGCATAACAAGGCCGAACAGGGGAGAAGGGGAGGAGTGTTGAAACAACCAGACACTGGGAGTTTAACCTGGAGGCCGCCTGAAGCATGAGTTATTAAACTTAACTAGGATGCTGTACTGGATGAGAGAACTCAAACTATGGGATTCGGAATTGTTGCAAGGGATCATGTAGGAAGGGTGATAGCAGCCATGAGTGGGTCTAGACCAAATATCACATACCCCTCTGTTGCGGAAGCAATGGGGGCGTGGAAGACAGTCGAATTGTGCCATACTCTGGGTTTTTCCAAGATCGTTCTCGAAGGTGATGCACTGGAGGTGATAAATGCTCTGAATAAAGATGGTCTGAGTTGGTGTACCTTTGGGATGGTGATGAACGACACCAAGGCACTGTTATCTACTCTTACGGAATGGCATGTGTGTCATATTAAAAGAACAGGCAATGTGGTGGCTCATGAGCTTGCCAAGTTGGGGTTAGGTAGTAATGCAGACCACGTTTGGAGGGAGGCTTATCCTCATTGCATTCATGATGCTGTAATAGCTGAACTTTGTTTATTTTGATCTATAATATTGGAATATCAATTCAAAAAAGAAAAAAAATCCTACGGTTGAGAGAAAAGCAAAAAAAATTCAAAAAAAAGAAAAAAGAGAGAGAGTTGATTCAATTAATATCTATCTATGCAAATTAATGTCCCGAAAACTAGGTTCAATTAACCTGTCTAAATTTTCGAAAATTCTGCAAATCAACACTCCTAAATCAAACCAATATCTTGCTCTGATCTTCTTCAACAATATCATATATGATTTAATTAATTATATGACTAACATATTATATATGTAAGTTCTTACTGTTGTGATTAACAATTTAACATAATATTAATTCTCAATTAAGAGAAAAAAAAATGAATTCAAAAAAAAAAAAAAAAAAGAGAGTTGATTCAATTAATATCTATCTATGCAAATTAATGTTCTGGAAACTAGGTTCAACTAAACAGTCTAAATTTTTGAAAATCTTTGCAATTCAACACTTCCAAGTTAAATCAATATCTTACTCTCATCTTCTTGAGCAATATCATATATGATTTAGTTAATTATATGACTAACATATTATATGTGTAAGTTCCTACAGTTGTGCTTAACAATTTAACATAATATTAATTCTCACTTAAAAGAAAAGAAAAAAGAATTCAAAAAAATAAAATAAAAGAGAGCCAATTCAACTAATATCTATCTATGCAAATCAACATCCCGAAAACTAGGTTCAACTAAACCGTCTAAATTTTCGAAAATCTTTGCAAATCAACACTCCTAAATTAAATCAATATTTTGCTATAATCTTCTTCAAGAATATCATATATGATTTAATTAATTATATGACTAATATATTATATATGTAAGGTCCTACGGTTCTGATTAACAATTTAGCATAATATTAATTCTCACTTAAGAGAAAAGAAAAAAGAATTCAAAAAATAATAATAATAATAATAATAAAAGAGTTGATTCAATTGATATCTATCTTTGCAAATTAACGTCCCGAAAACTAGGTTCAACTAAAAAATCTAAATTTTTGAAAATCTCTGCAATGCAACACTTCTAAATCAAATCAATATCTTGCTCTGATCTTCTTCAGCAATATCATATATGATTTAATTAATTATATGGCTTAACATATTATATATGTAAATTCCTACTATAGTGATTAGCAATTTAACATAAGATTAATTCTTACTGAAGAGAAGAAAAAAGAATTTCAAAGAATAAAATAAAAGAGAGCCAATTCAATTAATATCTATCTATGCAAATCAACGTCTCGAAAACTAGGTTCAAATAAACCGTCTAAATTTTCGAAAATCTCTACAAATCAACAATCCTAAATCAAATCTATATCTTGCTTTTATCTTCTTCAACAATATCATATATGATTTAATTAATTATATGACTAACATATTATATTTGTAGGTTGTTGTGAATCTTGTGATTAACAATTGAACATAATATTAATTCTCACTCAAGAGAAAAGAAAAAAAATAATTCAAAAAAAAAAAGAAAAAAAAAAAGAGAAGAGATTGGATTCAACTAATATCTATCTATGCAAATCAACGGCCCGAAAACTAGGTTCAAGTAAACTGTCTAAATTTTCGAAAATCTCTATGCAAATCAACACTCATAAATCAAATCAATATCTTGCTCTGATCTTCTTCAACAATATCATATATGATTTAATTAATTATATGACTAACATATTATATATGTAGGTTTTCCTACCGTTGTGATTAACAATTGAACATAATATTAATTCTCACTTAAGAGAAAAGAAAAAAAGAATTAAAAAATAAAAAATAAAATAGAAGAGATTGGATTCAACTACCACTACAAAAAAAAGAATTTTTTGCAGACATGTTTTTTCTGACGTGTTAGGTGGTCTGAAAAATTTTCCTGACGTGGCGTTTTTTATGTGTCAGAAACGAAAAATTTCTGACGTGTCAAAATTGGCACGTCAGAAAAATTTTCTGACGTGTCACTTTCTGAAACGTCAGGAAATTTACTAACGTGTCAACACGTTAGTAAATTTCCTGACGTGTCAAAATTGACACGTCAGTAATTTAAAAATTATTAAAAAAATAATTTTTCTTTTTTTAAATTTTTTCTGGATTTTGTTTTTTCAATTAAAGAATTTATTAATTTAAATTATTTTTCAAGTAAAATAATTTTTTTTATTTTTAATTCTTTTCACCGCCATACGTCGTTTCTCCCCCCAGCTCTCTCCCTGATCTCTTCTTTTCTCCATTTTCTCCATTTTCTCACTCTCTCTCTGTAAAGAATTTTATATCCTCGTAATGGATTCTGTGAGATATTTGTTATGAAGTGAATGAAATATAATAGATGATGAATAATGGTTGGGAACAGAAGTGGAAGAAGAAAGGAAGTAGATTGATAATTGGGTAATTCGAGAAACCCAGGTCTCCAAAAGAGAATTACAAACAACTCAAATCTTTTCACCTCTAAAAAACTCCCAACAGATTATTTATACAATCCAAACCCAAAACTAACGACCCAACTGCCCAGCGAGCTGGCCCAAAAATTGCGTAACAACCCAGCCTTTAAAGTGACGCACGTCTTCTGCACAACAGAAACGTGCGTCCCTTCCTACAAGCCACTGCACCACACTTCTACAAGCCATTCTTACAAGCCTTAGTTGTTTACAGCTGTACCACACAACTCCACATGCTTGGCTCACAAGTTGCCACGTAGCTCTTCTAGAAACTCCCTTTAAAGCCTCACCTAAGCTTATTAGCCTGTCGCCTCCCTTCTTCTTCTTCATGACCGTTGGTCATGAAGGATATTACAGATGATCCCCCTTTTTAAAACACCTTGCCCACAAGGTGTGGGTAGGTGTCACGAAGACGATAGAGAAACTCCCAACTACTGTCTTCCATCGGAGCGCCTCGCCACTGTACCAGAACCTCGGTGACTGCTTTCGGGCCAAGCTGCTTCATCCGCCGCTCCAAAATTGCTTCGGGTTCTGGTTTGATCTCGCCATTGCTGTCCACAGGAGGCAACGTCGGTAAAGGTAAGATCTGTTCTCCAAGTTTCTTCTTAAGACATGAGACATGGAAAACTGGATGGATTCTCGAATCCTGGGGCAAATCCAATTTATAAGCCACTGACCCAATTTTCTGTAGTATTTGATAAGGACCAAAAAATCGAGGGGAGAGTTTTAAATTCCTCCTTAAAGCCATAGATTTTTGGCGATAAGGTTGTAATCTAAGATACACCCAGTCACCCACTTGGAAAGTCCTCTCTGTCCGGAGCTTGTCAACATAAAACTTCATTCGCTGTTGTGACTTCTGTAGATTATCTTTCAATAACTGGAGAATTTGTGCTCTGCTCTTCAACTGTACATCCACTGCTGCATTGGCGGTAGTGCCTGAGACATAGGACAAAAGGCGAGGAGGGGGATAGCCATAGAGTGCCTCAAAGGGTGAGATACCCGTGGAAGAGTGGTGATTTGTATTATACCACCACTCAGCCATAAGCAACCAAGAAACCCAAACTTTAGGTTTCATGCCCACATAGCACCGTAGATACCCTTCTAGACACTTGTTTAAAGCCTCTGTTTGTCCATCAGATTGAGGGTGGTAAGCTGAGCTAAAAGCCAAAGTAGTTCCCTGGAGCCGAAATAATTCCTTCCAAAATGAGCTGGTAAACACTGAGTCTCTGTCTGAAACTATGGTTTGAGGAAAACCATGCAACTTGAAAACTTGAGTGAAAAAAATGTTAGCCACAGTGATAGCTGTAAAAGGATGGGCGAGAGATAGGAAATGACCATACTTAGTGAAGCGGTCAACAACCACTAGAATCACACTATGACCATTTGATATAGGCAAGCCCTCAATGAAATCCATTGAGATGTCAGTCCAGCTTTGAAGAGGAATGGGTAAGGGTTGTAGTAATCCAGGAGTAGGAATATTCTCCACTTTAGAAGCTTGGCAAATAGGGCATTCCCGAATTAGCTTCCTAATATCCTTTCTCATCCCTGACCAAAAAAAATCAGCCTTAGCTCTCTGTACAGTCTTCAAATAGCCAGAGTGACCTGCTTGAGGATTAGAGTGTATGTACTGAAGTATTTTATCCTTAAAGGAGGAAGAGGGAACAATAAAAATTCTACCCTTCTTTAGGATCAATCCGTGCTGTAAAGTATACCCTTTAGGCACCTCTGTCCCAGCTTGTAGTTTCTGTAGCAATACCATGGCTTCTGGATCTATGGTGTAGCTCAGCTTGAGTTCTTCAAACTAAGTTGGAGTAGGAAAAGAGAGCATAGAACATGTAGCTTCATCAGGAAGGCCGGGATCCTCAAAAACCCTGGATAACGCATCAGCTACCTTATTCTCCTTACCTTTCTTATACTCAATAGTAAAGTCATACCCCAACAGTTTAGACATCCATCTTTGCTGAGTCACTGTACCCACCTTTTGCTCCAATAAGAATTTCAAAGACTGTTGATCAGTTCTTATCTTAAAAGATTGACCAAGAAGATAGGGTCTCCACTTTTGAACTGCAGACACTAAGGATAATAGTTCATTCTCATAAGTAGAAAAAAAACAAGGCTTTTCCTTTTAAGGCTTGACTCATGTAAGCAATTGGTTGGCCCTCCTGCATCAAAACAGCTCCAATCCCAACTCCACTAGCATCACACTCAATAGTAAAAGGTTTAGTGAAATCAGGCAACCTCAACACCGGTGGGTGTGTAACCGCATGCTTAAGAGCTTGGAAAGCTGTAGTAGCATCTTCACTCCACTTAAAAGCATTTTTTTTGAATAAGGCAGTTAAGGGGGCAGCAATAACTCCATAGCCCCTTATGAATTTCCGATAGTAGCCTGTGAGACCTAAAAAACCTCGAAGAGACTTGATAGTAGAGGGTGTTGGCCACTTAGACATAGCCTCAATCTTAGAAGGGTCAGTCCGAACCCCTTGCTCAGAAATGAAGTGTCCCAAATAATCAATCTCATTAACCCCAAAACGACATTTAGACTGTTTGGCATATAATTGATGTTTTCTGAACAATAACAACACCATTTTCAAATGATCCCCATGCTCCTCCACGGTTTTACTATACACCAAGATGTCATCAAAGAAAACCAACACAAACTTCCTTAGAAAAGGCTTAAAAATCTCATTCATAAGGCCTTGAAAAGTGGAAGGTGCATTAGTAAGCCCAAAAGGCATTACTAAGAACTCATAATGCCCCTCATGAGTTCTAAAGGCTGTTTTAGGAATATCTTCTTCTTGCACTCTAATTTGATGATAGCCTGATCTAAGGTCCAATTTAGAAAAAAATTTAGCCCCAAACAACTCATCCAATAGCTCATCTATGACTGGAATTGGAAATTTGTCCTTAATAGTCTCTTGATTTAGGGCTCGGTAATCCATACACATCCGCCAACTACCATCGGCCTTCCTAACCAGCAACACAAGTGAGGAAAAAGGGCTTTGACTGGATTGAATGACCCCTGATTCTAACAACTCCCGAACAATTTTTTCAATTTCAGTTTTCTGGTAATAAGGGTATCGATAGGGTCTAACACACACAGGTTTCGATCCCTCTTTTAGCACAATTCTATGGTCATGTGACCTAATGGGAGGTAATCCTCGTGGTTCCTCAAAAACTTCTTTAAACTCATTAAGTAGGCCTTCAAATTGGGTAGAAACTGGTACATCAGGAGGCTGGTTTTCACATTCAATCAACTGTAAAACCATTCCCTTATCAGAAGTCCTCAAAAACTTAGGACCCTCCTCCATAGTCCAATTAGTGGGTTTTAAGCCTTGTAATAAAATTGCATTTCCCCTCCAAGTGAAAGCCATAGTTAACTGTAAGAAATCCCAAATGATAGGACCCAACATTCTCAACCACTGGACTCCCAAAACAATATCACATCCCCCCAAAGTAAGGACATAAAATTCAGTAGAAAAAATGTTACCTTGAATCTTCATAGCCACTGCAGGACATTTTCCCTCACTAGTAATGACTTCACCATTTGCAACCTTCACAGGAATGACCTCCTTCACCACACGGTGCAGCCGTGCCTTTTTAGCAATATATGGGTCCACAAAATTGTGAGTGCTGCCCGAATCCGCCAAAATGATGACCCTTTGATGATGAATAGACCCCACCAGCCGCATAGTATTAGGACTAGGAGACCCAGAAATGGCATGCAGTGAAATTGCTGGATGGTCTGAATTTTCAGCAAGCAAGGGTGCCTCTTCCCCACCTTCTCCTTCCTCAGAATCAAAATATAGTTCTTTAGAATTTTCTGTTTTGTTAACATCAAGACCCTGCATCAAGTACAACTTTGGGGTCTTGCAAACATGGGAAGGATTCCATTTTTCATCACACGTGTAACATAAACCTTTAGATCTTCTTTCCTTCATGTGGGCAGCAGAGACCCTTTGAATGGGTAAACCACTAGGGTTCTTTTTACTCATGGACATAGAATGCTCATCATTCCCAGGCAAAGAAGAATGTTCCCTAGAAAAACCTTCCTGCCCATATGCAGCTGGTTTGCTGTAGGGAGAGAAAGAAGTTCTATCCCCACCTAGGCCAAACTACTTAGAAACTTTCCTTGAAGAAGTCACATACTCCTCTTGAATTTTTGCTAACCCAAAGGCTTGACTCAAAATTAGAAGGATTGAACATGCGTATAGGAAGCCGTATTTCATCTTTTAATCCACTCAAAAAACAACTAAGTTTATACTGTTCAGATAAGCCCCTCAATCTATTAGAAAGACCCTCAAATTGAGCTTTATAGGCTGCCACAGTGGTGGTTTGCCTTAAGCGGGTCAAGGCTTCCATGGGATCATCATAGGCTGTAGGACCAAACCTAATTAAGCATGCTTTCACAAATAATTCCCAAGTATTGACTAGCCCACTATACTCAGCATCCTGAATCCAAATTAGGGCTTCTCCCTCCATATGAAAAGATGCAATAGGGATTTTATCCATACCTTGAGTCTCATGAAATGCAAAATACTGGTTGGCCTTATATATCCAATTGGCTGGATCATCCCCATCAAATCGTGGGAAATCCATCTTCATGGCCCGAGTATGAAAATTCCTTGAATGTCCAGAACTTTCTCCTACATGTATCTCCTGAATTTGTCTTCTCTCATCAGAAACTAACCCTGAATTCTTCTCCTTTAACAGGACACTGATGGAGTGCATGCTGGCCGTGAGATCCTGCAACTGCTTCTTTAAGTCTGAAATTTCTGCAATTGGGGCAAGTTGAGACTGAATTGCATCAATCTCTCTCTGCATCTGAGTCAACCGTGTTCCATCCGCCATTGTTGTAGAATCTGCAAAGTTAGGACCGTCTGGAAATTGATACCACTTGTAAAGAATTTTATATCCTCGTAATGGATTCTGTGAGATATTTGTTATGAAGTGAATGAAATATAATAGATGATGAATAATGGTTGGGAACAGAAGTGGAAGAAGAAAGGAAGTAGATTGATAATTGGGTAATTCGAGAAACCCAGGTCTCCAAAAGAGAATTACAAACAACTCAAATCTTTTTACATAAGCCTCTAAAAAACTCCCAAGAAATTATTTATACAATCCAAGCCCAAAACTAACTGCCCAACTACCCAGCCAGCTGGCCCAAAAATTGCGTAACAACCCAGCCTTTAAAGTGACGCACGTCTTCTGCACAACAGAAACGTGCGTCCCTTCCTACAAGCCACTGCACTACACTTCTACAAGCCATTCTTACAAGCCTTAGTTGTTTACAGCTGTACCACACAACTCCACATGCTTGGCTCACAAGTTGCCACGTAGCTCTTCTAGAAACTCCCTTTAAAGCCTCACCTAAGCTTATCTGCCTGTCGCCTCCCTTCTTCTTCTTCATGACCGTTGATATTACACTCTCTCTCTTCTTTCGTCCATTTTCTGACTCTTTCCTCCATTTTCAAAAACCCAAACCCAAAAAATCTTCAAAAAATCAAAAATCCAAATCAAAAAATCAACCTAAAAAATCAAAAACTCAAACGTCAAACCCAACAAATCTTCAAAAACCCAAAAAATCTTCTTATCTTCGCTTCTCTTTTTTTTTTTTTTTTTTTTTTTTTCCTTCTTCTCTTCTCCTTTCCTTTTTCTTCTTCTTCTTCTTCTTCTTCTTCTTCTTCTTCTGCTTTTCTTCTAGCTCTGCTGCCGTGCAGAGAGATTGAGAGAGAAGAGGGAGATTGAAAGAGGGAAAGAAGATATGGTGGAAAGAATAAATAATAAAAGAGGGAAAGAAGAAGGAAAATTAAAGTTGAATGTTCTGTTATTTTTTTTTTATTATTATTATTTTTTTCTGATGCGCTAGTTTAGCACGTCGGAAATTTCATTTCATGTTTCTTTGTTTTATCTGCAAATAAATAGTGTTTTTGCTTAAAAAAAAAAATAGAGCAAAAAACATACATATATATATATATATATATATATATATATATATATATATATATATATATATATATATTTTAATTTCTATATTACTGCATGGAGAATAATAAATTAAAGAAATCCGGATCGAAAGGCTAAGAGCAGCAATAGAGTTATTTAATAAAGATCTGGAAAGATTTTGAGTCTCATTTTCATTTAAAATCCTTCCTAATATAAAACAAAAATTAGATGAAATATATATAATATAAGTAAACCTGAGATAAAAATAAATAAAAAATAAAAAATTTATTGACGTGTCAAAATGACACGTCAATATTTCTTGACGTGTCTAATTTTAGCACGTCAATAAATATTTAAATATTAAGTTATTTAAAGAAAAATTTTAAAAATTAAATTGAATTTAAATTTCCTGACGTGTCAAATATTGACACGTCAGGAAATCCTGACGTGTCAAATATTGACACGTCAGGAAATCCTGACGTGTTGAATGTAATACGTAAGTAATATTGATGTGGCATATTCAACACGTCAAAAAAAAATTTGTTGGCATGCCACTTTTGGCACGTTAATAATTACTGAAGCATGTTTTCTTTGGAGAAGTAATTTCAACAACTTTACACCCATGCAATGTTCAAAGAAGTGCAAGAGGAGATTAGGGAGGTGTTGTATTGTAATGGTTCGCTTCAAAAAAGTGAATGTAAAATTAGTACTTATCTAGTGACTGAACGGGTAGAAATCAATGATGCCTACACGAAAAAAGTATGCTTTACAACAAAGTTTCATGTGAAGTGAACCGCAGTTGTTGCTATTTTGAATCAAGAGGAATTTTGTGTACACATGCCATACATATATTGACCACACTTGATGTTACAGTATTGCGAGAAAAAATACATTCTCAACTGATGGAGGAAGGACTTGAAGCGAAAACATCAATTTATCAAAAGTAGTTATGATCCCTTGATTGGCAACCCTACTGCAGAACGTTATTCCGACCTATGCAAAGATATGTTTGAGTTAGCATCAATTGGAGCGACAACTATGGACAATTACACGATAGTAAAAAATCATGTTTCGAACTGTTATAAGAAATTAAGTGGACCAAGGAAGCAAATTCCACCTTCACAATCACTCCTAGATGCATCTACTACCGGTAATGTGTCTAGTGGCATGGCAGTGGAAAGTCAAAATGTACTTAGTCTTTATGTGGTTTGTACTAAAGGGAAGCGAGCATCAAAAAGGAAAGTGTCTGAAGTTGAAAAAGTGGTGGTGAGGAAGTCCAAAGGAATAAAGAATCAACCGGGTGACACAAAGCCTAAACCAAACAAGAAGAAAAAACAGATTGCTAATTTTGATCTATTACATTTGTTAAATTATTCATATTAGCAGTTTTTTCTAACATACTTTAATTCTTTATTAATTGAAGACTTGCCAAAGATCGCTACAAGATGAATTAGACACAAATGAAACTATTGGCCCTAAGTGATTATAGATTTTTAGAAGTGAAAAAAGTTTTTTAGAAGATTTTTTTAGCATTTGAGAAGTGAAAAAAGTTTTGTAAATATTTTTACTAAATGGGCCCTAAGAGATTATAGATTTTTCAAGAATAATAATGTTATAAATATGTATTTTGGAAAATGTTTGGAGTCAATTTTTATTATAATTTCCTTACAAATTAAGGGACTAGGATCCTCTATATTAACGTGATCGTCTTTAATTAACCAGTAAAATAATTAAGAGTGTTTGACTATAATAATTAAGCATGCTCATTTTTTAAATATAAAAAGAAACACATTTGACTATATATATACATCAAGTGGGTTGTAAATCCGAAATCTAAATTTCATTACAGAGAAGTTTCATTTAAAGCTTAAAGAAAATGACAAAATTGTTCAACTACTTGCTACCTATAAATAGACAAGAACTCCTGTAGTGAAAGAAACAATGGTCTTTCACTTAGGCTTGTTTGTTTCGTTTAAAACAAGTTAACATTTACATTTGGAAAAAATACACATATCTCTCTCAAATTATTACTGCATTCTTAGTGTCCCTTTCAAACTACTAATTGTATCAATGTTCTCCCTAAACTACCGATAAATGTCAATATTTCTTTTAAGGTTAGCAAAAATGACAAAAATGACTCTAAAAAATTTCAATAAGACAAAAATATCTTATAAATTAGAACAAAAATAAAAACAAAAAGTAAAAAAAAAAAAAAAAAAAAATTGTCTTCATTACAGCCTGTTTTGTCTTCTCTTGGTTTTACCAACTCCTTTAGAAGTTGGTTAGAAATTAAAAGTATGCTAGGATTTGTAGTTATAAAATGTCCGATTACAAGAAACGATTTTTAAAATATAATTAAGCGTTTGGTAAAATTGTAATTTAGTCTTTAAAATTGTAGTTTGGCCTTTTATATCATGCGTTTTAAAAAACACACCTGCTTACCTACGATGTGAAAATACAATTTTTTTTTTTTAAAAAAAAAATACTCCCAAACGATACACCTTTTTGTGATTTTGTTTAAAATCACACTCCTAACCTCAAATTACAAGGCCAAATGGACTATAAAACACATAAGAGTACCTTAAGATGCCCTCTGCAACATCTCACCATTGCCACCAGCTGCATGTGGAGACAACTTTTCCACTAATTCCCTCTAAAGTATGGAAATGACTGTTAGAGTAAGTGATCCAGATGCCTTATCTCCTGTTACAACAACCAGTGTTCTAGATGTTAAGACTTCTACAGCAACCAAAAGTGTTTCAAACTCCTCACCCTTATCCATGAGTTGATCTCTCCTAGTTTGACTCTGTAATTGTTATCTATGTTTTGAACCTTGTAATTGTAGATAATTAAGTTTGAATTATAGGTTGTATTTATCTAGTAGTTACAGCAAAACTCTTGTAAGCCTATTTATACCACCTAATACAATGATTCTATATTCCAGCCAATTCTTCTCTCATTTTTACATGGTATCAGAGCTTCTTAAAGGTTAACACCTATCGATCCTATGGCTGAATCAAATAACCCTTCCGCAAACTCTTCTTTCTCCATTCCCAACATTTCTCACCTAACTGGAGCCAAATTAGAAGGCCCCAATTATATTGTTTGGGTATATCGTTTTCTTCCCATTCTTCGTACTAATGGACTCATGAGCATTGTTGATGGCTCAGAGCCTGCACCACCTAAATACCTCCCCAAATCTGAATCTATGAGTACAGAGACGCTCAACCCAGAATTTGTTTTGTGGGAGAAGAAGGATCAATTTATCCTTAGTTGGCTTATTGCCTCTCTCTCAGAGAAGATTGTTGCTACGATTTATGGCTTAAACACTTCTCATGAGGTGTGGACAGCCCTAGCACACCGTTATGCATCTCCTTCCAAGTCACGCATCAACAATCTGAAGCGTCAGCTCCAGAACCTCAGACAAGGGACTCAAAATTGCTCTGACTTTGTTCACGGAGCAAAATCCATTGCGGATCAACTGGCTCTTGTTAAACAGCCGGTAGAAGATGAAGATCTCATCTCTTATATTGTTGGAGGTCTCTCTCCACAATACAATCCTCTCATTGCTTCATTGTGGGCTGGAAAGGATCGCACCTTGCGACTTGATGATTTTCAGTCTGAGTTGCTGAATTATGAGCAACTTTTGGAGCATCAAATGGCTTCAGTTGATACTGGGTCTTTTGCACTTTATTCTCAGAAGCCTAATGGCCCCAAGGGCAAACCCAAGTTCAACAATGGAAAGCCACAAAATGGTCTTTACAGACCATCAAATGGACGTCCCAGCTATGCTCAACAAAATGGTAAAAATAGATCATCAAATGGACCACGTCCTAGCTACAGTCAGATGAATCCACTTCCTCGTTCAGCCACCAACTCAACGCCAGGTAAACTGGGTTCTATTTCATATGTCAATGACAACTCTGCAACAATTTCATGTCAGATATGCGGCAAAAACAATCACCAAGCCTTGGATTGTTTTCACCGCATGGACTATGCCTATCAAGGGCGGCACCCACCTAGTGAACTTGCTGCAATGGTATCTGAATCCAATGCCTTGCGTGATGAAGATGACTGGCTAGCTGATAGTGGTGCTAACAACCACATTACTCCAGAACTTGAGAATCTCTCTCTGCAGCAGCCATACCAAGGAAAAGAGTCTGTTGCTGTAGGTAATGGTAATGGTCTTTCTATTTCTCACACTGGCTCTTCTAGTTTCCATACTCCTAAAACTACTCTCCACTTAAAAGAAATATTGCACTGTCCACAAGCCTCTGCTAATCTCCTCTCAATAAATAAATTTTGTAGAGACAATAATTGTTGGTTTAAACTTACTGACACTTATTTTCTTGTTAAGGACAACCTCACCGGGGAGATCCTCTTGCAGGGACCCAGTGAGAACGGTCTCTATCCAGTGCATTTGCAGACTTTCATCAAAAATAAAAGAGAGTGGGGCAGTGTTGCATTCCTTGGAGTCAAAACTTCTTCATCCATCTGGCATAAGAGACTTGGTCACCCAAATGACCAGATTCTAAGTCGTGTTCTGAAGTCCCAGCACCTTCCAGTTTCTCTTTCTCAACGTCAACTGTCTTTATGTTTACCATGTCAAGTAGCTAAGAGTAGGCAACTCCCTTTTCCACAATCCTCACATGTAACTACTTCCCCTCTAGAATTACTTCACAGCGACATATGGTGTTCCCCAGTGTCTTCTATTAGTGGTCGTAATTACTATGTTGTGTTTGTGGATGATTATTCAAGATATTCATGGATTTTTCCTTTAATCTATAAATCTGAAGTTCTTGATTGTTTCATTAAATTGAAATGCCTTCTTGAAAATCAATTTTCTTCCAAAATTAAGAAATTGCAAACAGATGGAGGTGGGGAATACACTTCTCATGCCTTTAAAAATTTTTTGTCCAAACATGGCATTTTTCATAGAATTAGCTGCCCACATACATCCCAACAAAATGGAATCGCAGAAAGAAAACATAGACATATTGTAGAAACAGGGCTGACACTTCTTGCTCAATCTCATCTTCCATCAAAATTTTGGGTTGAAGCATTTTATACAGCTGTCTATTTAATTAATAGACTTCCAACACCTATACTTCAACTTGATACTCCTTATCATAAAATCTTTCATTCTCATCCTAATTATAACTCTTTGAAAGTGTTTGGATGTGCTGCCTATCCATTACTTCGGCCATATACAAAACACAAGTTAGAATTTCGAAGTAAACAATGTATTTTCATTGGCTATAGTTCCAATCATAAGGGTTACCGTTGTCTTGATTCTTCCACTAATCGTGTTTACATTTCAAGGAATGTAGTTTTTGATGAAAGTTTGTTTCCTGCTCTTGATAAAGGACTGGTCTCTCATCCTGCAAGTGGCTCATCTTCAAATACAGGTAACCTTTTACCCTCTCATTTTTTTATTGCAAATGGCCTTGATAATACTCCTTTTAATATTGAAAATGGTGCCATGAATACTCTCAGACCACCTACCCCACATCTTGACCATGTGACTTCTCCTGCAACTAGTACATCTCTTAGAAATACCAACACTACACCCATGCCTTTTTCTACAGCAAATAGTACATCTCCTAGAAATACCAACACTACACCCATACCTTTTTCTACAGCACCCGTGACTCCTCCTACACAAGTGGCTTCTCCTACAACTAGTACCAATCCTATTGACCACATCTCAAACCTCACACCCTCTACATTAGATGCCGTGTCTGCAGAAAAATCTGATGTTATCTCTGATTCAGCTCTGAGTTCTGCAGATTTGACATCTACTATTTTACCCTCAAAGGAGATTGATGACACCTTACTCTCCTTACCACCTGTGCTAAGCCAATCCTCTTCATCTAGCGTTGTTACCCGGTCCAAAACTGGCAGTCTTCAACCCAAAGTGTTCCCTGATTATCATCTTTACTACTCTACTCGCCATCCCCTAAAGGCTATGACTGCCACTTCTTTCCCTAGTGAGCCCACTACCTTTGCCAAAGCATGTTCTGATTCTAATTGGATGGCTGCTATGGAGGTTGAATTTCAAGCTCTTATGGATAACAAAACTTGGTCTCTTTGTCCAAGACCCAACAATCGAAATGTTATTCATAACAAGTGGGTGTTTAAGCTAAAACAGAAACCGGATGGCTCTATAGAGCGGTTTAAAGCCAGACTTGTGGCCAAAGGTTTTGAGCAGAGAGATGGAGTAGATTATACAGAAACATTTAGTCCGGTGATTAAACCAGCTACTGTCAGATTATTACTTGCAATTGATGTGCATTATAATTGGCCTATCAAACAACTTGATGTTTCCAACGCCTTCTTGCATGGATATCTAAGTGAAGAGGTTTTTATGGAGCAACCTAAGGGATTTGTGGATAAGTCTCAACCTGATGCAGTGTGTCACCTACACAAGGCTTTGTATGGCCTTAAACAGGCTCCAAGAGCCTGGTTTCATCGTCTCACACATGCTCTTCTTAATCTTGGGTTTGTTGGATCTTTGGTGGATACTTCTTTGTTTATTTTACATAAACCTCCAGTTCACATCTTCATTCTTATATATGTTGATGATATTATCATAACTGGAACTCATTTGTCCAACATTAATGAGCTTATTTGCATACTGCAATCTGAATTTAAATTGAAGGATCTTGGCATTCTCTCTTATTTTTTGGGCATACATGTTCACCGGAATGATCAAGGCTTGCATTTAAATCAAGCAAAGTATATTGTGGATCTTCTTCATCGTGTGAAGATGCTAGGTTCAAAGCCTTATACTGCCCCTTGTACTTCAGGTAAAAAGTTCACTAAATTTGATGGTGACCCACTGCCTGATCCTACAGTGTACAGACATATTGTTGGAGCCCTTCAATATTGCACCCTCACAAGACCTGACATTTCTTATTCTGTAAATCAATTATGTCAATTTCTGCATTGCCCCACAAGTGTCCATCTCTCTTCTGCTAAGCGTGTTCTTCGCTACCTCAAGGGAACGGCTGATCATGGGCTTTACTTTACTCCTGGCCCATTTCTTTTGCAAGCATATTGTGATTCAGATTGGGCTGGTGACCCAATTGATAGGAGATCTACTAGTGGATATGGCGTGTTCCTAGGTAATTGTCTTATCTCATGGCAATCTAAGAAGCAGCCGGTTGTCTCTCGATCCAGTACTGAAGCGGAATATCGCTCTATGGCCTTCGCTACTGCTGAATTATATTGGCTACGCATGTTGTTCAAAGACTTGCACATCTCTCTTTCTACTATACCAGTGTTATGGTGTGACAATATGGGAGCCATTGCATTAGCTTCTAACCCCATGTATCATGCTCGGACTAAACATATTGAAGTGGATTATCACTTCATTCGAGAGAAAATATTGCACAAAGATCTTGTTGCTAAATTTATTTCCACTGTTGATCAATGTGCTGATTTGTTTACCAAAGGTCTCACATCAAATCGTTTCTTGTTCTTACGTGACAAACTCATGGTTACAGCCCCTCCCATGAGTTTGCGGGGGGCTGTTAGAGTAAGTGATCCAGATGCCTTATCTCCTGTTACAACAACCAGTGTTCCAGATGTTAAGACTTCTACAGCAACCAAAAGTGTTTCAAACTCCTCACCCTTATCCATGAGTTGATCTCTCCTAGTTTGACTCTGTAATTGTTATCTATGTTTTGAACCTTGTAATTGTAGATAATTAAGTTTGAATTATAGGTTGTATTTATCTAGTAGTTACAGCAAAACTCTTGTAAGCCTATTTATATCACCTAATACAATGATTCTATATTCCAGCCAATTCTTCTCTCATTTTTACAATGACATGCTTTGTCATGTCATGTGATTTGAAGAATACATGTCATGATTTTTTAAGATGAAAATCATGTTTATGCCCAAATTAAACAGTAAATTAACTGCTTCCTAATAAGTGGACCCACGTCACCAAACAACACCCCTGGGGCAGGAGCGGTGGTTGTTGAATGGGTCTATAGAGTAATTTTCCTCCCAGAATTTAGGACCAATCAAACACAGATTCTTTTCTTTATTACCAAACAATAGGAGCTAAGCTACACAATACATCAGCTGCCGGAGGCAAAGAGATCTAAGAAGAAGGAAAAGTTTGGAGCCAAATTCTACATTCACACCCTTTTTCTCACGGTTACTGGTAATTACAGTGATCATTTTTATTATTGTTATTATTATATTTATATATGCTCTGATTTTCGCTCTTCATTTTCAAATTTTGCTTTCATCGTACACCATTTTAGCTTGCATGTGAGATTCATTTTATTCGTTTGTTTTACTTAGTTTTTGGTTAATGCCCGTTTGGTTTGCGAGAAAAGAAAAGGCGGGAATCCAAAAAGCGTTAAAATTTGGGTTTTTTTTTTTTTTTTTTTGGTTTAGAACTTGAGAAAATTGATTTTTGTTTTTACGTCATTTTCTGTGCTACCCAGACGGAGGGTCTGGCGTTTTCTTTTCACTGCTTGCGGATCTGGAACTTAATATGAGGGTTATGAATCATTACTGCTTTAAAAATTGAAGTTGAAAGTTGTTCCACGTTTTATCTTTGTTTTCTTTATTTTTCGCTTTCATTGCTGCCAAAAGGTTCTTATTTTTAGTTTAATGATTTTTGTTTTACGTTTATTCGCTTAATTGTCGGTTTTGAATAAATGGGTATTTGTGTTTTTGTTGAATTAGTGTTTTTAGTTTTGTGTGCGATGGTTTGTGGCTGTTTTGGTATAGGAGCATTTGGGTAAAGATTGTTTCTTATTTGAATATTCTTATTTTCTGATCTGATGGAAACAGATAATTTGGTGGAAAGGTTGGTGAGTTCACAGACGGCACCATTTAGTGCTCAGTGTAGGCAACATAGCTCTCCGTTCCTTCCTGCATTTTCCCATCGATTTACAAGAAAATTGAATATCAGTCACATTGGGATGAACAAGTCTCCTAAATCATTGAAATCAATTGCTGCTTCACTTCAACCATTGGAATCCTCAAAATTGGGCCACTTAAACAACACTCTGCCATCCAAAGGTTATGCTCAAGCAATGTCTTAGCATCTGTAATTTTTCAAGGGTTTAATTCTAAATCAGTGTGCTATTTTATTTAGTTGAGTTGAGTTTTGATTTATGTACAAAGATTGGAGTTGGCTTACCTAGATATCAGTTTAAGAGCTTATGATACGAATTACTGAACTGTTTAAACATACACCATGTACTTTTTCCATGCAAATTTTGACTATTTTAGAATTTTGTTTCTGTGCTTGATGACTGCTATTTGAAATTTATAGACGTTCTTGAGTTATGGAGATATGCCAATGCGGTGTGCTTTGATGTGGATAGGACGGTGTGCCTGGATGAGGGCACCGATGAGCTTGCAGAATTTTGTGGAGCTGGAAAGGCTGTTGCAGAATGGACTTCTAGGTTGGATGTCCCACATTCGTTGGAACTACTTCAATTGGTTTGGTGTTAGTGTCTGTGCCTGATTTGGTTTCTGTTTTTGCTAGAGCCATGAGTGGTTCTGTTCCTTTTGAGGAGGCCTTGGCTGCCAGGCCATCTTTGTTCAATCCTTCCTTTTCGCAAGTCCAGGACTTTCTTGAAAAGTGGCCCCCAAGGTATGAGGGATTTTTTAATTATCTGGAGCATTTTTTGACTTGTCTGCTTAATAAGGGTGAGCTGGATAGCTTGATTAGAAAAAGAATTGTATTCTGCATTGAGTTTTTTGTAGCATATGAAGACATAATTCAGCAGTGGTCTATGGAAACATTACCATCTTGTGGAAGGAGGAATAATATATGTTGTCCTTTATACAAAAATATATCTAAAGTTGATCTTAATTCTAAAAGGCGGGCCAAATCGGATGTTGTCAAGACACTTTGTGCTTGCACCAGATCATATAAAACATGGAGAAGCATCCAATTTTCATTGAGATTTCTGAACACTTCTTTTAGTGCATTATCCCTTGAATAGAGTTCACTTTTATGTCAGGGTTTATGACTTTATGTATCATGTTTTATCCTCGCTTGGGCTGTTTTTTTTTTTTCCTTTATTTCTACTACAGTCAGACTCCTTGTTTTCTGTTCCATGTAGCTACATTTGAAATTGTCTGCTGCGTTAAGGGTTTCTGCGTTGCCAAATCATGAAGACATTTTACTTTAGATTTTCTAGTAGATTGTACAAAATGTTTTAGGGACTTTTCTGTCAAGGATTTGTGCTAATTGGATTCATATACTGAATTTGCTCATGGATTGTTCAGGACCAAAAAGGGAAAAACTGCAGCCTCTTAAACTTTTGTATGTATTTTCAATTCTCGACATGTAGGGCATATTTTCACTCTACTGCTAGTTTGACTGCATGGACCAAGCAAAGTTAATTCCATGTTTGCGTCCTTTATGGATTTAGTTATCAAATCATAACGGAAGAGACTCTTGCAGTTATCCTCTTAATAATTACAAGTTTTCTTGCAGCCACTATCACAAACATTAACTAAGCTCCCAAACATGTTAAATGACCTTTATGAAGCCACCTTATGCAAGTTTTGTACTTCATTCGTATAATTATTTCTGAAAATTTTCCCACCCCTTTCATGTAGTGAGTTGGTAGATTATTGTTGTTGTCGTTGTTATCATCATTATCGTTATTGTTGTTGTTATTTCTCGTTAGTATTAGTGAGTTGTGACTTTCACCAAATATAAATGATACATTTTAGAGAAGTGTTATGAGCATGAAACATGAAATTTGAAGTGTGCTAAGGCTTGTCAAAACTATTAACGTTATGGCTGTCATTGATTTCCAATTGACTGTATGTTGTTACGATCCTACTGTTAGTATAACTAATTCAGTCATGCCACCAAACCAAAACTATTAACTGTCTATACAATGAGGGTTTTGTAAAAGGTTAGAAAACGACCAAAAGCTGAACAACAATGAAGCTTTGTAGACATAATTTCACTAAGTGCTATCCGAAACTACAACGATACATAGTGCTATATAGGATATGTCATAATTGTTGTTTTCTGTCTGTTTGTCATTTTTTTCATGGAAACTTGATGCGAGCAATGACCAATATTTTAAGTGTAATTTGAATGGAATGATAACTTCCATTTCTATTTTTTGATATATAGGCTTTCTCCTGGCATAGAAGAGTTTGTCAAGAAGCTGAAGGCTAAGAATATCACTGTTTACCTGATCTCTGGAGGCTTTCTTCAAATGATCAATGTATGCTGTCAATAATCGAATGAATACAGTCCCTTTCATTTTTGCTGGAAGCATCCATTGAAGAATAAACACACACACACACACACACACACTCAATTGCCTTATTTAATTGGATAGTGGTTGCAAGTAGTCTATCTTGGGAAACAGGAGCATGTGGTGGTGTTCTTACAACATTGTTTAAGTAAAGTTCTCCTACGTTATCAAAAAAAAAAAAAACATTGTTGAATCACTGTTGCAGTGGACCCTAACATGACACATGCCCCAACTGAGTTAAGGAACATGCTGGACTCTTTAAGTGTAATTGATGATAACACTTGAGTACATACTATATTCTTGAGTAGAATTTTATGAGAAAATATCAAAAGAAAGAAGCTTGTGGTTTGTTCATGTAAAGCCCATATTCCTTCATGCCTTATGCTTCAAATGCGCCTTACACTTCAAATGCGTTGAAGGTTAATGCCATTTTGCGATACATTCTATAGTCATAGGACTCATAAGGTGTTTTTTATGTGGGCACTGGGATACAACATCTATATCTATTTTAAATTGGAGAATGAATCGAACATCAAAGTACTCTCTTTAATTTTTAATTAAACAACTTCCTTTGAAGCCTGTTGCGTCGATCCTTGGGGTTCCACCTGAAAACATTTTTGCCAATCAACTGCTATTTGGAAGTGCTGGGGAGTTTGTGGGGTTTGACACTAAGGAGCTTACTTCAAGGAGTGGAGGAAAAGCCACTGCAGTCCAACAGATAAGAAAGGTAAATCCCTTGGCTATTTGTGTAATATTTGTTTGTTAAGTGTGTTCTTTGCGAAGCTAATGAATTTGGTTTTCCAGGCTCATGAGTACAAGTCATTGGTCATGATTGGGGATGGGGAGACTGATCTTGAGGTAAGTTGTCCACACCAAAAATTGTCTACTTTTTGGCAAATTTCCATTAGAAACCTGCTGATGTCCCTGATGTTTCTGTTCCATGAGTTTGAACATATCCATGTACGAGGAAATATGTATGTATAAGGAAATTTTTTGATGCTCAGCTTGCCTTAATAGATTTTGAGATCTGCCTCAAAAGTTATGTTACCATAGACGGCTCTTGTGGTCCATATAAGAGGAAATGTGTATATCAAGTCTAACTTGCTTCATACGAACAGGCAAATTTGTACTTTTTTTTTTTTTTTCCTATTCCAACAAGATTATGATTTTTTATGAGGTTCCAATTTGCTTTGAGAGTCGTCCGCGGTTATCTTCTATTATTATTATTATTATTATTATTATTATTATTTATTTATTTTTTAAATCAGAATTTTCTACCAATGTAATATTTCTTTTTGTTTTGCTTTTTTGCTCTCATACATAGGCTCGTAAATCAGGAGGTGCGGACTTGTTTATTTGTTATGCAACTTATGCTAGTGTCCAACCTCGAGAGGCTGTTGCAGCAAAAGCTGATTGGGTGGTTTCAGTTTTAGAGATCTAATAAACTCCTCGAAATAGCTTGCAGTTTTCTGGGTCTAGTTATATTTTTTTAAAAAAAATTTGATAATTAATTATTTTTGGGATCACTGATCACTTGCAATATAAAGGCGTATTCATCCCGTTATTGCTAGGTTATTATTTGATGCCCACTTGTGTATCTAATTGTATTTGGTTCAACCCGTGGGACAGATGGGGATATAAAAATTTTGTTTTGTTTTGTTTTTTTTTTTTTTTTTTGGGTTGAATGTTACAATGTGAGAGCAAACAAAAGAGAGAGAGAGAGAGAGAGAGAATTGGTAATGCTTCTTGAATATTGAATATTTATAGGCCTTAGCTGTTGGAGTCTAAGTTTTGAACCATTTCATGGTTATAATTTAAAACAAGACGAATGCGCATCATAACATACATGATGCTCCCAAACGCCGCACTAGAGTAAGGTACATAAAATTAGAGGAATTTTTTGAATGATTCTTAACAAATAAATCTTCAGCCTGATTGTCAATACATTTTTAACTCTATCTTGTCATTGACTCCATAGAATTCAAAACAGATTTAATATCCTTAAAACCCTAGGGTCCTCAAATAAAAAAAGTGTTATAAACCCTAGGGTTAACCGAAGGGAATTGGATTTCGGAGCTTTGATTATTTTATAATTTTTTTAACTGAGAAAGGAATTTGTGATGTAATTAATGTATGTACGATTGTCGGGTTCCAAAAAAAAAAAAAAACTAATAGAGGCCCAACTAACATCATGATTCAAACGGAATGCAAAATGGGCCAAAGCCCACTAATCCAACAAAGCATAGTATTTTGATTTCTCTTTCCACCGACTGACCGACATAAGCCCTTCACTCCCAATAAATTAATGCTGCTGCCGTAAATATCTACTCCCTATACATGCATAATATCTCATTCTTTTCTCTCACGCCTCCCTCAGCCTCACTCTCGTCTCACGCTGTCACGCAGCCTCCAAACTTCCAAAGCCCTAGCCGCCGCTTCTTCATTTTCCCTTCGACGCTCCCGCTCAGCCGTGCTTAGCGTCCACCGGAGCTCCGATCACCAGGTTTATTTCTCATTCTATCTCTTTCGCTCTCTCTCTCTCTCTCTCTGTATCAGCCCCATCGAGTGTTATTTCAATTATTTCAGATCGAGTGTTGTTCTTGTTGTAACAATTATTCGTCTTAGTTTCTAACAAGTTTATTTCTATTATTTCAGATCAATTCCGAGTTCCGGCTTCCCACCGAATCAAGCTCTCTCTCTCTCTCTCTCTCTCTGTCTCAGCCATACACGTAAGCCTTTCCCTCACCTTCTTATTCCCACCAAATTCACGCCGCTCCCCTAACTCGAGAAACAATCCCTCTTCTTCTCTTTCCCAAATCTTATCCTTCCTTCACTATGGATGAATTCATGCCAAATAGCAGAAGAAGAAAATACTACTCCATTGATGAATTCATGCCAAATATTAGAAGAAGAGTATACTCTGGAAGCACCAAGACTTCCTTGGCCGATGCTTCTAAGACTCCGACCACACTACCGGTACAGGAGCCCTCTCCGTCACCAACCGAAATTCTATATAATCTCCCACCCAAATTTTCTTACGACATCTTTTTCAGTGCGGAACTTCTCTGCTCCACCGACGATGAAGATAGTGACGATGAAGATTGTGACGATGAAGATAGTGACGGGGAATTTGACGATTCGAACTGGTATAAGATCCATATTCATGCCGATGGTCCTGCCGAGTTATACCCAGAACCGGTCCTTGCATGTTGGGCAGGAAAACTTCCCAACGACGTTGGCTTTGCAGCCCTAGGCTCCCATATATACAGATTTGGTGGGGCGACTAATAGTCTGTCGGGAATGGGCATTCGGGACGTGTATAAATTACAGGTTTTTCCATGTGTCGCCAATGATTGGGTGCCTGTTTCTCCTATGTTATCTCCGAGAATTTGCCCTTATGTTTCGGTTTTAGGGAATAAGATTTTTGTTTGCAATTATTTTAATTATTATGATGAGGATGAACTTTCTGATTCTGACGAACTTTCTGATTCTGATAGTTTTCCTTGGGGTGAGGTTTTTGATCCCGTAAATGAAAAATGGGAAGCCATCCCTAATCCTCCGTTTCTTCCATTTTGGAGATATGGAGTCATAGCTCTCGAGAATCCAGACAGGATTCTGGTCTATCTCCTTGATAGAGGTAGCGATGATCATAGCGATGATGATAGCAATAGCAATAGCGATAGCGATGATGATAGCAATAGCAAAAGCAATAGCGATAGCAGTTGTGATAGGCTCTATTTGTATAACATGCAGCATGGAGGATCTTGGACGCATCTGACTCGGAGTTTCGGTCCCTCCCCTTTTATCTGGGAAGCAAGCGTAATTGTAGGTAATACTATATACTGGGTCGGACTCGATCTCAAAGATGAGATTCAATTGTTTGCCTACAATATTGACTTGGATATGTGTCTAGATGCACCTCTTAAAGTTGTGGGAATGGATCTGTGTCTAGAAGGATGTCTTAAAGATTTGGTGGCAATAAATGATGTTGTTGCCTTCATCCATATGGAGAATCAAAGGTTCTGCTTCTTAAAACGGGAAGTACTTGATCATTATCTTTACTGTGTTATAGCTGATGTTTCTCAGATCCCCGAGAGGAAGACTTTAAATATATCGGTGGTGTGGAAAAAAAAATATGCCATGGAATCCGCTAAATTGTCAAATTTGCTTGTACTGTAAGTGTCTTCTTTTCCCATTTGATTTGAAATATTGAAAATCTATAATAGTTTGTTGCTTCCCCTTTGGGCGAGTCTGTGTTCTTGTTTTATTTTTTGAAATAATGTGTTTATGTCTTGTGTAAGTGCTAATGGGTGTTAAACTTGCAGGCGCAATGGAGCAGATTATGGAGCAGATTATGGGCAGATTGTGGCTTAATATGTTAGGTATTCTCTATTTGTTCCATGTTCTTATGCAATCTCTATTAATATGTTTTGTTTTTTCTTCATTCTTTTGTGTTTTTTAACTGCAATTATAGTACCATCTAACTGTAGATGTGCCTCTAAGTATCATATGGATAAGTAAGAAAAAGAAGAAAGATGACATTGTGGGATACCTTGTATTCAAATCCAAACCCAAAAACCTAGAAGCTCAATTGTCAAATAGCAAATATTACATTTGTGTGTGCATTGATCTCTAACTGTTTGATGTGTATGATCAGGAGCCATAGAGATGTTGAAGCAATTCAGAGTGTGGCCATACAAGGAAGGATTGTTGCTGCTCTTTTATTTGTTTACTTAAATTGTATGCTGTTCATTGGTGACAGAATCTGTTCACCCCTCTTTGGTGTAATTACTTATTTAAGAAGAATAGACAATGATCTGTTCACCCCTCTTTGGTGTAATTCATATTTCTTTCTTAGAGCACTCTAAATAGCTTCTCTAATCCCAATTTGCCAATTTGGTTCCCTATAAATTTAGAGAAAACCCTCCAAAATTGAGATGCAATAGATTTCCTTCACATTCCGTAAACTAACATTGAGCTACAGCTCCAACGCGCGCGCGCGCACATATATATCTATAGGCCGGCACTGTAGCTCGCCTCATTCATTATTTTTATGCAAGAATTATTTCTTTTTTCCTTCGTCTTTTTTTGGTTTAAAAAAATATTTTGTTAGTTATTATTATTCACAAAATCATTCATTTGCAATCTCTTGCATTTCACACGACACCCTAATCGTTCCTCACCCCGAACGAAAGGATAGCAACACACTTTTCTTTTCTTTTCCAGCCAATAAAATGAATTTGGCCTCTCTTTTTTGTTTTTTAAATAAAAAATAGGGAAAAATATAGTTTACCCCACTGAAGTTTCAGGAGTTTTTTAATTTTAACCCAAAAGTTCAAAAATTGGCAATTTACCCCATTGAAGTTTCAAAAATTGACAATTTAAACCCTCTGTTTAATTTTTCCGTCAAAATGGACGAAAATCTATGAAATTACATCATTACTCTCAGGCATTTTTTTAAAAATTTTCGTCCAATTTAACGGAAAAATTAAACAGAAGGTTTAAACTGCCAATTTTTGAAACTTCAAGGGGGTAGATTGCCAATTTTTGAACTTTAGGATTAAAATTGAAAAGCTCCTGAAACTTTAGGGGGGTAAACTACATTTTTCCCTAAAAAATAAAATCTAACAATGGTGGTCGGCCAATCACCTCTTTTTTTCTATTATTAATTTTTTTTTTGTTATACATGAGGTGTCAAACGAGAGCTATGTGGCATACCGCTAATTAATTGGTTGTTAAGTTGAAAGGAGAACCTATTAGAAAATAGAAGAAAACTTAAGAACGTAATTTTCGAAATTGAATACCTAGAGATTAAATTGAAATCGCATGAAAACTTAAGCTCTAAATTTAATTTTTCCTATTAAGGTTTGTGAATAGTGATGAAGGAATGGTAAGATTTGGGAAAGAGAGAAGAGCTTTGCAAAAATTGAAGAGGCGAGCGAGTGAAGAGAGTCAGATTCTTTCAGAGTTAGAGCATGCACATTGGTTTATGTATATTTTTATGCAAAATGGTTAATCATAACCCACTTTATCTAATTTAGATAATTTCAAAACCCCTTTTTTTTATAATGCCCTTAAATAATAGTCTAATTTACATTTTCGAAATGTTTTAGTGTTTAATTTGCATAAGTTAATTTTGTTTTAGGTTCTCTCTCTCTCTCTATCTCTGAGTAATCAAAACTTAGAGTTTTCTAGCTAGAAAATGAAAACACGTTTGAAGTTAAAGAAATCTCAGGTTTTTCGTTTGCTATATTTGACAAACCAGATCTAATAGTATACTAACTAGACGTTTATATAAACTAGCGTATTCTTTTTCTTTTATAATTTAATTTAAGAACTCTCTCATGAATATTCTATTTCGTCATGCTTTCTTTTCTTTTCTTAATCATTTGCTTAATTTTGTTGTGTGAAATTTTATCTGTTGCTTTGTTACATAAAAAAAGAGAAAAATTTGAGACCTATCAAGTTGCAAGTGGATCTTAAATTAGTGATCCTATGAGACTTGACAAAATTTTGCATATTTTGTGAATCGAAACGATAGTTTACTATTATATATTACAATCATAGTAATATTACACATTTGATAACTTACAACAGATCACACAAGAAAACATGAATTGCCATATTATTCGGAAAGGAAAAAAAAACCCTCTTGAGTCTCCAATCAACTATATATATCAACTATTTATGTCAGCACTAATGATTTTATTTTATTTTTTTTTTTTCTTTCTTAATAAAGTAGAACCACTACACCTGCTTCTAATTGGTATCTTATAATATTCTCATCTATCCATTAAGTTACTCAGAACCTATAACATTTCTTTGGCATTTTCAGCTTTTCAGATAGTGAGTTTCTCATGAATTATGTTGTGATATATATCAACTATTTATGTCAGCACTAATGATCTCCGGTTGTTCTTTTCTTCTACCAAATACATACTTCGTGATTGTGTCTGTTGAAGACACAAAAGACAAACATGCACCATCTCTAGAAAACAGACAAAGTGAACTCTTATAGTAAGTGCAAATTTTTGTCTCAAAAAAACAAATCAACGGGCAGAAAACTAAACAAAACAATTAAGCAAAAGCAAATTAAACATTTATTTATTTCTTATGTTTTTCACAAAATCATTCTCAAGGGCATTATAGACAGAATCAGAATCATGTTGTGGGTCTAAAACCAATACTCAAGAGCGAATCATTTGGGTACCACACAGCGGATGCTGATGAAAAAGAGACAACTGTTTTCACAATTTGCCGGAGGAATATTCCTATTCATATTTGATGCCAATTTGTGATGTGTGTATGGTTGCTTGAATCAGCGGTACACAATTTCTAGAGTCGTTTGGATGTGTAAAGATGTGTACAAGAATTTCAAGCAAAACAGAGAGATAGTTTGAGCGAGATAGAGATTGATGATGAATTTTGTTCCCACACATAGCGAGAGTTTCCTATCATTTTTTTTTTTTTTTACTATTCTAACAATTTCTTTTATGTTATATATGCGAATGATGGTTAAAAGAAACAATCTACAGAAAATAGTCTTTTCCTACTTTTTTTTTTTTTTTTTTTACTTTTATAAATTTTACATGTAATAAAGAGAGAAAGAGTTTCCTATTGATGTTTTTTATAAGAGATAGAGAGAGAGAAAGGATAAGAGATATAATGATTTTTTAGTTTACAATGTTGAACATTGATAGGCTTTTTTCTGTGTTTAATGCACATTGTTTACATGTTTAATTGACCCACAACATTGCGTAGAAAAAATCAAAGCATAGAAAAAATATATATATATTGATTGACGACATTGGCTTTTAGGGTTGTATATATTATATATAGACTATGATTTTTTCCTTCAAAGCTTTTATGAGGTTATATCAAATTAATTTTTGGGTAGCCTATCAGTTAATATAAGAAATACGCCATGTGTGAGTGTGATAATGTGTTCTTTTTATAGTCAAGAATATTTACAATACTCATTTAGGAACTCATAAGATTCCTACAATTGGTTTTCTACGGTGGGTGTAGTTAAAAGGTTGTTTTGAATGACTATATTAACCAAAAAAATATTTATAGTTCCTTCCGTTTTATACATCTATGAGAACAAATATTTAAGAGAAATGATAAAAATTATTATCTCAATCATCTTTCAATTATCTCCGTATAGTGAATGGGTGAATCTACCATTGAATTTTTGTGAAACCCACATGAGTCTACAAATCCAATGGTGGATCCACTAAATTTACAAAAAGAGAAGGTTAAAAGACGGTTGGAAAAATGATGTATTTATAAGGATTAAACTTTATAAATTTTTAAATTTAATTCATATAGATGATATGCAGGTTTTTGCTATTTAGTAAAGAAATATGTTCAAAATGATTTTATGAACATTTCAAGTGACTCACAAGAAATATTTCCATATTTCAGCCATTGGAATGTTTTTGAAATGCTTCACGTATGTATATTCCTCCTTATGTTCTCAATTTTGTACTCGCTCGCCTGAAGTCATGCCGTTCTTAGATGTCAATAAATTACTTTTATGTTCTTCTCAAGATTAATTTCATGAGAGAGTATCAACCCAAATAACAATGTAGATAGTCCCCCCGCCCCCACCCCATTCCCCAGCCTCTCCCCCACCAAAAAAGGAATCCCATAGCTTATTGAGTGCATACTGTGTAGAATCTTCTACATTAATATACACTATGTACCACCTTAAGGCACCCATTTTCTTATTCAAAAAGATCATTCTTCTCAAGTCAAGATTCAAGAAGTTCAAAGATGTTGATACTATTCAACAGCTACAATCAATTTGTTTCGAAGGGGTATCAACCCAAATAACAATGTAGATAGTCCCCCCACTTCCTACTCTCCAGCCGCCACCCTCCACCCCATCCAACAGAAAAAGGAATAGCTTATTGAGAGTATACTATGCAGAATCTTCTATAATATGTACTATATCCCACCTTAAGGCACCCATTTCCTTATTCAAAAAGTTCATTCTTCTCAAGTCAAGGTTCAAGAAGTTAAAAGATGTTGTTTTAGCCCACATGTTAGTTCAGGTAAGTTTATTGTACTAAAAACAAAAAAAAAAATGTAGGGGATTGTCCATCTGAAAGTTTATCCAAAGAATCGAACAAAGAAGAAAGCAAACAAAACTGGTAAGGGGTGACAAGGGCAATTTGGAAATTTCAAGTCAAAAATCTGTATATATGTGTGGATCACGTGCACAACTTTCCATCTATATCAACGGCAAAATCTAACAGATTGTGTAAATTGTAACATAATGGTAGTTTGAAGAGGCCAAGTATCAAAAATTGAAGTTTGGAGGCATCTTTGCAAAAGGGAAATCAGCTTGGGGGAACCAAGTATAGTTTCACTAAAAAAATAACCACCTAATTGATCTAATTAGGAATGGGGAAAAACAAGTATCAATTCAACCATGTGAAGAATTCTTCACAATAACATGTTGAAAAACAATATATTAATAAACAAAAATAAGAAGGACGACAATTATCCTATCAAAGGTAGGTTCTTCGATTGTGATCTTGGCCAGCAAATTTCTTACACTGGAGAATACACCATTAAAAATGTCATGAAGTAGCAAATAATATATGTATATGTAATATGTGTAAGGTAAGGTTTTAAGCCTCAGGCATTTGCAAGTTAATTTCAGCTTCTAGACTGACATTTATTCAAAATTTTAATTTTACAAGGTATGCACTTAATCTTTAATGTTTTTAACTTAGTTCCAATTAAGTGTGACCAATATATAATAAGCCAGAAAAGAGGTTGCAAACCTCTATCCAAAGGTGACTAAATCAAAAAATTCTGACCATTCAGTTTTGATGATTCCCAACTCATCTAGTAACCTTGTATGCCATTAATCTTTAAGCTTTTAACTTATAACTTAGTTCCCAATTAGGATTGAACAAATTAGGTTACTAAATCAGAAGATTCTGACTGTTCAGTTTTAATGATTTCTAACTTATAACTTAGTTAATCACCTAATTTGTGGTAATAAACTCAGGATTAATAACTATTTTCATGGAATATTAAAAACAAAAATCCTGAGTTGCAGAAAACAATTGGGAGACTGAAGCTAAATCATGTTGAGGATGAGAAAAAAAAAAAAACATGTCCCAAATAGTTCAGGTACCAGAGAACAATGTCAGAATAATCAATAGTAACCCAGGCAACTGCTATGTAAACATATCTCAATTGTTGAATGGAATTTGCAAATCTAGGATTAACTAAAAAAATCCAAGTTCCCAAGAACTTAAAAGATGTTGTATTAGCCCACATGTTAGTTCAGGCAAGCATAAAATCCTAAAGCTGTGGTACTTGAACATGTTCCATAATAAGTGCAATATGAAGAAGCCATAATAAGACCTTAGTTCCATATTTTGGAGACGGATTCGTTCAACAACTAGATCATCACCACATGCTTCAGAGTTAATATCATCTTGCTTCTTTGGATCTTTCCTTGTGTTTTCCAATTGACCTTTCTTTCTTTTCCAGCCACCAGAAAAGGGAAAAAAAAATTGTGTGAAGCAGGTTAAAATTTAAAACAATGAGAAATTAAATTCGAATTAAAATCACTTCACATAATCTTGCAAATTAAAAGCTTATGAACCATAATATTCGTTTACCGACGCAGAGTAACGCTATTTACTCCAATAGTGCTAATGATACCAAAAGGTGGGAGAACCATAAAAAAGCTATTTACTCAAGGACAGCCACAAGTAACCGGAGAAAGAAAACCATAGCATCAACAATTAACATAATGTGTTTAGAAGAAAACACAATCAAAATAAAGATGCCCACAAAAAGAAATCAATATCATGCCTACACCCAAATAATAAACATCTCCCTCAGGCTTTAAATTTACTTCTCTAGAAATTGATCCTTTAGGCTTTTGCATTTTTGGTTTACAAGGAAGAGAAAGAAAGAAAAGGAAGAAAGATGCAGACATGGGGAGAGAAAACTAAAAAAGTTAAGGGAAGAGCCAAACTGCAAAAAAGGGAAGGAAAGTCTGAAGAACAGTAATGAATAGGTGAAACAAAACCCTATAGAATTAAAATTAATTAGGTTATTACCAGGGGCGGAGCCCGGGGAGGTTCCCACACTTATGGGTATAATTTTTTTCGCCACTGTGGTTGCCCACCCTCAACCAACCATCAGGGCAATTTACATTGCCGGAAGGAGCAAGACTCACGAAGAAGATGATTTAGAATTTTAGTTTGAGTCTTTCTGAGATTTAAAATTTTAGGATGAAGAAGATGATTGAAACGGGGCGTTTAAAATCCATGAAGAAGACAATTAAAAGCTAAATGCACCGTTTTCATTAAAGCTCCTTTAAACGCAACGTTTTCACTAAAGCATGAGGATGCACTTTAACCTTCAGTGTTAGAATTTTTTATTTTTTATTTTCCTTGGCACTTGGCAGCTTGAGACATGAGAGAAACATGAGGCGCCGCGTGCATTCTCATGGTTGTTAATTAATTATTAAAAAGGGCTAATAAAGAAAAGAAAGAACACGGATTTTCTGTCTTCTCTCTCGTTTTTCTCTCTGGGATTAACTAGGGGTGAGGTATTAGTCTCCATTATTGTAAGTGGAGGGTGTAGGAGTTTGCTTCGTGTAGGGTGTATGTAGGTATGGATTCGGATCTGGAGAAATTATGGAGCAAGATTTCTTTGTCCGAGGGTGAGAAGTGTGGGATATCCGTTACGGAGGGTGAAGTGGTTACTGTTTGGAAGATTGGGAAAAGATGCTTGATTGGCAAGATAAGACCTGAAAAACCTATAAATCGTGAAGCTTTCAAATATGTTTTGTCAAGGTTATGGCACCTGACAGGATCGGTGGTGCTTAAGGAGTTGCAAGATTATATTTGACTTTTTGAGTTTGCTTCCTTCTCATAAAAAAATAAAAAAATAAAATTACTTCATGTTCACCATTTCACTAAAGCTTGAGGCGTGGCAGTGTGAGATACATGATTATGAAATAGACATATAAAAGGAAAATGCTAAAAAAAGTTGAGAAATGATAGGGTTCTCAAATTTTTCTTTATATATATATATATATATATATTGGTTTTCAAAAGTGTCACTACTCATCATCTCATATGATTTATTATAAATTAAGGCACGAGGAGATAGAATGTTGACACATTACTTATAAATCAATTTTTTTTAAAAAAACCAAAAAAAAAAAAATTGAAAAACCTAACATTTCTCAAAAAAGTTTAAAGCCTAAACTGTTGTGATTTCACAATTCGCAAAGTTTGATACAAGTGCCACGACAATTTCAGTCTTTCATATTTGCGATTTGCGAATTGAGTCAGTCAAATTCTTCATCTTCAAGCCATTTAACAACTAAATTCATATACTTAATTTAATTATTGTTTTTGAGAGGTGAACAATAAAGAGACTTATTAGAAAATAGTAAAAAGTTAGTCATTTTTTTTTATATAATTTCTTTCTTGAAAAGTCGAGACAAATTCTGAATTATTACTACGTGTTACGTGCTTGAGTCCTCACTATTAGCTATGAAAAAAATTATGCAGCAATTTCAAAGTATTAAGACTTGCAATGCCTTCTAAATAATAATTAAATTTGGTTGAATTATTTATTTATTTTGTTTCTTATACTTTCTAAAATAATAATTAGGTGGTAATAAGTTATTACCATTCCTCTTTTGTGTCCTTCTTCAAAATGAGGCCTTTCCTTTGTGTACCTTAAAAATAAAAAATAAAATTTCTGGGCATGGTCTAATTAGCATGAGGGTACATGACTTCCCACTTCAACCATAAATATTTTAACACGAATACAAACAGTTGAATAGCAATTTTAGTGAGCTTTTTAAATAAAAGTTCAATTTAAAGTTTTTCTTTTTTTCTTTTTAAATTTGAAAATTCATTTTTTTTTTTTTTCTTTTTTTATAGAAAACTTTGACTTCATTTCATAATCAAATCTAGAGTACAAGACTCTAAACAAAAAGAGCAAAATGCTCTAAAGTTACAATAGAATAAATGCTACTGGGAATCTCCTCTATCCAAACTTTTTCCATTTTTTCCTGTGCTGCAAGTTTTGCCAGACCATGGGTTGCCTCATTAGCTTCCTGCTGGACAAGCAACACCTCCCATTTTTTGAATCCAGCTAAAACTCTTATGATATCCTCAATGATTTGTCCATAACTACTACACATAGAGACATTAACATTTATAGCCTTGACCACCACTTCAACATCCCCCTCAAAGATGATATTCTGCATCCCCAAATCTCTGCAAAATTCCACTGCACATAGAGCCCCCATTGATTTTGCTGTGGTTGGCTCAGGAAAACCTTCTCTAGTGAAGCTTAAAGCAGCACTTACAAGCCCCTGAGAATCCCTGATAATAACCCCTATGCCCATTCTTTTTTGTTCAACATTCAGAGCAATATCTCAATTAGCCTTAAAAAAATCACCCAAAGGACGTGTCCATCTTGCCGGAACTACAGCACACGTATTTGAGCCCAACACGTTCTCCTTCATCATTGTCCTTCGAAATTGGTTCAGCATTTCAGCAGCTTGTGTAGCAAGTTGATTTGGGTGAAGAAACTCACCCCCGTGAACAGATGTGTTCCTTCTTGCCCATATACACTTTGCTGTAATGGCAAATAATTCCACCTCTTCCTTACTGCATCGGGTTAATATGTACTCAAAAATCTCAGAAAACAAAATTCTCCCACAATTGCTCTTATGAAATTTTTGTTCACTCGCCCCCCACACATCTCTAGCTGCCAGGCATAACCACAATACATGTGCCACCGTTTCCTTCTCCCCATAGCAGAATGGACACAACTCATCTTTCACTACACCTCTCTTAGCTAGGTTGCTCAGAGTGGGCAAAATATCATTGCACGCCCTCCACATAAAGACCTTCGTTGCATTAGGAACTTGAAGTTTCCACATAGCCTTCCAAATAATATCATATCCTGAAGGTTGAGATTCTTCTCCAAGGCTAGCCATAATTCTATCTATCCTTCTCCATATAATAACCACTTTTTACCGTGTACTCCCCAGTAATCGTGGCCTTCCAAATCAACTTGTCCTGGACTTGATATCTACTAAGCGGAAGACTACAAATATAGTTTGCTTCTTCTTGCCAAAAAATGTCTCGAATAAGAGGGATGTTCCACCCCAAGGTACATGGATCTATCAAATCACAGACTTTTGCTCCCTCTGCCAAAACATTTCGAGGAGTTTGAATCATCGAAGAAAAAGTTTTAGGAAGCCATTTATCCCCCCAAACATTCACTGATTTTCCATCCCCAATCCTCCATACCATCCCAGTCGTGGGAGAAGGAGAACATACTAGTCAAGACAGTTGATATGTTGAACGTGTGCTTTGGTCAATATTATTAGATACTTGTATGATAATATTGTCTACGACCCGATTTTTAATTGGTTAATGTGTATGTGTTTCTAAATATGATTGATCATGTATGCTTTCTAAAAATGATTTTTTTTAACATCCAGCTCATAATTAATCCAATTGGGTCCATCATCTATGCCCCAACCCTAAAAATCATATTGTTTGAGCTAAAAAGGCCTAAAGGCAGAGACAAGGCTAGGAGTGGAGAAGACTGAAGAGCCCATTGCAGCATTGGATCATATGAGATTAAAACTGACATGAGAGAGAGAATGAAAGAGAGAGGGAAACAAAGAGAGAGAATGAAAGAGAGAGGGAAACAGAGCGAAAGAGAGAATGAAAGAGAGATGGAAACAAAGAGATAGAGATAGAATGAAAGAGATTCAGAAAGAGATTAACCTAGATGTTGGCTGATCGGAGCTCCGGTGGACGCTAAGCACGGTTGCGTGAGAAATTGAGAGCTCATCAAATTTAAAAATGACTGTTCACTCACCTATTACTTAAACAAATATAATTTTTCTCTCCCTTTTTGCTCTTCGTTTCTTTTTTTTTTTTTCTTTTTCTTTCTCAGGAAGAAAAAGAAAAAAAACCTAATAATATTTAATAAGTTATCCTGTTCACATTATGCATGATACCATATGTTTAATAAGTATTAACATATGGGGAGTTTCCCCTCACACTTTTTGGGGAAGAAAAAAACCTAATAATATTTGTTTAATCATACTTTTTGGGAAAGAAAAAGAAAAAAAAAAAAAAAACGAAAAGCAAAAAGGAAGAGAAAAATTATTTGTTTAATCAATAGATGAGTGAATAGTAATTTTTAAATTTAGTGAGTACTATTTACCTCACTACTTTTTTTGGATTAAAATAGTGAGATGAAAATTTAGGCCATTTTAATTAAATTACCACATCAAAATAACAAAAAAATAATTTTGGTAATACTGCAATATGAGTGAAAGGTAAAAAGGGAAAGTAGAACAAAAACGTTTTGTTCTTTCAAAATCTCAGCTACCTTGCTGATGAAAAAGAAAAGAGAAGAAAGAATAAAAAAAAAATTGCCATGTGGAGGAAAAAGAGGAGAGCAAAGTGTCGTCTGTTGCTTCATTCATTAGAGTGTTGTCTTTTGCTATGTTAGACTTTTCTTTTGTCTAACAAAGCAAAAGACAATAGACAAATCATCCTACTACTTAAAAGCTAATTTGTCTTGTCTTATCTGCTACAACATCAAAGTAAAGCAATGATTATTTCTTATCTGCAATTTTAGATACTTTAATTTTGTTTTTGTTTTTGTTTTTTTTTTTGTGTACTTTTTTTTTTTTTTTTTTGAAATACTAAATACTAATATATCAACCATTGTACATACTTATGAATTTAAATTTTGATAGATATGTGATACCTATATTATGTTATAAAAATATTTCAATTCTATTTGGAATTGTGTTTATTATAAACTTTGTACATAGTATATAAAGAGAAAATATATATATATATATATATATATATATATATATATATATATATATATATATTGTCATTGCATTTTAGTTCGGCCACTCTGTTCTTTAGACTACCTTCATATATATATATATATATATATATATGAAACGACATTTGCCAATCACACTTGCATATTATAAGATCAATCCGGCACCAGGAAATCTTTTGGGAGGGGGGTGTCGTAAACGACACCTCCCACCACGGCACTGTTGTTTATGTGTAAAAAATAATAATAATAATAATAATAATAATAATAATTGATATAGGGAAATTAAAAAAATGGTATTAAAAAGTGAAAAATTTTATTTAGTAGTAATTTTTTTATTTGAATAATAATAAAAAATAAATTATGTGATATAAAAAATAAATAATTTAATATAAAAGTACATTTTTTTTAAAAAAAATAATAAAATGAATAATATGATGAAATTTGAGAAGATGGGGTGGAGTTTAACAAACAAAGCCTTTGTTCAAAAAGATGGAGCAAAACCATGAAAAACACAGAAAGAAGCAGTACAATAATGAAGGCAATTTGTATGGTAGCTCTTTAATGTCATTAAAAGTTGCTTTGCACCACAGCTACCAATTCTGGTGCTATCTGACCGTTTTTTTTTTTATTTTGCAAGTGTTAACGCTCATTTTAAGAGTGCTTGTAGTTCAATTTTTAAATTTTTTCTATTTATTGATATGACAAAAAGTCTCTTCTTCAGTAGCCAACTAAGTTATGTGTATTGATGCATGTGCCTTTCACGAATAGTACATTTGTCTTTGTTGAAGAACTAAGAGATTATTATTTTGTGCTTAGTGCAGTTCGATATTAGGTCTCCCCACCGTATGAGATTACTGGATAAGAGGTGCTTTTATACGGTCTAGTAGAAAACATAACCAAATTCATCCAATAATCTCATACGGTATGCAAGCACCTCTCATCCAGTAATCTCATATGGTGGGGAGACCTCATATCTAATTACACTAAATACAAAATAAAAAATTAAAAACAAAAGGTACACCGGTACCACAAAATAATAATCTCCTAGTTCTTTCTCAAAAAAATAAAATAATAATCTCCTAGTTCTTCTACAAAGACAAACGTACTATTTGAGAAAGGCACATGCATCAATACACATAACTTAGTTGGCTACTTAAAAATAGACTTTTTGTCATATCAAGAAATAGAAAAAATTTAAAAATTGAACTACAAGCACTCTTAAAATGAGTGTTAACACTTGCAAAATAAAAAAATAAAAAATAAATAGGTTTTATTTTGCATAAAACTCATCAGAATAAACAAGAAAAATTTACTTACTAGGGTCGTCTTTCTAACTTTCCCCACCATTGTAGCTGGTATGAATTGAGAAGCGTTCAAGAAATTTGTAGGAATGGGCGGAATTTGCAATAGGCAATGGCGTGATAAGGGGCTACATAGCCTATATATATTGCTGAAGAAGATTAGAGCAAGATCTTAATTTGTAGAGATTTTCGAAAATTTAGACGGTTTAGTTGAACTTAGTTTTCGGAAAGTTGATTTGCATAGATAGATTTTAGTTGAACCCACTCTCTTATATTTTTTCTTTGAATTCTGTTTTTTTTTTTTTTTTTTTTTTTTTCTTTTCTCTTAAGTGAGAATTAATATTATGTTAAATTATTAATCACAACCGTAGGAAAACTTACATATATAATATGTTAGTCATATAATTAATTAAATCATATAGGATATTGTTAAAGAAGATCAGAGCAAGATATTGATTTGATTTAGGCGTGTTGATTTGCAGAGATTTTCGAAAATTTAGATGGCTTAGTGAACCTAGTTTTCGGGACGTTGAGTTGCATAGATAGATATTAGTTGAATCCATTCTTTTTTTTGAATTCTTTTTTCTTTTCTCTAAAGTGAGAATTAATATTATGCTAAATTGTAAATCACAACAGTAGGAACTTACATATATAATATGTTAGTCATATAATTAATTAAATCAGATATGATATTGTTGAAGCAGATCAGAGCAAGATATTGATTTGATTTAGGAGTGTTGATTTGCAGAGATTTTTGAAAATTTAGACGGTTTTAGCTGAACCTAGTTTTCAGGATGTTGATTTACATAGATAGATATTAGTTGAATCCGCTCTTTTTCATTTTATTTTTTTGAATAATTTTTTCTTTTCTCTTAAGTGAGAATTAATATTATGTTAAATTGTTAATCACAAGATTCACAACAGTAGGAACTTACATATATAATATGTTAGTCATATAATTAATTAAATCATATATGATATTCCTGAAGAAGATCAGACCAAGATATTGATTTGATTTAAGAGTACGTGTTGATTTGTAGAGATTTTCGAAAATTTAGACTGTTTAGTTGAACCTAGTTTTGGGAATGTTGATTTGCATAGATAGATATTATTTGAATCCACTCTCTTTTATTATTTTTCTTTAATTCTTTTTTCTTTTATCTTTTGTGATAATTAATATTATGTTAAATTGTTAATGACAACAGTAGGAACTTACATATATAATATGTTAGTCATATTGATTGAAATTTAAGAAGAAAATCACGACCTTTTAACTAATTTACAGATACTGAAACGCAATTGTTCAGTTCTTCTCGCAGTGCTTTCTTACAACGTTGGGATATATATATTTTATAAAAAAAATCATGCTGATAATACTAATTAAAAGCATGCTGAGAAAACTTAATTAAAAGATAACGAAAAAAAAAGGAAAAAAAAAAAAAAAGAGCAATTTGTTTGATCATTAAAAGACTACTTTGTATATATTAATTAGTTAAAAATCAATAATAGATGAAAATGTAGGATTGAGTTCTAAATATTGTTGACTAAAAGCTAAGTAGAAAGTTAGTTAAGAGTGTCGCATAATATTGTTTGATGAATTTTTAATATAATTATATTAGTTTATATATATATATATATATATATATATATATATATAAAAGATGAGACAGTCGTATGTTGATATGACTATCATATTTATGTTTTTTAAGAACATGAGACAATCAGATTTCAGTATATATATTCTTTTTAAAGATGTGAAGATCAGATTTTGATATGATAATCTTAATTTTTTTGAATGATCGGACATTTAAATTTTGATCTAATCATCTGAATTATTTATTTTAATATATCATACGGTCAAGTGTCATACGGTCTTAGACTCTCATATGGTGATGATATAAATCATATAACTCAACCACCAAAAACATTTATTCCTACTTCAAAAAAAAAAAAAAAAAAAAACATTTATTCCCTTAAACGTAAAACTTCAGATTGTAATTTTGCGTTTGGGAGTGCGTTTTTTAAAAAATAATCTGCGATTTTAAACCAAATCGCAATTTTAGGGTGTTTGGGATTGCGATTTTAAAAACGCAAATTTTAAAATCGCAAAAAAATCTGCGATTTTCATAAGCTGATTAGAGGGTGCTTATTTGAAAAAGTGCGAATTTAAAACAAAATCACAATTTTTATTAAAAAGATATTTGGCGCAATAGTTACATTTTTTAGAACGGGAATGAAAAAAATACCAAGAATACCCACCTAAAATATATTAAAACCCTTATTTTCTCTTTTTATTTTTTTCTTCATCATCTCTGTCTTGTTCATCCTTATTGGTAATTTGGTCATGAAACCACAATTATATGCTAATGTTATCCAAACACTCAATTGATAAAAAAAGTACTTTTTAGTATGTTTTACCAAACGTCTGTGCGATTTTAAAAAGTAGCGATTTTAAAAACACAATTTTTAAAAATACAATTTTTAAAATCGCACTTATTGAAATCGCACTCCCAAACAGGCCCTAAGATGTTTTCGTATGATAATATGAGGCATTAAAATTTTGAAATTTATGTTAATTTATTTCAAAATATCGCATTAATTAATGACCTAGACATAAAATTATTCTTGAATTACATTAAACACATTACCTTAAGAAATTGAATTAACCAAAATAAATACAAATTTAATGTATTTTTTTATTTCAAATATTATTTGATAAGAATTATAAAGAATCTTGACCAATGTAAATATGAGAAAGCTAATAAAAAAAAAATTCCATCTTTCAAATAAAATTTGAATTTTTAATTGAATATTTATTACCAAATTTTCCTTAACTATCCTTAAATGTGCATAATAATTGATCAATGTTTAAATAACCTAAACATAAAATTATTTTCTTTGAATTGCATTAAACACTAAGTTAATAGTAATTAATGCTAAAAATAAAAAAATGGTGCGTTTTGGTATTGTCTAATTAAGGATTTGTATTTAAATCACCTAAATTCTCGTGAAAATGCATTGAACCGTTCAATTTTTTTTTTTTTTAAGTGTGAGCCATTGATGCGTGATGGTGGGATACGCAAAAACTCAAAATGCAATAATCTCATGTCCCGCATGTCCATCACCGCACAAAGATCCAACGATTTCATGTAATCATCAACTAAGATCTTTTATTCTATGGTTCGGATCAATCATTGGGCGACGTGGAGCGTAATTGCGCGTGGAGAAACCCACAGTTAATAATTTCTCTGCGCCTGACGCTCACACTTACCGAGGCCAAAAATCACATCTTTGATTTTTAATATGAGCCGTTAGATTATTTTATATTTAATCTGAACCGTTGGTGAAGGGAAAATGGGATCCAGGTGTAGGCCACCTCATGTTGTGCAAATTATATGGTGCTTTGAATAACCGTGAGCTCAATCTTGTAGATTTGATCAAACGATTTAAGTTAACTCTTGAAATTGATTATCATAATTAACGCTCAAGATCACAACATCCAGTCATTTAAGCTATACACAGTCATATTGAATCATTAATATTTAAGCTATTTCCAAAAATTAAGTTTTCTCTCGCCACTTTTCCCTTCCCAAAATGCCCTTTAATTTTAAACCTTGTTCTTCTCATCTTCCCTATTTTCTTACTTCAACCTTAGGAATCAAACCCTTGAGAACTATGGAAGTTACTCATTATTGGGAAGGTAAGGAGAGAGAGAAAGAAACAATGAGAAATATTAGGGACTACATTTTTCCCTCAATACATTTCCTTTTGCTAATGGTTTATTTATACAAGTAATTATACTAGCCGTTATATTGTAGTCATTGCTTTGTTTCTTTTTCTTGGTTTGTCTCCTTGTTTTTCCTTTTGTTGCTTTGTCTCATTGTCTTGTATGGCTTAATACTCCACCTCGAGATGAACGGTCCGATACGATTGTGGATCTTGGACCTCTTGAACAATTGATAACTATGATTGAAACTTGGGGCTTGACAATTGTGGCCTTCAAATTTAACTTGATTTCGGCAATTTTAGTTAATAGCCCGTATTTGAACTTTGGCCTTCAAAAATTCTGACTCTGGCAATTGTAGCCGATAGCCCGTAATTTGGACATTAGCCTTCAAGTATATTTGGGCTCCTGCAATTTTAGCTGATAGCCCAAATATAATTTAGATCTCGTAAGGGACTTTCACTATATATATCAAAGACAATCAAGATTCACGGCTAACTAACAAAGGTGAAATTGGCTTCTTCTTGTTTCTTCTCTTCTTTCTTCCTTCTCCCACGACATCACTTCTTTCTTCCTTTTTTTCTTCTTTTTATTTTTCTTTCACGTTGCAGTGCCCTCTTTCTTCATTCTCTTTTCTTTTCTCTTCTTTTTTCTCACAGACTAACAAACTCACAAGCTAATTCAAACTACTCTCTTTCTCTCAAGAAAAAAGATGTTACCTATGCACACTACTGCGATGGGCTAATGCTGGCTAGCGGAGGGCCAGCGTCTTTTGGTTTCGAATGTAGCAGTTAAGCGGCGGTTGACCGGGAACAACAGGAGATGGCGAGGCGCATGAGGGCGCGTCAATGGACGGAATGAACTGATTCTGACTAGTTTGTGAAGATCGGCCGCCCCCGATCTGCGATCTAGTGGTCTGTCTCTGAACTGGTGACATTGCCGGCGCATGGTGGCATGCGGTGGCGCATGAGACACATAGTAAAATACTCAGCAGCGCGTGGAGGCGCGTGTGGCGGGGTTTGGTGATGGATCCTTCACATTTTGGAAAATATGAGCCTTGCAACCTTGTTTCTGAAATTATTTCTTTTTCAGATGAGGCTGCAATGAAGGAGTAGACAAATTATGGAACTATTTGTCCAAATTTGACCGAAAATGAGAACCACTATGACGGGTGGAAGAGGAACCGAATGAAGAAGACTTGAAGAAGATTGCTCAGTAGGAACACATGAAGACTGAGAGGCCATGGTTGTGGCTGTGGTGTTTGAGGAAATGCCTAAAAGAAGAGGTTATTTGTGTTGGTGGTGTGTTGTTTGTTGAAATGTTGAAAAAAAACAAAGATTAAAACACTGCCTATACGGGCTATGCTGCAACCAACTGAAGAGAAGAGAAAAAAAAAAAAAAAAAACCAGGATGTGTAAAAAAGGCATGAGCCAGCAGGCTTTAATACCATATGGAAGTTGCTGATTATTGAGAAGGTAAGGAGGGAGAGAGGAAGAAACACTGAGAAATATTAGGGACTACATTTTTCCCTCAACACATTTCTTTTCACTGATGGTTTATTTATACAAGTGATTGTACTAGCCGTTATATTGTAGCCGTTACTTTGTTTCATTTTCATACTTTGTCTCCTTGTCTTGTATGGCTTAATAAGAACATCCTCTACACCTGCCCTAGTTTGCAATGTTCTGCTTGATGTGATTCAATACTTGTGCGTCACTTAGTGGACGAGAAGACAAACAAGAAGAGGAAGAAACAGGGTAAAAAGACAAGGACCAGTCATCTTTCCCAGTTTCTAATTTTGAATTTCTTTTCTTACTGTTTGGTTGTCGAGAAAGTGGAGTTTCAATTTTTTTTAATTATTTAATAAAATGAGTATCAATATTTTTTTAATATTGAGGGTGAAAACTTAGGATCTATGGAAGATTTTTACCTCCCTCCGCCCTTGTCTTCAACGCTTGGGTATGAGTTTGAAACTTAGAGTGAACTTTCAAATAGGGGCAGCAGATCAGAAATCTCTTCGCAAGAGACTATAGGTTGTAGAGATATTCAAAATGAAGTTGAATGGATTGGGTTTTACAGTGTTTAATAAATGATTGAAAGAAACGACACCTTACCCCAAAATGAACAGCATTTTTTTCTCAAACGCCAACCCAGGGACAACATTTCCTCTAAACACGCATCCATTGCTAGCCCATTCCCAACATCTACACAACACGCTAGCATATATCGTTTTACATGGCGTTTTCCCTAACCGCTGGAATTGGAAATGCCTGGTTTATGTCAATTTTTTGTAGTGAGAGAAAACATTCACATGTGATGCGCACGTGATGGAGATTCCATTTGATTTAAAGAGATACTAATCGCGAGATGGAGATTCTGTCTTAGGGAATCGAGCAACCTTATGAGCGAATAACAGTGGTGAAGGACTATCTCCAGCCGTGATCTGGACGTGGAGTTTAACAACCGATGACAGGCAAATGTGAAAATAGGAGAGACGGACTTCCTTAACTGTTGGGGAGCAAGTGGGGATTCCCATCACAGAGGATGACATTGAGGAAACTTGTGCCATAGGGGCGAATTGTCTGGTTGGAAAACTTTGGGTAGAGAAAAAGGTCAACAAGGAGGCTTTCAAATCGGTTTTGTCAAGAATTTGGCGGGCAGATGGATGTGTTGGCTTCAAAGAAATCCAAGACAACCTGTGGATTTTTGAGTTCTCTAATGGGGCTGTTAAAGAGAGAGTGATGGCGAACCGCCCATGGTCTTTTGAAAGACAGATCCTGGGCTTAAACGAATTTGATAGGATAAACCCCCCGTCAAAAATGGACTTTACGCACTCACCATGCTGGATTCAGGTCCATGAAATGCCACTCTTGTGTATGTCAAGGGCCGTGGGAACAAAAATAGGGAAATCCTTGGGGAAACTGGAGGAGGTGGATGTGGCAAATGAAGGAGTATGATAGGGATGCAGTTTACGGTTGAGGGTCACTCTAGATCTTACTCGGCCGTTAGAACGAGGAAGAACTTTGCTATAGGGGCTGTCTTGTGAACCGTTCGAGGAAGGTAAATGTGCCAGAGGGGGAAAAACCGTGGGGAATTTGGCTTAGGGCTGAGGAGTCACGGAAGAAAACAGGCGGCAGTTTTTTTAGGGGTACCAGAGAAAGTGGTGCACCAGAATCAGCGGGGGAGCAGCCGCCGAAAGGGAAAGATGAAAACTAGTCCCATAGTGAGACTAATATGGCAAGTAGCGTCTCATATGGGAACCCTAAGAGTGTTCTCTCTCAACACATGGAAATCAATAATGAAGAATCAGAAACGGTCCCAAAGGAGGCGGTGATGTAGGATTCAAATGGAAAGGAAAATATGGGTCAAAAGAAGGAAAGAAAGGAACCCTTGCATGCTAACGTAGAAAGGATCTTGATAAGTGTCAAATATTGTATATTTGGACCCTTTAATTTACATTAGTTAATCCTTTAGTTGTGTCGTTATTTAATGTTTTATGTTAGTTTTTGTGTTTTTAGTGTTTTGTAGGTTGTTAAAGAGAAACTGCATCTTTAAAGAAAAGAAAAAAAAAAAAAAGTTTGGAAGAAAGCTTACTTTGAGAAGACCTAGATGATATGGTTAAATTTAGCACAATCATGGAAAGAATTAAATTGAAATTTCTCTAATTGGAGTCAAAATCGGATTGGATTCAAATTCAGATTCTGAACATGTCTCAGTATTTTGGCCATAACTTTTTGCTCAAGTATCGGATTGAGGTTACTATGCCAAAATAATACAGTTCATTGTGAAATATAATTTTCCTAATTTGAACGATTACTATGCCAAAATCGCCCCGCAATAAGAGGATACAAATCTAAACGAATCCTATTCCGATTTCAGACTTTTATTTTGAGTGGGAGACAGACCTCCGAATTATCTAGGTTTACTTGGGCTTCTAGGACTTTTCTAAGCCTATAAATAGACCTCTTTGCATTCAAGAAAAGGGACACAATTTCAGAGACTAGTTTTGAGATACAATTTTGGAGACAGAATGTAATCCACAGCTTTTCTTTTAGTTTAGTTTTTCTTTAGGTTTAGGTTTAGGTTTTAGATAAAGGTACATGGGATGGTTTTGATTAATTCTTTGAAACATAGTAAAACATACATAAGATTTAAATTGTGAGAACTTCGAATTAATATTGATGAACATAGAGTATGTTGTTATGATTCGATGAGTATGAATTCCGCATCCATAGTACCTTTATCTATTGATTTACTTAGTATATTTATTTTATGTTTAGTCATTTTAATTTTCAAAACTCAAAATTCAAAACTCTTTTTGAACTAGGTTAGGATTTAATTAGTTTAGATATAAATTGCTCTTTCAAAAATACAATTCTCTGTGGTTTCGATCTCACACTTGCAAAACATTATATTGCAAATGATTAGTGCACTTGTGAGTATTAAAATTTGCACAACAGATCCCGGTAAAGGCGCAATTTGGTATGAAGAAGGAGCGGGAAGGAAAAATAAAAGGAAAAGGCTCTTTATGGGTGGGTCAGCAAGCTGGAGTCAAAAGGGCCCTAGTGATGACAAAATGGGCTGGAAAAGAGGGAAAGGGCCGGGTTCATTCTCTTGATAATGGGTTGGCCCATAAGGGGCAAACTATAGTCCCAAACTCTGGAACCGGTCTTGAGCATGACAGGGGCATTACTGGGCCAAAGAGAAAACGTGACAGCGATGGTTTGACGGCTATGGAGTTTGGGTGTGGTATCTCACCAGGGGGGAGTGCACGGCATTGGAGGAGGAAGGCTAGGAATAGTCCAAGTCCTATTCTGAGGTTGAACGATGATGTCCAAAACCAAGGTGATGGATTGAGATGGGAAGAAGTCAAAACAGGGGAGCATGGCCCAAATACCATGGAATTGGTGGTGGCTGCGGAACAACCCTGTCAAACGCCATGATTCTTATCAGCTGAAACTGCCGGGAGCTTGGCAACCCCCGGGCAGTTCGGGACCTTTGCCTATTGGCAAAGGAAAAGAAACCCGACCTTTTGTTTCTCATGGAAACCAAAAGGTCACGTTATGAAATGGAGTGGATATGAGTACAGCTTGGTTTTACAAATTTACTTACTATTGACTCTGTTGGAAGGAGTGGGGGCCTTGCCCTCCTTTGGCAGGATGAATGTATGCTATCCGTGCAAAATTTTTCAAGGCACTATATAAATGCAGTGATCAAATTACCGGTGGCTGATAAGCGCCGAATGTTGCACATTTAAGCCCCTTAATTTACATATGTTAATTCCTTAGCATTGTTATTTGTTTGATTTTGTTTTGTTTTTGAGTTTCAGGTTTCATTTGACAAACCTTTGGAAATTGGGCTTAAAAAGACAAAAAGCTGAGCATTCTGGAACTAGGATCGAGCGCAGCACTCCTGGGATCGAGAGCACATGCACTCGAGCGTCTGCGGCTAAGGATCGAGTGCATGCTTGCGCTCGCGCGCACACCAGCTAGGCTCGAGCGCACTGCGCTTGAGCACACCAAATCTTGGATCGAGCGCACACGAGCGTACAGTGCACGGCAAGAATTCCTCTCCAGCATGGACTTGGATTTCAGTCTCCCAATTAGACTGGGAGATTGACCTCCGATTTTATGAGGATTTCTAGGGTTTTAGGGTTTCCAATTCCCTATAAATAGGGCTCTAAACATTGTAAACAGATATACCGCCTCTTAGAGCAAAATTCAGTAAATTGTCTTTGGAGCTTAGAAGATCATGAGCGGTTAAACCCCTTCGTGGGGTGTTGATGTAACCCTATCCAAGCACAATGGTTTGATTGTATTTAATTTCTAGATTTTCAATTTATGCATGTTGATTGTATAACTATGAGGATTGCTACAATTGATTTATGTTCTTAATTATTAAATGCAATTGTTCTTAAATTCAAAAATCAATATTTGTGAAATTTTTCTCTTGTCTTAGAAAGTATTTTACTTTTATTGAAATCAAATCATTCTTGTTTTTCAGTGATTATGAGGATGATGGTTATACAATGGGTTTAATTGACATATGATCAATAGGATTTGATAGGCCATGCCTAGGGAAGACGGATTGTACTACACCCTAGTTTAGTGTAATTTAGGTAGACAGTCTGTGCCAACCGAAGATGGGTTACACTTATTCATTGATTGTGTGTATCCTGTTAAAGAATTTGATAATTTATACCTAGAGAAGACGGGTCGTACCGCATCTTAGTGGTTAGGTGGACGATCCGTGCCAACCGAAGATAGATTATGCTTATTTTTTAATAAGGTAGTTTCTTGTTTATTTATAACATGCATAGAATGAATTTCTGGGATTAATTATGATTAACCATTGTTGTGCGGATAGAGGTGAGGTCAATATCCTACACTCTCTCTCTTATTTTAAATCTCTTTTATTTTTATGCACTTTAGTTCTAAAGAAAATCAAATCAATTCTCTTTTTAATTAAGTTAATTTTAATCTTTCGAATTTTGATAATAAAACCCCTGCAGTCCTTGAGGTTCGACACCCTCTCTATAGCCGTATCCTACAAAGATTCGTCCTATTGCGAGTGGTTATTTTTATAATTGATATTTTTGGTCACAAAAATACTACATCAGTGGCAGAATGGGAATGGAAGTTCATAGGATTTTATGGCCACCCGGAGATAGCAAAACGAGATGAAGCATGGAGAATCCTAAAGCATCTCAAATCATGTGCACCTGAACCACGGTTATTGGTTGGTGACTACAATGAAATTGTGGACCTCACTGAGAAATGGGGAAATGTTGGAAGAAGTGAGATTCAGATGGAGAACTTCCGTGACACATTGGAGGAATGCTAGCTTAGTGAACTTGGGTTTATTGGCCTAAAATTCACTTGGTCTAATGCAAGAGAAGATGGAGGCTTCACGAAAGAAAGATTAGATCACGCCGTTGCTAATGCAGAATGGTGTGCAATGTTCCCTGAAATGGATGTGCACATTTTGGTAGCAAGGTCTTCTGACTATGTGCCAGTTCTGGTTTCTTTTGATTAGTCCAGTCAGGAAAGGCGAACCCCAAAATTTGGTTTCAAGTTTGAGACAAAATGGTTGGAAGATGAGGAGTATTATCAGATATTACGTGAGGCCTAGCATAATGAGGACTTGCATGGGATCGGTGTGGAAGGAGTGGCTAATAAACTTAAGTATTGCCGTGGGCTGCTGTCCAATTGGAGTAGAAGGAAATATGGTGCCATGGAGAGGGAGTTACGCAAAAAAAGGGCCCTACTTGCAACTCTGCAGGATCATGAAGGGCCACAAAATCAGGAGGCTATAAAAGTTCTAAAACAGGAGATCGCATGCTTATTGAACCAGGAGGAGATCTCATGAAAAAAAAACGTGCTAAACAGGCTTGGTACACAAAAGGGGACCGCAATACCCCTTACTTTCATGCTTGGGCCAATCAAAGAAGGAAAACCAACAGAATAACATGTATTGCTGATGAAGATGGGCGAATGTGGACACAACCAAAGGAGATACAACAGGCTTTTATTCGTTACCATGCTAGGCTATATTCGACGGGTGGCTATGTGGATACTGAGAGGTGTTTGGGCGGACTGGACTTTCGGGTCCATGCAGATATGAACCAACATTTGATGGCAAAATTTTCGGCTGTGGAGGTTGAGTCAGCACTAAACAAATGGGCCCCCTTATGTCGCCTGGACCGGATGGATATGCAACCTGCTTTTTCCAGTAATCGTGGGCCATGGTTGGCAATGAAGTTTGTCGGAAAATTCTAGATTTTTTGAATAATGGTATTTTTTATCATAGGATTAATCATACCTATATTGCACTTATCCCGAAGAAGAAGAAACCTTGTTTTGTAACTGAATTTCGACCTATAAGTCTTTGCAATGTTTTCTATAAATTAAATGCAAAAGTTCTAGCTAATGAGTTGAAAAAGATTTTTCCCGATATAATATCTCTCTATCAAAGTGATTTTGTACCAGATCGCATAATCACTGATAATGTTTTAGTAGCGTTTAGAGCATTTCATTCAATGAATAGCAAGAAAAAAGGAAAAGAGGGATACATGGTGCTCAAGCTGGATATGAGCAAAGCTTATGACCAGGTGGAGTGGGAGTTCCTAGAGAAAATCATGATGAAGTTGGGATTTGACCCGAAATGGATTCAGTTGATTATGACGTCTGTCCGAGCGGTCTCATACGCAGTCTTAATCAATGGACAACTCCATGGCCATATCACCCCTACCCGGGGTCTAAGGCAAGGTGACCACCCACTTTCTCCATATTTATTTATCTTATGCGCATAGGGATTAAGCCACATGCTACGGAAGGCAGAGATAAATAAGACAATTTCTGGTATGCCTATTACTAGAAATGGTGTGCACTTAAGTCACTTGTTCTTTGCTGATGATAGCCTACTTTTCTGTAAGGCTAATATGAAGGAATAGGGTAAATGCAAGAGACTCTTGAAGGTTAAGAGAGGGCTTCTGGACAAAGACTAAATAGGGATAAAACCTCTATTTTCTTTAGTAAGAATACCCCTGCAGATGCTTGGGATAGACTTATCATTGCAGCAAGTGTGCCTTCGACTCAGTGTTATGAGACTTACCTGGGCTTACCAGCTTTAATTGGTCGGTCTAGAGTGAGATCTTTCAATAAAATTCAAGGGCGCGTTTGGGAGCGCATGAATGGGTGGAAGGACAAGTTTCTGACACTTGCTGGAAAAGAAGTTCTCCTCAAAGCCGTTATCCAGGCAATCCCAATGTATACTATGAGCGTATTCCAACTACCAAAAGTGCTTTGTAAAAGGTTAAATTCTATGATGATGAGGTTTTGGTGGGGACATAAAGAAAATCTCAATCATGTCTCTTGGTTGAGTTGGGAAAGAATGGGAATGGCAAAAGGAAATGGAGGCTTGGGATTTCGAGATATTGGCTGTTTCAATAAGGCGCTTTTGGCTAAGCAAGGGTGGCGACTTCTCCAACATTTGGACTCATTGGTGGCTCAAGTTATGAAGGCTAAGTATTACCCAAATGGGTCTTTCCTTCAGTCTTGTTTAGGTAATAACCCTTCTTATGCTTGGAGAAGTTTTTGGAATGCCAAGAATCTGTTGGAAGCTGGCTTGATTTGGAGAGTAGTGATGGTAAGTCTGTTAAGATTTGGGGAGATTGCTGGATACCTTCCCCACTGTCATACACTGACCAATCCCTGGTTAGTGTTCTTTCTCCAGAGGCAAAGTTAAGTGCACTAATTGATACTGATTTTCATTGGTGGGATGTGTAGCTGGTACATGAGATTTTCATGCGCGAGGAAGCTAAGAAAATCCGTAGTATGGTTATATGCCCTGCACGGATGGAGGATAAGCTGGAATGGGTTTGCACTAAGAATGAGAATTTTACTGTACGAAGTGCTTACCATTTAGCGAAGACTCTGACGAAAATGAAAAAGGGTTTATGCTCATCCATGGGGACTTCAGCTGAACTATGGAGAAATGTGTGGAATCTAAATGTACCAAGGACGGTGCAGTTGTTCATTTGGAAGGCTTGTCATAACATTCTTCCAAGCAAAAGGAATTTGTACAAAAGACACATTACTCTGGACTGTCTTTGACCAATTTGTGAGAAAGAGGAGGAAACAACTGGGCATGTTCTCTGGAACTGCCCAGCGGCAAAAGATGTGTGGCTAGAGTGCTCAAGGAAATTGCAGAAATGTGCCAGTATTGAAGGTGATTTTATGCTCATTTTCAGCAAACTTTCGGAGAGACTGGAGGGTGATGAGATGCAAGTTTTTGCAGCTGTAGCTCATAAAATCTGGCTCCGCCGAAATGCGCCTATTTATGGAGAAGGATTGACATCCCCTGCGGTGGTGATCAAACGAGCTTGTACCCAACTGGAAGAATATGCGCAAGCCAGGCCGACGCCAAATCCAAATGCTAGGGTCCCTGTTAATAATAGGAGTATGCAGCAATGGGAGAAGCCACCCACGGGAGTTACCAAGGTCAATTGGGACGCAATGCTAGACATGAAAAATAAGAAAATGGGTGTTGGAATCATTGGCAAAGACCACTTGGGGCAGGTGCTTGCTGTTTTTGGCGACATAAAACCTTTCATACAGGACTCTGCGGCGGCTGAAGCATGGGCAGCTTGGAAAGCGGTGGAGTTGTGTCAGAAAATGGGCTGGATGAAGACCCAGCTGGAAGGAGATGCTCTTGAAATCACTCAGGCTTTTAACAGAGAAGAATCATGGAGGGGCAGTAATGGGGTACTGGTGCAAGACGCGAAGCAGAAGCAGAGAAAAATTCTTGAATGGAAGATGGTCCACGTGCCCAGACAAGCCAACGAGGATGCACATATCCTTGCCATGTTTGCCTTATCTTTAAGCTACGAACAACTTTGGTTACAAGACTTCCCTGTCTGTATTCTCACACGTGTACTTGCCATGCAAGTTTCTTTATGATCAATGAATTCCTATTTGTTTCAAAAAAAAAAAAAAAATGGCGAGATGTTTTGCAAGAAAATTGTTGTTCAAGAAGGCTGAGTGTGGTGATAGATGGTAGATCATAAGGGCAACGTGTAAATGAGTGGTAGTTTGAAGGGGGAAATGAAATTAATCATTCACTTTTTCTCCCTATAGGTTGTCTCCCATGAGATATATATCAAGACCATTATGGCAGAGACATCACCAGAATAAGAAATATCTAAAACATACATTAAAAATCTTTTGAATTTTTTTCGAAAGTCTATGAGTTTTGTCTCAATGATAATTAAAATGATAACGAAAACTCTCAATCTCTAATTTTGACAGTTAAAAGTCCAAGTTTGGCTTTAGAACAAGTTATTCATTCCATCATATTTTCTATCCATCTCAGGCTAATAAAAACGAATTATGTGTATCTAGATCCATGTTGTCATACCAAATACACAATTATAACCGAAAAAGGTGGAGATGGGCAGTGAGAGTGGACCTCTGCACCCTCAACCATCGTAGAGAGAACGATAAAGACTAGAACTCTACCCCAGCACCTTTGTAGCGGTGGAGATTCATGCCCTAGAGGGGGTGGCTCCACCCGCATGTCACCCGCTATTATCTCCACACTACAAAAATTTAAGAGTTTAATGACTGTCATATTATGACGATTTTGCGGGCCAAAAAAGTCACTAGTGACATGTAACTAGTGACTTTTTGCAAATGGCAAAAAGCGCAAGACTAAAAAACCAAATAATGCCGTTTGAACGGTGCAAAACGGTATTATTTGTTGTCTTTTTAACCAAAACAGTACCTTTAATAAAAGAAAATGCTAAATAATATATCTCATTTAAGTCGCATCATAAAAGAAAATGCTAAATAGTATATCTCATTTATATATAATAATGAAAGCTCACTTTAATCAAGGTTTTATAAGGAACAAAACCTTGATTAAAATGTTGGATACATTTCGGGACGCACAAGGCCAAGCGTCCAATTTTATTGAATGCGAAAATAACACAAGGACCTCTATCCGTACCACTCTTCAACTAACTATTGACGAGATTGCAATTCACGCGAACTTCACCTTCATTTCCAGTAAGAACTCCGATGTTCCCAAGCTTTACCATTGCATCCGAAAACTGGTCCCTGAAGATATTGGGTTGAGACGACGCCATTGTATCCACCATGTGAGCGGTTCTCGGATCTGAATAGAGTTCTTGATCCGTCGTTAACAATCCTTTCTTCATCTGAAGATTTTTGTAATAAACAGTGTCAAATGTCTTCGGAGTTGTTACATCGAGATTAACAAGGTCCGTCCTGCGGCTACATCTTTTCTTCAACAAATTCATGTAAGTGGCATCGAGTGAGGGATCGGGCTTTTCGGATCCATTGAAGTTGTTGACTCTGTTTATAAATGCATTGCAGGAAGCACTCCCAATGGTGTGCACTCCAGAGAGAGTGACCAAATCTTGCATATCTAAACCTTTAGATTCGAAAAAATTGATTAAGGCAGTGACATTTTCGTGCCCATGAGGGACCATTTCGGCTTCTTTGTCTATAGAAACTGTCCCGTCCTTGCGCCCGAACGGGACTGGCCAGATGGGGCCATGGATAAAAAAGCTGGCCTCTCTCGCCGCGCCGACAAGAATGTCGGCCCAAGACTCAGTTCTTGGGCACCTCTTCTCGAGCGCTGCCTGGATTTCGTCGATCACATGGAAACCTCTCAGAGTACTGCTGACAGATGCTGTCCTCTCGCTTCCTGTAGAGTTCAGCAAAATGGATCCGTCGCATCCCTGTAATAATGCACAGACTTTTCTTTCTATGAATTACAAATATATACCACACAAGAAACTTAAGAAGATATACCAACATATCTACCTTTTGATTGATTAAAGCAAATTAATATGATATGCAAACTTGCCCCAGTATTCTAGTTGAACGATGGAATCCTTCTCTTTTATGGTGCTTTTCTTTGACAACCAACTTTTAGAGAAAAAATTTTGGAAGTGTAATACTTCTCTTTTGACAAATGGAGTTAATTATATATTATATATGAGTAATACTATAAATTACATTTTTATCGCATAATGCTGATGTAATAAACCTAATAAAGTCTTTCTTTCTTTTTTTTTAACAATAACTAATCTATGAGTTGGTTGATATTGACACGGTAGTCACTACAAGCAATATGGTCTTTAGCGACCAAACAAATAGCGGCGACCCCAAAGTCGCCACTATTGAGGGGTCATTACCGGCGACTTTTTTTAGTTGCCGCTAATGATCCATTAATAGCGGCGACCTGTGGGTCGCCGCTAATAGTCGACACTAAAAACCAAAAAAAAATTTATTTAGCAGCAACAACAATAGCGGCGACTATAAGTCGCCGCTATTAAGCATCATTAGCGGCGACTCTGCGGGGTCGCCGCTATTAAACAACAATAGCGGCCGATCCTTATCGCCGCTAATAATACACCAAACAGCGGCGACGTTAGGGTCGCCGCTGATGAGAGTCAACAGCGGCGACTCTGAACAGTCGCCGCTAATAAGTGGTCATTAGCGGCGACTCTACAGTTGCCGCTATTGACATAAGAAAAAATTAAAAAAATAATTAGCGGCGATAACAGAGTCGCCGCTATTGACAGAGGAAAAAAGTAATTAAAATTAATAGCGGCGACTTTTGGGTCGTCGCTATTGACACGGGAAAAGTAATTAAAATTAATTAGCGGCGACCCAAAAGTCGCCGCTATTAATGGGTCAGTAGCGGCGACTAAAAAAGTTGCCGCTAATGACCCCTCAATAGCGGCGACTATTGGGTGGCCGCTATTGACACGGGAAAAAGTAATTTCAATTAATTAGCGGCGACCCAAAAGTTGCCGCTATTAATGGGTCATTAGCGGCGACGTTTTTAGTGGCCGCTAATGACCCCTCAATAGCGGCGACTATAGGGATGGCCGCTATTGACACGGGAAAAAGTAATTTAAATTAATTAGCGGCGACTCAAAAGTCGCTGCTATTAATGGGTCAGTAGCGGCGACTAAAAAAGTTGCCGCTAATGACCCCTCAATAGCGGCGACTATTGGGTGGCCGCTATTGACACGGGAAAAAGTAATTTAAATTAATTAGCGGCGACCCAAAAGTTGCCGCTATTAATGGGTCATTAGCGGCGACGTTTTTAGTGGCCGCTAATGACCCCTCAATAGCGGCGACTATAGGGATGGCCGCTATTGACACCACCAAAAAAAAAAAAAATTATAAATATTGGGGCGATGCTATTGATCCTACATATATAATAGAAAAAATTATTTACCAAAAATTCACCTCGAATCCTCCGATAATATGTCATTATTTCTTTTATATTAATTATTGGTGAATTTTTTCTATTTTTCTATTTTCTATTCTTATTTTATATAAAAAATCAATATTTATTTTTTTCTTTTAAAGAAAACAAATTCTCCTATTAATTATTATTGAAGTTTTCTATTTCTTATTCTTATTTAAACGTTTGATCGAACAATTGACCGATCTTGGTGAATTAATTCGATTGATCGTGATAGGATCAAATGATTGATCAAACATCCGATCGATCCAGGTGAATTAGTTCAATTGATCGTGATATGATCAAATGATCGATCAAACATCGATCCTATGAATTAGTTCGATTGATCGTGATGGGATCAAATGTTTGATCAAGCATCCAATCGATCCTGGTGAATTAGTTCGATTGCTCGTGATAAGAACAAATGATTGATCGAACATCCGATTGATCCTAATGAATTAGTTCGATTGATCGTGATAGGATCAAACATTTGATCGAATCCTCCGATCGATCATAATGAATTAGTTCAATTGATCATGATAGGATCAAACGATCGATCATAATGAATTAGTTCGATTGATCGTGATAGGATCAAATGTTCGGTCAAACATCTGATTGATCCTAATGAATTAGTTCGATTGATCGAGATAGAATCAAATGTCCGATCGATCCTACTGAATTAATTCAATTGATCATGATAGGATCAAATTATCGATCAAACATCCGATCGATCCTACTAAATTAATTATATTGATCGTGATATGATCAAATGATCGATCAAGCATCCGATCACTCTTAATGAATTAGTTCGATTGATCGTGATATGATTAAATATTCGATCAAACATCCGATCGATCTTAATGAATTAGTTTGATTGATTGTGATATAATCAATTGATAGATCAAACTGGATACAATTAAAGGTTCAATCGAATACTCAATTGAACTGTAAGCTTTTTACATTATCTTAGTGCCTTAGTTATATTGATTTTATATTCTTTTTGAATTTTGTATTATTTTATAATTAATTATAAGATAAATATCAACTTAATGATCTTTATCATAAAAATTTATTAAACGGAAATTTTTAGTTAATATTATAATAATAAAAACATATTACAAGAGAAATTTTTTTAAAAAAAACTCTAAATAAATAAATAAATAAAAATTAAAAAATTGTAGGAGAAAGTCCACATAACCCCCTTAAACTACCACTTAATTGACAATGTCCCCCCTAAACTTTCAATTGTGACAATGTCCCCCCCAAACTACAAAAAATTGTCAATGTTCACCCCAATGACGAAATTTCCTATAGTAAAATATAAACAAAAATACTAAAACTTTTAGAAAAAATCTAAAACTAACAAAAAAAAATCCAAACTTGGCCAATTTTTTTTTTTTTTTTAAAATCAATTTTATAAGAAAAAAATTTTAAAAATTTTGATTTTGATTTTTTTATTTTTATAAATATTGAAAATTTTCGTTATTTTATTTTATTTTATTCTTGTTCTATAATTTTATTTAAATAAAAATTTATGTTTAAAAAAATAAAATTTTCGCTTAATAAAATGAAATTTTTTGTTTTTTAAAACTAAATTAAAAAATAGTTAAATATTATTTTTAAATTAAAATTTTCGTTTTTAAAAAAAATCAATTTTTTTTTTTGAATTTATAGAGATATTTTTGTCTTATTGAGAAATCTATAGGGGCATTTTTGTCTTATTGCTAGCTTTGGGGGGGACATTGTCAATGTTTTGGTAGTTTGGAAGGGACATTGTTACAATTAAAAGTTTGGGGGGGGACATTGTCAATTGGGTGGTAGTTTGAGGGGGGTACATGGACTTTACCCAAAATTGTAAGTATAATTTTAAAAAAAAAAAAATAATAATAATAATTGAGCTCATTAGTGGCGACTAAGGTCGCCGCTAATGAGTGCGCATAAAAAATTGGCGCCAGCTATTTATATTGGCGCGATTTCTTAAATTTTCAGACATGTTTTATTTTTTTTTCTTTTTTTTTTTTGGATCAAAATCCCTCATCGATCAGTACTATTTTTTAGAAAGCTCTGTTTTATTTTCAGCTGTATTTTTTATTTTTCAGACCTCCCCATCAGTACTCTCTCACTCTCACTCTCTCTCTCTCTCTCTCTCTCCGGCGAACGTTTCTCTCTCTCCGGCAGCTCTCTTTCCGGCGCAGCTCTCTCTCTCTGGCGCACTCAACTCTCTCCGGCAGCTCTCTCTCCGGCGCACTCAATTCTCTCCGGTAGCTCGATCTCTCTCCGGCGTACCTCTCTCCGGTATGAATTTCTCCTAAATGCTTGCCTCCCGGACAACATTCACTTTTTCTTTAGGAGTTAGATCACTACTTTTGTTGCTCTTCTAAAAATAGTGTATAATTTTTTTTACCTATTTTCTTCTTACTCATCTAGTAAATCAAAAACCTTATAATGAGATAATTAATTTAACTATACAAACGCAAAATTTGATGAAAAAGATGAAGTAATTACTTACGGGGCTGGACGGGCTGTCTTCCAAAAGGGTTGCTTGTAAGTTGTAAATCTCTGTGTGAGGAAGTGGTCGCATAATTCTACGAATTTAAGGAAAGGATTGGATAACAAAAGTGGTGATGCCTAAGAACTACATTCTCATTTTAAAGTGCAAGATGCTTAATTAATGTCGTGTGGTGCCTTGATTTTATTGCTTTCTTTTTTGTCTCTTTATTTACTTCATAGAGAAGTCTTGTTTCACTTTACCTCATGGTGAAGGCTTCCAACATTTGGGCATTTTATGAGAGCAAAAGCAGCAGCAGCAGCTTCGTGTGCGAGAGAAAAAGGAAAAAGAGTGACTTATAATGTCAGAGGCAACGTCTTTTGTGTGAGTGAGAGATACACCATTTTATTCTAGTTCCACGAGGAGATTTGGGTTGAACGTGGTTTTTTGGGTTTGACTGGTTTATTTGTAAATTTTCTTCAAGTTGTCTATTGTTTTGATAGTAACTTTGTTTTGAGTTGTCTCTGCCAATAGATATAAGTTACTAAAAATAGCAATTTTGCTGCAAAAAAATTATTGAGGATCCGAATCACAGGAAACAAACACACACACACAAAACATATATATATATATATATATATATATATATATATATATATACCTGGTGTTCACCATAATGGTCAAGCAGGCCAATGAGATCACCAACAATATGCATACAAGTGTAGGAACTGGGGCTGATTGGGGAGTCTGAGCCGCCATAACCTCTCAAATCAGGTGCCACCACATGATACCCCTGGTTAGCCAAGTGGGTTATCTGGTGGCGCCAAGAAAACCAGGTTTCCGGGAAGCCATGAAGCAGTAGAACAAGTGCTCTGCTATGTTTTGAAATTTGATATAAATAATGATGAACCCATTTCCATAATGGTATATATATATATATATATATATATATATGAAAACAGCCATATTAATTCTAACATGCTTTAATAGAAAAACTAGTATAATAGTTATATATGGAGTGGACAAAAATGTGATTTTAAAATAATTGTAGCTAGAATAAAAATGTGATTTTTAGTATTAGTCTAGCTAGCTAGTAAGAACATTATACATGAGTGGGTTCCTAAACTGCTTTGGGAATAATTAATTAGCCAAAATACTACAAAAAGACTAGTGATAATTGGTATAGGTAGATTTATATACAGCTTTTACACCGTCTTCATCACTGGCACCTTTTAATTATTCATTCTCATTTCTCCACAATTTGAATTTGAAATTCTAAAGATTCCACCACAGTTTAGTTAATTAAATGGGTCCCCTAGTTGTAGTCCTATACCTGGCCTCTCTCTCTCTCTCTCTCTCTCTCTCTATATATATATATATATAGTTTAGTAATGTGGGTGGGTAGTTGGCATTTACCCATAGACTTAAGGGTGCTTCACAACTTTTGATAGATCGAAGACAATTCAAAAATGATGCAGGTTCATTTGATTCTTATTTTAAATTTCAAAATATTAAAGGACTATACAATGATAATCTGGGATTCATCTGAAAACAGATCGTGAGGAACAAAATTTTCAGAAAATCATGTGGGAAGTTCGTACGAGAGTGCTGGGAATGGGTAGATTCAAAAGAAGCCAAGAGAATGCAGACCTTTGTCGGAACTAGAATCTTAAGGAAGACATTTTGGTATAAGGGATGTTTTCTGGTTTTTTCTAGTTTAGTTTATGCAGTATGTGGAAACTTTTGTTTTGGGGTGTTTGGTGTTTGTTTTAGAAAGTGTTGTTGGATTGAGTTTTTTATTTTTAATTTTTTTTTGTGTGTCTGTGTTTATTAGTGTTTGATTTTTGTTTCTTGATATTGTTGGTTGTATCTTTGTTGTTCAGCGTTTGCTGGATAGTTTGTAATGTGTTTGGGTGCTAATAAAGTTCCTATTCATTAAAAAAAAAAAAAAAATCAATTGACTGAAAGATTATTTTATTGCTAGATAGTTTGTAATGTGTTTTGTACTGCTATCAAGACGACCTCTCCTTAGCCTTTTGGTCAAGCTACTATGAGACCGGATTATATTTTATTCATTTTTCATTTATTTCTAATATTGTTTTAGGTGTTTGTAAGGATCCCCACCGGCCCCCTCCTATTTCAGTTTTATTTCTATTAATAGTACTATAGTTGTTAAATTATATTATCATAGTTCAGCTTTGTGTTAAATTATTATATAATTACTGTACAAAATAATCATGACTATATATCGAGGCAAAAGAACTCTGTACATGTTTATCGCTTTATACCTTTCTTTCTTTTTTCTTTTTAATTTTTAAGTTAATTACTTTATCCCTTTCATTAATTAATTAAATATACTGGTTGCTTTGTCACTAAATTCATCCTTTGCTACAGAATAAGTCCAAACACTTTTTCTAACTTGTACATGTGTTGCATTGATTTGCCTGTTGTTCAAGCTGAAACAATATATCAACTTAGGTTAATTAATATTGAAAGGAGGATTTGAATTTATGAACAACTTAATTTGAATTTATCACCATTCTTGGCTTCAATTTCAAAAAAAATAGGTTTGATTAAGATCCATTCTCTTTATATTAGTATTGAAACAAACGAGGCTTTTGGATTTGGATGGGGGTGATGTGACATTCAATGATATCAGTAAACATTTAAAGCAAATGACTTTAATGAGACAAAGCATAATTATTAGATATTCCGTATGGATTAGGTGGATATATTTATAGAATAAAAGTTTGAGCAAAATGGATGAAAAGGTAGATTATAAAAAGGTGAAAAAAAAAATTAAAAATTAAAACATGTAAACGTGTATGGTGATCAACGCCACAAAGATGTCAGTTTCATTGCAGAAACTAACATCTTTTTTAAGCCTCAATGAAGACAGAGGTAAAATTTATAGAATGAAACCATTTGTAATTATAAAATTACAAATATCCGTTTTATATGGGCTTTGTCCTTTAATATCAAACCATTCCATAAACTGCAAATTATATATATGTCACGCATGAAAGAAGATGACATCTTTTACAACTACAAATAAAAGATGTCAGTTTCTTGCACAAGATGACATCCAATGATTTAATGTCATAACCCTTATGTATCTTAGATGTTGATAAATAGTTCCAAGTTGAATAGTTTCATATTATAGAGGTAACGTTTATCTTCTCTAAACACGCTTGTGATTAAATGTAGGGAAAGAGTAACTTGTGATAGTGACATTGAGATGGATAAGAGTTGGATGCAAGAACCTATTCGATGTTCAGATCGATATCTAAAAGGACTTGAAGAATTCTTTACAATGGCGCGTCCATGTGTGGATGTAAATGGTATTATGAGGTGTCCATGTCGTGATTGTGCAAATCGATATTTTCATCATATTGAATTGGTGGAGAGTCACTTGTATCTACATGGAATTGATCGCACATACACTCGATGGATATTTCATAGGGAAGAAGATCCGTGTAATATAAACGTGACTGCCAACTTACACACTAATATAAATGCGAGGATAGAGGAGGTTGATGAGATCCAAGAATTGTTAGGCGATGTTCAAATGGGGACATTTTTGGAAGCCAACATAGGTGAATCCTCTACTAGTCGGGGTCCAACAACTGACAATCACGAACATAGAACTGGTTTTGGTCAATTATGGGAAGATGGCATGGGTGAACTTTATCCAGGCTGTGATAAATTTACAAAAGTAGCTTTTATTTTGAAGATGCTTAATATAAAGACGATTTGCAACATAAGTAACAAGGCATTCGATATGATTATTAAGTTGATAAAGGAGGCCCTTCCTGATGGAGAGACTTTGCCATGCTCCTACCGAGCAGGAAAGCAATATTGCCGGGACTTGAGTTTTGGTTATGAGTCTATACATGCATGCCAGAATGATTGTGTGTTTTTTTGGAAGGAACATGCTGATAAAGTACAATGCCCAACATGCAACACTTCAAGATGGAGTTGTGTTAAGGGTAGCGGCAAGAAAATTCCTCAAAAGGTCTTGCGGTATTTCCCAATAAAACCGAGGTTGCAACGATTGTTCATGTCGAAAGATATGGCCAAAAATATGAGGTGGCACAAAGATGAACGAAAAGATGACGGCAACACTCTAGGACACCCAGCCGATGGTCTTGCATGGAAAGAGTTTGATAAAGAACATGAATGGTTTGCTCGTGATTCCCGCAACGTGCAACTTAGTTTGGCAAGTGATGGTTTCAACCCATTTGGTAATATGAGTACCACATATAGCATATGGCCAGTAGTATTAATGCCGTACAATTTACCTCAATGGATGTGTATGAAGGATCCAAATATGATATTGTCCTTAATTATCCCTGGTCGCACTGCACCTGGAAACGACATTGATGTGTATTTGCGGCCTTTGGTTGATGATTTGCATGAATTATGGAATGAAGGTGTAACCACTTACGATTCTTTGACTAAAGAGACATTTCAGTTGCATGCAGCGTTACTATGGACCATAAACGATTTTCTTGCGTATGGAAACTTGTCTGGTTATTCTACGAAGGGAAAACTGGCATGTCCGGTATGTAACAAGGATACAATGTCTTATAGGTTGAAGTATGGGTCTAAAGAGTGTTACATGTGTCATCGTAGGTGGCTTCCTCAAGACCATGTGTGGCGACAAGAAAGAGAATTGTTCGATGGTACAGAGGAGCATAGATTGGAACCTGAAGAAATGTCCAGAGATCAACTGTTGCAACAACTAATACATGTTGAACATGTGCAGTTTGGGAAACATATTGGGAACAAGAGAAAGCATCGCACAAGTGGTGGTGATATAAATGTGTCGAATTGGAGGAAGAAAAATATTTTCTTTAAGTTGCCTTATTGGTCAACATTGAAATTACGACACAATTTAGATGTCATGCACATTGAGAAGAACATATGTGATAGTATCTTGGGTACATTGATGAATATTCCTGGGAAGACAAAGGACACAGCCAACGCACGAAGAGATTTACGTGAGATGGGTATACGTAAAGAATTGCACTTGCAGACAAATGGTGCAACCACCAAGATGCCAGTTGCGGCGTACACTTTGACAAGAGATGAGAAGAACCAGTTATGTGAGTGGCTGAAATGTGTAAAATTTCCTGATGGGTATGCGTCTAACATTGGTCGATGTGTGAACAAGCTTCCTGACAGGATATCGGGAATGAAAAGCCATGATTGTCATGTTTTCTTACAGCGCTTACTTCCTGTTGCGATCCGTGGAAAATTAACGCCTGAAATAGAAAAAACATTGATTGAGATGAGTAATTTTTTTACGCAGTTGTGTGCACGGACATTAAAAGTAGATATCTTGAAGCAAATGAAGGTCGACATTGTTGTGATTCTATGCAAGATGGAACAAATATTTCCACCAGCATTTTTTGATGTTATGGTCCATCTAGCGGTTCACTTACCTCGAGAGGCTGAGCTTGGGGGACCGGTACAAAACCGTTGGATGTATCCAATGGAAAGGACACTTGGTAAACAGAAGAGGAAGGTGCGAAACAAAGCGCGACCAGAGGCTTCAATTGCTGAGGCTTATTTAGTTGATGAGTGTTTGACGTTTTGCTCCATGTATCTTCGTGGGATTGAGACAAGATGGAGCCGTGAAGAGCGAAATGCTGACGGCTGTATGGAAGAAACGGAACAAGGCCTCGATGTGTTCTTTCAGCGAGTTCGACCATTGGGTGCGGCAAAATATATGACACTTGATGAGAACATTTTTGCGAGGGCTCGATGGTATGTACTTAGTAATTGTAAGGAAACAGCTTCATACTTGCAGTAAGTGTATAATTGTGGGTTCCTTATCCGATTCTCTTTTGTTTAATCATGACACTAGATGATTACTAACGACATACACTTTTCTACGCAGTGAACACTATCAGATGATCGAACGGGAAGGTGGCCATGACATTGAGAAGAAGCATGAGGCCACATTTGAGCGCTGGTTTCGAGATAATATATACAGTGGTGGGCGTAATGCAGAAAATGTCCCAGAACAATTATATCATCTTTCACTCGGGCCTGATCGTCAAGTTAGATCGTATAGAGGTTGCATTGTGAATGGGGTTAGGTTCCACACAAAAGAATGTGCAGAAACTCGTACTACCCAGAGTAGTGGTATTGTTGTGAAAGGTGGGTACAACACGTCAGACGATGAGTACTATGGTGAGTTGAAGAGCATTTTTGAGTTATGTTACCCTGGCCGAAATCGGGTGTATCTGTTTGAGTGCGATTGGTGGGACACTGGGAGTAATACACGGGGAATAAGAAAGGAACAAGGTTTTACAATTGTGAATACCTCTCGTAAATGGTATGAGTCCGACCCGTTCATATTAGCGTGCCAAGCTGCGCAAGTGTTTTACTTGAGTGATCCTAAATTGGGTGGCAGTTGGAAAGTAGCACAGACGCTGACCAATAGAAACACATACTATAATCCAACAGTGGTAGGGGAAGATAATGAGAATGGTGACCAAGGAACCAACAATGAGGTATACCAGGAAAATGAATGTGTTGGGGGTAATATTGCAATTGTTGAAAACTCTACTATGTTACGTAGAGATGATTCGACAATACCTATTGACGAATTATATGTGCAACTTGATGCAAGCATGTTCATTGACGATAACCCTTCGATTGAGGAGCACAATACTAACTCTGATAGTGAAGAAGAGTTAAGTAGCAACTATGACACAGAATCTGAGCACACAGAGAACTCTGAACACGAACAGTCATCCTCAAGCAACAATGATACAGACTATGATACAGAATGATCAAGTTGGAATTGGATTAACAAATTGTATGATGTGTTGCTACTCATATTTTATTTTTAGTTTTTATTTTTCTACATATTGACCACTTATGTGCAATTAACTAAATTAAGTATATGAACAATTTTTTTTGTCCAAACCATATAGCATGCAATATTATGGTTATATGACTGATCCACATTTATTTTGTGTTGTTTGCAGATCTATCAGAACAACTACAAATGGTGATAGGGCAAAGCCAAGGGCGTGGCCGAGTCCAAGGTCGTGGTCAACTCCGAGGTCAAGGCCGAGGCCTGTGTCATGTTGAGGATCGTGATAGGCCGACTCTCGTTGATGTTGATGATGATATGGACATGCTATCACCGGTGACCCTCGATTCGGCGGAGGGCCATAGCCATTCTTCCCATGAGCGGTCTAATGACATACTCTCATCGGGAGTTGCACCCACTGCAAGCTGTAAGTGAATATAAAATCTTTTTCCTATTAGTTTGTTGCATACACTGTGCGAACTTCTTTTCCAGATACAACTAACTACGTTTTCATATTTTGATTAATAGCTAGCACATCTGTTAGACGGCCAAGGGGTCAGAACAAGAATTCTAAGGTTAATGATATGATAGATAAAGATGGTCCGCTCAATTTGGAATTCAAGGATGAGTATGTCGTACCTGTGGGCGACAATTCCGGGGCGTGGTCGAGGATAATTTCTAAGATTGTCCTTGATCATTGCGACCTCCATTATCAGAGTTGGACCATGGTCCCAGATGAAATGGTGAAAAGATTGGAAGAACGAGTGAAGGTATAAATCTCATTGTGTATGTGTATTATGTCACTTGCTACAAATAATGTGACAAACTTTTGACCATTGTTTTCGTAATTACTATGTCTCAGGGTAAGTTTGTTTTGGATCCGGAGCTACAGAAGCACAAGGATGCCTTAAAGCATCAACTAGGTAAGGCCTATAATAGGAAATGCTCCGCATTACACCTCAAGAACTACCAAATTTATTTCAAAAATGTGGATAGCGATGATTTAGTAGCAGTGGCCAATGCTCAAGCTGAGGCGAGGGCCAATGTTCCAACTGGTATTTCTCCGGAACAATGGCCTGCTATATGTGATTCATTCGAAGTTGATATATGGAAGGTAAACACATCTTATTCAAATAGATAGTCAATTATTATTTCTAAGATTTGTATTCAGCTATAAAAAATGAAATTAATATGGTTTTTGATTGAATTTTTGTAGAAAAAATCTGAGCGAAATAAGAAAAACAGAGCAAAGATGGAAACAAATCATACCACTGGCAGCACGACGTTCGTCAATATCATTCACAAGAAGGTAAGAATATATAGTGTTAGGCTTTTATAGTAATGTTCTTCAGTGTAACAGTTAATTATGTGTATTATGTGCAGGCAAAGAAAACTAATGCCGCACCCAATCCGATAGAAATATACAAGGACACGCACACTAACAAGGATGGGATATTTGTGAGTGAGTACGCTGAGAGTAAATATGTAAGTGAATGAAATGGGTACTCATGATGAATATGTCTAATGAACTTGCATGGCTTATTTAGTTGAGGTTTATATGGATTGTGCAGAATGAAATGGAATCAATAGCAGCAAACTCCGACAACACTAATGCCAGCCAAGAAGACATTTTCTTAAAGGTCCTAGGTGGACACCGCTCAGGACATGTCAGAGGAAAAGGTTGTGGTGCCAAACCTACCAAGTCAAATTCCTCATGCAACCAACAAAACCATGATGAATGCTTGGCTAAACAGCTAGAAACCGAAGAGAAACTAGCTGCTATGGAGGCATCATTTCAGGCCGAAATTAGGGAGTCAAAAGCATCACAAATTGCTATGGAGGCAACATTTCAGGCCGAAATTAAGGAGTCAAAAGCATCACAAGCTGCTATGGAGGCAGCATTTCAGGCCCAAATTAAGGAGTCAAAAGCATCTCAAGCTGCTATGCAAGCACAAATGGAAATGCTGCTAAAACATATAGGAGGGTAAAAGAATCTTGCCTATAACTTTTTTATTTTTTTATTTCACACACATATCAAGTAATTGTTAGAAAGATCATTGATTATGATATGAATTCTATTATTCCTAGGATTGGAGGGAGCTCTTATGGATCTCAAGCAAGCGGAAGCAACATTTGAAAGAGTTTTTGTTGTATTTAGTTTAAGACTTTGTTTTAATATTATTAAGATTTGTATTATAGGGTAAGAACTTTAAATAGTTTGAATGTTTAAGAACTTGGAGGGTGCTTTAGTTGTACTTTGTTGAAGAAGTTTTAAAATTACAAAGATTATAACAAATTTGGTTTGTGTTAGAAGGTAAGAACTTCAAACAGTTTTTTTGTTTAAGAACTTTGAGTTAGTGAACCTCTCTTGACATGTTTATCAAGTTGAGTAAACAATGCAAGAGAGTAATATTATATAACAATATTTCATTTTTAAGTGTATACAGGATGACATGAGTGGAAGATGTGCAAGGAGTTGTGGCGCTAAAGGACTCAAATAACAATGGGTAAGATATTTCACTCCCATTGTCATTCATTTGTTGGTGGGAAGTTAATTCCATTTAATACAAGTATATAACACTATTTTCTTTTTTTAGTGTATGTAGAATGGCTGGAGAGAAAGATAGGCAAGAAATTGTTGCACTAAAGGACTCAATTGATGGTAAGTTATTTCAAACCTATTGTCACTCACTTGTTGGTGGAAGTACTGTGAAATGTAGCGAGTGGGAGGCTTGCATGGAGTTATAAGGATGAGTAGAATGTGAATTGGAGTGTTTGGTTTTTGATTATATTTGTTTGTTGGTTTGCGTTTGTGACCTCATTAATCATATAAGCTTATGTTTGTGTTTGATTGTGGTAATTAAGGCCGACGATCTTTTTTTGTCTTACGTTATTTGTTTCAGGAAAAAAGAATTGCTTTTAGTCTTAGTTAATTCTTTTTTTTTTTTTTTTTTTTTTAGTTTGTTCATATGAATGTTTGTTTCAGATCAGTGAGCTATACCCAGTTTGTAGTTAGATCTAACAACTAGTTTGACACCCCAAGAAGGTCTCATTTGGATGGTTTTTTTTTTTTAAATTTTTGTCTGTTTTCTGGTGAATTTTATTTTCAACATTTGTTTGTTCCACCGTTATGTGAGTTGCTCTTCTTTTTATAAGAATTTGCAAGCATGTAAATAGCAAATACTAGAAGCATTTGAATAAAAGATAGTGTTATTCCTTTGCTTGATGAGATGAAGTCCTTTATTTTTTTTTTGGACATAGTTTGTGCTCATAGGTGAGGACTCAAACCCTTCAATATATGTAAGGTTTGTTGCTCTTAGGGTCCACAATTCAAAGGCAAGCCTTGGATTGGGTGGTTTAGTTTGATTGACTTAGCATGAGTTTACTTTTGATTATAACCTTATTATCCGGACGTCCCCAACATGTCATTATTTTGTGTTGTTGTTTCCCTCTTTTCACTTTTTGTTTCATGATAAGAAGTGAATCCTTGAATCCACTTGTCCTTCCATATGCAATGCTTGCACCAACTTGTTTTAATGGTTTAGCTATTATTCATTTGCTTGATGAGATGAAGTCCTTTATTTTTTTTGGACATAGTTTGTGCTCATAGGTGAGGACTCAAACCCTTCAATATATGTAAGGTTTGTTGCTCTTAGGGTCCACAATTCAAAGGCAAGCCTTGGATTGGGTGGTTTAGTTTGATTGACTTGGCATGAGTTTACTTTTGATTATAACCTTATTGTCCGGACGTCCCCAACATGTCATTATTTTGTGTTGTTGTTTCCCTCTTTTCACTTTTTTTTCATGATAAGAAGTGAATCCTTGAATCCACTTGTCCTTCCATATGCAATGCTTGCACCAACTTGTTTTAATGGTTTACCTATTATTCCTTTGCTTGATGAGATGAAGTCCTTTATTATTTTTTGGACATAGTTTGTGCTCATAGGTGAAGACTCAAACCCTTCAATATATGTAAGGTTTGTTGCTCTTAGGGTCCACAATTCAAAGGCAAGCCTTGGATTGGGTGGTTTAGTTTGATTGACTTGGCATGAGTTTACTTTTGATTATAACCTTATTGTCCGGACGTCCCCAACATGTCATTATTTTGTGTTGTTGTTTCCCTCTTTTCACTTTTTTTTCATGATAAGAAGTGAATCCTTGAATCCACTTGTCCTTCCATATGCAATGCTTGCACCAACTTGTTTTAATGGTTTACCTATTATTCCTTTGCTTGATGAGATGAAGTCCTTTATTTTTTTTTTTGACATAGTTTGTGCTCATAGGTGAGGACTCAAACCCTTCAATATATGTAAGGTTTGTTGCTCTTAGGGTCCACAATTCAAAGGCAAGCCTTGGATTGGGTGGTTTAGTTTGATTGACTTGGCATGAGTTTACTTTTGATTATAACCTTATTGTCCGGACGTCCCCAACATGTCATTATTTTGTGTTGTTGTTTCCCTCTTTTCACTTTTTGTTTCATGATAAGAAGTGAATCCTTGAATCCACTTGTCCTTCCATATGCAATGCTTGCACCAACTTGTTTTAATGGTTTACCTATTATTCCTTTGCTTGATGAGATGAAGTCCTTTATTTTTTTTTGGACATAGTTTGTGCTCATAGGTGAGGACTCAAACCCTTCAATATATGTAAGGTTTGTTGCTCTTAGAGTCCACAATTCAAAGGCAAGCCTTGGATTGGGTGGTTTAGTTTGATTGACTTGGCATGAGTTTACTTTTGATTATAACCTTATTGTCCAAACGTCCCAACATGTCATTATTTTGTGTTGTTGTTTCCCTCTTTTCACTTTTTGTTTCATGATAAGAAGTGAATCCTTGAATCCACTTGTCCTTTCATATATATGCAATGCTTGCACCAATTAACTTTAGTTATCTCGAGCGATTTGACTATAAATAGGCTTGATGTAATTCTCATAACTGTTATATAATAACATCTATTATAAGCAGGTCTATTTTTTTTTTTTTTTTTAAATATCATTAGCGGTGACCTCAAGGTCGCCGCTAATGATTTTTTTATTTTTTTACGATTATCAATAGCGGCGACCTAGATGTCGCCGCTACTGACTATCAATAGCGGCGACCTACTAATAGCGGCGACATCTATGTCGCCGCTATTGATAGTCAGTAGCGGCGACCTAGAGATGTCGCCGCTATTGATAGTCAGTAGCGGCGACCTAGAGATGTCGCCGCTATTGATAGTCAATAGCAGCGACCTATAACGTCGCCGCTATTGATTATCAATAGCAGCGACCTAGAAGGTCGCCGCTATTGATAGTCAATAGCAGCCACCCAGATGGTCGCCGCTATTGACCATCATCAGCGGCGACACTCGGCCTATTTCAAGCTTTTTTTGCGGCAACAAAAAAAGTCATTAGCGGCGACTAAAAGTCGCCGCTATTGACCCATCAATAGCAGCGACCCCAAACGTTGCCGCTATTGATCATCAGTGGCGGATTAATACCAGCAACTGAATAGCGGCCAAGGGTCGCCGCTATTGATCAATAGCGGCGACGTTTTGCTCATTAGCGGCGACTTTGGGTCGCCGCTAATGAGCAAATTTCTTTTGACAAATGGAGTTAATTATATATTATATATGAGTAATACTATAAATTACATTTTTATCGCATAATGCTGATGTAATAAACCTAATAAAGTCTTTCTTTCTTTTTTTTAACAATAACTAATCTATGAGTTGGTTGATATTGACACGGTAGTATTGTTGGATAAACATATAGCACATAACATTGATATATATATAATCTAGTTTATTATGATTGGTCATGATTTCTTCAGTTTAAAAAAAAAAAAGAAAAGAAAGAAAGCAAGGAAAGGATTTAGTTTCACCAATGAGTTTGATTTAATATATAGAAACTGTGATCTATTTAAATGAAGTATATCTCCCTGCTAATTACCCTAACAGCACAGTCATGGAACTGCAAACGAATGAGGCTAGCAGCCAAGGTGAAATCCTTCTTAATCCAGGCGTCCACTTTTTCGTCGATGATGTCCTCAACATCCGGACATGGCTCAACGTAGTAATAATCCTCAGAGTAATTAGCATCCGCGTTAACAGGTTCAATGGCTGATAATTCCAAATGTACAAGGAGGACATTGAGAGCCCAATACCCAAATTTCATGTTTCTTACTTTGGAGTTTTTTCTACCAAGAATAGTTATAAGAAAGACGAGCTGATTAATGCAGAGAGTAAATATTGTTCATTTATATGATCTACAGAAACTAATAATAATAATATAAAGAGATAAATGATTTATATCCTTTAACATAATCCAATGACGCATGACGGATTAAACTATCTATCTTGTTTCCTGTTGATCTTGTAAAGCTCAACTAAAACATTAATCGCCAAAGTTAATTTGGAGCTTTGATAATATTTCTTTAGTAAAAGCACGAAAGAGGGCTTGCAAGCTTATTGTTAGGTACGTTTGGATATGCTCAAGATTCTAATAAAACTCAATTCTTTATTGTCGCATAAATCTATAAGCGAAATGATATTATTACACACTTTCCGACTCTCACATATTCAAATGTACCTTTTTCATATGACATTAAAAATTACTATTAAATTTTGGATATGCTGGTAATTTTTATTATTAGGTGAGGTCAGCGAGTATATATTTGATAGTGTGTAGCAAAATTTCTCAATATATAATATAACTTTTTTTTTTTTTTTTTTAAGTAATTTACTCTTTAGTTATGCCAGCCAATTTGACATTGGTGTGATAAATGAGTAATATTATTTTAACTTTGGGCAAGGCTTACATGTGGTCCTTCTAAACTACCGCAAAGGAAGGCTGAGATATTCCAAATGGTTATTTTAACCCAAAACGGCAGTAGGTGCTTTTTTAAAAAAATAAAATAAAATAAAATAAAAATGACAGCAGGAAAATGCCCCCACTACAAAAAATAAAATTTTTGCTGACTTACATTTTCTTTCGTGTCAGGTGGTCTGACACATCAGAAAATCCTCCTGACGGGTCGGTTTTGACGTGTCTCAGGCGTTAAAATTATAGGTGTCAAAAACGAAAAATTTCTGACGTATTAAATTAAATTCTGACGTGTCAAAAATTTTTTTTCACGTGTCAAATTTTGACACGTCAGTAAATATTTTTAATTGAAAAAAAAATCCAGAAAAAATTTTAAAAAAGAAAAATTATTAAAAATAAATAATTTTTCTTTTTTGAAAATTTTTCTGGATTTTTTTTTCAATTAAAAATATTTTTTTAATTCTGGAATACAACCTTCTCCCCCCAGCTCTCTCCTTGATCTCTTCCTTCCTCCATTTTCACTCTCTCTCTCTCTCTTCTTTCCTCCATTTTCAAAAACCCAAACCCAAAAAATCTTCAAAGAATAAAAAACCCAAATCAAAAAATAAATCTTATCCTTCTTCGATCTTCTTCTCTTCAAATCAAAAATCAAAAATCTCTCAAATCAAATCAAAATAAACCAAATCAGAGCTTCTTCAAATCAAAAATCTCTCTTCTTCGATCTTCTTCTCTTCTCCCTTTTTTTTTTTTTTTTTGCTTCTCTTCTTCGATCTTCTCTTCTCCTTTTGTTTTTCTTCTTCTTGATCTACTTTTCTTCTAGCTCTGCTGCCGTGCAGAGAGATTGAAAGAGAAGAGGGAGATTGAGAGAGGGAAAGAAGATTTGGAATTAAATAAAAAAAGTAAATCTGGGGAAAAAATAAATAATAAAAGAGGGAAAATTAAGTTGATTGTCCCGCTATTTTTTTTTCCTAACGTGCTAGTTTTAGCACGTCAGAAACATATAATATATATGATTAAAAAAAAAAAAAAGATAAAAGAAATTATGACGTGCCAATTATGAGACGTCAGGAATTTCTGACGTGCCAAAGATGGCACGTCATAATTTATATTAACTATTTTTTTTTTTTTTGGCAAATTCAAACTAAATAATAAGGTGATGGTGAAAATTATTAACAAGAGTAAATAAAATGAATGAAGATATTAATTCACTCAATAAGTAAGATGTGGTTAACCCACACTGATCTAATACTAAATAAAAATTTATTAATGTGCATGGTTCAAACCTAAAGAATATATAACATTTTCCTCGTTCATTTGGAATTTGATTAAAATAATTGAATTAACATTATTCATATTGAAGTTTTGACACACACACACACACACACACACACACATATATATATATATATATATATAGGAAAATATCAAATTGTCATTGTGCCCGTATTATATATAACTATTTGTTGTACACTAAAACAACTTTGTAAAATGGTCCGATTAATTGACAAGAAAAGACCAAAGAAGAAGACGTGGAAGAAAGAATTCATGAAGAAGAAAACCTTGTAGATGCAACGACAATTTCATTTCATCTTTCTTTGTTTTATCTGCAAATAAATAGTGTTTTTTCGTGCAAAAAAAGAAGAAGACATAGAGCAGAAAACATATTTTAATTTTTTTAATTTCTATAGTAAGCGAATGGAGAATAATAAATCAAAGAAATCCGGATCGGAAGGCCAAAAGCAACAATAGAGTTATTTAATAAAGATCTGGAAAGATTTTGAGTCTCATTTTCATTTAAAATCCTTCCTAATAAAAAACAAAATTTAGATGAAATATATATAATATAAAATAAAAATGATATGAAAAAAACTAAAAAAAAAAAAGAAACAAAAAAATATTTAAAAGAAATTCCTGACGTCAGAATTTCTTTTACCTTTTTATTTTTTTTTATTTTTTATATCATGTTTATTTTATATATATAGATATATATATACACATTATATTTACTGACGTGTCAAATGTTAACACGTCAGTAAATGTTGATGTGCCACTTTTGGCACGTCAAAAAAAAATTTTGGCACTTCAACATTTACTGACGTGGCAAAAAATGGATAGAATTTGCCACGTCAAAAGATTGCCCTTTTTTGTAGTGCCCATTAACTCCCATCTCTCCCATCTCTCCCATCTCTCTCTTCTCCAAAACTTCTCTGCGTTCTCTATCTCTCTGTGTTCTCTGGTGTGCTATGGGTAGAAAAACCCAAAATCGACAAAATCTCCAGCCTCTTGGTGCTTGTTGATGCCGACAGCCCTGAATCGACAGTGACCTCTCTTATGCTTCTGATGCAGGAGGAATTTTAGAAAATTGTTATTTTTAATTATACATGTGTGTTTTAGTCTTCCTTTTTCAATAAGGATTGGGTTTTTCCGTTTCCTATTAGGATTTGTTTTCCTTTTCCAAATAGGTTTGCTTCTCATTTTCCTTGTTAATTTAGGAGGTATCTAGCCTATATAAAGGCATCTAGTCTTTGTTGTTTTTAAAAATTCAGTTTATACTATCAATTAAATTTAAGTCTTTTAGAGTTATTTCTCTGTTTGCTTATTTAGGGCACTTAGGAATTTTCTCTTCCCTATTTGTTATTTTCTCTCTTCCTGAGTTCCCTTTTTAATCTTCAATTCTTAGTTTCTGTTGCTATTATACACTGTCAGAACATTCCTAGTTCTGCCGGGCGTCAGCTTCCAATCTCGTTGTCGCTATGAGTAGAAAAACCCAATATCATAGACCTGGTATTTCTTAGGGTGTGTGGCGCAACGGCTCTACCCAAAAATGGAGTCCCCGCTTCTGCGCAGAAGAGCGGCAATGCACTCGGCGAGATTGATGTGCATTGCAAATTTTATGTTTTTGGGCCATTTTATGGTTGTTATTTTTTTTTTTTTTTCCTATTGTCATTTTGAGTTGTAAAAAAATTCAATTAATTCCATAAATATGTTAATTGTAATTTGGCATATTCCCTGGATTATCATAAATTTTCTAGAATTGTTGTTGGCATGTATGACTACCTTTTGAGTCATGCTTCCTGTAATAAGTTTATAAACGCTTGCTACATGAATTATCTTCTTTGTGTCTATATTTGGATTACTTAGCTTGTAAATGCTTAATCTGCTATGGTTATGTTGAAGAAGGCCGATATTGGATATTGGATATTAGATCCTCCAAAGTCAATTATGCTTAGATCTTTTAGATCAGTGTTATGATGCTTTTGATTATGTCTTATTGTCCATAAACTTATCAGCTCTAGCCAAATTGTTCATTCTACTTCTGGTTCTTTCAGCTATAGCTAGCTAGAGCAAGTTTGGTTGTAAAGATGAATTTGCCCAAAAAGTTTGTGCACTTCAATTATATTTCAGGTTGCGGACTCTCTGCTTACAAGTTTCATCTTATGTGATGCAGGGCTGCCGACGTCGACAAGCACCGAGAGGCTAGAGATTTTGTTGATCCTTCAACTCTAAGTTCTGCGCCTAGTGATTTTTTTGAAAACCCATGAGTTCTCTCTCTCTAGCCCCTCCCCTCTCTGCTAGGGTTTCATCTCTAGCAGCCGTCGGAGGGGGAGAACCTTTGTTCTCCCCCTTCGGCCCTCCTCCCCTCTCCCTCTTTTGCCTCCCCCCTCCCCTCCCATCGCCCTCTTTCGCTTAATGAGCTAGCCTATTTACCTAATACCCCTAGCTCTTTGGACGATTTTTTCCCTTTCCCTTCCTCTCCGCCTCTTCCCCCTCCTTTGGTCCCTAGTTGTTTCTGTTTCTTTCTGTATTTGCTTTTGTTGTTTTTTTTTTTTTCCTTGTTTATGTACAATTTGTTGGTGATGTTCTTGGGGTTTCACTCAAACTTCCCCCTCCTTTTGAGTGCGCCGCCAATCTCCTCTGCGTGCTCCGCCACCCACTGTCCTCTGTTAGGCCTTTTCTCGCGCCCCCACCGCGATGAGCTTCCAACACCCCTTCCATTTTTGATTTCTGGTGAGCGCGCAATCGGCTCTTCTTTTCAGCTGCTATCATCCTCTTGGTGTGCTTTTTATGTTGTTTATTTCCCTATAATTTTTTCTGGCTTTTCTTTTTTTGTTCTTTCTATCTTGTTTTGTTTCCCTGTTACCGTTTTTGTTTTTGCTTGTAATAATGCTTGGTCCTCTCTCTCGATCTATCTACCTGATGTCCTTCGGGTTTGTTGCTTTGGTCTAGACCTTTGAGTTGTGGATGTGAACGTTATCCTGGCTTTCGGGTTGAGGAGGATGAGCTTTGGCTTGGGATTCTCTACCCTTAGTGCCAAGGAATAAGAGCTATCTATGCATTGGTTTGAGTTTGTTTGGCACAAATCTGCTGTTTAATTTGAAAATTAGTCATAGGTTAGTGAATTTTGTTCGAGTCTGGAATGTAATACGTCATCTTTGACGCTTGTAATCTCGTAGCTTCAGCTATGATTGCTTCAGAACTTTTGCTCTGTGTTATTTGAGCTTTATTTTTGTTTATCAATGAATGAGACTGAACTGATTCATTTCAAAAAAAAAAAAAAAAAAAAAAAACTCTAAGTTCTGCAAGAAATATAGAGAGATCAGTTATGGAAGACTACGAAATGGTAGGATGGCAGCCTCTCCTCCTTTGATGCTTAAGTCAGATATCAGATGAGGATAATGATAATTAATAATCACGAAATATCACCTTGTCCTTTGAGCTCTAACCCTTAGGTTTTTATAATTGTGGCTAGGGTTTGAGAAGAGAGCCTTCTTACGCCGTGAGGAGGGTGACTAGGAGGGAAAGATCTTGTCGGACTTCTTTCCCGGAGATGGCATGTGCTTTCAGGTTTCTTGACTTTTCCTCCTAGGGTGAGATATTTTCCTTGTTTGGGGAAGATCTCGCACTGGGTAAGAAAGATACTTGCTCCCTACTCTGCGGACTTGTTTAGCTGGGGGATATGCAATGCTTGCTCCTTACTTCATTGGCATGACCCTGGGCTTTTTCCCGTGGGTCTGATATCGCTGGTTGGGCCTAGTTTGGAGGGCCTTTCTAAGAACCCACTCCAGTAATTCGTCATTTTCTTGGGTTGCAGTAGCGGTCCAATGACAATCTAATTTGGTGGGCCTTTCCAATGGCCCACTTCAATTGTCCGTCATTCCCTTGGGTCATGGTAATGGTCCAATAAGAACCTATTTCAGTGGGCCTTTTCAAAGGTCCACTCTAGTAGTCTACCATTCCCTTGGCCACTGTAGTGGCCCAATGGGAATCTAGTTTGGTGGGCATTTCCCAGGGCCCACTCTAGTAGTCCCTTTAGTGAGGTTCTGCGGAGCATTAATGTGGCGTGCCTGTGACGTTAACGACAATTGTTGGTTCGTATGGCGATGCTCTAACTGCACGTTGAGTCTCTTCAATAGGGGCCACGTGGCATTCAACGCGAGGCTTTGGGTGCATGCTTTTTCTTGGGTGTGACATGATGTTTGGGGTTTTAGGTGGTGCCCTATTAAGGACGCACCTTTTGGTTTTTCAAAGTTGAAGTCGTGGCCTCCCAGGCTTGCACGTGGCATGGGGGTATGGCCCTAAATCTTTGTTTTTAAAGCGTTTGCCTTTTGTATGGGGGTCGATTGTGACTTTTTAGATTTTCTTCATTTCTCTTTCTTCTGCTCATCCTACAAATTCAATAGATCAACCATTAGATATGTGAACTCATATGGACTCTACACAAATTCAATGGTAGATTCATCCATTCATTATGAAGATGATTAAAAGATGGTTGAAAAATGAATGAATGTTATCATTTCTCTTTGTTTAAGGGGAAAATTTCACTTAACTCTCCTAAACTTCTATCACTTTTGCAATTATTCCACAAATGTTTAAAAACTCTTAATTTAATATATCGAACTTCTAACTTTTTGCAATGTCACCCATTGTTAAATTTTTCTGTTAAATGGAGAGTGTCAAAATTATTTAAAATACCCCATTTAAAAAAAAATAATAAATAAATAAATAAATTGCAAAGATTCAAACATTGGTCAAGATTTAACAGAATTTGCAAAAATATCCACGCCTGAATCATTGATTTTTTAATTATTATTAAACTATAGGGGTATTTTTTAGAATTTTAATAGGATTTAACGGAAAAACCTAATAGATGGGTGTCATTGCAAAAAATTAGAAGTTCAATACACTAAATTGAGAGTTTTTAAACTTTGGGGGACATTGCAGCTAAAGTGATGAAAGTTCAGGAGGGCTAACCCACACTTGAGCCAATGCCAAATTATGGATTCCATTTAATAATAATAATGATAATAATAATAATAATAATAATTAATTAATTATTTAAAAATTAAATAATTTTTATATACAAGGGTATAAGAGACATTTTACCTATGCTTCATCTAATTTAGTTCCAAAACCTAACAGTAAGAGTGACATTGCAAAATTTTTAAAGATATATATAATAAATTGAGAGTTTTTGAACTTTAGAAAAATGATTACAAAAGCGACGAAAGTATAGGAGGTTAAGTTATGATTTACAAGGAAAATGCTTCTTTGTTGATGTGGCATACTCAATCCACTTTTAAATTTTGTAAACTTTTTAATTAAGGAGCGACTTAAACATGCGGCATCATAGCAAAAAATGCTAAATAGCATATCTCATTTACAAATAATAATAAAACGAACAATTGTTGGTCCTGGAAGAGCTCTCCCTGGAAGTTTTCTTCCTCCCTGAGACCTAGTCTCCTCCTCCTCTCCTCCTCCTCTTCTCCTCCCCTCCCCTACCCACTCTCCCTCATGGATATTGAAGGCGTTATTGCTCAGACAGCAGCCCTCTCTTGGGAAGATCCCGCATCTCAAATAGAAACCCTCCCCCAAAACACTAATCCTACTGAAATCTTACCTTTAGTAGGACATATTATTTCCCAAAAAACCCATAACAACCACTCCGTAAACGCAGCCCTTCAAAGAGCTTGGGATTTTGCCTGCCCATTCTCCTTTGCAGCTCTTCGCCCGAACAAGTTTTTGTTCAAGTTCAGTAAACAAGATCATATTGATAGGATAAATAGGCTAGTCACTTGGAATGTGAATGGATCCCTGCTCACTCTTCAACCCTGGTACCCTCATGCAACGTTGGGAGAGTTGACAAATAAATTTTTCCCTTTCTGGATTCAGGTGCATGGTTTGCCTCTGGTTCACATGTCTCTCAAAAACGCCATTGCAATTGGGAAGGGCTTGGGCAATCTCATTAAGGTTGAAGAAAACAGTGGTGATAAACGAATCTTCAGGAGCTCTCTTAGGTTGCTGGTTGAGATAGATGTTTTTGCGCCCTTGAACCCTGGTTTCCTGCTTCGAAGAGAAAATGTCGAGCCAACCTGGATTTCTCTGAAGTACGAGAGGTTGGACATTTACTGTGTCAATTGCGGCAGAATTGGGCATTCAGATCAAAACTGTCGAGTACCTCCCGAAGAAAGCCTCCCTGATAAGTATTCCATTTCTCTCAAAGTCAATTTATTCTCAAATCTGCTTCTCATGCATTTCGGTGCTTAGGGCTACTCAGACGAAGCACCAGCTGTAGTGCAACTCTCCACCGCCCTAAACCAAGGTGCTGAGTCATCTCAGGCAAATGGCCTGATTCCCAATCACCACAACCCTGTCAAACTCACCCACATAACCCCTTCCCTTCCTACTCCCATCAAAAATCAGAACGTGCATCCCACTACTCCACCCACTATACTCCTTACTCAAGAAAGCAACCCTAGTCCACCCCTCACCTCATTAAATGCCAAATCTGGAAACTCTCCCACCGCTAAGAGAAGTGACCTTTCCTCTTTAAATGAACCCCCTCATATCAACCATCCCCTCCTGCAAACCCCTACAAAAGCTAACAACCTTACCCCTGAATCCCCAACAAATCTAGCTCCTGGTTCAATCTCCATTGAACTCCAACTTTTCCACCCTGGGCCCAACGAATCAGCAGTAGAAAAAGCCCAGAAAAACTCCCATGTGATCCACCCTAAAAACTATTCCATCCCTCCAAAAAGCCCAACTAACCCCTCGTCATCAACTGATTTTCAAAACATATTAGATTCCCCCGCCATAACCTCATTCAAAAAATTATCTCAAAACAGGTCCTCCCCTTACCCCTCTCAACATCTCAAACCTATTAGACCTTTCCACACTGAGAAAGAACCCCCAAATGCTAACCCCATCTCCTTAACCTCTCATCTCACCAGAAAAAGAAAGGGTAGCCTTGGAACCTCTGGCCCTCTCAAAAAAGGTTCTAATAACTCTCACCATGGAGTCCTATTATCTAATGAAATGGACACAACTTACCAGTTGGACACCACTGTTAACCCCCCCAGCCCTATCATCCCTCCTCACCTTCGACCAAACATCCAAGCCACCCACAAGAACAAACAGGTGGTTGCTTCCCCTTCTCCTACTCTCAGAAACTTCTCTCTCTCAGGGGACAATGATATGTCCCCAAAGAATATATAAAGATCCTCTCTTGGAACTGCAGAGGGCTCTCCAGGCCAGCTGCAGTTCGTTGCCTACGGATGCTTATCCGTGAAAACAGCCCTGACATTCTCTTCCTCTCAGAAACAAAATCCTCCCCCTCTCTTGTCTCAGCTTCTCTCAACCTTCTTGGTTTCTTCTTAATGTCTCAAGTTGCCCTTATCGGTTCTAGTGGTGGTCTTGTGCTTGCATGACGCCCTAGTATTGATTTAGAATGCTTCATCACAAACAAGAATAACATCTCAGCCTGGTGTTATTCTGATCCCCCACATTCCCCTTGGATCCTTTCTTATATATATGGCCCCCTGTAAGAAAGACAAAACTGCTTTTTGGGACTCTTTCACCTCTGTTGGTGAAGGTTTTGTTAGTCCTTGACTTTGTATTGGGGACCTCAATTTTGTGCTTGATCAATCGGAGAAACAAGGAGGTTGGCCTATAGCTAACTCCTCTAATTGCCCTTTCAAACAGTTTATTGATCAATTTGGCCTGGTTGACCTTGGTTTTGCTGGGAATCCTTTCACTTGGAGTAAGAATAGGCAAGGTAATGCCTCTATCAAAGAAAGGCTAGATAGAGGTTTAGCTTCCCTCAGCTGGATTCATTTGCACCCTGAATATTCTCTTATTCACCTCCCTGCCACAATGTCTGACCATCATCCCATTTCCCTCAACACTAACTACAATGCTACCCTTTTGCCTAGGCTTTTCAAATTTCAAGAATTTTGGACTAGAGATCCTTCATGTGGGGGTTTGTCATCAATGCAGCCTGGAATCAGCCTGTTTTTGGTTCTCCTAGTTTCTTCCTTAGCCAGAAATTAAATCACACCAAAGCCTCTCTCAAAAGATGGAACTTTCTCCACTTTGGAAACATTCAGTCCAAGATTAAAGCCACTAAAGCTAAGATTGATGAGGTCCAACAGCTCTCCCCAGTCCTAGCTCCTGCTCCTTAGAAGCTAACCTGAAGATTAATCTTCATGAGCTTCTCATCAAAGAGGAGATTCTCTGGAAATCTAAGTCTAGAGAAGTCTGGCTTACCTGCACTGACCTTAACACTAAATTCTTCCATACCTCCACTGTCATCAGAAGGAGATCAAATGCAGTGAATTTCCTTAAAACCAGAAATGGGGGTTGGGTTTCGGTTAGAGCAGAAATAGGTGGAAATTTTGTTTCTCATTTCACCAACTTGTTCTCCTCCACCTCTCCCCCTATTGAAGAAGATCTTCTGAAACTTTTCAGCCCCACCATCTCCGAAGATGAAAATTTTCCCTATGCTCTATTCCCCTAGAAGCAGAGGTGTTTCAAGCCCTCTCCAGTCTTGGCTCAAAAAAAGCTCCAAGTCCAGATAGGTTCACAGCCTTCTTTTACCAAAAATACTGGCCTACTGTTAAAAGAGAGGTGCTGGATTGTGTGTGGAATTTTTTCAAAAACAAGCAGTTGACCCAAGAGCAAAACCATACCTTCATTACACTGGTTCCTAAGCATAATGGTTCTCACACAGTGAATCAATTTAGGCCCATAAGTCTATGCAATATTGTCTTCAAGATCATCTCAAAAATCCTAGCTAATCGGCTGAAATGTGTGCTCCCAAAGATCATATCCCCTCTTCAATCAGCTTTTGTTCCTAGGAGAAATATTCAAGACAACTCCATTATAGCTCATGAGCTTCTGCATTCTTTCAATAATAAGAAAGGGAAAGGTGGTTTCATGTTCCTAAAGATGGATATGGAAAAGGCTTTTGATAAAATGGAATGGTCCTTGATTCTGGTAGTCATGAAGAAGTTGGGATTCCATGCCACTTGGATTAGTTAGATTGAAACCTGCATATCTTCCTCCTCCTTCTCCATTCTCATATATGGCAGCCCCTTTGGCAAGATCTTTCCTGAAAGAGGGTTGAGACAAGGTGATCCCCTTTCCCCTTTCCTCTTCATTTTGAGCTCAGAAGTTCTGTCCAGATTATTATTTAGAGAAGAAAGACTTGGCAACTTAAAAGGCATGAAGATAGCCAAAAGATCCACAGCCATCCATCATCTGCTTTTTGCAGATGATCTGCTTATCTTTGGAAAGGCCTCCTTAATTGAAGCTAATTGTATCAAAACCTATCTAGACAAATATTGTTCTTGGTCTGGTCAATCTATCAACACAAGCAAATCCTCTATCAGATTCAGAAAAAATACCAATCCCTCCACCTCCTCCTCCATCATAAATATCCTTCCCTACAACTCTAATCCATCTTGCTCCATTTATCTTGGACTCCCTATTCTCATTGGTAGATCCAAAAGTGCTGCCTGCCAAAGCATCATAGACAAGGTCCAGAACAGGATTGAAGGTTGGAGAGCCAAGACTCTCTCCCAAGCTGGTAGGTTGGTGCTCATCAAAGCAGTGGCTGCAGCTATCCCCACTTATGCTATGAGCACGTTTTTGTTGTCTGCTAGCATTTGCAAAAAGCTAGATCAAATGTTCAAGAATTTCTGGTGGGGTTTCCCTCCAACAAAAGCTAGAAATCTCTCTCTTAAATCATGGGACTCTCTCTGTATGCCGAGAGATGCTGGAGGTTTGGGATTCAGGAAAATGAGAGAAGTTAATCTTACTTTCATTGCTAAGCTAGGTTGGAAGCTCCAAATCAACTCTGACTCCTTGTGGGTGCAGCAGCTCAAAGGTAAGTATATTCCATCTGGTTCTTTTCTCTCCCCCCCACCCCATTCTTCCCCCTCTTGGCTATGGCAAGGCATCCTCTCTTCTCAACCTATCATTTCCAAAGGAGCCTGCCATAGAGTTCATTCTCTGTCCAGCTTTTCTATTTGGCATTCCCCATGGATCCCATCTATCCCCTCCTTCTTCCCCACTCCTCTCTCTCCAGCTTCTTTCTCTTCCCCTCCTCGTCTTATCTCGGACCTTATCAATCCAAATGCCACCTGCAAAACCCCCTTCTTCTCTCTACTTTTGACATACATAGTGTTAGGGAAATCCTTAAAATCTCTATCAGCCCTTCTCCTTGTGCTGATTTTTTTTGGCCTTTCTCTTCTTCTGGGAAATTTTCCACAAAATCAGCTTACAAATTGATCAGCAGCCCCAGAGTTTCCTCTCACCTCTCCCCTCTTAGCTCTTTCTCCTGGAAACTTCTGTGGAACCTCAAGCTGAATGCCAGACTCAAACTTTTTATGTGGAAAATAGTCTGGGAGGTAATCCCAACTAAAGCCATACTTAAGACTATTTTCCCAATCCCCCCTTCAGAGTCCCTCTGCCCCCTTTGCAATTCTAAAGAAGATTCCCTTCCCCATTTATTTTTCAGGTGCTGCTTTGCTCGTATAGCCTGGAGAAATTCCTTCTAGCCTTTGGATTCCATGGCCTGGTCCTCTATGAGTCTCTCTAGTTGGATTAAGGGTATCATAAATCCCCATATTACGTTTGGCATTTCAAAATCTGAGGTTCACCTTTTCCAAATTTATGCTGCTGTTTTTTGTGATCTGTTATGGTTCAGCAGGAATAAAGCTCTTCATGAAGGTGTCATTCCAGATATTGCCATGATAGCTTCATCCATCAAAAAGACCATTTTACCTTATGCTGCAACTTGGAAATCTGTTTCTCCTAGAGGAATAGAAGTCTGGTCTCCTCCCTAGGAAGGTTATCACAAGCTCAACTTTGATACAGCCATTAGTGAGCATTTCTCTGCTCAAGCAGTCGTTTGCAGAGACCATAAAGGAAAAATCATCAAAGCTATCTCCATGATCAGTCCTCCTTGCACTCCTAACAGTGGGGAAGCTCTAGCAGCTCAGTTGGCAGCCACTCTAGCAGTGTCATTGAAGCTCAAAAAATTCTCCATCGAAGGAGACTCCCTCATTGTTATCACAGCTCTTCAACATCCATCGATCATTCAAGACTAGCACATTGAAAAGGCCATCAAAGATACCTTAGCTCTTCTTCCTCCTTCTCCTGAGTGGGAGGCAAAGAAGATTAACAGAAGTGTAAACTTCTGCGCCCATCATGTGGCTTATTGGGCCGCGGCTAGAGTACACTCTGACTGCATTCCCATTTTTCCTTTTTCTCCTTTCCCTCCTATTAACTGTAGTGGTGTAGCACCACCTTCTGTTTTCTTTCCCCCTTGAGGGTAGTATGATCTCTTGTTTCTAATGCAAAGTTTGGTAAAAAATAATAATAATAATAATAATAATAAAACGTACTTTAATAATTGTTATGAAGTGTTACATCAATAAATAACCTTCAGAAAATCGTATAAAATTAAAAATGTTCACCACATTGCACAACCAATTTATAAGAAACAAAACCTTGATTAAAATACTTGCATGGAGCCATGCAATCCACGTACTCCCAACATTTTATTGAATGCGAAAATTACAGAATCAAGGACCACGACACTACTGATTTTCAAGTTCAACTAACTGTTGACGAGATTGCAATTCACGCGAACTTCACCTTCATTCCTGGTAAGAACTCCAATGTTCCCAAGCTTTACCATTGCATCCGAAAATAGCTCCTCAAAGGTTCCGGGTTGAGACTATTGAACCTACATATGGTCAACAAGAAACCACTCTCTCTAAGGGAACTAAAGCAACGGCTAAAACCTAAATCAATGCAACCACAAATCAAGCAACGGCTACCATCAACAAGGAAACCCAAATCAATCAAGAATAAATGCAGCAACGGCTACTTCTAAAATTGAAATCATTTATTCGATTTGTATTTTCTTCCTATTATGTAAATGCAATCTCAGGTATATAAACCCATCATATCAATGAAAATTAGCAAGGCAAAATTATTTCAATCTCTCTTTCTATATGGTATCAAAGCACTAACGAGCAACCCACGTTGTCTCCCTTTTTTTTTTTTTTTTTTCTTCCTCTCTCTGAAGTGTTTCATCAAACACTTAAACTGCATACCAAATGGCCTCATCCACCTCCTCTGAAACCAACCCACACCCCTCTGCCGAGAATGTCACCCACCCCATTCCACCTACCCACAATGAAAACAACCCAAACCCCTCTACCCAGAACGTCACCAATCCTATTCCCCCTACCCAAAATGAAAACAACCCAAACAACTCAAACCCATCACCCGCATCTCTCTCAAATTTTGCCCAATCTATTTCTAAACTCACCCAAAACAATTACCTGGTCTGGCACCATCAACTTCAAACTTTTTCTTCAAGGTCACGATCTTTATGGGTTTGTGGATGGAACCAATAAGCCTCCCCATCCTCACACCTCCACCGCCATTGATGGCTCTCTCCACATCTCCAACGACCCAGAGACACTTCGATGGTTCCGCCAGGACCAGCTTATTTTGAGCATGCTTATGTCCACCATCTCTGAAGAATTGCTGCCCCAAGTCCTTGGAAGCCGCACTGCCCGAGACCTCTGGACTGCTCTAGCACGCACCTTCTCTTCAGCTTCCCGAGCACGTACCATGACCCTTCATTATGAAATTGCAACTACAAAGAAGGGCAATTCCTCTATCACAGCATATTTTCAAAGGCTCAAGCAAACCACAACCACCCTTGCTGCCGCCGGTCACCCACTCAGCGACTACGAATTCACCACGTCGCTCCTTGCCGGACTGGGTCCCGAATATGACCCCCTCGTCACGTCCGTGACTACCCGGGTTGAACCTCTCACCATGGACGATCTGCTCGGCCATCTGCTAGCTCACGAAACTAGACTCGAACAACACCACCGGAACGACACTTTCCTTGTCGCCGCCAACCTTGCTTCACGCGGTCGGAGTCCTCATCGTGGCAGAGGACGGCATCTCAGTTCCATGAGAACACGCTTCTCAAATGGGCAGCACCGTTCTGCCCCAAACTCCTTTGGGCAATACAGAACAATGGGGCGTGGAAATATCACGCCTCCCTCTCAAAATTCCTCATCTTCACATGGGTCCGCCTCTCTTTTAGGCCCAGGCCCTCGGCCCACCTGCCAAGTATGTGGCAAATTGGGCCACACTACCATGGCCTGTTATCACAGATTTGACCAAGCCTTTCAAACTACAGGGCCCAATCTCACTGCCTACACTGCTGCTCAGGCCCAAACCCGGGATCTCAACTGGTATCCGGACACCGGCGCCACTCACCATGTCACTTCCGACCTCAACAATTTGAATCTTCACTCGGAAGCGTATGATGGACCCGATGAAATCCAAGTGGGCAATGGTACCCACCTTGCCATCCAACATACAGGCAACTCTAAACTTTCTCCTAATTTTCTTTTACGTCATGTCTTACATGTTCCTAAAATAACCAAAAATTTACTTTTAGTCCAAAAATTCACTTATGATAATAATGTTTATATGGAATTTCACCCTTCTTGTTTTTTTGTCAAGGATCGTACATCCGGGAAAATTCTGCACCACGGCTCGAGTAGACACAGCCTCTACCATTGGTTTTCACCTACAGCTGCACCCCCTAGTATTTTCTCTAGTGAAAGTGCTAGCTTCGTGGATTGGCACGCTCGCCTCGGCCACCCTGCTGATCGCATTGTTCGTCATGTCGTCACTAGATTTCTACTTCCAGTTACCAAAAATAAAAAGCCTCCTGTTTGCCCGGCCTGTCAGCGAGGCAAAAGTCATCAGCTTCCTTTTAATATTTCTGAAAATAAATCAAGTGTCCCACTTGAACTTGTCTTTTCTGATGTTTGGGGACCTTCCCCTATTTTATCCAATAATGGTGCACGCTTTTATGTTATTTTTGTCGACCATTTTAGTAAATTCACGTGGTTTTATCCCATTGCATGCAAATCTGATGTTTTCTCTATTTTTCCTAAGTTTCAGGCCTATGTTGAACGCCAATTTGATCGTAAGATCAAATCCATCCAAACAGATGGAGGTGGTGAATATCAAAAATTATGTCACCACTTCGCATCCCATGGAATCCATCATTGACTCACGTGCCCACACACCCATCAACAAAATGGGTCTGTGGAACGCAAACACCGCCATATTGTCGAAATGGGCCTCACCCTTTTGGCCCATTGCTCCGCCCCTCTCAAATATTGGGCTGAGGCTTTTCAAACCGCTTGCTATCTCATAAACCGCTTACCCACACCCATCCTCAATAATGAATCACCCTTTCAAAAACTTTTCTCTCTCCGACCAACTTACAGTTTTTTACGCGTCTTCGGATGTGCTTGTTGGCCGTATCTTTGCCCTTACAACAAACACAAGCTCGATTTCTGCTCCGACACATGCATCTTCATTTGGTATAGTCCCTTTCACGGTGGCTACAAATGCCTTCATCCATCAACCAGTCGGATCTACATCTCTCGACACGTCAACTTCGATGAATCACTTTACCCATTCACCTCCCTTCCTAAACTCCCCAAGTTCCATCCCCCACTTCCCACACCACTATTTTTCCCCCTTTGCAAACCCTCCTACCCCAACCCTATCATCTACTTCACCCTGCGATGCACCAAGAACAACTGCCATTCCATCCCTTGACCCACCATCCCCTCCTACATCTCACACACCTGCCCTTACTAACACTAGTTCTTCTTCTGACTCTTTGCAGGTTCCTGTCACCTCTCCAGCCTCCGCATCTCCCATGCCTCAACCAGGACATGCAATGCAGAGTCGGTCCAAGAACAACATTTTCAAGCCCAAGTCTCTTCCAGACGGTCTAATTCGCTACCTGCTTCCGAAAGCGCTCCTTGCCACTGCCAACCTCGACGAGATTGAACCCACCTGCTACTCCCAAGCGGCCAAGCACCCCGCCAGGCGTGATGCTATGAACATCGAGTTTGATGCCCTCTTCCGCAATGGCACCTGGACTCTCATTCCTCCCACCTCCACAATGAATATAGTTGGCTGCAAATGGGTTTTTCGTCTCAAACGGAAAGCCGACGGATCCATCGATCGTCACAAAGCTCGCCTAGTTGCTAAAGGATTCCACCAACAACCTGGCGTTGACTTTGGAGATACTTATATCCCTGTGATCAGACCTACAACCATTCAACTTGTTCTGTCCCTCGCCATCTCCTCAGGTTGGCTCATTCGACAAATTGATGTACAAAACGCCTTCCTCCGTGGTTGGCTTTCCGAAGATGTCTACATGGCCCAGCCCCCTGGCTTCATCCATCCTCAGTTTCCTCAGCATGTCTGTAAATTACCCAAGGCCCTCTATGGCCTCAAACAAGCCCCTCGTGCCTGGTCATCGTGCCTGGTTCTCCTGCCTTAGTGATCGCCTCTTGGAACTTGGCTTTATCGGATCCCGATCTGACTCCTCCTTGTTCATCCTCCACACACCTCAATGCACTACCTACGTCCTCATTTATGTTGACGACACTCTCATCACTAGCTCCCGACCTCATGGCACAACTGACCTCCTAAACTCTCTACATGCTGAATTCGCCATCAAAGACTTAGGGCCTCTCCATTTCTTTCTTGGTATGGAAGCTATAACCACTCCCGATGGTCTCCTTTTATCTCAACAACGCTACATCCTTGACCTCCTTAAAAAGAGCAACATGTCCGAAGCCAAGCCTATCAAGACTCCAATGTCCACCGCACATGCTCTCTCACTCTTCACTGGGGATCCCATCCCTGACCCCTCCACCTACCGCAGTCTCGTCGGTACCTTACAGTACCTTTCCCTCACTCGACCTGACATCTCATTTGCTGTCAACAAAGTCTCCCAGTTTATGCACCGGCCTACCTCTCTTCATCTTCAAGCTGTTAAACGGATCTTGCGCTACCTCAAATCTACACTCACCTTTGGTCTTCTTCTTCGCAAGTCAACCTCTCGCACCCTACAAGCTTATTCTGACGCCGACTAGGCTGGCTGCCCCGATGACAGGAAATCCACCGGCGAATTTTGTGTTTTCCTTGGCCCTAATCTCATCTCATGGTCCTCACGCAAACAACGGACTGTTGCTCGATCCAGCACCGAATCCGAATATCGTACTCTTGCAACCACCACTGCCGAGCTCATATGGCTCCAATCCATGCTCTGCGAACTTGGCATTTTTCTTCCCACACCTCCCACTCTTTGGTGTGATAACATTGGAGCCACCTACCTCACCGCCAACCCTGCCTTTCATGCCCGCACCAAGCACATTGAAATCGACTTTCACTTTGTTCGTGACAAAGTCGCCTCCAAGACTCTTGACGTCCGATTCATCTCTAGCAAAGATAATCTAGCTGACATATTCACCAAACCAACTGCCTCACCTCATTTCACCATGCGGTCCAAGCTCCACATCGTGTGTACCATGTCTTGCTTGCGGGGGCGTATTGAACCTACATATGGTCAACAAGAAACCACTCTCTCTAAGGAAACTAAAGCAATGACTAAAACCCAAATCAAGGCAACCACAAATCAAGCAACGGCTACCATCAACAAGGAAACCCAAATCAATCAAGAATAAATGCAGCAACGGCTACTTCTAAAATGGAAATCATTTATTTGATTTGTATTTTCTTCCTATTATGTAAATGCAATCTCATGTATATAAACCCATCATATCAATGAAAATTAGCAAGGCAAAATTATTTCGATCTCTCTTTCTATAGAGACGACACCATTGTATTCACCAAGGGAGCCGTTCTTGGATCCATATAGAGTTCTTGATCCGTCGTTAACAATCCTTTCTTTGTTTGAAGATTTTTGTAATAAACAGTGTCAAACGTCCTTGGAGTTGTTACATCAAGATTAACAAGGTCCGTTGAGCGGCTACATCTTTTCTTCAACATATTCATCATATTCATGTATGTGGCATTGAGTGAGGGATCAGGCTTTCCGGTTCCATTGAAGTTGTTGACCCTGTTTATAAATGTACCGCAGGAAGCTCTCCCGATGGTATGCTCTCCGGAGAGAGTGATCAAGTCTTGCATGTCTAAACCTTTAGATTTGAAAAAATTGATCAAGGTGGTGACATTTTCATGCCCATGAGGAACCTTTTCGGCTTTTGTGTCTATGGAAACTGTCCCATATTTGCGCCCGAACGGGACTGGCCAAAAGGGGCCTTCGATAAAAAGGCTGGCCTCTCTCGCGGCGCCAACGAGAATGTCGGCGCAAGCAGCGGTTCTGGGGCAACTCTCCTCAAGCGCTGCCTTGATTTCGTCAATCACTTGGAAACCTTTCAGAGTACTGCTGACAGATGCTGTCCTCTCGCTTGCTGTAGAGTTCAGCAAAATGGATCCGTCGCATCCCTGCAATAATGCACGACTTTTTCTTTTAAGAAATTTAAGAAGATAGACGACCATATGTTTTGATTGATTAGAGGAAATTAATATCATCTGCAAACTTGCTCCACTACTCTAGTTGAACTATGGAATCCTTCTCTTTTATGGTGCTTTTCTTAATTAGGGTTTTTTTTTGTGTGTGGTGTTTTTCATATACAGCTCAAAAGTGAAAATTTTAAACTTATAGTTTTCATTGAATGAAGATTTTCGACCTAACCCTTTTTTATTTTTTTGACAAATGGAGTTAATCATATATTATATACGAGTAATGTTAAAAATTACATTTTTATTCCATAATTCTAATGTAGAAGTCCTAATAAACTCTTGATTTTTTTTTTTTTTCCTAACAATAACTAGTCTAAGAGTTGGTCGAAATGGACTTATTAGTATTGTGAGATAAAAATATAGATAAAAATACATAACATTCTCATATATATAGTATCTAGTTTATTATGATTGGACATGATTTCTTCAGTTAAAAAGAGAACAGAGAAAAAAAAAAAAAAAAAGGAAATGATTTTGTTTCACCAATGAGTTGATTTAATTTATAGTAACTGTATCTAATTACCCTAACAGCACAGTCGTGGAATTGCAAACGAATGAGGCTTGCAGCCAAGGTGAAATCCTTCTCAATCCAGGCGTCCACTTTTTGGTTGATGATGTCCACAACATCCGGACATGTGTCCTCGTAGTAATCCTCAGAGTAATTAGCAGCCGCAGTAACAGGTTCAATGGCCGATAACTCCAAATGAAGGAGGAGGACAAAGAGAGCCAAATACCCAAATTTCATGTTTCTTTGAGGGATTTATACCACTAGCAAGAACAGTAAGAAAGATTTGCTGATTAATTCAGAGAATAAATGTTCATTTATATATATGATCGGTTGAGCACAGAAAGTAGGAGGAACTAAATCCAATGATGCATGAGTTGGCCGGGCGGATTAAACCATCGATCTTGTTTCCTGTATGTTGATCTTGCAAAGCTCCAAACTTTGACGGAAATTGCCAAAGTTTGGAGCTTTGTTAATATCGCTTTAGTAAATGCATGAAAGAGGGCATGCATGCTTATTGTTTTTTTTGAATAGAAGGAGATTTCATTACTTAAGAAGAGCCTTGCTCAGTGAGTACAAGATCCCTAATGCATAAAGGGAAATTATCAGTCCATAAAATTGCTTGTTGGATAGTAAGAGCCAATTTTGCTAGGCTATGTGCCACACTATTGCCCTGGCGATGCAAGTGAGAAACTTTCCATTCCATGTGTTGACATAGCTTCTGTTTTGCCTCCTGCAGAACATGCCCATAGCTCCCTAGCCAAATCCCTTCATTCTTTAGGACATTGACAATCTCCAAAGCATCCCCCTCCAGCACTATTTTTCCCAGACCCATACTGAAACTAAGTTCCACAGCTTGCCAAGCTGTTAGAGCCTCCGCCGTGGCAGCATCTGTTATGAAATCCTTGGTTGCACAATAAGCAGCTAGCAGTTCTCCATCATGGTCTCGTATAGCTATCCCCATACCCATTCTCTTCTGTGAGACATCCACAGAGGCGTCCCAATTAATTTTAAGAAAGCCTACCGGTGGTTTGTTCCACATGACAGAGATGGGAGGTTGCCGGGCTACACCCCTTCCCAAAATACGACCTGCTTCCGCTTTGTCAAAAGCTGCCAGTTGGTCCGTTGCCTGTCTTAGTATCACTGCTGGAATGGTCAAGGGTCCTCCAAAAACGAAGAGATTCCGCCTAAGCCACAGTTGGCGTGCAATGGCTGCAAACAAACTAAGCTCATCTGGATCCAACTTTCTCGACAAGTCTCCAAATATTGTCTTAAAATCTGTTTCAGCACTCCTACATTTCTGCAACTTCTTGGAACACTCTAGCCAAACGTCCTGCGCCGATCCACAACTCCACAGTATGTGCGCTGTAGTTTCTGGTTCCAGACCACATATAGGGCAGCATGGATCCGGAATTATTTTGCGTCTATGAAGATTTTCTTTCGTGGCTAAAGCTTCTCGACATGCTTTCCAAAGGAACAATTTCACCACCGGTGGTCCTTGCACCTTCCAAACTTGTTTCCAGAATTCCTTCATGGGCCCTTCACTGGATCCAGATGGGATATCCCTCCTCTCCAATGATTTTGCCAAGTGATAAGCAGACCGCACAGTGAATAGACCATTCTTAGTTTCCTTCCATCTTAGTCGGTCCGGTTGTCCACCTGGGCTGATGGCCAAACTGCAGATTCTATAAGCCTCCTCTTCAATGAACAGGTCCTGGATCAGAGGAAAATTCCATTGCCGAGTCTGTGAGTCAATCAAATCACTTACCATGGTGTCCCTAGGGAGGCCCCTGGCTGGGGACTGAAAAGAGATAGTATGTGGGTATGGTATCCATCGGTCCCCACCAATTGAAATTGATTTGCCATCACCCACGAGCCATATTAGTCCCTCTTGTAGGAGCTGTCTCGATTTCCAGATACTACGCCACGCTACGGATGGTTTAGAACCCAGCTCCGCCTCTAGAAAATTTTTCCCTCTGTAATATTTCTCCTGGAAAATCGTGGCCACCAATGATTGAGGGTATTGAATAAGCCTCCACCCCTGCTTTGCAAGAAGCGCTTGATTGAAAGCCTCCAAATCCCTAAAGCCCAAGCCGCCTTGTTCTTTTGAAAGACTCATTTTCTCCCAACTCAGCCAAGCAATTTTAGAGAAATTCTCCTTATGACCCCACCAAAATCTTGCCATCATAGAGTTGAACTTTTTGCACAAAGCCTTTGGGAGTCGGAAAATACTCATCGTATATGTAGGGAGTGCCTGAATCATTGCCTTTAGGAGCACCTCCTTTCCTGCCTGAGATAAGAACCGCTCTTTCCATCCGTTGAGTCTATTCCATGCTCGATCTAGTAAACTTTGGAAGGAACGGGTCCTGGAACGACCCACCAAAGCAGGGAGGCCCAAATATTTTTCGTAACCCGATGTAGAGCGCACCCTCGAGATTGCAAGAATATGATCACGAGAATCTGTTTTCGTATTCTTGCTGAAAAAAATATTAGTTTTGTCCCGGTTAATCTTTTGGCCCGAGGCTTTCTCATAAATCGACAATATCTCTTGGATTTTGTTCCATTCGGCAGTTGTAGCCCTACAAAAAAGCAAACTGTCATCCGCAAAAAATAAATGGCTGAGTTTTGTGCCCCCCCGTGAAATTGGGAGCGCGGATAACCCACGATTCATCACAGCTTTCGAAATGAGATTACTTAACCCTTCAGCACACATAATGAACAGATAAGGGGAAAGGGGGTCACCCTGTCTTAAGCCTCGTGTGGGAACAATGTGTCCATAGGGCTGCCCATTGACCAAAATGGAGTATGAAACAGTAGTAACACAGGTCATAATCAAATTGATCCATCGATCCGCAAACCCCAATCTCCTCATTATTTCCTCCAAAAAAGACCATTCAACTCTGTCATAGGCTTTACTCATGTCTAACTTGAGTGCCATATACCCACTTTTACCCCTCAACCGTCCGTTCATAGTATGTAGCGCCTCAAAGGCTACTAATAAATTATCAGTGATCAGTCTCCCCGGTATAAAAGCACTTTGCGTAGGGGAAATGATATGTGGTAACACCTTTTTAAGTCGATTAGCTAGAACTTTAGCACAAAGTTTGTATACCACATTACATAAACTTATCGGGCGAAAATCAGTTACACAAGTGGGGTTCTTTTTTTTGGGTATTAGAGCTATGAAAGTTTGATTGACAGTAGGATCAAAAGTACCTGTGTTTAGAAAATCCAACACTGCAGTACATATTTCGCTCCCCACAGTGGACCAAGAGCTTTGATAAAACCCGGCAGCGAAACCATCGGGTCCCGGGGATTTGTAGGGGTGCATTTGCCGAAGAGCAAGCTCCACTTCTTCTGCCATAAAAGTAGCTAGCAGACGTTTATTCATATTCGGCAATACTCTGCCTTCCAGCCCATCTACGCATTCTGCCATATCACCGTCACCTCCAGACGAAAACAGAGACTGATAGTAGTGATGGAAAGCTGTTTGTATCTCGGACTCAGTTGACCATTCCCTACCCTCTTCATCGAGGACACTCTCAATTCGATTTTTCCTTCGTCGTTGAGAGGCCCAGGCGTGGAAGAAAGGAGTATTCCGGTCCCCCTTTTGATACCAGTTTTGTTTTGCTCGTTGTCTCCATTTTATGTCCTCCTGTTCTAGCATTTTCTCCAGTTGCACCTGGATGTTGCGAATTTCTTCTCTGTTGTGAGGACCTTCCTGACGCTGTAGCGCTTCAAGAACTGCAGTTTTGTTTTTTATGGCTTGCTCCCCGTGCGTAAATTTCCCCCTACTCCATCCCATTAGTGCCCCCCGACAGCTCTCCAATTTTTTCCAAATATCTCCCATTCCTCCTGTGGACCCAGCCGTGGACTCCCATGCATCTCTAACAACTCCCTGATAATCCTCTTCCAAAGCCCACGAAGCTTCAAATCGAAAAACGCTTGAATAGGGCCTGCACCGGTTCAATGAGTTCCCAAAATGAATGAGTACAGGTTTGTGGTCGGAGGACCTGGCTGCTAGAATGCATACCACGACATCACCAAACATGGATCGCCAGGTACTGTTCGCTAACGCTCTGTCTAGGCGTTCTTTTGTAAAAGCAGCATTTTCCCTACCATTATTCCAGGTGAACCGTGCACCTCTGTAGCCCAAGTCACTAAGGCCACTACTCTCCATAGCCTCCCGGAATTTTTCCATCTGACTTACCCGACGTAAAGATGCTCCCCTTTTTTCAGATTGTGAAACAATCTCATTAAAATCGCCACAACATAACCAGGGTCCCGGAGAATGCTCTTTTAGATGCTTGAGTATGTTCCAGCCTTCATCTCTTTTCATAGGGTCAGGATGTCCATAAAAACCGGTTAGATACCATAGCCCTCTTCTAGATTGCACTTCTGCATGGATATGCCGTCTGGAGAAATTTTTAATAGTGAGATCACTCTCCTCATGCCATAGTAGTGCCAAGCCCCCACTCCTTCCAATGGGATCAACTACAAATAATCTTGAGAAACCTAGCTTTATTCGGATACCCTCCATTTTATTCTTCAAGCTTTTTGTTTCGATGAGAAACAAAAAGGTGGGTTTCTTTTCCTTCACCAGCTGGCAAAGGTCACGAACTGCCGTGGGATTCCCAAGCCCACGACAATTCCAGCTGAGGAGAATCATGGTGACTGGCGGGGCTGCAAAGCAACCTCCGCCATTTCGCCAGGACTTGAATCCTGCAACTTACGTCCTTTTTTTATCACAACCCCCATCTTGTCTCCCGAACCCGAGAGAGCCATCATACTGTTTGCTGCATCTTGGCCAACCTCCAAGACAGGTAAGTCCTCATTCTCGCGAGCTTTACGTTTCCAGGATCTTAGACTGTTGTTCCCATGCTCCCCCGCCACCATCGTCAGGCCTGGTGTATTCAGCGCAGTAGTCTCCTTTGCTTGCTTCCCTTTGTTTCTTTTCCCTGGCCCATCAGGTGAGGATTTTGACATCGGTGTTGGGCCACCTTGTGCTTTCAAGAAGCCCATTTCTCCTAGCCCATTCTGCAAGCCCCCAGCTGACTCAATCCCCTTAGTACGACCTGCCGCCTTTTCCACTTTAGGTAAGTCACTCCGTTTGAAAAAACTTCCTTCGGTTACCTTCCGTGGATCACGTTTCATAAATGCATGGCGCTCCTTTTGCTTAGTTTGGAAATTGTCAGATTCATCCCCGATTACCTCCGTGATTGGGGCATTTGTTGCATTAATTTTCCCATAATTTTCGCCTCTTGCCGAAACAGGGGTTGAGGACGACTGCTGTTCCCCGTCTGGAAATTGATCGTCCGGTGACTGGGTTTTCCCCTCCTCCGAAGCCTTCGCCATAGGTCCCCAGTCTGAGATTTTCCCGGCCTCCTCCGCTCTAAGCCATAAGCCCCACTCCCTGCCTCCACCTCTAGTGGCTGGTCTGGAGCCCCGTTTCACCATACACCCTCTGCTTCCATGGTTAATGCAACCACAGAAAAAACAAAAAAGTGGCAGTTTTTCATAGCGGAGGTTAGCCTTTATCGCTTTCCCTCCTAAGTGCAATTCTCGCCATCGTTCAAGGGGTTTCGTTAGATCAATATTGACCCGTATACGAAGGTATCTCCCCCAGCCTGTGCCATCACTCTCCACATCAATATCCTCCAGAGGCCCTAGTGATTCGCCAATTCTGGTACCCACTTTCCTGGTCATACATACCAGTGGCATATCGTGTATTTGCACCCAGAAAGGAGAGTGATCAAAAGCCATCTGTGATGGTGGAGTGTTCCCATCAAACTCTTGTAATACCAGAATTTGACGTTCAAATGACCAGGGCCGGCCTTCCATAACTCTGCTCCTATCCTCACCATCTGAGAATTCGATCAACCAGAGATTATCCTGGAGTTCCCTAAAACTCACCCTTCCAACTGCACGCCAAAGCCTGGCAAGGACTGTCTTGAAAGCTTCTTTGTTATACTTCTTTTCCGACCAGTATCGGGCCACTAGGCAGTTTGTACCACGCTGCTTTGCCTCTTCAATATCCTCATCCGTGATCGTTATTCCGTTCTTCTCTCCTTCTGTTGGTAAATTACATCCAAAGGGTTCCCCCCTTTGGTCTGCCGGTGAGTACCCACAATTCCCTTGATGAAACATGATAACCACAACCTCCTAGTCAACAATTAGACAAGAGACAAACCCTCATTCACACCAGAGTTTACCTCAGATCGCCTTCGAGTGAAACCCTAGCAGAGGACTTTATGCATGCTTATTGTTAAGTACGTTGGATATGCTCTAGATGCTAATATATAAAACTCACTTCTTATAGTCACATAAATCTATAAGAGAAATGTTATACACACGATACTCCCGTTCTCATACTTTCAAATGCACAATCCTTGATGTGACATTAAAAATTACTATTAGATTTTGGATAGATTATTATTGAATTTTGAATTCAATGGTAATTTTCATTGAAAGTGTGTATAGCATTTCTTAATATATAATATAACTTCTTTTTTTTTTTTTTAAAGTAATATACTCTTTACACCCATTTATTACACATACATCATACGGGTTACTGGAGGCTAACCAGTAACCCTATATGTTTTAAGTAGCTTACTTTTTTTTTTTTTTAAATGGTCAGAATTATATTAGCCACTTAAAACACGTCTTAGTATGAAAAATGGAAATATATCTTTTTCAGTCTTGGAGGACTGAGCATGTAAAGAGAGGCGCAAACTCTACCGCTCATGTTTTGGCTCATGAGGCCATTAAGTGTATTATAGATAGAGTTTGAATTGAATAAATTTCAACTTGTATATATCTATAGTATTGTAATGATCAAGCTCTGTTTATCAATAAAAAATAATAAAGATAGTTATTCTAGCAGGTTTTATATTGGTGTGATAAATTAGTGTAAATAGTAATATTACTCTAACTTTTTGTAACTTTGTCTAGTAAACCCCACCTCCCTCATCCCAAAACAAAGATAAAAAATAAAGGAAAGGAAAACAAGAGACCAAGTACTGTACGTCTTCATATCTTCATTGTCACTTAGGTAATGCAAAACTCTCAGTTTATTTTTTTTTTTTCTTTTATTTTTTTTTTCTGTTATAATCCACCATTATCAAAATAAAAAACTATTGATACCAAAAGAAAAAGGTCAAGATTTGCTAGGCTGTTAGATTTTGATCGATATCGAATTGAGGCCGGCCAGAAGACAGCGTCTTGAAGTTTGCCTGGCAGCAACCGATGACAGCCTAGCTACAAGGAAATTTCTATTTCTAATTTTTAAATAAAAGAATCAATGAGATTCGAAATAAAATGTAAAGAATTTGAAAGTATGAGTCATGAGTCACCCTGCCAACTCCTCGAGGGCATAGATCATTAGATCCCCAGTACCCCTATAGAGGTGTTGGGCTGGAGTTTTAGGGTATGTTTGGGATGCGTTTGAGGGACTTAAAAGTACTTTTAATACTTAAAAAGTCTGTTTGAAGAAAAAAGTAATTGTTTGGTAAAAAAATTAAAAAGCGTTTTTAATGGTCAAAACCCACTTTTAGCAAAAGCTTAAAAATTAAGCTTTTCTCCAAATGCTCTTTTAAACTTAAAAGCTCTATTTCTCAAATGTAATCCCTAACAAGCTCTTCGTCTAATTGGTAAATATTTTTGTTGTGAATTTTTTGTTTTAACAGTAATAAGAGATGATGGACATGATCTAAAGGTGAAACAAAATTTTAAGTTTTTGTGAGAGAAAAATGAAGAAAGTTGTTTAATTTATCACTGAAACAAAACTCGCAAGACTTTTGAAAAGCTTTCTAAATATTTTTAATGTCAACAACATTAGCGTCAACATGTCTCTGCTAAAAAAGCAATAGCGGCAACTCGCGACAAGATAGCGCCACTAATAAATGATCATTTCTTTTATAGTGATTTTTATTCTTCTTGGGTATTACATGTGGTCGATTCAATGCATTAGGGTTTAAACTTTTGAAATAAGTAATGATTTACAAATAATTAAAAAAAAAAAAAAATCACTTTAATAGTTGTTATGAAGTGACACCAATAACCTTCAAAAAGTCATGTAAAATAATTATAAATGTTTATCATATTGCACCACGGGTTTATAAAAAATAAAACCTTGACTAAAATACATGGAGCCAAATCAACTCCTAACAATTTGGGACTCTCAAGGCCAAGCTTCAATTTTATTGAACGCGAAACTTGGAAACTAACATCGACACGCTGGATACCCTTCAGCGATGATTGACGTAATTGCAATTCATGCGAACTTCACCTCCATTCCTAGTGAGAACTTGGACGTTCCCAAGCTTCACCATGGACACCAAAAACTGGTTCTGAAAGAGAAAGGGTTGAGATGCCATTGCTTCCACAAAGGGAGATGTTCTTTGATCTGAATGGAGTTCTTGATCCGTCGTTAACAACCCTACTTTCTTTTGAAGATTTGTGTAGTAAACGGTGTCGAACGTCCTCGGAGTTATTACGTCGAGGTAAACAAGGTCCGTCGTCCGTCTACATCTTCTCTTCAATAGATTCAAGTAAGAGGTATTGAGTGAGGGATCGGGCCTTTTGGTTCCGTTGAAGTTGTAGACCCTGTTTAGAAATGTAGAGCAGGAAGCTCTACCAATGGTGTGTGCTCCAGAGAGAGTGACCAAATCAAGAATATCTAAACCTATAGTTTTGAAGTAATTGATCAGGGTGGTAACATTTTCATGCCCTTGAGGGACCCTTTCGGCTTCTTTGTCTATTGAAATTCTCCCGTCTTTGCGCCCGAATGGGACTTGCCAGAACGGACCTCCGGCAAAGACAGTGGCGTCTCTTGCGGCGGCGGTGAGAATGTCGGCACAAGAGACGGTTCTAGGGCACCTCTTCTCGAGCGCTGCCTTGATTTCGTCAATCACTTGGAAACCTCTCAGAGTACTGCTGACATATGATGCCCTCTCACTTCCTTTAAAGTTCAACAAAATGGATGCGTCGCATCCCTGCAATAATTATAGATAGTGCATAAGGAACTTAAGAAGATATACCAACATGTCTCTAGTTGAACAGTGGAATTCTTCTCTTTTGTGGTGTTTTTTCTTAGATTTGTGTTTTTCTCCTATAGCCCAAAAGTGAAAAGTTTGCTTATATCGTTTTCATTTGCGTGAAGATTTAGCTAACAAATTTCTATGTATTGTACCAAAAAAAAAAAAAAAAATGCTATTTTATAGAGTAATACCACGTAAGTGGAATAAAATAAACTCTGATTCTTCTTTTTCTTACAAACCATTGCTGATTAAAAGTATGATTTTTATTCAAGTTGTATAACAGTTGTATAGGAGTTTACTAAATACTATTACTCGTTTAAAAAATGAAATTATATAAACCAAAAATAATGCCATATATATATAGAAAAATTCTCCTCGGCATTCTCAAGTGTCCATCTCCCAACATTCTTGTTTTAAGTGGCGCATTAAGGTCCACTTTTTAAATAAAAACAAAAGAATAAATAAAATATTTAGAGATGGACACTTGAGAATTCTGAGTAACATTTCTCATATATATTTGTGTTGTTATTAGAAATTCATTAATCAAAACAAAAGAAATGAAGAAAGGCAAGGATTTAGTTTCAACAATGAGTTTGATATGATTTATAGAAACTGTATCTATATATATAAAGTATATGTCCCTGCTTACCCTAACAGCACAGTCGTGGAAGTGCAGACGAATGAGGCTAGGAGCCAAGGTGAAATCCTTCTGAATCCAGGCTCCCACTTTTTGCTGGATGATGCCCTCAGCATCCGGACATGTTTTAAGGTAGTAATCGAAAGACAAGTAATCTGCAGGATTTTTAGTAGTCGCAGTAACAGGTTCAATGGCCGACAACCCCAAATGAAGGAGGAAGACAAAGAGAGCCAAATGCCCAAATTTCATGTTTCTTTGATCGACTATTTTCTATCACTAGCAAGAGAGACGTGCGGAGTTTGTGGAATATGTGTGTTAATTAGTCTTGCTTTTATAGGGTTGTTGATAATCGATGCTTGTGTTTGAAGAAAAATGAGAACGTGAGAAGCACTCTCCACACAAAAGGTTGACATGCAAACATGTAGATTTAGCAACAAACTCTCAACTCTCAAAGGTCAAACAATAATAATATTTATTTAATTTCCTTTTGTGTTTGAAATTGAAATCTCTCTCACCCATAAAGAATTTGGGTTTTAGTGGTGAAGAATTTTCCAGAGGCTTAAGCCACATGTGCTGACTATGTGTGCCCACTGCATTAGAATATTGCTCCATGTAAACGCCAACTTCATTATCTAGAATTCTTTATGCATACATACATAATTAATTTCCATCTTAGGGTCTCTTATTCAACCATTGGAACTAGAGGCCGGCGTTCCTCTTAATGGATCTTGGTGATCATAGGTAATACTATCGGCCCGATAAAGGCCCACAGAAGCCTTCCAAGCCCACGGACATTCGGGCTCCTATAACCTTCGGCCTCCTTACTGAAATTAAGGAGGCCACAAACTCTAGGGCAAAGTAGTCTCACTTATATAAAGTAAAATTTGTTGACTTAGGCATCAGAGTGTTTCCTGTTAATGTAATCAGACGAGTCACCCTTTGCTTCTTTGTTTGGAGGTATCCTTGTCCGAGTTGAAGGGTAGCGGTTAACTGTATCAACAAATCCATTCCATATATACCTAGAAAAACAAAAAGTGGCGAGAACAATATTTCTATTTTCTTTCATGCTAAATTTGCCAAGAGGAAAAACATTTTTCTTCACAATTGTCAAAGCAACAAGACAGGAAAAGCGATGTCTAATATTTTCTTTTAAGCTAAATTGGTAAAAGGAACAATATTTTTCTAATTTATTTCTTATATTTCGATGACAAATTTTTCAAAAACAAAAAAAAAAAAAGCTACTGCATCCCAATATATATATACCAATACTGATTTCGTGTTAATCAAAAATTAATTGAATGATTAACCTTTTTTTCCTTTTTCCATTCTTTCTAATCAAGATCGAACTCCATGATGAGTAGGATTAGGAGAGATGTAAGTGATCAGTGCATTTGAGTGAGCTAGAGGCCGATGGAGATTGGAGAAGAAGCGTCACCATTATCATTGGGCCCAGCGACGTGCATGCTTTATATATAGAAATCCAGATCCTCATGATCGAACATGATCATGATCTCCTTGGGTCAAATGATTGGTCGTCAAACCACTGTCTATTTCATTTCGTTCTTGCCGGACGAGTTGAAAAGAAGCAAATATAAAGAGTTGTTCTTTTTGTTATATCTATTCTGATTCAAACGAGATTGGAATAAATAAATGCTAAGTTCAATACATATATCTTCACGTGCCTAGCCTAGCTAGGATACTTGAGATATCAAATTTGATCAACGTGTGGTGCAGTGTAATGGGTATAATACATATTTGTCGGTGTCGTTTAAGAATAGTTAAGAAAGAAAGAAAGAAACATATGAACTTCATCTCTGTTCAATAGATTAGATATTTAATTAAGGCAAAATGAAAAGTTGATCATTGGGAGACCCTCTTATTTCTAAGAAGCTCTCAGCTGCTGATTGTGAGTGTTTATTGGATATAATCTGTAGTAGAATCAATTCTTGGTTGGCTAAGCATCTCTCTTTTGTGGGTAGATTAAAACTCTTGACTTCGGTAAACTATAGTATCCAAATTTACTGGTATTCTATTTTGCTTTTACCTAAGAAAGTGATTAAACTTAGGGGAAAATGCAAAATTAGTCCTTGTGGTTTACCTCATTTACAATTAGCTCCATATAGTATCAAAATGAACTCAAAGATCCCTAAGGTATGCAAAAAAAAAAAAAAAAAAATAGTCCCTACAGTCAAATTCCGTCCACTAATTTAACATATTCCTTTAATGTAACACTAATATAAATATGGCAAGTATTACAATTTTATTGGCTCTAACATTTCATGTTATCAGAATATGTTAAGTCAATGAACTAAATTTGATTGTAAAGACTAAAATTTTTTTTGGCATACCTCAAGGACTTTTGAATTCATTTTGATAGCACAGTGAGTTAATTGCAAATCAGGTAAACCACATGAACTGATTTTGCATTTTTCCCTTAAACTTAATAAGAGAAAGTGTAATCCTTTCTTGTGGAATGACAGTGAGGGACACTGCTAATATAATCCTAAAGTTGCTTGGGATTATATGTGTTCCTAAGTTGAAGGGAGGTTTGGGTTTGAAAAAATTGGTTGGTTGGTGATGAGTTCTAAATATTTCATATTTGAGCCCCCTAATTTATATCTATTAATCTTTTAGCTATGTCCTAATCTGATGTCTTGTGCAAATTCTGTGGTTTTAGTGTTTTGCAGGTTGCTAAGGGAAAACTGTAGTCTTGATGTGAAAAATGAAAAGTTTGAAAAAAAGAGCACAAACGAAAGTGAGATTGAGCGCACGGCCCTATGCTCGAGCCTAGCAAGAGCACACTCAAGCGCACCCTCGCCTATGCCCAAGCAAGCAGTGCCCAAGCACTACGCCACAGGAGAAAATATGCATACTCGAGAGGGATCAAGCACACCTAGTGTGCAATGGAGCGCACTTGTCTGACCTGGCGCTATTTTTTAAGTTAAACCCCTAGAATACCCTAGGCAAAGCCCTATAAATAGAATAGACTTCAGAGAAAATTGTAGGAGGCTATAGAGTATGAAATTTCAAAGTAGAGAGAAGAGAGTTTAGGGTCTTCCTAGCTTTTGATGTTCTCAACTTTGGAGTTTCAATTTGTAAGCTTCTCAATCCATGGATACAATTATACTTGTTTTATCTTTAAATTCCATGAGAGGCTAAACACTCAAATAAGGTTGAGGATGAAGCTTCACTTATGATTAGCAACACTACTCTCATATCATGTAATATTTTTCAATTTAATGAATTTTATTTTCCAATTGTTTTACTTCAATTCAATTAAGTGTGATGATTCTTTGATATCTTTTGTGATTCAAAGATACATTTGATTATTTGAAATAATTTCATGTGATTAAATGTGCACTCCTAGTGTGCGATGGAGAGCACCTGTCTGACCTGGCACTGTTTTTTAGGTTAAACCCCTAGAAAACCCTAGGCAAAGCCCTATAAATAGAATAGACTTCAGAGAAAATTGTGGGAGGCTATAGAGTACGAAATTTCAAAGTAGAGAGAAGAGAGTTTAGGGTCTTCCTAGCTTTTGATGTTCTCAACTTTGGAGTTTTAATTTGTAAGCTTCTCAATCCATGGATACAATTGTTTTATCTTTAAATTCCATGAGAGGCTAAACACTCAAATAAGATTGAGGATAAAGCTTCACTTATGATTAGTAACACTATTCTCATATCATGTAATATTTTCCAATTTAATGAATTTTATTTTCCAATTGTTTTACTTCAATTCAATTAAGTGGGATGATTCTTGGATATCTTTTGTGATTCAAAGATACATTTGATGATTTGAAATAATTTCATGTAATTGATTGTTTGGTTTTCTTTGTAAAAGAATTGGATATCCCTTGTGATTTATTCTATGGATACAATTGATGTTTCGATTTAAATTGGATATTGTTTGTAATTTACGGATACACTTGATGATTTGATTTAAATTGGATTTCTTTTATGATTTATGCAAAGAATGGACACATGGGATGATTTTGATTAACCCTTTTAAGCAAAAGTAAAACATACCTAAAATTTTGTTGTGAGAACTTTGATAAATATTATTGATCATGAAAATATGTTGCTATATATGACTTTGTGAGTGCGGATTCCGAAACCTTAGTGATTCGTTAATTGGTGAATTTCACTTTATTTTGTTTATGCTTTTGATTTTATATTCATAAAAACAATCTCTCACTTTTTGAAACTAGGTTACGATTTGATTGATTTAGACATAAATTCTGCTTTCAAAAACACAATTCCTTGTACGATCGACCTCGCACTTGTAATCCTTTTGGTAGGACGTGGTGTAAAATTCTATTTCACAGCTTTTAATAGAAATTAAACACATCAGGTAGAAATACAAAATGTGTACAATAAAGATGAAAATATGGTATCTTTAATTCAAATCAATTACTTGAACTTTAAATGTGATTTAAAATAAGGTGATTCAACATATAGGATCTATATTTACCCATCAAAGCTTAAGCTACAAAAAATCGAGTGGTTTCTAACGTGGCAAACAGTAACCAAATTTTACCACGTCAGTAATTATCTTTTGGCACGTCAACAAATTTTTTTTTAACGTGTTAAATGTACCACATCAATATTTATTGACGTGTTACATTCAACACGTCAGTTGATAGTCTGTTGTTCGGCAAGGCGACCCCAGATCAGTGGCATCGATTGACAAAAATTCTATGTATGTATGAGAAGGCATCGGGGCAGCGGCTAAACCAAGCAAAAAAGGCGATTTTCTTTAGTCGTAATACTCCCCCAGCTCAGAAGCAGGAGATCTTCAAATTATCAGGGATTTCAGAAGATCAAAGAAATGATAAGTATCTTGGCCTTCCAGCTCTTGTAGGCAAATCCCATAAGCAAGCGTTCAAAAGCATAAAAGACAAAGTCCATCGTCGCCTGGGAGATTGGAAACTAAAATTGTTGTCACAAGCTAGAAAGGAAATATTGCTAAAAGCTGTGATCCAAGCAATCCCCTCGTAAAGCATGAATATATTCCTCCTTCCGAAAGGATTATGTACTGAAATTAATTCTCTGATGCAGAAGTTTTGGTAGGGAAATCATGGAAAAGAACATAGTATCCATTGGATGACTTGGAGGAAAATGGGGATGTCAAGATCCATGGTGGTTTAGGCTTTCGCGATTTTGGTGAATTTTAACAACGCCCTTCTAGCGAAACAATTCTGGCGATTATTACGAGTTCCAGACAGTCTCACAGCACGAATTATCAAGGCAAAATACTACCCTAAATCTACCATTCTGGAAGCCAAGTTGACTTTGAAACCTTCCCTCGCTTGGCGAAGCATCCATGGCTCTAAGAAGATAGTTGAGGAAGGAATGATTGGGCGTATTGGCAATGGGCAATCAGTCAATATTTGGGAGGATAAATGGATCCCGTGTCCCTCGACCTACAAGCCCCATTCTCCCCCAACGGTGTTAGACTCTAGAAGTAAGGTGTGCACACTCATTGATTCGGATACGGCAGGGTGGAATCAAAATTTGCTCTCAAGAATTTTTTCTAAGGAAGAGGTGACGGCAATTAATTCCATAGCAATAAGCCACTTGAACCAGCCAGATGTTCGGATTTGGAGGGGAACGAACTTGGGCACTTTCTCGGTCAAGAGTGCCTATCACCTTGCTAATGAGTTGGAGCAAAGATAGAATCCAGAAAGCTCCAACCCGATGGAGGAGAGTTTTCTATGGAGGGAAATCTGGAAACTGCCTCTTCCCAATGCGACTAGGAATTTTTTTTGGAGAGCATGCCATAACCTTTTGCCAACAAGGGATAACCTCCTTAAGAGGAAAGTGGTGAAGGACCCGATGTGTCCGATATGTGAAAGGGAACCAGAAACTGTGATGCATGCATTATGGGGGTGTCCAGCAGCTTCGGATGCTTGGGGGAGCAGCAGACGGGTGTTCCAAAAATGTGCGCAGGAGGGAACCAACTTCATGCAGTTAGCGGAACACATATTCCTCAAATGTGCGTCGCATGAGTATGTGCTGTTCGTGACTATAGCACGGCAGTTGTGGTTCAGACGAAACTCTTGGATCCATGAAGGCCATTTCTCGAGTCCAAGCGAGCTCTTGCAGAAGTCCCTCGAGTACATTACGGAATTCCAAAAGCAACATGACAGGGGCCTTCGAAGCACGAGAATAAGTCCGGTTGATCATGGAAAGGCTTGGCAAGCCCCTGACACTGGAAGAGTCAAGGCAAACTGGGATGTTGCCATAGATAGAACTCGGGACAAAGTTGGAATAGGAGTCGTGATCCGGGATGAGAAAGGGCAGGTAGTAGCAGCATTGTGTAAGACACGACTAGGTTGCCTGGAGTCGTCGACTGGTGAAGCGCTAAGTGCCTATCAAGCTGTCAGGTTTCTGAAGGAGCAGGGATTGCAACGTGTGATCATAGAAGGAGACGCCAAACAAATAGTTGATGCTGTCAATACCCCAACGAGCACATGGTCCCGGTTTGGACATCTGGTGGATGATACTAGGCACCTTCTACAGACTTTTTCTTGGTGGTCTTGTGTTTTCGCTCATAGAGAAGCCAATGAGACTGCTCATAGGTTAGCAAGAGCGGCCATAACAGATGTTGGCGATAGAATTTGGCACAGTCAAACTCCATATTGTATTCGTGACATTGTGTTGAAGGAGCAATTAGCTCTTTCTTTGATTGTTTGATGGGATCCTAATCCCACTTCATGATTATTATCTATAAATTTGCAAGTCTTTATTCCAAAAAAAAAAAAAAAAAAAAAACACGTCAGGATTTCCTGACGTGTCAATATTTGACACATCAGGAAATCTAGATTCAATTTAATTTTTTTTATATATATATATCAGGTTTCTGACATGCTATTTTTAGCACGTCGGAAATAAATAAATAAATAAATATATATATATATATATATATATATATATATATATATATATATATCAAGTTTATTTACATTATATATATATTTCATCTTCTTCTTTTTTTTTTTACACAGGTTCCTGACGCTAAAAATAGCACGTCAGAAAAAAAAAAAAATTATATACATATTTTTTATATCAGGTTTATTTATATTATATATACTTCATCTTTTTCTTTTCTTTTTTTGTTTTACAGGTTCCTGGCGTGCTAAAAATAGCACGTTAGAAATTTCTGACGTGCTATTTTTAGCACATCAAATATATATATATATATAACTGTTTTCTGACGTGCTAGTTTTAGCACGTCAGAAAAAAGTTTTTTTCAGGTTTATTTATATTATATATATTTCATCTAATTTTTGTTTTTTATTAGGAAAGATTTTAAATGAAAATGAGACTCAAAATTTTTTCAGATCTTTATTAAACAACTACTCTTTGATTTATTATTCTCCATGCAGTAATATAGAAATTAAAATAAAATAAAAATAAAAATAAAAACTGTTTTCTGACGTGCTAAAACTCGAACGTCAGAAATTTCTGACGTGCTAGTTTTAGCACGTCAAAAAACAATTTTTTTTTTTCAGGTTTATTTATATTATATATATTTCATCTAATTTTTGTTTTTTATTAGGAAGGATTTTTTTTTCTCTCTCTGCACGCTTATATATATCTTCTTCATTCTTCTTCTCTCCCTTTCTTAATTAATTCATTCTTCTTCTCTCCTTTTTTTTTTAATTTCTTTTTTTTTTCTCTCTTTGCACGCTTCCATTCTTCATTCTTCTCATTTTTTTTTTTTTCTTTTCTTTTTCCTCCCCCAAGTTCCAACACACTGTAGTGTGCACACCCTACAATTTTTTTTTTTATTATCTTTTTTTTTCTCTCTCTCTGCACGCTTCTATCTTCTTCATTTTTATTTTTTATTTTTTTTTAATTCCAAACGTGCTACTTTAATGCATCAGAAATTTCTGACGCGCTGAATCTAGCACGTCAAAAATTTCTGACGTGTTAAATGTTGGCACGTCACTAAAAAAATGGGCGTGACATTCAACTTTTTCCCTCTTCATTCCCTCTTTTTATATATTATTTATTCTTTTCCTTTTTTATTTATTTCCCCACACTCTCTCTCTCCTCTCTCAATCTGCACAGCTAGCCGGCCAGCTCCCTCTACTCTCTCAACCCACACTTTCTTCCCCTCTTCTTTTATTTTCCTCTGCTTTTGTTTCCCTCTTCTTTGATCTGCACAGCCGACCAGCACCCTCTAGAGGGAAGAAGAAAAAGAAAATGAGAAGAGAAAAAGAAGAGAAGCAGCAGAAGAAATGCAGAAGAAGAAAATGAAAAGGAGAAGAGAAGCAGAAGAAAAAATAAAAAGGGGGAAGAGAAGAAGAAGAAGAGAAGATAAATAAGAAGATTTTTTGGGTTTTTGAAAATTTGTTGGATTTGACGTTTGGGTTTTTGATTTTTCAAGTTGATTTTTTGATTTGAGTTTTTGAAGGTTTTTTGGGTTTGAATTTTTGAAAATTAATGAAGAAAAGAAGAGAGAGAGAGAGTGAGAAAATGAAGAGGGAGATCAATCAATCTGGAGAGGGTGGAAAAAAAAATTTAAAAAAAAAACATTTTATTTTAATTGAAAAATAATTGAAATTAATAAATTTTTTAATTGAAAAAAAAATTTAAAAAAAAGAAAAATTATTATTTTTTAATAATTTTTTAAAACTTACTGACGTGTTAATTTAACACGTCAGAACATTTTCTGACATGTCAATTTCTAACACGTCAGTAATTTTTTCTAACGTGTTAAATCTACCACGTAAGAAATTTTCATTTCTAACACCCATAATATTAACGCCTGAAACACTTCAAAAATACCCCGTTAGAAGGATTTTTTGACGTGTCAAACCACCTAACACGTCAAAAAACTTATGTCAGCAAAAAATTAGTTTTTTGTAGTGCTTTATAGACTATATATTTTATTGATCTATGATTTGAGTACATAACTCTTTATAAAACTTTAAGATGTGATTTAAAATATTTTAAATTAAAAATATCCTTTAAATGATGATTAACAAATCAAATCCTTGGATTTAAAAAATACAAAATCAACCTTTATCATTAAGGATTTATATAAGTAGTGGTCATCCATTTTGGTGATTGTGCTCATTAGTGTTGCGTTAAATTGTATTGCTTTCTTTTTCATTTTTTAAGTGGGAGGGGTATAAATTGTATTGCTTTCTTTTTCATTTTTTAAGTGGGAGGGGTATATAATTGTATTGCTTTCTTTTTCATTTCTTTTTCATTTTAGAGAGAGAGAGAGAGAGAGAGAGAGAATAAATGTCTTTATTTCATATTCAAATATTTAGTAAAAATTTTACAGCTTTAACATACAGGCAAACTTTAACAATCACAGTGCAAAAAAAAAAAAGACAAAAGACAAAAAAAATATATATATATATCCACATTTACAAGAATTAAGCAAGATAAAATCACTCCAGATTATTGGAAAGAAAATGACATGAACCAATCCACAAAGGCAGCAGATTTGACGACTGCATAAATATTTAAGCTTTGCAGCAAATAAAACGACCAAGTCCTTTAGGAGGATCCCCATCCCCATGTCCTTCATCATCTCCAGAAATCTCAACCGCCTTATGCTGTTGATGCTTCTTTTTGGTCTCATCTTTAGGGACAGTTACAGTAAGCACCCCATCACGCATTGAAGCCTTAATTTCGTCGACCTTTGCATTTTCCGGCAAACGGAACTGCCTCGAGAAGCTGCCACGACCTCTCTCCTTGCAGTGCCACTTGTCGGCCTTGTCGTCGTCCGGCAAATCTTTCCTCTCCCCACTCATATGAACCACTCTGTCGTCATGCACTTGAAGCTTCACGTCCTCTTTCGCAACACCCGGAAGATCAATCTCAAAGATGTGGACGTGAGGGGTTTCCTTCCAGTCCATCTGGGTATCCGAGCTTTCGAAGAAGAAGCCTCGGAAAGGATCGAGAAAGTTTCGCTGATCCAAGAGGGATTGAAATAGAGACATCTTATATTACTAGTTTTCTTCAATAGATCTTGTTTGCTGGTAGTTGTTGATCGATGTTGGTGTATATATATTGGAAGGAGGAAGAGAAAGTAGCTTCTTGAAATTTCTGGAGGTGTAGAGAAGAATGTTGGAGAAAGTTTGTGTGCTCCATTGCAGTGTGCTTTTCGAATTCTAGTTTGAGAGTCAAAGTCAGTGTTAGACGAAGTCTCCAGAAGAACCTGGAAAATTATGATTAAAGCCCATATACCCATTTTTACCTATAACACCATGTCGTCAGTACAAAAAAATCATTTTTTTCTTGATTAGAGTTTTTTTGACTTGTTGTAGTGTCTGACACATCAGAAAACTTTTTTGATATGGCGTTTTTTATGTGTGTTGAAGGTCAAAAACATATGAGTTAGTAAATTTTTTTTACTGGCGTGTTACTATTTGACACATCAAAATTTATTAACGTGTTACTGTTTGGCACATCAATAAATTTTGCTGACGTATTATATTTTAACACGTCAATAAATTACTAACATATCAAATTTTGACACGCCAATAATTTATTGACGTGTCAAATTTTGCCATGTCAATAATTTATTGACGTGTTAAAATATAACACGTCAATAAATTTACTGATGTGTCTAAATTTTAAAAAATTATTAAAAAATAATAATTTTTCTTTTTTAAAATTTATTTTGGAATTTTTTTTCAATTAAAAAATTTATTAATTTAAATTATTTTTCAATTACAATAATTTTTTCTTTTAATTTTTTTCACCAATTTCTTTTCTCCGGCACTTACGCCATTCTCTCTCCCTCTCTTCTTTTCTCCATTTTCAAAATCTCAAACCCAAAAAATCTTCGAAAAATCAAAAATCCAAATCAAAAAATCAACCTGAAAAATCAAAAACCCAAACGTCGTCAAACCTAACAAATCTTTAAAAACCCAAAAAATCTTCTTATCTTCTCTTCTTCTTCTTCTCTTCTCCGTTTTTTTTTTTTTTTTTTTTTTTTTTTTTCTTCTCATCTTCTTCTCTTCTCCTTTTCTTTTTCTTCTTCTTCTGCTTTTTCTTCAGTTGCTTCTCTTCTCCCTTTCTTTTTCTTCTTCCCTCTAGAGGGAGCTGGCTGTGAAGAGAGAAGAGGGATATTGAGAGAGGAGAGAGAGAGTATGGGGAAATAAAAGAAGAGGGAAAGAATAAATAATAAGAAGAGAGAAAAAGTTAAATATCCCGCTCATTTTTTTAGTAATGTGCCAACATTTAACATGTCAAAAATTACTGACGTGTGAAACTACCACGTCAGAAATTTCTGACGTGGCAATGCAATAAAATGATCATTTTTTGCCCATAAAGTGTTAGGTGGTAAGAGATCATAGGCCTCATCTATAATTGTTGTGGTCCCACCCACTGATAAGCCTATGACCTCTTACCACCTAGGACTTTTATGGGCAAAAAATGGTTATTTTATTGCACTATAGCATATCTCTTATAGACCTGTCAACTTTGCCACGTCAGAAAAATATTTACTGATGTGGCATAAATGCCAAGTTAGTAATTAGTGACGTGGCAAAAATTCGTGTATTGTAGCCACGTCAGAAATTGATAGTTTTTTTATAGTGCATTGTAATTAGATGGTGGCAGACCAAAACAAAGGAAAAAAAAAAAAAATAGACTTAAGTACTCTAGGTGAAAAGGAGGTCAGTAAAATTCACTAACCACTTCCGCTAAATAACCCTAATAACCGCTAACCGCTTTTTAAAAGAAAAAATAAAAATAAACCAAAACGACGTCTTTTCTATAGTAATACAATAATGCTTACTAAATACGACATCATTTATATATATATATATATATATATATATATATATATATATACGGTTATCAATTTTTCCTAACCGCCTTCAAAAACGGTTAGCGGTTAGTGCGGAGAGCACTAGCAGCAGCTTCTCTTTGATTTTTCCCCTATGAAAATATATTTCAGAGTAAAGTCCACATTACTCCTCTCAAACTACTACTCAATTAACATTGTATTCCCAAACTACCAAAACATTGTCAATATCTCATCTATTGTATAATCAAGTTTAAATCGAATATTCACTTCTTGATTAGTAGCTCTCTATCTTTGCTCGATGATAATACATGCTTATGTTATGATTTTTAGATTCCTCAAATTTACTAATTTCATATTCCTATGCATTTAGTCTAATTATGCTAGAGAGAGAGGAGATTTCTCAGTTAACTACTAGTTAGCTGAATTGGGTAAATTGCTAGTAACCCTACCAAATTGGTTAAGGCCATTTTTTGGGTATTACAATGTCACAATCAATGGATTAAAAAAAGAAAAAATCATAATATTTTTTTAAAAAATGGATAACTTGACTTTACCCCCCTCAAATGACGCATCTTTTGTAAACACCCCTCTAATGTTTAAAACCTCTCACTTTTATATATCAAACTTTCGGATTCTTCCAAATACCCTATTCCGTTAGGATTTTTTCTTAAATCCTAACAGAGGGGTGTAAAATTCCTAAAATGTCCTCATTTTTTATTAAAAAATAATTTTTTTTTTTTTAAAAAAAAAATTCCTAACTTATGGGTTCATCGGTAGATATAACACACCCATTTTGTGACCCACACGTCATATTATTATTATATATTAATAAACAAATAAAAATGACAACCGCAGGTCACCAAGGCGGGTCACTTGGTGACCCGCAATGGGTCACACTTTTTTTTAATATAATAATGATAATAATAATTTTTTATTTATAAATAAGAGTCAATTTAGAATTTTTAAAAATTTCAAGAGTATAAAGGAATTTTTTACTCCTTCTACCGTTTGATTTAACTCTGATCTCTAACGGAAGGGGGTAGTTGGAAAAAATCAAAAGATTGATGTACCAAAATGAGAGGTTTTAAACATTAGAAGAGTGTTTACAAAAACCACATTATTTTAGGGCAACAAAATGAAGTTACTCCTAAAAAACATTATGTCGAATCCCTTTGTATTCTGAGTTATTTTACTTTAAGATTTGAATTTTTTATTTCTAAATAATTATTTTTTTCCATTATACCTTCCTAATTTTTCGTCTCTCTCTCTCTAGTACCCTTCTCCACCTCTCTCTCTCTCTTCTGTCCTCTCTCAACCCACATAGCCATGAATTGAACCACAATCATGACCAATCTCCATGATCATGATCAATCGACGGATGATAGAGAAATTGAGACGGCATATCTATACCAAAAAAAAAAAATTAAAAATTGATTATCCTAAAGATAAAGATTGGAAATTGGGCAAACTTTAGACCTTAAAAATAAATAAAAATTCAAGTCTTAAAATTAAATGATTCAAAAAAAAAAAAGTATAAAGTAATTTTTTTTTTTTTTTTTTTAACTTGGTGCGGTACATTAGATTCAAATAATTCCTTCATTTTCCTTAACTCTCTCTTCCTTGGTGTAAATGAGATGAACTTGCGTTTCTTTGGTGACAATTAATAATAATTCAAAAACCATAAGAATTGCTGCAATACGGACTACCATCCCTTTTTTTGGGCTCTTTTCTTTCTTTTGGGCCACACGATTGGGCTGTCCAAGAACCAATTGGGCTGCTGGATTAAAGAAACACACCTCAAATTATGAGTCCGTCTATACGGCTGCCAAATTGAGGCAGCCAAGCGTCGTCCAAATGCGTGACTGCCACTAAAAAAAAAAAAAAAAATAATAATAATTAGAAAAAAAATGAAAGTGAAAATTCTATTTTTTTTTTTTATGAGCTAATATTTGAGTTCTAATGTCTCAAAACTCGTTTTTGGATTCAAAACTAAAACTTAGAGGGTGAAAGATTAACCCTTTAGAGATGGTATCACCCTAAAGGTATTCGGTCATCCTAAATTTAGTGCTAATGCCTTAAATCCGGTCATCCATAATCTCTTTTAACCTCTTTACTCTTCAATAAAAAATAAATAAATAAAAAATAAAACTCACTTGACAGACTCTTGGCAGCCGAAAATCTCTACTCTAAAATTACATCCAACTCCTAATATCTAGCTTCAGGAATAGTAGCAGGGTTAGGTCTAAATTTTCACATTAGGTTTACATTAGCTAATGTGGCAAATTTTTAAAAAATGAATGTTACATACTCAACTTCCATCCTCCCGTCTCACTGATCACGTGGCAATACCTATCGGTCCTTAGATTTTTTTTTTTTTTTTTTTCTTTTGTAATAAAGGCAAATTGATCCATCACATCAGCCAAATAAAGTAAAAGCCGAGTATTTAAAATTACCCCTTCCAAAAACACAAACATTAGCCAATTAAAACCAACCACATCAACTAAAACACGTAAAAAGTTGTTTCCTTGCGGCATTCAAACCCTTTGCCCTCCTCAAAAACTCCACCAACCAATTGAATTTCTCCCCTCTGGCTTTTTAGTTTTTACTGATAACCAAAACAAAAGTTTAGCCTATCCTTCAATTCTATTCTTTCTTTTTTGATTAGGTGACGTCACTGCCAATAGCAACAAGGTTATAATATAATTTTAAACTAATTATATTTTTTACACTTATTTCATACCGGTTTATTTAACATGTTTTAAGTGATTTTTTTTTTTTTTAGTAAAGTCTATTTAACCTCTCAAATTATCATCTCAATGACAATTTACCTCTAAACTATCAATTATGACAATTTACCTTCAAAATTACTAAAACAATGACAATGTAGCCCCTAATAATAGCAAAATGACAAAATTACCCCTATAAAATTTTCAATAACACAAAAGTACCCTTAAAAATTTGAAAAAAAAATTCAATTTTAGTATTTTTGTTTTTATTTTGGTATGAGTAATTTTGTCATTTTTTAAAAATTGGGGGTACGTTGTCATTGTTTTGAGAGTAAATTGTCCGTAATTGATAGTTTGTGGAGTAAATTGTCATTGAAATGGTAATTTGAGAGGAATAAGTAGCCTTTACCTTCTTTTTTAAGTAATAGATTAGGAAAATCATTTAAAGCACGCCACATCAATTGGTATACAAAAATAAATGTGGCAAATAATATTATTTATAATTTTATTGCCAATGGCATGTTAGTAGCTAGACAACGTAGCATTTTTAATGCGTGCACCCAAAATGCAATATGTGATTTTATTAGGTAGATAAGTTAAATAAATAATAATTAAAAAGCTGGCCCATATATAATATAATAATGAATGCGTTTTGGGCTTGAGAAGTGTTTTTTTTCTCAATCATCTTGAGAATTCTTAATTATGCAGACAACGACGCGACGAAAGGGCTCCTTCCTCGCCTCACTTGAAAAGCAAATATGCAGTATTTTGATCCAAATGATAACAAATGTCATGATAACAAGTGTCCATTTCACCGCAAAAGTAAAATAAAAACAAAAGCTCAAAATTTCATCAATATTCTCATTGCATTGTTCTTTTACCAATTATAATTGCAGGCCTCTCACAAAAAAATAATAATAATAATTACAGGTGTTTCTGATTGGATTATATGGATTCAAAAGATATTTGCTTTACCCCGAAGATAGTTGTAAAATAAAAATAAAGGCAAAGTTTACATAACTCTCTTAAATTACTATTCAATTTACAATGGTTTTTTCTAAACTTTTAATTGTGACTATGTTTTCCAAAATTATATACTAAAACATTGTCAATATATCCCCAAGACTAGCAACAAGAAAAAAAAAAAATTCCTATAGATTTTTCAATAAGACAAAAATACCCCTATAAAAAAAAAAAAAAAAAAAAAAAAAAACTGATTTTTTTTTTATAAAAAAAAAAAGAAGAAAAATTTTAATTAAAAAAAAAAACGAAAATTCTTTTAAACTAAACTTTTTTTTTTTTAATTTAAAAAGCCGATTTTTTTAATTTTGTTTTTAAAAAAACGAAAATTTTTATTTAAAAAATATATATAAAACAAAAATTTTAAAAACAAAAACAAAAAAAATTCAATTTTTATAAAAAATATTTTAATTTTTTCTTACAAAAATGATCTTTTTTTTTTTTTTTACTTTTAAATTTGGCCCCCACTTGGATTTTGTTGTTGTTAGTTTTTTAGGTTTTTTTAAGAAATTTTAGTATTTTTGTTTTTATTTTACTAAAAGTAATTTCGTCATTGGGAAAACATTGACAATTTTTGATGGTTTGGGAGGGAACATTATCACAATTGAAAGTTTGGGAGGACATTATCAATTGTTGATAATGGCTCAAATTGTCAACAAGTGTGAAGATAATTGTTGAAAAATATCAATATTCAAATTGGTGGGCTCAAGTCATATTTATCTATAAGAGGATAAGGTTAGTTTTAAAAGGAGTCCAAGAACAACTGGAATTGGATTTTTGGAGAAAACGTGTATGGATAAACATGTGGGCTACAATGCTTATTTTCATCATGGAAAAGACTTTGTATTCATGATGGTTTCGTTTTCCCAGCAGCAATTAAATTAAAATTGTTCCCTTATTTTTCGTGATTAAGCCTTTATAAAAGGATATGTAGTCCTTGGTTGAGAGGATCCGGAAAATTCAAATTGGTGAGAGCACTTTGTGGCATTCATAAAGTGTAAAGAGTTTTTCTTTACTAGGTATTTGAGAAGAACAGTTGAGTGGGATGTATAAGGGATTAAGGGCTTGGGTTTGGGTTTGGGATATTAAATTTGAGCGATTCAGGTTTGTACCATTGTACTCAATATTTCTCAATAGTAAAGAATGAGACCGGATCACGCCTCGTGGACATAGGCATATTGCCGAACCACGTAAACTCTTTGTGTACGTGTGTGATTGGTGTGTGTTTTCTTTCCAAACTTGTCTTTTGCATAAATGGCTAGTGGGAAATTGGTTGTCAATTAATTATCAATTTTTCCAACAATTGATATTAAAGCTTGGTTGCAGATTTTAAATTAAAAATTATTTAAAGCACGCCACATCAATTAATATAAAAAAATAAATGTGGCAAATAATATTATTTATAATTTTATTGCCAATGGCATGTTAGTAGCTAGACAACGTAGCATTTTTAATGCGTGCACCGAAAATGCAATATGTGATTTTATTAGGTAGATAAGTTAAATAAATAGTAATTAAAAAGCTGGCCCATATATAATATAATAATGAATGCGTTTTGGGCTTGAGATGTTTTTTTTCTTCTCAATCATCTTGAGAATTCTTAATCATGCAGACAACGACGCGACGAAAGGGCTCCTTCCTTGCCTCACTTGAAAAGCAAATATGCAGTATTTTGATCCAAATGATAACAAGTGTCCATTTCACCGCAAAAGTAGTACAAAAACAAAAGCTCAAAATTTCATCAATATTCTCATTGCATTGTTCTTTTTCCAATAATAATTGCAGGCCTCTAAAAAAAATAATAATAATAATTGCAGGTGTTTCTGATTGGATTATATGGATTCAAAAGATATTTGCTTTACCGCGAAGATAGTTGTAAAATAAAAATAAAAGTAAAGTTTGCATAACTTCTTCAAATTATTATTCAATTTATAATGTTTTTTTTTTTTTTTTTTTTAACTTTTAATTGTAACTATATCCCCCCAAACTACGTACCAAAACATTGTCAATATCTGGCTGAGACTAGCAATAAGACAAAAATATTCCTATAGATTTCTCAATAAAACAAAAATACTCTTATAAATTCAGGAAAAAAAATACTGATTTTTTTAAAAAAAGAAAGAAGAAAATTTTTAATTAAAAAAACGAAAATTCTTTTAAACTAAACTTTAAAAAAAAAAAATTAAAAAACCGATTTTTTTAACTTTTTTTTTTAAAAAAACGAAAATTTTTATTTCAAAAAAAATTATAAAACAAAATTTTTTTTTTAAAAAAAAAAACAAAAAAAAAAATCAATTTTTATAAAAAAGAAAATCGAAATATTTTAATTTTTTCTTACAAAAATGATTTTTTTTTTTTTTAATTTTTAAATTTGGCCCCCGCTTGAATTTTGTTGATGTTAGTTTTAGGTTTTTTTTTTGAAGTTTTAGTATTTTTGTTTTTATTTTACTAAAGGTAATTTCGTCATTGGGGGAACATTGACAATTTTTGATGATTTAGTAGAAGATATTATCACAATTGAAAGTTTAAGAGAATATTATCAATTGATTAGCAGTTTAATAGAGGTATGTGAGCTTTCTCTTAAAAATAATTAATTTGTGAAGGTGCCATACAATTTCTTACTTATCTTTTTTGCAATGGAAAGCACATTTCTTGCCTCCTTCCCAAGCAATAACAATTTCCAAATACAAATAGTATGTAGTTTCTTCCTTGTAATCAAGACAATGTGGATAGAGAATTTATATACAAAAGGTTTTTACTTTTTTCTACCAATTGTGTATGAAAGACGTTATTGGAGCACCCCTTTTTATTCCCCCCGGATGATGAAAATGCCAAAAAAAAAAAAAAAAAAAAAAAAAAACTATCCTTTTCGTTGAATGCAAGGCAACCGGATATTCTCTCAATTTTGTGAGCACAATCATTCAATCAGTTCTCCCCAGAGACGGAGGGAGGGGGAGACCTGGGTGGGCCATGGTCACCCCCCAAAATAAGGAAAAAAAAATAATTAGAAAAATTAAAAAAATAAAATTAAAGTTTTAATTTTAGTCATTTAGCCCATTTCAAAAAAAAAAAAAATTGACCCTATTTTTAAATTTTTTGGCCATATCCAATAAAAAATTTTGGCCATATTTTTAATTTTATTGACCCATTCCCACTAAGTTTTTTTTATTTTTGGCCCTTACTTTCAAATGTCCACTTTTTTTGGCTCCTTACGGTAGTCTTTAGTTCATAAAAAATAACTAAAATAATTTTTTTTTAATAAAAAAATTCTAAAGAACCAAAAAAAAAAAAAAAAAAAATTGGCTGATTCCCTTTCATAAAATTTTCTGGCTCCGTCTTTGGTTTTCCCCAATTTGAATGCATGTGTGAGTTTTCTCTTTCTTTACAAATTTTTATAGTTAATTTAGAGATAACAAAAAGAAAAAAGAAAAAAGAAAGACTAGAAAAAAAAATATTTTTGATAATATAGTCATGTTTGGCATGAATGAGTTGTGGGGACATGTTGGAAGTGAATGTGTCAGACAGTGAATCATTTCCCTCCCTCAGATTCCTCGTGTTCCTCAACTCCAACACGCTCCGTGATAGTGACGGCCCAAGAACCCTCTAGGAAATGACACTCGTGCTTTATTCTGACGGGAAAAATATTATAAATATTACAAAAAACAATAGGTCCAATAAAAAAATTGTTAGAAGTTAATAAATTTTATAGAGTCGTGATTCCAGCTTGCGTGAGCAGTTCATACATGCCAGACAAATTTTTTTTCATAATTTTTTAATATTTTAAAAAAAAATTTTTTGACGTGCATTATCTAAAAATAATTTTGTCTGACGTGCATAAACAGTTCATGGACGCCAGGGTTGAGTTTATTATCACCCAATTTTATATACTTGGCATATATTTTTTTTATAAATTTAATAAATTAATCATTAAATTTGTAGAATTTACTAATCATTATTGACTTATATATTATTCATATAAATTTATAAATTTAATGGTGAATCTGTAAGATAAGATAAGTCCAATATAAAAAATAATATTGACTCTTACTATTGCTTGTTAAGATATATGCTTCTATCTTTCATCCATTTTTATTTGAGTAATATTATGCACGCTTTCACCATTTTACACTTATTTTTTTCACATTTCTTCTTCGTACTTATTTATTATTATTTTTTAATATATTTATTAATGACATTTTCAATTATTATTAAATTTAAAATTAATTTTAAATTTAATAATAATTTTAAAAATTATCATAAGAGTAGATAAATAAATGTAAAGAAGTAGGAAGGTATATGTAGTATTACTTTTTCTATTTATGACATAATTTAATGATAAATTATCTATTTATTTATTTTTAAAAAAGGGGAGAAATAAGTGATGTAGTCACATGCTTTTGCCTGAAGAGAAAGGCACTGGTTATTGGTGGGAATTGTCATTGTTTGAATGTTTGTTGATCGACGTGACAGGAAAAAAAAACCCCTTTTCCTGGTTAAGATCACGCGGAGATTACCAATTACACCAATATATATATATATATTTTTCCTAGTCTGTACCAATAGATTTTTTTTTCCTTGGCCTCTACCAAGAGAATTTACTAAAAAGTAACAAACATCGCATGCTCAATAGTCTTAACGACTTTTTACAAAAAAAAAAAAAAATAGTCTTAACGATTCAGTTACTTTGATGGGACAAGTCATTAATTATTTGATCTATTCGTCACTGTCATCAGAAAGATTATGTCGCTTTTGTTTTTTATTTTTATGTAATTTTCCCTTTTTCTCTCCTCTGCATTGAATAAAAAAATAAAAATAAAAAATTCTAATGGGTGCACTCTTAGTTGGATGAACGGAGCCGAAGGGAATGAAATGGAGAGGGAATTGAATGGTATTCCCTCGTCCGGAGGCACCTCATCTTGTTGTTTCATAGTCTCCTTCTTCAGTTAATTCCTTCCATTTTTAGGCATCACCCATGGCGGCAAGGAATGCAAAGCAAATTAATGTACCAATGTAATGTTTCTTTCGGCATTTACATCCTTAGAAATGTGATGTTTGAAAATTTAATTTTTGAAAAATATGACTAAACTCACGTTTAGAAATGATAAGAGTTTTGAAAGATTTTCGGAAATATAAGATTTTCATGTTGAGAGGCCCTAGCATTCGGACAGGCCGTAAAATACTATTTTTACTGTTTTTAATAAAAATTTAACACATCAATAAAATAAAAAATAATATATAAAATAGAGATAAAAACACTAAAAACTAACCCGTCGAGTATGATCATGACGAGGTTTTCACCTTAAAACTATGAACATCACTGATCTTCTCATTCACACTATGCTGATTTGATTCTCGCGTCGATTGATTTTGCTGTATGTGTCGATTCTGTACAACTCTCTCTGCAAGAATAGGTTCCGATCTTGCCGAATAATCACAGCTATGTAGTAGTGTGATATTGTTTACCAACTCATGAGAAATGCAAAATAACTAAAAACTTTTGGGATGCTCTTAATGGCCAGCACGTACGTAGGTACAATATAAGAGAGAAATTGCACTCGGATCTTCAACATTACGTCACTGTACGTAGAACAACGTTGTATTCATTTGATTCTATCCTATACAAGACAACTAATGTATTAGCCAGCAGTGGCCTCCAATCTGGCCGGCCGTGTGCGAATTCTCATTCCCAAAAAGTAAATTAATACTTATCTTCCTTTTGTTTTCTGACACATCACTTTGCACATTCTTGAAGCTCCATGAAGATCATGTGTCAGACACATCTGCGTGGCACATTCTTGAAGGCTTGAAGCTCCATGAAAATGACTCAACACAAGGCCTCATCTGGATTTGTGTAGGAATAATTTAGTTATTGTGTCACATTTTCTGCACCCATTTCTTTTCTGCACCCATTTTACATGATTCCTACTATCACCATCCCTTTCTCTCGAACCTTCCTACATATATATATGAACGTGGAATTATATTTCTGGTAAGAAACTTGGCCTACTATATATGATGTAGCCAGCGGGCACCCTCTTAACCAATGCTATTGGCTATTGGAGCTATATATATATATATTGAGGTGTATAAATTATAATACATCATTTCAATTTTTGCTGATTTTGGGTGCAAAACTTCTAGGGAGAACTTAAGAAAACCCCCTTAAACTTTTAGACGTTTTGAAATTATTTTTTTGAAGTTTAAAAATTCTTAATTTAAGGTATTGAACTTTTAATTTTTTGCAATGTCTTTCATCCATTAAAATTTTCCGTTAAATATTTTTAAAATTTCCAAAATACCCTTTTTATTTATTTATTTATTTTTATAAAAGAAATAATTGCATAGATTCAAATGCAAGTATTTTTGCAAATTCTGTTAAATTGTGACCAATGCCTAATTTTTGCAATTTTGTATTTTATTTTTTTTATAAAAGAAAACATGGGTACGTATTTTGAAAATATTCAACGGAGATTAACATTACAAAAAATTGAAAGTTTCATACCTTAAATTAAAAGTTTTTAAACATCAAAGAAGCAATTTTAAAACTAATGAAAGTTCAATAAAGTTTTCTGAAATTTTTCCGAACTTTTATCACCCCACAAATCACACAAAAATCTTAATCATGCATTGGGGAGAGAGAGAGAGAGAGAGAGAGGGAAGGGTTTAAAATCAGATTTGAATAATTCAAATGGAAGCCTCTTGGAAACAAGAATCATGTGGGTCATAATATATAAGGAAAAATACAAAAGATTAACAACAACAGAAGTGGATTGAATATTACGAATTTGAGTTGATATATATATATATGGATTAGAATTATGTAAGTGTTGCTTACAATCACATGGGATGTCCGACTCTTGAGATGAAATTATTAAGCGGAGGAGCTGCTACGTACGTACGTGGGTGGGTGGGTGTACGTGGCATTATTCCAAACCCTTACCCAAAGAAAAGTTGAAAGCAAATAGATCATAGTGGCTATCCAAGTTCCACCAAAGTCATGTGGTGGGCGGTGGTCGCCATCAATGGAATAATCTTTCGAGATGGACTATGAACTGAGGGCATTTTAAAAGAAAGATGCCTTTGTATCCGTTATTATTTGATTATGGTAGGTGTTTTTAGTTTGTTGACGGAGTTTTATTTTAGACACTTTTTTCTTTAAAATTGGGTTGGAAACACTTCTTTCAATCTAATATATAAAATTGTCATGTACTCATTAGCATATGAGAAGTACATATTTTTTTTAATATCATGCATATGAAAATACGTGATTTTTTTAAAATAATTTTTTCTAACTTTTTTAATGTTACTAAAAATGCATATGCCTTTCATAGGTTTAAGAAATAAATGACAATTTTATAGAGTTCCTTCAACCAAGTTTAGAGAAAATTGTTTCCAAAGGGTAACTCAATCGACTGGGGACTACGCCTCATGAAATAGTTCGAATCCCCCTCTCCCCAATCATTGTACGGACATGTCCAAAAAAAAAGTTTGGATAAAATTTTTGTCTGTTGTTTCCCGCTTATTGTTAATAAATTATTGAGATGAAATTTTTTCGCACATTTTTCAATTTACTACCTTCATTAATGTTCCATTAAAAAGTTTACCAGTTATTTTGCCACATGTACAAAATAACCAGATTACTACCTATAAAATCGTGTTTTCTGTACAAAAGATAAATGATAAGATTCATTCTTTTTAGACTATCTTATAACCATCTCCATAGTGAATAAATGAATCTACCATTGAATTTGTGTATGGTCCACGTGAGTCTACAAATCTAATAATTGATCTATTGAATTTGTTAAAAAAAAAATATGGTTGTATAACATGTATTCGTATAAAATAATCATATATCAGCCTTGTCATATTAATTTCACTTGCCACATCAGCCAATGAATTACAATACCAATCTCACACTAACATATACAAATTGCATAAATAACTCATACTGTAACAACCCAGGAAAAAGTGTTAGTCACATCTGCGCTATTACCACAAAAGAATTAGCTAGTCAATTTAGAACTTCCTTAAAATTCATTATAAAGCCCAGTTGTACCTAATAACTAGGCAATGTGAGACTTAATACCCGTGACTATCTTTATAAACCACCCACTCTATGTGAGCTTCTTCTCATCTTCCCAATATGGGATCGGGGTGTTACAAACTCCCAATTTTAAATTCTTGACGTCCTTGTCAAGGCCACGTCATGCAACGACCCAGGAAAAAGCGCTAGCCACATCTGCGCTATTACCACAAAATGACTAGTCAATTTGGAGCTTCTCTAGAATTCATTATAAAACTCAATTTCACCTAATAACTAGACAATGTGAGACTTAGCACTCGTGACTATCTTTATAAATCATCCACTCTATGTAGGCTTCTTCTCATCTTCCTAATATAGGATCGGAGTATTACACATACGGCACATGCCTCCCACACTGCCGACGAAAAATAACCAAACAAAGGATAAACTGATCTTGTTTTGTGTGAGCTTCGGTCCGTAACGTAATTAACACTTTTGAAAACTCGAATATTTACTTGATAAAACTATACACCACAAGTACCAAAATGACATTTAACCTAATTTTTTTGAGCTTTAATTAGATTATTTAAGCCGCTTTACTTTTTCCCTATAACTTATCTAATTAGTTGAAACGGTAGAAAATTGTTTTGGAGATATCTTTGGAGAAATGAATATTTTAACCCTAAGCTGCATTGAGTTAGATTTGTCTTTAGCAGTATATTATTATTTTAGGTTCCTTGTGATTTGTGAATGCACTTTAACACTATGCACAAATAGCTAGCTATGATATCCAACTGGCCAAGAATTGATGAGAGTTTTTTTTTTTTTTTTTTGATGAGAGGTTAATATATAATAGGGAAAGCAGCGCCTCATGCATGCATTTAACGTACACTTTGTGTTTTTTAGGTAATTGGAATTGAAATAGCACTTTTACTCTTTTAGGTTCCTTGTCTATGCACCTACATGGCTACATGTGGTACCAATTGGTAGGTAGTAAACCTACATGGGCCGAGAATATGAGAATAATAACAGCAAACAATACCCGATGCATGCATGCACTTGAAGGCTACTTTCGTTCTTTTTTTTTTTTTTTTTTTTTTTTTTTCTCTCTTTTCATGTAATCGGAATTAGGGCTCTTTTGTGTCCTAAGGAAAAGAAATAGCTATTATTAGGAATAGAAGAAAGTAAAATAGAATAGTTATTCATATTTCTTAATTTGATAACAACATATGTATTTTAATTGGAGTTGAACCAAAATTACCAAAAAAGTAAAAACCCCACCCTCCTTTTTTTAAAAAAAAAAATTAAAATTAAAAAAACATAGAATTGTAAGGGTGGCCGGCCACCCTCCATGCAAGACATGGGGGTGGTTGCACCACCCCCGAAGCACCTTGGGGTGGACCCCTAACGTGCCCCGGGGGTGGTGCGACCACCCATTTGGGGGTGGCCTGGCCACCACTGATAAAGATGGGAGAGGTCGCAGCCAACCCCTAAACGCCGTGGGGGTGGTCGCACCACCCTCGGGGCACCTCAGGGGTCCACCCCAAGGTGCTCTCGGACCACCCCCAGGTCCTGCAGGGGGTGACCAAACACCCAATAGGATTGTTGACCACCCCTGCAATTTTAGGTTTTCGGTTTTTTTTTTTTTTTTTTTAAATAAAAAACAAATTTAAGGGTCAAAAGAAACTTTTGAAAAAAGTTGTCAATTCCTTCATAAATAGCTATTCTACTCATTTTTTAGAGGAATAACAATTCATGTGTATAAGGGATTAGTAATTCCTACGGGAATAACTATTCCTAGAAATAGACCCTTACTAAACAAAAGAATAATTATTCCACATGAGTATCCATTCCATTACAAGGTTTATACCACAAACCAAACATGCATGTCCTAAGTCTTTTTAGAATACTATTTTTGAGATTCTTACATCATTATTGCAATACAATTTGATGATATGACGGTGAAATTTAGCTATTAAATTAATATTTATTAAAAAATAATAATAATTCAAGAACTAATTTTCACTCCAACATTGTCACGCTATCTAATTTATATGATAGTCTTATAAAAATCTACTAAATATTATTATTTATTTTTTACGTTGTCCTTTTGATACCTTGTAATGAGATAAACAAATATTCTCCCTTTTGTGCATACATATAAAATTTTTTTTTTTTTAAAAAAAAAAAATCTACAACCAGTACTAATTTTTGAGAGACAAAATCGAACCCATATGGATATATGACACAAAATAGCCAACCATACCCGCTTCAAAGTTCCAACTGTGCAACAATTTTGTAATAATTGGTAGACAGAATTCTCTGAAAAAATAAAATAAAATAAAGATAAAATCTAAATAAGATGTGTGACGACAAATGACAAATGTGGATTCCAGAGATTTTTTTTTTTTTTTTTTTTTTTTTTCTCTTTCTTCTTTTTAGAGTTGTGATTGCCCTCGGTCCGTACACTATAATTAAACCATCATAATTTTTTTGGAAAACTTAATAAAAATTTTCTTTCCATTTATTTTTATATTATTTTTTAAAATTTAAAAACTCTCAATAAAGATATGGGGTTTTTAATTTTTTTCAATTATCTTATTCTGTTAGGATTTTTCGTTATTTTTTGTAAAAATAAGCATGTTTCTTATTTAATTAAAAAAAAAAAAACTGCAAAGATATTTTTTTATAAAAGAAAAAAAAAATTAACACCTAAATCTTTACAATTTTTATTTTATTGTTTTATAATAAAAAATGTATTTTGGGAACTTTGATAAGATTTAATAAAAAATTCTAATGAAATAAGGTAAATAAAAAAAAAAAATTAAATGTTCAATATTTTAATTGAAAGTTTTTGAAGTTCATAAAAATACTTTCAAGATCCGTAAAAGTATAGGAAAGTTTAGGGAGGTTTCCAATTTTTTTTTTTTTTTAGACCCACCACTTCCACTTGAACACGTAAACTTTCAATGGCTACTGCACGTTCTTGAGGCAGCCCGTTCAAGACGGTTTTTTGTCTCAAGCACCTATGTTTTTTGTACCCAACATAATTTTTTTAGTCAAAAAGACAAATATATATATATATATATATATATATATGAAAAAAAAATTAATTTTTTTCTTTAAAAAAACGATTTTTTTTTTTTTTAAAAAAAAAAGTTCCACTCTTTTTTTTTCTTTTTACTTTTTAAAAAAATTTTAGTGTAGTCTTTTTTATTAAGGGTATTTTTGTTATTATAAAAAATATTGACAATTTTTTATAGTTTAAAGACATATTGTCACAACTGAAAGTTTTAGTGAACATTGTCAATTAAGTAATAATTTGAGAAAGAATTACATACACTTTTCCAAAAAAACAAAATTAAAAAAATTAAAAAGCCCTCGACAAGAGAATTCAAAGGGGAAAATGTTAAACAATGGAATAGTGAACCCATGATTTCTTATCTATCTATTCATGTGTACCAATAATTCAAAGCATTGGGTTATTTATGATGGCAGTTGATATATACAACTTTCATTTGAAGGGAACGTTAATGATTAGTACTCATTTGGAGACTTTAATTACCAAACCTTTATCTCCCTAATTAACTAGAAAAAAGGTATATGCATTGAGATTAGCATAAACAAGTACATACACTTTAGAATTATCTCATAATTAAAAAGATCACATTTGGACTTGTAATCACTTTTATTTGTGCTTACTTCAAAAGCTTTTTCAGTTTGGGCTTTTAAGTATCTTCCATGTTATATCCCCCTCATCACAAGAAGTCGAAATTAATGTTAATAGAGAGAGAGAGAGGGAGACAGATGAGAGAGATTCCATCCAGCCAAAAAGAGTAGACCAATGATTGGTCTTTTTCTTCCACTGTTGCCTTCTTTATCCACCACTCCAGCTTGTACCCTTGGAAAGAGGGGCACATGTCCAGGGCATAGCAGCAATAAAGCAGAAACTTGGGGAGTTTCCAAGTAAAAACCCCATGCATTTCAGCACAGTTTCCTACCCACCCAATCACCTAAACTATCTTCCTTCATTGTCTCTCTCTCTTCTTCTTTTTTTTTTTTTTTTTTACATGTCCACACAAGAGGGGGAGGAAAGATTCGAACTAGTGACTTTCGCTTCATAAGGTATGGTCTCTAACCGATTGAGCTATCTCTTGGGGCCTTCATTGTCTCTCTCTACTCAATAATAACAATAATAATAATAATTACCAATTTTTAATAGGATTCACAAAGTTAAAATAAATGATACACAAATCTATTAGACTAATATTAAAGGACGTAACTCGTTTAATTAAATGACTTGAGTTATAGTTAACGTATATATTTTTATACACGAAAACATATCTTCTCCATTTTAACTAAAATGGGCAGAGCCTGTTAGTGCAAGTACGTGAGGCAACATTGTTGCAACATTAAAATTGGGACAATTTTGCCCTTCTTTTAAGATTAATCTGTTCCTCTCTATTTTAATTGAAATTGAGAGGATCTTTTTATTATTATTATATACGCATGCTTTGACACGATTCGAACCTCGAACCTGACATGAGACATAAGAATTGATAATTTTTGACACAATCTGCGAACCCGACACAAACTATCACAAAATTTTGTAAATTAGAGTTGAAGAATTTGACATGTTTAATTAAATAGATGTATTATAATTCCCATATATGGTTTAAAACTTGACACAATTGACAAATTCGATACAAACCAATACAAAATTTTACAAGTTAAAACTGAAGGAGTACCAACACAACACGACACAACTCGAACCAAACACGCAAAATATAAAAAATTGTATCCCTTAAATAATAATAAGCCAACAATGCCAAATGGCCAAATAAGAAGAGTGTGATAGTCCCCCACCTCGTGGCCTAGTTAACAAAAAGTAATGCCCCTCAAAAGAGGTTGTATGCCACATCCCAACCTCCCCATGTTACAAGTTTGCCTCCTTTATCCACCTCTCTCCCCCCCCCCCCCCCCCCCCCCTTTTTATAAAACCCCACATCCTCCACATCTCCACTCCCTCATCACCTCCCTCTACTTCCATCTTTGTGCCAATATTTCTCAAAAGTCTTCTTGCTAACACATAAAATGTGCAGCTCTAAGACCACAGTGACCATTGGCATTGATGTCATCCCAACCCCCACAGTTGCTCGAATTAATGGCAGGCCCGTCCTTCAACCGACTTCCAACCGAGTTCCGAGCCTTGAACGCCGTAATTCTCTGAAGAAAGTGTGCCCAACATCTTCCCCTCCGCCTCCGCCACTGCCGGTGCCGCCGCCGATTTCTCCGAAGTCGTTGAAATCTCCAAGACCGCCGGCGATAAAGCGAGGGAATGACAATGGTGGGTTGAATTTGAGTGCGGAGAAGATTGTTATTCCGAAGAGTAGCACAAAGACTCCGGCTTTGGATAGGAAGAAGTCAAAAAGCTTCAAGGGTAGTTATGGCGATCATGGAGGTGGGATTTGTGGGGTTTCCCCTCTTGTGGAGGCGTCCTTGAGTTACTCTTCGTCTTTGATCACTGAGGCGCCAGGCAGCATTGCCGCGGTGAGGAGGGAGCATATGGCGCTGCAACAAGCGCAGAGAAAGATGAGAATTGTTCATTATGGAAGGTCAAAGTCCGCCAAGTTTGAGAATGTTGTTCCCGTTGATTCTTCAAGTAAAATCACAACAAAGACCGCTGAAGAAGAGAAGAGGTGCAGCTTTATCACACCCAATTCAGGTATGTAAAAGATGTTTCATCTCTAATGTTGTTTTTAATGTTATTTCCAACATGAAATGAGTTTGTGCTGATCAATGTCTTTTGTATTTTTTTTCATGCTTAGATCCCATCTATGTTGCTTACCATGATGAAGAATGGGGAGTTCCTGTCCATGATGACAAGTAAGCCTTTCTGTTTCTCCTGTTATAAATAAATTATCTCAAAAGTTTAAATCAATAAAAGAATGATAAATTAATTGGCTCAAAAGTTTAAATTGATAAAAAAATATATAAATTAATCGGCTCAACAATTGAAATATTTAACTTGGTAAATTGTAAAGTGGGTCGAATTCATGACTTATATCTTATCTTCCTTGTAGGATGTTGTTTGAATTGTTGGTCTTGAGTGGTGCTCAGGTTGGCTCAGGTTGGCTCTCCATCTTGAAGAAACGGGAAGATTTCAGGTGGGTTTTGCTTTTCCAGCTAATTAACAAACACTATTCTCTCATGAGATTAACTTATACGAAAATTTTCATTTCCAGGAAAGCATTTTCAGGATTTGATGCAGAAACTGTTGCCACCTTAACTGATAAACAAATGATGTCAATTGGTTCAGAACATGGCATTGACATAAGCCGAGTTAGGGGCGTTGTGGACAACTCTAACCGAATTTTGGAGGTAATTAAAAGCATCATCTATATCTCATTCTAGCAAAAATGAAAAAAGAAAAAAGAAAAATAAGAAAAGCATCCAACCTCACAAACTGTTTGTCCTTTATGATCACCTTTTCCTATCTCTCTGTTCCTTCTTTTTATGATCAATTTTGCCTAATTTGATTTTAAGTTAAACTTTCAAGTTGGAAAGCACAAATTCTACAACACATAACTCGATTGTCAACAACTTGTTAGCTTTTCTCTTCCAATCCTCTGGGAATAACTTAGTTGACAAGCAAGTTCCAACTGTGCTGATTTTAACACAACAGGCCCCACATGGACTGTAAATTCATTATACAAAATGATAAAACAATATTTGTCGTCTTATATATAATCTTTGAGGTTGCTAAATGTTTTGTTGTCATGCGAATTGTGGGATTACAGATTAAGAGGGAGTTCGGATCATTTGACAAATACATCTGGGGCTTTGTGAATCACAAGCCAATCTCAACACAATACAAGATGGGACACAAAGTCCCTGTGAAGACATCAAAATCAGAGACAATTAGCAAAGACATGGTCAGGAGGGGTTTAAGGTTCGTCGGACCGACGGTGGTTCATTCGTTTATGCAGGCTGCCGGCCTCACCAACGACCACTTGATTGTCTGCCACAGGCACCTACAATGCTCCCTAATGGCAGCCCGGCGTCAAACCGCCATGCCAGCGGCTCTATAGACTCAAGTTGACATGAAAGAATAACGAAAAACATAACCCCAAAAAAAGTGCTCAAATTTTGAGCATAGTTTGCTGACTTTATTTTACCTTTAATAGTTGTGTAGAATAATGTTATAGGAGATGTGACTTGTGAGATGGAAGCTGTGAAATTTTTTAATGACAATGAGTGTGTGTGTTTGAAGTAGATGGCTAGATGAGATTGATTATTATTAGGGTGTACAAAGGTGGGGAGGGTGTAGCAGACAGGCAGCATGTGCATGTGAGAATGGGAAGCAATGGCATGTGTGGGTGTCAGGCTGCTTTTTATTCCATGTGACCCATCAGACTTCGCATTATTTGGTTTCCTTTAACAGCCTGTGTGGGATAGTACTTGTAGAGGGAAAGTAGGACCATCCATCTTGCTTTCCTTCTTGCTCTCTTTGCTTTGTATTTTATTGAGTTGTACTTTAATTTCTAACCTTTTGGATTTGGGAAGGGAGGGGGAGGGGGAATATTATAGCTAATGTATCTTGGGTTTGGTGTGGGTTTTATGAGTGCTATTATTTGATACCTTTGTCATGTGCTTGTGTACTGTTTGCTTACTAATATATACTTTTTGAGATATGTTAACTTGAAAAGATTTAAGTATCGTATCTCTTACTTCCATTTTTAGGCATCACCCATAGCGGAAAGGAATGCAAAGCAAATTAATGTACCAATTTCATATTTCTTTAGGTATTTACATCCTTACAAATGTGATGTTTGAAAATCTAATTTTCGAAAAATATGACTAAGCTCACGATTACAAATCATAAGGATTTTGAAGGATTTTCGAAAATATAAGATTTTCATGTTGAGAGCCCCTAGCATTCGGAGAGGCCGTAAAACATTACTTTTACTGTCCTTAATAAAAATTTAACACATTAACAAAATAAAAAACTATATATAAAATAGAGATGAAAACACTAAAAACCAACCCGTCGAGTATGATCATGACGAGGTTTCCACCTTAAAACTATGGACATCACTGATCTTCTCATTCACACCATGCTGATTTGATTCTCGCGTCCATTGATTTTGCCGTATGTGTCGATTCTGTTCAACTCTCTCTGCAAGAATAGGTTCCGATTTTGCCGAATAATCACAGCTATGTAGTAGTTTGATATTGTTTACCAACTCATGAGAAATGCAAAATAACTAAAAACTTTTGGGATGCTCTTAATGGCTAGCACGCACACAGGTACAATATAAGAGAGAAATTGCACTCGGATCTTCAACATTACGTCACTGTACGTAGAACAACGTTGTATTCATTTGATTCTATCCTATACAAGACAACTAATGTATTAGCCAGCAGTGGCCTCCAATCTGGCCGTGTGCGAATTCTCATTCCCAAAAACTAAATTAATACTCATCTTCTTTTTGTTTTCTGACACATCACTTTGCACATTCTTGAAGCTCCATGAAGATCATGTGTCAGACACATCTGCACCCATGTAGACGTGTCAGACACATCTGCGTGGCACATTCTTGAAGCTCCATGAAAATGACTCAACACAAGGCCTCATCTGGATTTGTATAGGAATAATTTAGTTATTGTGTCACATTTTCTGCACCCATTTCTTTTCTGCACCCATTTCACATGATTCCTACTATCACCATCTCTTTCTCTCGAACCTTCCTACATATATATATGAACGTGGAATTATATTTCTGGTAAGAAACTTGGCCTACTATATATGATGTAGCCAGCGGGCACCCTCTTAACCAATGCTATTGGCGCTATATATATATATATATATATATATATTGAGGTCTATAATACATCATTTCAATTTTTGCTGATTTTTGGTGCAAAACTTCTAGGGAGAACTTAAGAAAACCCCCTTAAACTTTTAAACGTTTTGAAATTATTTTTTTGAAGTTTAAAAATTCTTAATTTAAGATATCGAATTTTTAATTTTTTGCAATGTCTTACCTCCATTAAGATTTTCCGTTAAGTATTTTTAAAATTCTCAAAATACCCATATTTTTTTTTATGCAAATGAAATAATTGCATAGATTCAAGTGCAAGTATTTTTGCAAATTCTGTTAAATTGTGACCAATGCCTAATTTTTGCAATTTTGTATTTTGTATTTTTTTTTTTTTATAGAAGAAAACATGGGTACGTATTTTGAAAATATTTAACGGAACGTTACAAAAAATTGAAAGTTTAATACCTTAAATTAAAAGTTTTTAAACATCGAAGAAGTAATTTTAAAACTAATGAAAGTTAAATAAAGTTCTCTGAAATTTTTCCGAACTTTTATCACCCAACAAATCACACAAAAATCTTAATCATGCATTGGAGAGAGAGAGAGAGAAGGGTTTAAAATCATATTTGAATAATTCAAATGGAAGCCTCTTAGTCTTGGAAACAAGAATCATGTGGGTCATAATATATAAGGAAAAATACAAAAGATTAACAACAACAGAAGTGGATTGAATATTACGAATTTGAGTTGTTATATATATATATGGATTAGAATTATGTAAGTGTTGCTTACAATCACATGGGATGTCCGACTCTTGAGATGAAATTATCAAGCGGAGGAGCTGCTACGTACGTACGTGCGTGGGTGGGTGTACGTGGCATTATTCCAAACCCTTACCCAAAGAAAAGTTGAAAGCAAATAGATCATAGTGGCTATCACTACATGAAATTAGGTCTTTAGGGGCAACATTATTTGGACGCTAAAAGTCCTAAAGTGGACGTTGTTGACAACATCGTCGACTTTTGAACGCTAATGGGTTGGACGCTAATCGTCCGACTCTAATGATTAACTTTGTGATTATCAACGTCCGCTAATAATCACTTTTAACATCCACATTGTCGACGCTAAAAGTTATAGATTTTTGTCGCTGAAACTGGAGTCAGCGGAAGGTAAAGTTGACGCTAGTGCTCCACTATCAGAGTGGACGCTAATGGTGGACTATTGGCGTCCACATGGAGTGGACACTAATAGCTAACCAAGTGGACGCTAATAGTCATAAAAAAAAAAAAAAAAAATCAACCATCAGCGTCCAAAGAAGAGTGGACGCTGATGGTGAACTATTAGCGTCGACTAAAGTGGACCCTAATGCTAAAAAAAAAAAAAAAAAAAAAAAAAAAAAAAAATCAACCATCAACGTCCAAATTGGAATAGACGCTGATGGTGAGCCATTAGCGTCCACTAATGATTCCAAAAAAAATTAAAAAAAATCAACCATCAACGTCCAAACTGAAGTGGACGCTGATGGTAAACTATTAGCGTCCATTAAAGTGGATGCTAATGATCCAAAAAAAATTAAAAAAATAACCATCAGCGTCCAAACTAAAGTGGACGCTCATGGTTGTATTATTAGCGTCCACTTTGGGTTTGACATTCTAAAAAAAATAAAACATTATTATTATTATTATTATTTTAAAAAAAAAAAAGAAAGAAAAAAAAAAAAAAGAAAGCAATTTTAAAAGATGAGGTCATATTCAAAAGATATATAAATGATCCTAATGAAAAGAAACAATAAAAAAGTCATGACAAAAAAATACCAAAAAGGCAACCAAAAGTTTCTAGCCATGCATATTGCTTATCAAATTGAAAAATCTAAAGTGAAATGATTACAAATACAAAAATTCAGTCTACCGATAAGAAAAATATGAACATTATTACAATTCACAATGTCCAAAAGAACATGCTCAAAACACCAACTAATTAGCGTCCTAGGAAAAAACGTTCAATGATCAATACATAGATCCTTATAAATCACACAAAATGTCCATGTTGAGAAGGAACAAAAACTTAAATCATGGAAAGTATGAATAACCAAGATTGATAAGTTAGGAAATCTTACTGATGAATTATCATCGTTCAGGGACAGCATCAGTTGTCTCTTAAATTGTTCCAACTGTCGATTCAAAAAAATATGGCAGCATTTGTATCACATGAGCTTGCAGCATCCACAATTTGATAGCGGTAGACAAATCAAATAAACCAAATAGACAGTAACAAAAGAAATAAACTCTGAACAAGAGAACAAGGAACAAGAAGGCAGATACGTACACCTAAAACAGCTGAACCCCTAAGCTGAAAATAGGTCAGTAAATTTATCTCTCATGCAGTAGTCTAGCAAAGAGTTCCATCAATACAAATAGAAGCATGATAAGATTAGATGGGATTAAATAAAGATATGGATATAAATAGAGAAATTAATGAAAACGTGAAAATTCTATACATATTATTCACACCAAGATGCTATTAACATCACAGACAATAAATTAAGTTCAACTTCTTGAACTAAATGAAGACAATCTAAAATACAGGAGAAGCCAACTATGCTGATGCCAAACTTACCATCATACATTAACTTACCATAAAAACCTCTGTATCGTTTAGGAAGCAAGTAGGATATGATATATATAGATATATAAACAAGGATGAGAAACAAAATGGTAAGGTTTGTTCCCCCTCCCTCACCTAGCATAAAATTAACGGAATTCATCATGGTACTCATCATCCTCATTGTCCTCATTGAATATAGCACTGTAAATTACATACGGGTAATCAATCATCTCTGTCAAGGTTAGACGTCCATCTTTATCACCATCTGCCTGCAATAATCAACTCACCAGATAAGCCATCTAACTTAATTGAAAATTTCTTATTTCATGGAATTCATATAATACTTGTCACCATCTCTGAATTGTCCTAACCGGTATGTTTCACTACAAAGTCAACTAATATTGATCACAAATTCAACTTTGAACATAAAATTCTGGGAAAGTAAGTTTATACACAACTAGCACTTATGGGATTTTTTTTTTTTTTTTACAAAAGAATATATTGAGAGGAAAAGATAAAATGAAATCGCCAAACCCTAACAGGATCACAAGGCATAATCGATCACAACTAAAATGGTCTGAATTTTAAACGAGAACATACTAATTGAGCAACTACAATAATGTTCCCAAATCAGAGCTCCCCTCTTAGCTGGGAAATCAGCTTGTGAGTTCTCTGAACTTGGTAGAAAAAGAATGCTACCCCTAAAGGTCCTTGGGAGACCAGCTGTCTACTTTAGCATACCGATTTATCTCCTAGAACCCATGAGATCAAGAGATTCCCAATACCCTGCACAACATGCAGACTTCTATGAACTCCCTCCAGCATACTTTATTCTATCAACTGCTGGCAAACTCATTATGCAAATTTCAGCATAATAGCCAATATGCTCTGGGAGATAAGGACCTTAAGACCTAGATGATCTGTGCTTTTGATAAGTAATTCAGCAGCCAATAAGCTCTGGAAGATGAGGAGCTCAAGACCTAGATGATCTCTGCTTTTGATAAGTAATTCAGGCCCAGATACTTCAGAGAAGAAAATTAGATGAGTTATTCTAATGCATTATCCGTACTTAACCTGCCAATACCTATCTTTACTACACTGCCAAGAGATAATACAAGATAAGTCCAGAACATAAGTTACAGAATCATGGACAAGAGGAGCTAGATCTTAAGCTTAAGATTATATAGATGATTAGAAATCTAGTGAATTTTCATGTATACTTCATGTGTATTTGAGTTGCGTCTCTTGTGCTTTTTAATGAACTTGTTTTACTTATTAACAAAAAAAAAAAAAATCTATTTCTCAAAGCATAAAAATGTCTAGAGAGACGATTACTCGACCAATCTCAGCTGAGTAGATAAGTATGTCACTAAGGGCCCTATCATTTCTCATCCCAAAATATCATACTTGAAGCAATAATAATAGGCAGAGAGTCATTAGACTCATTACTAAACAAAAACAAAAACCTCATGGCCATATAAAAAAAAGTAAAAAGTATACACGAAAATACAACCAAGTGTACATAAAGTGGGAGCCTTAAAAAATAAAATATAGACACTCATATAAAAGGCTTTTAAATCACTTTAGATCCAACTTAATTTTAAGAATTTAGTCCCCACTTCAGTCAATAAGACCATCTACTCCCTAAGGCCATCTTGTCGATATTAATAACATATAGTGAGAATACCATTAAATGGAGTAAAGTTCCATAAAATAGAAACTAAATCTGCAAGGCTGCAATGTCTCCTCTTATCAACCTCATTCACAACAACACCTAATTAGTATATTTATGTACAATATGATACCTTCAGCTAACAGATTGGCTATCACCTAGATCCCCTAGGGAAATTTTATCATATTGTTGCAGATTTATTTATTTATTAATTTGCTGTGTGGTAGTTGTTTGCTTAATTTTCTCTTTTAATTTCGTGGGTTTGATAAAGGGGTATGTTAGAGGGCTGAAAAAGGACTTATAAAGGACAAAAAAGTTCATAATTGTTAAGTCTAAAACCTAACAGAATCTGGCCAGCTGTATTTTTCTCCACAAAGGAGAGCTTACTTTTTAAAACAGACCCTAATCGGCCTCCATATTTTTACCAAGTTGAAAACCTAATCAGCCTCCAGATTTTAATCTAATTCAAACCCTAACTTCATCCCAAACACCCGCCTGTTTTCAGCTTCGGAAATTTTCTTGCAACCCTAGCTCAAAAACATTGTTTCAGCCATCAGTTTACAGCCTCAAAATACACCCCACGTGAGCTTAAAATAACTCAGCTCTCTCTATCTTCAAGCTAAGGCCTAAGAAGCCTAAAAACAATCTCCCTAGCAGCCGAATCCAAAACAGGTAGAATTTTTATTTTTTATTTTTATATATATTTTTACTTTGATAAGTAAATGGAGTTAATTAAAAACCAAAGGGCACACCCTAGTACACAGAAAGTATACAAGAGAAGAACCTAGCAAGAAAAAAAAAGGGTCATGAAAACTAGAACTATGAAAGCAATCATTTTTTATTTGGCACTGGATATCCAGAGCTTCGCTTCAACTAATCCCGTGGTACACAGGCCCCCGGCAAGGATTTTTCCGCAAGTGCACCTCAGTTAATTCAAGAGGCGAACCCCAGTCCGATGGCCCCAAGAAGCAATTTGTACTTAGTGGGTTTCGAACTTAAGACCTTGAGAAGCATACTCAAAGTCTCAGGCTATCCAACCATTGAGCCAACCCCTTGAGGGGCATACTCAAACTAGAACTATGAAAGCAATCATAGGCATTTCTCCACTGAAAAGGGTATGGAAAAAGGTCTTTAGATCCACCACCATCCTCTCATTGACTTCAAAGCTCTGGACATTTCTTTCTCTCCAAATGCACCACATCAAAACAAAGTGGAATCTTCTACATAGCTTCACTTTGAGAATTACCAAACTTCTTTCTTCAACAAGGGAGGAGATCTCTCACCAAAAAAAGTACCATAGGGCACTAGCTACCTCACAATGGAGTAAGAGGTGGTTAATGGTTTTCCCACTCTTCTTACGCATGCAGCACCAATTTACTACAACGATTTTCGGCTTTCTTAAGTTGTCTACTGTAAGGATCTGTGATGAGTTGTAATAACAGTAATACAATGAATTAAGTTTTTAATTGTTGTGAGACATTAGGTTTACTTTGATTTTGAGTTTATGGAATTATTGTATCCTTATGTTTCTAATTCGAGCTCTTCCTATGGGAAGGGTACCGATGCATAGCTTGATATAGGTTAGTAATTGTAAACTTTTACCACGTCAGATGAAACAAGAGTAAGAAATCTATTTGAATGACAAGTTCTTCTGCTCATCTAAGAAACAGGGATCTTAACAGCACATTTTAAATTAAGCTTAGTATAAGCTTCTCTCTTAAGTCCTAAAAGTTAATTTACGTGATATGAGAGAACCAAATCAAAGATCACTGAAGATGCAAAACAAGTCTCTAGATTGTTTATAACACATTTAATCACTTATCATTTAACAGGCCCGTCACCATCAAAAGATTTATTCATGTAGTCATGTTAGTACATATGCAAAACACTCTACTGCATAGTAAAGATCCACCTTCCACGTAAGTGGCTGCAAATTATATTTAGAGCTTAGATAACTCATATCTGCACATCAAATGATACAGGAAGTACAAATAAACACATTTATCATAAATTAAATAAGAAATCAGTTTTCAGCCAAAAAAATACCTGTGATATGATGTAGTCTGCTTGCTGTTTTGCATAGTATCGCTCTGATGGCTGAAGTTTTCCAATTACAGGTAGTAGTTCTACATCAGACAAGTATCTGTGAAAGAAAAGTACAATGCAAGTAATTAATTAATAGTATACATCATTCACAGATCAATATTCATATGAGAAATGTATCTTGATGAGTACCCATCTCCATCTTTATCAAGCTCAGCAAACAATTTTCTAGCAGGGGCCTCCATCGAATCATCATGTTCATGTGAAGAATTGTGAACTTCTTCATTATAACTTCTCACCATGTCAAATAGCCCATGAAAAAATTCTTTGAAATTAACCTTCCCACCCATCTTTGTCTGTATCTCTTTCCCCAAAGATGGAAAAAGGCAAAGTAAACAATTGGCCAAGCAAAAGCAATGACTTCCAAAAAAATCAAAAGCTCCATTAAAGATGTAACTAATTGAAGGAAAAGTGAAGCAATATAGCAAGAGAATAGATTTAACAGAAAAAAGTCGTTGATCAAAACAAGATAAAAGAATTTCCTCGGTAACAAGCAGTTACATATCCTCAATATGGGCAATAAATGACTTTGAATATAGTTAGTAGCAACGAACTTCATGCACTTGTAGCTAGAAACTAAAAGGCCAAGTCCCAACAACAAAGAATTCCCACCTCAGATACCTAGATGGTCTAAACCACAATACGTAGATAATTAGGTCCATATTAAACAGATTGAATTGAGAACTGAAGAAAGAGGCCTGTCGTAATAATGAAAGTGATATAGAAACTCAAAAATTCTAGATTAAATAATTTAATATTTAGAATATGATATAAGAGAAGGGGAATCTAGATCGGGAGGAGCAGATTGAGACCTACTAATTCAATTGATAATCTAAAGTTTTTCACTATAAGAAATTTGTTTCATGCCCTTCGGGAATGATCTAATAGGTTGGTCAATGCTCTGTAGCTCACCACATGGCAAGAATGTACAACTACAAACTTGAATGAAACGTATGATTAAAATGATTTTATCAAATACACGGGGTTAAAAAGGATGCAACACTTAATAACTGCCAGAGAAGAGAGCTTGATGAAACTCATCTCACCTAACTTCCTCCTTGCACAACCAATGAAGTAGCTTTGGGTTTTTGGTATCAGCTGGGTGCATAAAGCTAGAAGTCAAGAATAGAAGAGTTGAGGAACAGTATTAGATTCAATTGGAAAAACATAAAGAAGCTATTTTGCAATAAAAGAAACTTGCTAGACAGTAGAAGCTCACTCGTTGAACTCGGTTAAATTTAAGAGACTGTCTCCATCTGCATCTGATGCATTGAAATGCTCCTCTTTCCACCAGCCCATATCATAGCCAAAAGAAGAATTATCTGTTAAGATAAATAGAAATCACAATCTGAGACAAACTCAAATAGAAATGAGGCCATGATGGCCTATGAAAAGACATAAGATATGGCCCTAAAAAGAGCAAATTGATGGCAACATTTCACTGTAGACGATCCTAATGGTAAGGAAGGCCATTATCTGGGTCATCCCCTAGAATTGAAAAATATGAAACCTCATAAAAAGAATAGTTACATGGTAAGGGAAACAAAAGAGACGCTTTACATCATGAAATGGGGTAAAGAGGAAGCATAAAAATTAAGATGCCAGCTTATAATGTTGGAAATCTTATGATCCAATTTAAGAAACCAAATTAAGATAAAATTAAAAAATCTAATGAATTTTCATTAAGTCAAGTGATTCTAAAGTCAAATGAACCATGAGAGGTATAGCCAGATCAGTGAAACTTCACTCACAAAGAAAGGCAAAAGGAAAAAACACATCCACCAAAGAAGGATAGACACTCTCTCCCTGAAAACATCATATCTCCATCAATTCACTGGACTACAATGATATTACCGAACAATAATAGTGAAATCAGAACAGAAATATATCAGGTATCACAAAAATATCCAATGTCTAGAAAACTGAGGAAAAAGAAAAAGAAAAATATACCGTAAATTCCACAACATATGCTAAAATCGAGCATATTTAAAAACATATAACCACCCCAAAAAATTCCACAAGCAAAGTGTATAAATTAACCATTATCCAAACATCCATCAAACAAAAGAACAAAAGGAAAAATCTACAGAAAGCAAAGGTGTTCACTGACCCGCATTCTGAACCCAACTTGGGGGGTCATATTCGGCAAAAGAAACAAACCCATCTTTGTTCTTATCGTAAGTGTCCATCTCCCTCTGCGTCCTATGCATCACTTCCCTGTCGGCCTGCTCGGTCACGAACCCATCAGTCGGGTCCCTATCGATCTTCGGGAAGAGCAACACCAGCCTATTGGTTACATTGAACCTATCCTCATCGTTCAAGTAGTCCTCGGCGTCCATGAAGTCCTCCCACGGGTTGCAGAGCAGATCAGAGGGAGAACGTGAGAGATGGAAGAAGAAGATGAAGAGACCCAACGTGAGCGCTGATTGATTAGAGGGAAACGTGAGAGATGAAGAAGAGGGAAAGGTGAGAGACGAAGAACAGGGAAAATTCTATCCGTTGAGACGAAGTAGAATAGGGGAAAGAGGGACTTTACAAGGAAAAGGAAATTAAGGCAGCGCCAAAAATATTTCTGGGTGTCCAAAATAACCGGGAAACCGGAACCGGGACCGGGAAACCGGGGACCGGTTCCGGTTTCGGTTGCCAAAAAAAAAAATCCAGGACCCCAGTTCCGGTCTCGGTTTTTGGCACCTGGGAAAACCGGAACCGGGTCTTATTTTATTAAATAATATATATATTTTTTTTTTAATTCTTTTAGTCTTTTACGCAGCGTTTAGGACCTTAAGCAATTAGGTTTCTCACTTTTCCGGATTTGAAGGTTTTAAAATGATTTTTAGGGTATTTTAAAAAATTTGAATTTTTATTTCTAAGGCTCATATAGGCAAAAACATTGATTTTGTAGGATTTTTAGGCTTTTTTAGGTTTATTTTTTAATTATTTGGAACAATCACAATAAAGCCTATTTAATTTAGACAAAAAGATTAATAGCTTTTTTTTTAAATGAGCTAACTTATGAAAAAAATAATGGACTTATTTTAGGCCCAATACCTAAAATAAGCCTCAAACACTAATTTTTTTCAAAAACCGGTCACCGGACCGGGTAAAACCGGAACCGGCTGGGAACCGGGACCACGGTTAACTGGGGTCCCGGTTCCGGTTCCGGTTTCCCAAAACCGAGAACCGGGGTACCCCGGTTCCGGTTCCGATTTTGGCCAAAAACCAGGAAACCGGACCGGGTTGACACCCCTAATATTTCAGTCAGCGCCAAAATGTTTTGTGCCGCCAGCGCCAAAATAATAAACGGGTGACCCAGCTTTGGGTCACCTTATGACTCATGCTGGATCACCTTGGGACCCAGGTGGGTCACGGGTGACCCAATATTGGGTCACCTTGAATTTTTTTTTTTTTTTTTAATTCTTCAAAAATTAAAAATTAAAAAAAAAAAGTTATTTTAATTTTTTTAAAATAATGTTAATTAAAATTAAGGGTAAAAGATAATTGACGTGATATTTATCTTATAATTAATTAATAATTGAACATTTTAAGATAATATATATTTCACATTTTAATGCCAAATCCTAATGGAAGGAGATATTGCGTCAAATTATATGTTCGATGAGTGAAATATTAAATATGTTTTTATTATTAAAATATTAACTACAAATTTAAAGTTAATACATTTTTAGTATAAAAGATCATTAAGGTGATATTTATCTTATAATTAATTATTAGCTTAAATTTTTAAGATATGTTGTAATTTAACAGTTTAACGCCAAACCCAAATGGAGGGGGATATTGCATCAAATTCAATGTTCGATGGGAGAAATATTCTTGAACTTGTCACTATTGATATAACTAATATATAAAGATAATACAAAATCCAAAGAATTTAATAGATCATTTGATCGCATTACGATCGATCATACTAATATGTCCTAGTATAGTATCGATCGAAATTGATTTTATCAGATGTTCGATTGAACCTTCAATCATGTCAAGTTCTATTGATTGTATCCCGATCAATTTAACTAATGCACTAATATAATATAAAATGCTTAGAGTTCAATTCAATGTTCGATCAAACATTTAATTTGTTTGAAGTTTGTTCGATCATTTGATCCTATCACGATCAATCGAACGAATGCACTAGCTAAGACCAATCAGATGTCTGATAAAACATTCAATTTCAATTGTTTCAATCATTTGATCTTATCACGATCAATCAAACTAATTCATTACGATTGATCGGATATTCGATCAAACCTTCAATTTCAAATGTTTCAAGTTTGATCGATTATTTGATCCTATCATGATCGATTGAACAAATGCACTAAGATCAAACGGATGTTTGAACGAACCTTTAATTTCAATTGTTTCAATTTTGATCGTTACTTGATCCTATCGCGATCAATCAAACTAATTCATTAGGATCGATCGGATGTTCGATCAAACCTTCAATTTGTATCAAGTTTGATCAATCATTTTATCTTATCATGATCAATCGAACTAATTCACTAGGATCGATCGGATGTTAAATCGAATCTTCAATTTGTGTCAAGTTTGTTGCGTGACTACAATAAATTGATTTTTTTTTCTTTTTTTAAAATTAATTTTAATTTCAAATTAAGATAAAATTTATAATTTTCTAAAAGTTTTGAGGGTATAAAAAACATTTTATCATTTTTAGATGTTCAATTAAACCCATAATCTTCAACTTTTATTTGTTTTTTATTTATTTTTTTAATTTTTCTACAAGAGTATTAGCGTCTACTAAAGTGGACGCTAATACCACCTCTTCAGCGTCCACCATAAAAGTGGACACTATTGATATATCATCAGCGTCCACTAAATGTGGACCCTGTTAATCTTGTAGTTTTAATATTTTTTTTTAATTATTATTTTTTTTATTTTTTACAAGATCATTAGTGTCCACTAAATTGGACGCTAATAATATGTCTTCAGCGTCCACTTTATGAGTGGACGCTATTGATATATTATCATTGTGGACGCTGTTAATCATGTAGTTTTAATTTTTTTTTTTTTTTTTTTAACAAGACCATTAGCGTCCACAATCATAGTGGACACTAATGATATATCTTCAACGTCCACTCCTAATGGACGCTGTTGACCTTTTAGTTTAATTTGCTTTTTATTTTTTTATTTTTTTACAAGACCATTAAGTGGACGCTAAATGCTCAATTATTAGCGTCCACTCTTAGAGTGGACACTAATGATATGTCATCAGCGTCCTCTCCTAGTGAACGCTGTTAACCTTTTAGTTTAATTTGCTTTTTATTTATTTATTTTTTATAAGAAAAGTGGACGCTAATGCTCACTTATTTGAGAGTGGACGCTAATGACATATCTTCAGTGGACGTTGCTGACCTTTTAGTTTAATTTACTTCTTATTTTTTTATTTTTTTGTAAGACCATAGTGGACGCTAATGCGCAATTATTAGCGTCCACTCTGATGATATGTCTTCAGCGTCCACTGCTAGTGGACGCTGTTGACCTTTTAGTTTAATTTGCTTTTTATTTTTTTATTTTTTTGCAAGACCAAGTGGACGCTAATGCGCAATCATTAGTAGACGCTAATGATATGTCTTCAGCGTCCACTCCTAGTGGACGTTGTTGACCTTTTAGTTTAATTTGCTTTTTATTTATTTTTTATTTTTTTGCAAGATCATTAGTGTCAGTGGACACTAATGCGCAATTATTAGCAGAGTGGACGCTAATGATATGTCTTTAGCGTCCACTCCTAGTGGACGTTGTTGACCTTTTAGTTTAATTTGCTTTTTATTTTTTTGCAAGACCATTAGCGTCCACTCTAATGCGCAAGTATTAGCGTCCACTCTGAGAGTGGACACTAATGATGTCTTCAGCGTCCACTCCTAGTGGACGCTGTTGACCTTTTAGTTTAATTTGCTTTTTATTTTTTAATTTTTTTGCAAGACCATTTAGTGGACGCTAATGCGCAATTATTAGCATCCATTCTCAGAGTGGACGCTAATGATATGTCTTTAGCGTCCACTAGGACCTTTTAGTTTAATTTGCTTTTTATTTTTTTATAAGAGCTTTAGCATCAACTTTGTGGACACTAATGCTCTATCATCAGCGTCCACTTTGAAAGTGAACGCTGTTAAGGACAATTAATTAATTAATTAATTTATATATATGACTATTAACGTCCACTATTAGTGGACGCTGATGCTAAACCATCAGCGTCCACTAAAAATGGACGCTAATAGTTATATTGTCGCTGCTAATAATTTTCCCGCCTATGGTATAATTCCCGCTAGTATGTTAGCGTTGACGTATTAGCGTCCACTGTAAAGCGGATGATAATACTTATCTTTTGGGTCAACTATTAGCGTCCACTTAAATGTGAACGCTAATAGTTAACCATTAGCGTCAACTGTTGAGAGTCGACGCTACTATACGAGCATTAACGTCGACTACGAAGTCGCCCCTGATGAGTAGATTTCTTGTAGTGTATCCAAGTTCCACCAACGTCATGTGGTGGGCGGTGGTCGCCATCAATGGAATAATCTTTCGAGATGGCTTATGAACTGAGGGCATTTTAAAAGAAAGATGCCTTTGTATCCGTTATTATTTGATTAGGGTAGGTGTTTTTAGTTTGTTGACGGAGTTTTATTTTAGACACTTTTTTCTTTAAAATTGGGTTGGAAACACTTCTTTCAATCTAATATATAAAATTGTCATGTACTCATTAGCATATGAGAAGTACATATTTTTTTTAATATCATGCATATGAAAATACGTGATTTTTTGAAAATAATTTTTTTCTAACTTTTTAATGTTACTAAAAATGCATATGCCTTTCATATGTTTAAGAAATAAATGACAATTTTATAGAGTTCCTTCAACCAAGTTTAGAGAAAATTGTCTCCAAGGGGTAACTCAATCAATTGGGGACTACGCCTCATGAAACAGTTCGAATCCCCCTCTCCCCCATCCTTGTGCGGACATGTCCAAAAAAAAAGTTTGGATAAAATTTGTCTGTTGTTTCCCGCTTATTGTTAATAAATTATTGAGATGAAAGTTTTTTCACACATTTTTCAATTTACTACCTTCATTAATGTTCCATTAAAAATACTACCAGTTATTTTGCCACATGTATAAAATAACCAGATCACTACCTATAAAATCGTGTTTTCTGTACAAAAGATAAATGATAAGATTCATTCTTTTTAGACTATCTTGTAACCATCTCCATAGTGAATAAATGAATCCACCATTGAATTTGTGTATGGTCTATCACTACAAAAATCAGGGACTTTATTGACGTGGCAAATAGTAACTCATGTTTGCCACATCAATAATTTTTGACGTGGCTAAATAAACACGTCAATAAAGTGTTTATTGACGTGGCGGATTTCAACACGTCAACAATTATTGACGTGTCTAAATGCCACATCAATATTTTTTGACGTGCCACTATGATACATCAAAAAATTTTGACGTGTCATAGTGGCACGTCAAAAATTTTTGACGTGTCTAAATGCCACGTCAATAATTTTTGACGTGCTATTATGACACATCAATAATTATTGACGTGTGTAAAACCCACGTCAATAATTTTCTGCACGTCAAAAATTTTTGACGAGTTCCATTTACAAGTCAAAAAATTATTATCATGCATATTGTATAATTAATTATACAATATGTATTAAAAAAAAAGGGTAGTAAATTAATTTTAATTGGTATATACATATTGTATAAATTAATATTATCATGCATAAATCAAAAATTTCATAAATCAAACATTTTATCATATTGGTATAAATTAATTGGTATATACGTATTGTATACCAATTAGTATTATCATGCATATATAATGAAATGATAGCCATATTAATATGATATGATATTATCATGTATAAATCATTCTAGTAATATTAATATGATAGCCATATTAATTTTTAAAAAATCGGACATACAGAATACATTTATTTTATAAGACCTGCAAACCCACATGAACCCGGCCAACACAAAATATGTGTTCAGCGAGTCCTTCACTTATCTCAATTGTTCATTGATCCTACGGTGAAAATGCCTGGAAGCTCGATCTGATTTTCGGTAAGTAGATTATTGAGCCCTCACGAAAAAATGGATTTTATTATCTGTACATCTAGAATATTAATTTATTTGTTCTCTAATTAGTTTTAAGTATATTGTATTTATAATGTGTTATATAAGAGAAAAATATGATATAAATTCAAAATTTAAAAATTTATCTTTCAATAATTTCTTGACGTGTCCACATGTGACATGTCAACAATTTCTTGACGTGCTACATGTGGCACGTCAATAAGTTCTTGACGTGTCACATGTGGACACGTCAAGAAACTTAATTCTTGACGTGTCTTGTGTCAACACGTCAAGAATGGTCCTCGGGAAGGCGCGAATCCAGCTAGATGGGTTCTCCTTCTTTTTCTTTTCTTTCTTTTTCCCTCCCTCTCTTTCTTTCTCTCCCCCGCGCGCGCCACTGCCCTCCCCTCCACCACATTTTTTTCACCGCCGGCCGTTTTTCACACGCCACATTTATGCATATCCACATTTCTTTCTCTCACCCGCGTTCTCTCCCTCACCGGCCATCACCGCCGCTCCTCCCTCAGGCTGTCACGAGCTCTCCCTCCAAGAATTTTCGGCCTCTCCAAATCAGGTATATATATATAGTGTGTGTGTTATTAAATAAATTATATAAATATATAATTTAATATATTATTATATATTATTGATGTAGTTATATTACCTTTCATGTTAGCTAATTAATTTATTTGTTTGAGATATATGTTTTGTATGGTGGGAATATTGTTTAATGTATTTGCATACATGTATGCTTGCAAAATTATGTACGTAAAATTTTTGAAATTGGGTTTTTTTGTGCAGGTTTTTGCGTTTAGATTTAGACCTAAATTTTGTGTAGGTTTAGGTTTTTTGTGCAGATTTTTGCATTTAGATTTAGACCTAAATTTTGTGTAGGTTTTGCAAATGCACGTTCAAAACCCAAAAAAAAAAAAAAAAAAACCAAAAAACCAAAAAACTTGCTTAAACAAAAAAAAAAAAAAAAAAAACAACAACAACAACAACAAATAACAAATGCATATCTATTTTGGACTTTAATTTTTGTTTAGATTTTGAAAATTTAGAATAAATATGTAAATGTTAAAAATTAAAAAAAAAAAAAAAAACAAAGGAAAAAACAAAAGAAAACAAATAACATAGCTAGCTAGATTTATTTTATTTACGGTCCCCATATATAACAAATGTATAAATGTTATAATAAACGAAAAAAAAAGCAACAAATAACCTAGCTAGCTAGATCTATTTTATCTAGGGTCCCCATACATAAAAAATTCATTTAGGTCTTACAAATTTAGATTATGTAAATGTCATAAAAAACGAAAAAAAACAAAACAAAACAAAACAAAACAAATAACCTAGCTAGCTAGCTATATCTATTTTATCTAGGGTCCCCATGTATAACAAATGCATTTAAATTTGGACCTTAATTTTGTTTAGGTTTTGCAAATTTAGATTATGTAGATGTTATAATTAAAACTAAATGTATGTGTTTATTTGTTAAAAATAAACAAAAAATTGAAACTATGTAATTAAAGAAATACACTAAAAAAAATAACAACTAATTAACTAACCTAGATTTATTTTATTCAATTAGGGTTCCAGTAATTAAAGCTATGGACAAGAGTTGGATGACAAAGTCTAGAGGTACGAGGAAGTACAGAGACAGGTGTAGATTATTTGTGGACTTCGCAGTTATGAACTGTACAATCCCTCATGGAAAAATTCACTGCCCCTGTAAGTCATGTCGTAATAAGTAGCGCCACCTGCCGGGTTTCGTATTTGACCACTTGACAGGGGGTAAATGAATAATGATTGCATATAGAAACTGATATTATCACGGTGAGAAGCTTGTACGGTCTCCTGTTGCAGTCTCTAATTTGACTACCACAATCACAGATGCGGGTATAAGCACAGAACAAGGTGAAAACATGCACGCAATGTTGCGTGATCTATTCGGCATGCACAGTGTTATAGAAGACAATTGTGAGCCTTAAGTAATAGTGCAGGGGAATGAAGAAACTATGAATGAAGAAGCCGCTAAAGGTGACATACTAAAGTACTACAACTTGCTTAGAAAGGCAGAGAAGCCACTTCATGATGGGACCAAACATAGCAAGCTTAGTATTACTATATATCTGTACAACTTGAAGTGCGTTGCCGGACTTAGTAATGCGATATTTTCATCTTTCCTTGAGTTCATCAATCAATTACTACCTGTGAGTGATGAAGCTTTGCCAGTTAATATATATGAGGTGAAAAAAGTTTCTAAGGGACATGGGACTCGGGTATGAGAAGATCCCGGTGTGTCGTAATGATTGTATGTTATTCTTAAAGAACAATAAGGATTTAGATTCATGTACCGTTTGTGGAGTATCTAAGTGGAAGGATAAAATTCATTTGGATGAGGATGGTCAACCCATATCATCGAGTAAGAAACACTCGGTCAAGGTGTTGCGGTGGTTTCCACTCATATCACGACTACAGAGGCTGTTTATGTTAGAGCATACTGCCCCTATATGAGGTGGCATGCAGAAGGCCAAACTAAGGACGATGTATTGAAGCATCCGGCTGATGGTGAATCATGGAGGGCATTCGACAATTTACATCCAGACTTTTCAGTGGACAGCAGGAATGTCAGGCTTGGACTAATCTCGGATGGCAGCCATTTGAGCCTGAATTCCTCCATTGGTGCTCTCTTTATATATCCTTTTCCTTTGAGTCATTGTCTCCTATTAGATGTGAATTGTTGGGAGTGCTCACTCAATGTCTCGAAGAACTCCATGGCTTCCTCACTGCTTTTCTCCATCAACATGCTACCACAAGCTAAATCTACAAGACTCTTGTTAAGATCATTTAAACTCTCATAGAATGTCAGTACCTGATCGTCTTGAGATATATTGTGATGAGGGCATCTGAGAAGTAGTTCTTTAAAGTGTTCCTATGCCTCGAAGAAAGGGTCTCCATCTTTTTGTTGGAAGGTCAAAATTTCCCTTCTCAATTGCCTTATCTTGTGGGCTGGAAAAAACTTCTTTAAGAACTTTGTGGCCATCTCATCCCAAGTATGAATAGAACTTGCGGCCAAAGAATTGTACCATCTCTTAGCATTATCTTTTAAAGAAAAAGGGAAGAGGATTAACTTGATTTCTTCTAGAGTTAAACCCTAAACATTTTGAGTCCTGTAGAGATCACAGAATTCTCGAATATGCTATATGGGTTCTCTGTAGGTGTGCCTTTATAGTGTGGAATCATATTGAGCAACGGAGATAAATCGTAATTGCTCTGCACAATGGGCTGAAAATTAATGCATGATGGCTGGTTGAGGATCTGGGAACTTAATGAACTTTCCATAGCTCTTCGCACCGGAGGTGTATTGTTTCTCAACATGATTAAAACAAAAAGGAAAATTAAATAACAAAATAAAAAGAAAAATAAAAATAAAAGAAATAAATCAAATCTGTAATTAGTGCAGTAACTGTGATGCTCTCTAGATGTGCGATTGATCGCACCGTGAGGTGCTCTCGATCCTACTAGTGCGCTCGATCGCCCTGGTTGGGCAATCGATCGCACCTCCAAAGGCACAGAAACTGCGGAAAAGACAATAAAAACAGAAAAATTTAAAACAAAAATAAATTAAAGAAAAAATTCCAAACAAAATCAAACAATCCCCGGCAACGGCGCCAAAAACTTGTTGTGCCAAATACTACCTAAATTAATAGATAATATTTAGTACGTTTTAACTCGCAAGTGCACAAGATCAAAACAATAGTATAGTGCAGCAAGTACGAGATCGTTCCCACGAGGATTGTGATTTTATTTAGAATTAATTAAAAATATCAACTTGTCACTGAATTGATATTGTGAAAAAGAAATAAAAAGATAATAAAGATAAATAAAAAAGCTAAAGGTAGGGCTTTGATATCCACCACTAATCATACTTAGATAATATAACAATATGCCAATGATCCAATCATATTGTAAATACTTAATGTTTGTCAACCTAAGGGTACGAGTATCTACTCCTTAAGGTATTGATTTTCCTAAGCAACGAATTAGGCATGAGTGTCTACTCTAATTCTTTTCTTTCCTAAAGAATTTAGCATGGGTGTCTACTAAGTTGTTCTTTAAGAAAGCATAAATTTGTGGAAATCGACAAACACATTAGGCCTAGGGCATGGGTGTCTACTCTCGGTTCCCCATGTTGATTAACCCAAGAACCCGGTGTGGATATCTTTTGTTACTTATGTTAAATCCAGGACTTAGTCATCCAAATTGATTTAACTAACTAGTCTGTACCACAAGCATATAATGGTCAGTCACATACATATGAAGAATTCATGAAAGTAGGAATTAATCAAGTTAAATATCACAACATGATCATCACAAAGGCGCCAATATTGAAATATTAAATAAGCATAATTAGGGCTTCAATCTAGCCCTCCTTAAGAGTTAGTTACACATAATTAAAATAAAACTAAAAAGAAAAGGGAAATAAAGAACCGAAAACCGCTCCTAGAAGTAGCCTCCAAATTCCTCTCCTCAAGTTGTGCCTCTTCCAAGGATGTTCCAAGGATGTTTATTCTTGAGGTTTAGAGGTCTATTTATAGGCTTTAGAAGTCATAGACAAACTAGTAAACCTAGGAATTTCGCAGGGTTTTAATCCTATTACAATTAGGAGTTGGAAAACCCTAATATGGAAGGAAAGGGAGTCTGTCCGCAACTTCTTGAATTCTCCAGCGCACAGGTGCGATCGATCGTAAGTCACCTGCGATCGATCACACTACCAAAAACTCCAACTTTTCCAAAATTCGCTCTTTGAGCCCAAATCTTCCAGATTTACTTCATTTTCTTCCAAAAGCTTACAAAAGTATGGAAAACACATAAAAGAAGTAAAATAACATAAATTAACCAAAACTAAAGGATTAAAACATGTACGTGAAGGGCTAAAAATATGAATATTTTGGCAATTAACACGTACGCCCAAGGGACCACCTAAAACGCCCCAAGTTCTAGAGGTAGAGCGATTGAGAGTAATTGTAATATATAAAAATAAAAAATAAAAATCTCCTACCATATGATCTCCACAGAAACATAATATCACTAGAGTACTATAAACTCTTATTATGAAATTACAAACACATAATGTGCTAGTATTCAATAACCTCATAAGCAAACAAAATTACACAGTCTATGCTTGCCCTAAGCGGTCTAGTCTATGGAATGGAGTCTCAGACACTTCTACTGCTACTACACCTACTAGTTCAGAAAGCAATAAGCCCAAGTGTCCTAGCCATTGGGCCAAATGATCGGGTCTTTAACAACTAAGAGGCCCACCGGTGCCCCTGTCCTCAATATTACGATATATAGGGCAATCTAAAAAAAGATATATAGGGAGAAAGGGGTGAGTTCAATAACTCAATAAATAGCCACAACACCAAAATGCTATAAAAATTGCTATGCATATTTTTATATCACAATCTCAATCATGCACTATAATAAACAATTGAAAAGCGAGAAGTGAGTAAGTTATGCAAAGTATAGGCACTTCCTTTTATTTTTCTTTACTCAAATCATGTTTACCCTTTGACCCATAATCGCAATTTTACCATGTGCGGCGCATGTTGGCTTGTCCCGAAGGACCTATAGGCTCATCCTGCCATCACAGGGGAGAGTTACCGGGTTGGGAACTTCTCCTAGGTGAATGTCACTCGGCTGATAGCACACACCTTGTAACCGTCTTTCGGTGTGCTTGCCATGCTACCCATCCGATCTGGTACCGTTCGTGACTATATCAGTGTCTCGGGTGAACAATTATGACATGAATGCACATATAACATTTTATATAATCTTTTAAGCTCTTCTATAATGGTATAACATACTATGAAACTTTGTAAGCTTCTTTCATTCATCATTGCATTCATGCATAACTCATAAAAATGAGGTAATTGTAATTCATAAAATCCTTAAACCATGCCATATGATTGAATACAACTTTGCATTAAAAAAATGAAAGAAAGTGCAATTGAAAATCATGTAAGTGGATTCTTTATAAAATCCCCTAACATTTTCAAAAGATTTTTAATAAAATCGGTTGGGGTTTTTGGTGTTGTGTCCCATTACCTAGCATTGCATGTCATTATTTTGAATCCGCATCCAACTCAAAATTCCTACAACGGAGGTAAAAAGTACCTTAGTCATCAATTCGTTTTCAATCATGCATCACTTTAGTTGCTAAGGATCTTAGCTCTAATCTTTATCCCACCAACGTCTATCCTTAGCTAAAAACATTACAATCACATCAAACATTACCATGCTTGATTTATTTGCCTCCCATAAAATTCTAATAATCAACTCAACTAAGGCCTTATTCTAATCAATTGATTTACACTAAAATACCAAGGTTATAATATTCTTATTATTTTAGAATCATCCGACTACAATTAACAGCTTAAGAAGTTTATCTAGCCATATAAACACTCTCTTCCTAAGCCATTTAATTTAGCAACTTACATCCAATATCGAAAGCTTAGAAACATTTACAACAATCACTCTAATTATCATATGACATATTAGCACCTAAACCCAATAAGCACCAACTTCCATGGATCCCATAATAATCTATGGTCAGTTAACACTTTAAATATAATTAACCATTCAAGAAAGCAATCCTAGTGTTCATACACCAAAAACCCCAATTTAATTTTAGGAATTTAGCTTCATACTAAAAATACAATAAAAGATATGAAAATATTACCTTAGAGAGTTCTCATATTTTTTTTTTTTTTTTTTTCTTCTTCCTCTTCTTTCTTTCTTTCTATTCTTTCTTTCTTTCTATTCTTTCTTTTCTTTCTTCTCTTTCCTTTACCTTCTTTCTTTTCTCCAGCGGATCCCCTCGGATTTCTCCCTCATCTCACGCTCACTTGAGCTGTGAGCAATTGAGGGGAATTGCTCCCCTTAAATACCTATTGTATGTGGGACATATTCCCCTTGAGAGCTTGCCACATGTGGGACATTTGTCCCACATGCATTCAATTTCTTCTATACCACAAGACAAGTGTCCACCAAGAAATCCATAGAAGCATGCTGTATAACACATGTTACTTTAGGTGTCAACCAAGAAAACAAGAAAGGCATGATGTAGCTTTAGGTGTCAACCAAGTGGGTCTGTTAGGTATGCAATGCTTACACCATAGCACTTAGGTGTCTTGACATGAACCTATCAAGATGTAGTCATAAAATTTTGTAATTAATCCCCAGTAAATATAATTCTTTGACTGTCACATACCTAAAAATTGTTGCCTACTAGGATCATTAACCCATCCAATTAATTTCCGAAGTCGCAGATACCTCAACTACTTGACAGATTGACCTATTAAACTTGGAAAAATCATAACTCTTTCAATTTAACTCCAAATCACACAAAATTTGGCTTAAATTTTCCGCACTCAAAAATCATAACATATCCAAAAATCATACCAACCCATAAATTTTTGATACCTCAAAAGTCCCTCGAAATTCTGTGCCTCTGTTTGACTGAAATTCAAGTTTTGACACTTGCATCTTCTAAAAATCATAACTCCTTCTACAATTGTCCAAAAATTATGAAACTACTTTTAAAATCTTCTTTTCTCATCAATATACAAGGTCTTAAAACAATTTTATTTAATGTCACTCATTGAATTTTCGGCAATCAAAACAATGTGACTTTTCTTTCAATAACCCACTAAATTTCTAACTAGCGATTTCCATCATCTTTCACATTAAGTCTATTTTCCTAATTTCATATAAATCTTAATAAAATTGCAAATCCTCCTTATCCTTAATATTAAGGTCACCTTTATTCTAGGTATAAATTTAGGGGTATTACACCACCCGTACATACGTTGACCAGTCTTTGACCTAGTGGGCAATACCCTAGAACGTACACCTTAAACCTTTTACCCAATGTGTAATAGTACCCGTACGTACGCCCAATAGTACCAGTCTGTACGCTGACATCCTGAAAAACACTTTTAAGCCATTATTTACTTTTTCAGACAATACCACGCCTCCATTCCCAATATAAGACCCCCATTCGACCTTCAACCACCCTTGCATTCAAGAAACCCTAAAATCCTAGTATGAGGAGTGATTTTGTGGAGGATGGGGGAGATTGGAGGAGTTGGTCATCTTATAAGGTAACCCCTTGCCAATTTCCATAACTTTCGTGTTGTTCTTACTACCTTTCTAATGTTTTAAGTTTTAAGGATGCTATGACAAGCGCTTGTACCCATTTTCTTAAAAAATCAAGAAATGTTTTCAAAAGACTTTAAAGCGCCTCTTTGATTATTTGAGTTGCATAATATGTACCTTGCATATGTTTGTTTAGTAGCCTAGGATGAGATATAATATCCTATAGATTTCATAGAAGCCTCAAAACACAGTTTAGAGTTGTTGGCCGAAATGCCTAACTCATTGGCCGAACGTAGGCTCACGAGGCCGTACGTACAACCAGGCATCTGCCCCTTAGTTCCACCTGTGTAATCTTAGGTCCAGCAATCCTTAGATAGAACTTAGCAACATACTCATAAAAGTCCTCTAATACTACGCATAACTATGTACCATATTTCGTTATAGCAGGGTTTTGTGATGTCGAAGGACTCGAGTAGGCGAACGAGGTAAGTAAAAACTTATGAACACTTTCCTTGAAAACGTGGGATATGTCAGCTGACTGACCACGCGTACGATATGAGCATATCTACATTTTTGTAAGGAGAAAATGCATTTTACCCCCTGAAGTTTGACTTCATTTTCAATTTGAACCCCAATGTTTAAAAATTTGCAATGTGCCCTCACAAAGTTACAAAATTTTGCAATTCGACCACTCCATTACCAAATTCCGTCTTCTCAGATGGAAAGTCAAACACGTGCGTGGCATGTGATAATTTTTCCCCAAATCCTCCCATTTTGCCCCTCGTTTAAAAAAAAAATAAAAAAAATTGGGGGTAGCTACGCTTGCGGATCTGTTTCCCTCTATAAGAGATGCTCATTCCTCATCTTTTTCCTAATCAATAAAAAAAAAAAAAAAAAAAAAAAAAAAAAAAAACCAAAACTAAGTTTTCTTCTCATAGTTAAGCGCCATCCTTCCTAACTTCATCACCCTCCTCCAATGGCTGTGACACAAAGATCAATACCCAAAAAAAAAAACGTAGAGATGTTGTGCAACATTCTTCACATGGGCATTTGATTTTTATTTTTAAATCTTGTTTTGGTGGAGCAGAGCGAAATGGAGAAAAAAAAAAGAATTCCATACCCATTAAACGCAAGTACACATAAATCAATAAAACCCACAACAAAGATAGTGGCGAGTATTGTAAGAGAGAGAAAACAAAATTCCCAAATGAACAGAAAGGGAGGGAGAGAGGTCTTTGGTAGTTGAAGGCAACGTTCGGCGGCAAGCCTTGTTCCTAGTGGTCGAAGGCTCTAGGTGTCTTTGGAAAATTGTTTTGGAGGGAGAATAATTAATGGTTTTCTGATTTGGGTGGTTTCGGCCACTCCCATTTGGCCCCTTGGGGGTGGCCAAACCACCCCCATGGGCCGTGGGAGTGGCTCGCCACCCACAATCCGGCCAGATGGGGGTAACTAAATGTTTTTTTTTTTTTTTTTTTATAAATTAGGAGCAAAATGGGAAGATTTGAAAAAAAAATTATCACGTGCCACACACGTGTTCGACTTTCCGTTTGAGAAGACGGAATTGGGTAACGGATTGGTTGAATTGCAAAATTATGTAACTTTGTGAGGGTACATTGCAAATTTTTAAACATTGGGGTTCAAATTGAAAAATGGGTTAAACTTCGGGGGGGAAGGGGGAGGGGTGAAGTGCATTTTCTCCTTTTTGTAATAACGTGATAACTGCTTTAATAACTTGTTGATAAGATGCATTATATGACATGGTACACCGGTATGTGCGATATAATGGTTATGGGCTTACTATATAAACTTGATTCTATGGTCAAATGTGTGTATTGTTATATAGGTCTCGATCCAATGGTTGTTTCGTGACAGGTGTAACCTTAACGGGCAGTCACTACAGGACATACATCATTAGTAGCATGGGCGACCCGAGGTCGGACTTGGTCAACCTACTAATGTAATGGATGGTAGCATACAATGGTCGGGGCATCGGCATTGTATTACAAGTCCCTGGGAACAGCATCAACCCTTCTGAGAAGGGGTAATATCTCGAGTAGACCATATACGATAGTTACGACCTATAAATCATTAGTTTTCTGCCTTTAAATACTTAGGCGATTGCCTCCGAGAGTACACCAACCTTTATCAAACCAAACAATATTTTCAGGGTGTATTAACGGAGACAACACCTCTTTTCAATGATATCGGAACTGGACGTTTATTTCGTATAATAATAATGAGCTTATGTCATACTCAATTGTGAGGTTTACTTACTAAGTCGTTAGACTTATTCAGTTATTACTCTTATAGAGAGCTTGTTCTTAGAAACCAAGAGTGGTACGGTTGCCACCACAAACTTTGCTTTAAGATCTTCAAGCTATTACAGGTTTGCTTTAAATTATTGTTAGTTGCTCTATGCCTTTAAATTAAGAATTTTTATACTTGCACCTGTAATGATTTATAGATTTCTCTGATGTATTTCACCATCCTATGCATTACCTCTGATAATGCTTAAAGGGGAGGTTCCCCATTTAGCCACCAGTTGGTTAAACTGGGGTAATTGCCAGTAACCTTACCAGGCTGGTCAAAGCAAGTTTTGTGGGCGTTAAAATTGCAACAAGAATTTCTGAAGAAGTATTTCCCCATAAGAAAGACCAATGACATTAGGAGAGCTATTGTTAGTATCTCCCAGTATGAGGTGAACAATTTTATGAGACCTGGGAAAGACTTAAAGACCTTCTTAGATCGTGCCAGCGCCACGCTGTCCCGAAATGGCAGCTTGTCCAAAGATTCTATGATGGCTTGACCGAGCCTCATAGACAAATGGTAGATGGATCGTGTGGGGGGACTTTTATGATGAAGAGTAAGGATAAAGTGTGGACCTTGCTTGAAAATCTGAGTAATAATTCTGCTCAGCATGCTTCCACTAGACATAGGGCACCTGCACTTAAAGCACCAAAGATCGAAGATCTTTTTGACGTAGGACATTCCTTAGATGTGGCTACCAAAGTTGTAGATGCTATAACTAGGCAGATAGATCAAATGAGGGTTGCTGGTTTTGCTCCTAACTCTACTCACATGCACACACAGCACGACCCAAGTTCATTATGCTCTAGTCCTATGCATCACATGAATGATTGTCCTATTGCTGGACAGTTTTCTGACATTCCTAATGAGCAGGTCAATGCAGCGTTCTCAAGACCGGGTAATGATCCATATTCCAATACTTACAACCCGGGGTGGAGAAATCATATGAACTTCTCATAGAAGGCTCAAGCTTCAAGCAACTCAGCTCCATGACTGCACAATCAAGCACATTCTAGCAAGTAGCCCTACCAGCCTTTTTCCATATACCGGTCTCCACAGTAGCAGTATCAGGCTGTACCACGTCCCCGGTTGAGTTCTAACTTTGAAGACAAAAGGTTGAAGGCTCTACGCAAATTGGATGATAATGATCAGATACTGAACTTTCACTCTCAATCCATTGCCAAGATAGAGGCTTAGCTCAGACAAATTGCTAATACACTCAACACGAAGGAAGAAAGAAAGCTTCCAAGTCAGTCGGTGGTCAATCCTAAGGGACACTACATGGTAGATGAGGGTACTTCATGTCAAGAGCAAATTCAAGCTGTCACCACACTGAGGAGTGGAAAAGTGGTCGACAATCATGTGGAAGAAAAGAAGGATGAGCAAACTAAGATCCCATAGAAGCTGCATAGGGAAAAAGGTAAGCAAGTAAGCACTGAGGCTTCTTCATCATCTGCTCCCATTCCCGAGATACCATATGAGCCTCGGGCCCAATTCCCAAAACGTCTCAAAGCACCGTCTCACTTTGGGAAATAAGGAGAGAAAATACAAGATATGATGGAGATCTTCAAGCAAGTAAAAATCAACCTCACACTCCTTGATGCCATCAAGCAAGTTCTTGCTTATGCAAAATTTCTTAAGGACTTGTGCACTCAGAAGAGAAAAACTCGGAATCATATTCCCAAGAAAGTCCTTCTCATCGAGCAAGTGAGCTCCCTGATTCAGCACAACACTCCTTTGAAGTTCAAGGACCCTGGATCTCCTACAATTTCATGCATTGTTGTGAAAATTTTAATATACTCGCAAGTGCACGAATCGTTTATAATTTAATGGATTGCAAATGCGAGGTCAAACCCACAGAGAATTGTATTTTTGAAAGAGCAATTTAAATCTAAACTAATTAAATCCTAACCTAGTTCCAAAAGGGTTTTGAATTTTGATTTTTGAAAATTAAAAGACTAAACATAAACTAAATAAACTAAGAAAGTCAATAGATAAAGGCACTAAGGATGTAGAATCTACACTCAACAAATCATAACAACATATTTTATATTCATCAATATTAATCCGAAGTTCTTACAATTTAAATCTCATGTATATTTTACTATGCTTAAAAGAATTAATCAAAATCATCCCATGTATCCATTCATTCACCAAATCACAAAAGGAATCCAAATTTAATTGAAACACCAGATGTATCCGTAGAACAACTCACAAGGGATATCCAATTTTTATGAGTTAAAAACCAAGCAATCAATTATGTGAAATTATCCTAAATCAACAAGTGTATCCTTGAATCACAACAAGATATCTAAGAATCATGCCACATATTGAAAATAAGTAAAACAATTGAAATAATAAACCAATAAAATCGGAAAAATAAAAACTTACAATAAAGTGATGTTGTTCTTCATCGGTGAGGCTTCATCTCCAACCTTTGTTTAGAATTTAGCTCCACATGACTATGAAACTAAAACCTAAAGAAAAATTAAACTAAAAGAAAAGCTGTGGATTACATTCTGTCTCCAAAATTGTATCCAAAAAGTAGTTTATGGAATTGTATATATTTTCTTGAATACAAAGAGGTCTATTTATAGACTTAGGGAAGTCCTAGAAGCCCTAATAAACCTAGATAATTTGGAGGTCTGTCTCCCAGTCCAAATAGAAGTCTCAAATCGGAAGAGGATTCGTCCAAATTTGTATTCTTTTATTGCGGGGCAATTTTGGTATAGTAACCTTCCGAATTAGGAAAATCCTATTTCACAGTGAACTGTATTATTGTGAGTTAGCTTTCCTATGCCACTTGAATCATCTCAATCCGATACTTGAGTAGAAAGTTATGGTCAAAATACTGAGACATGTGTAGAATATGAATTTGAATCCAATCCGAAATTTTATCCAATCTGAAATTTAATCCAATTTGAACTTTAATCCGATTCATTCTTTTCTTGGATTTGGTTAAACTTAACCACATCATCTAGGTCTTTTCAAAGTGTACTTTCTTCAAACTTTTCATTTTTCCCTTTAAAGATCTAGTTTCTCTTTTACAACCTACGAAATACTAAAAACACAAAACTAACACAAAACATTAAATAACAACACAGCTAAAGGATTAACTAATGTAAATAAAGGGGTCCAAATATGCAATATTTGGCACTTATCAAACATCCCCAAACTTACATTTTGCTAGTCCCTTAGCAAAACAAAACAAAAAATACAATGACAGCAAGAAACATAAATCCTCTTTCGTGGGAGAGACGATTGCATTTAGCATATGCAATAAGGCTTTTAAACCCCTAGGCATTCCGAGTGGACAAGTGAAGTCTCGTGCGGGTTTAACAGGAATAATACCCACAAACATTGTAGCGCTATGTTGTTAACAAGAAAGAAGTTTCACATAAACCATGGTTCTTATTCATGAGCAAGCTTAAAAAGACAAACACCTTCATCCCAGTCAATAGGAAATCCAAAATCAATTTACTCATAAATGGACAATTGAAACCTCATATGTTCCGAAAAGTAAAAAGTGTAATTAGCATACAATCATGAAGCTTTCAGCTTAAACTCAAGACAAGTTTCATAAAATTTGTAAAAATCACTAACAAATGAAACAACTAAGGCAAGATATGCATTTTTTTTTTACAGTATCTGCAATGTCTAACTCCCTTAAGCTTTCTAATTGACTCATGTAACAAGTGTTAGGCCAATGACTCCCAAGGCAGGTGGCTTTAGGGCACTAGATGTAAAGCATCCCTAAGGGTTTATTAACTTAAGTAAAAAAGGCTACAAAGTCAGATTAGCCATATCATAAATCAACACTGAACTTCACACCTTTTGACGCGAACACTCAATGCTTAATGAGGCAAGATATCTGGTTACTCAGCGGAAAACTCAACATAATCTTTCTTTTCTTGTACCTTATCTTTTTTTATTTTTTATTTTTTATATATCTTGTAAGCCAATGGTTATTCATCAATAGGTCATCCAACAAATCTCAAAGAGAACAAGCTTAAGCTCAAACATCATACCTCACAGAAAACATGCTAATGTGCTCATAAAAATTTATCTCAAAACAAGTGAAATCTCTTTTACCCAAAAATAAGTCAAAGGACTCAGACTCCTAATGACATAATGATGTGTTCAACCCTTTCAGCAGGCTAATGAAATGCAAATCACGGTTACAGTTTAACTCAAACTTGACAACAACATAGCAAAAATTTTTTATTTTTCAAATTTTTTTAACACAAAATGACAAATAAAAATAAACAAATAAGAATAAAAATAAACAGGCAAAATGTTTTTCCATACCCCCAAACTTGAATTACACATTGCCCTCAATGTGTAGTATAGAAATACATTACCGGAAGTAAGGAAATCTGAGTGTGAACAAGGCCAGGGCATCACCCAAACTTAAACACCAAAACACCTGTCAACAAAAACTAACAGCAATATTTTCATAGAAACAAACATCAAAAGATTAATTGCTGTAATAAACAAAAACAAATAATAATAATAAAAAAACAAAATGTAATGAAAAAGGAAAGAAAGTATTTATAGAGTGAAGTGCCGAAAATAAACTAGAGGAGAGAACTTTACAGTGCTTCCCCCTATCATGCGGATGTCCAACTAATCCCTTCCACCCCTTCTTCTTAAAAACTTCATACCCCTCTGGAAGGATATTTCGCCATCTTATGTAGAATTGTTGTGTCGAAGGATCTTCTTAGGAAAGTGGTTCCTAGATTTGTGTGATTGTGTGCACCAGTCCTTGAGTATCTTGACATAAGATGGCTCTTTGAGACATTTAGGCGATGAAGCTTTGGGCTCTTAATATGTCTCAAGAGGGACAGTGATGCGGGCAGGAGGCCTGTAAATGAGCCGAGCCAAGCCAAGCTTTGGCAAACTCGGACCGGCTCATTTAGGAAGAGAAATAATCGAGCCGATCTCGAGCTCGAGCCGAGCTTGAAACCCCCGGCTCAAGATCGGCTCAATTACAATTTTGACACACTCGGGATTGAGCTTGAGATCGCGAAAGGGCACTTTTCGACCCGAGTCGAGCCCTCGATTGGCTCGGCTCGGATCGAACTTGAGTTAGAAAGAAGAGTTTCACCCTCGCCAAACCGAGCCTAAGCCTGAGCTCGAGCTCGGTTAAAAGCTCATTTGAGCGTTAAACGAGCAGCTCGGCTCATTTACAGCTGGTTAAGATTAATATGTAATTTTTTTTTTCTAAAACAGTTAAATTTCAACACTGAATCTTGTAACATTCAAAGAGCCAATTATAAATCAATTAAAATTCACTTAACAAGGTAAGATTCACTAAATCAGGTAAAATTCAGGACAATTATAACAGGGATACGATTAATCTCATAGGACAACCTAAAACTAAGTAACTTATAATTACAGAAACTATAAACACCTGAAATTACATGCTTACAGAACAAGTATATACTATATATTAGAGCCTTACAAATTACAAGCAACCTCAAATTGAAGAAAACAAATTAAATTACAAATGAAATTGAAGAAATTACAAATGACTAAAATGAGTCAAATGACCAGAAGGCAAGATTCATCCAATGGGACTACACAACCTAGCCACCAGCTACCAACAATCTGCCAATCATCAGAAATTTTATTAACAACCTCAGGAACAGGTGCTTCCTCTTCTTCAATCGAATCCTGTACTTTTTGAGGAGGATTATACACTTCCTCTACATCAACGTCCTTTGGCACTGCAGGTGATGGTTCAACAATATGGATCTCCAGGACCGAAGGATCTGCAACACAATTATCCTTCAAATCAATTAAGAGTGCACCAAACGTCTATACATTGAATTGCAAACTGCATTTCACATTACCAAGGTCAGGACTAGGAGGCGTTTCAACATCATTATCCAAACCCTGGTTCCTCTCATCAACATATCTAAAAACATCATTCAGACAAAGTAGCCTTTGTCACTGCATTCAATGAAAAAAGAAATGTGTTAAATGTTTTTAACTCCCTGCAAGATATCAAGGGGCTTTATCACTTGAGATGTCAAGTAATCTCAAATCAATAGCATAAAAAAATAAATATGATATTTATAAGCACAGTTTTTATATATTTTCAGACCATATAATGCAGAAACTTAAAAATACCAAACTAGCAACTAGCATGTAAAAATATGTGGCAGCTTTTAATGAAGTTTCTTAGTCAAGGAATATGTACTGCATACACAAACAAACCAAAAAAAAAATTGTTAGCAAATTTTGACTCCCTTGAAAATTACATAAGATTTTTTTTGATAAGTTATTGAGAACCCAAGCCCTTTGGTGGCAAAACTGACCATCCAGTGTAAAGAATGAACTGCTAAAAAAACTTAAATAAGATCAAAGGTAAGAAGGTTCTTCTTACCGAAGCTGATGATCATGAAAGTCAGCTGCAAGAAATATGAAGAAAAAAAATTAATTAATAAAATTGCATAAACAAATCTAACCTAGGGTCATGATTAAGAAGAAATTAATAAAATCAACACTATAAACTTCTAGACTTTATAAGTTTGGGCCTTCAATTAGGTATAGATAAACAAATCTCATACATTTTGTTATTGAATATAGGAAGATAATTTCTTAAGAAATTGAACGTATTTTTCATTTTTATCATTGTTTAATTTGTTTCATAAATCTAAACAAAACCTAAAAGTTTGAGAACAATGATTTCCCAAGCACATGGTTATACTTTACTTGCTTTATCATCAAAGACAATCGATCCATTTCTATGTCATTATGTCATTCTATATTGTTATGCAAATAACTTATAAGATTGAAACCTTACCTTTGTCATTTATCACATATTGTCGTGATTTCGATACTGTTTTGACAAAGAAAAAAAATAGTATAAGTGTTTGAAAACATATATAGAATTAAAATTTAGCATTTCTTTTACAATTTGAGATCCCGAGTAGACTATCACAGAGCACCCCAAAGAACACCCAAACACATAATCAAAGTCAAAGTAATATGGTCTTATTTTGATTTGAAATCGTCATGAAAAAGTAAAAAGAAGCAACCAGATTATGCATTGGAACGTACCTTTGGGCGATCGGCTTTCACGAAGATGGATAACCCTCAAACTTAGAATCCCAGAGGAAGACCTTCAAACTCATACCCAATCTACAAACAATCAAGCCAAAATCTATCACAGTCAAACAAAAATCAATGAAAGAGAAAGAGATATAGAGTGTTTTGATCTGAGATTTCATCTAAAAATTGAAGCGGCTACCAAGAGAGTGAGAGATAGAGAGAGGGTTTTGAACTTTTGTTTTGGGGTTAGGGCTGCTGGAAGCTTGAAAGAGATGAATCAACGGCTTGGATTAAATCAAGTTACATTCAACGCTATAATTATAAGATGAAAAGTTTCAAATTTCAAATAATCATAATAATATAATATGAGTAATTTCATGTGAGCTCACTTATTAACTATCTAATAAATGATCTTGACCATTTATTTGATCCTTATCTTCTCATTCAATAAAGGACGTTGGATTAGCTCAATCAGGGAAAGCTTACAACGATTCGGATGCACCATATAACTCCTACGCAATTAAATGGTTTACAGTTGTTGTCCATTGAATGCAACCAACGGCTTAGATTTCATCACAAAATTTTGGACGACTGAGACAGCCTGCGTGCAAACCGAGACTACTGCAGTCTCGTAGACCGTGCATGTGTGGGGGAGTACGAGAGTGAAATTATCCTCCCCGTGCGTGAGTTGGTGAATTCGGTTCCATGCGTTATCCAATAAATGATCTTGACCGTTTATTTTGATCTTTATTTTCGAATTAAATTCAGAACGACGGATTTGTGAGCTCAAGGTGTTATGTGGAACATCATATAACTCTCACGTTAGGAATAGATTACAGCTGTATTCCATTTATCAAATCCAACGGTTATTATTAAATCAATTAAAATCGGACGGCTATGATTCTAAAATGAAATATTTCAAATTTCAAATAATCAGAATAATCTAGTATGGGTGATTTTAGATGAGCTCGCCTCTTAATTATCCAATAAATGATCAAAACCGTTACAATTAAATACAAATTTGTATCAATTAAATCACAGCTGTTTAATTAACTAAAGTACGCAGCAAACTGGGCTTGCAATAGTACCCCCTAAAAACTCTAAAACAAAATTTTAATTAAATACTAAATAGGTTTTTAAATGGTTGTATTTTTTATCATTATTTAGTAGTGTATAATGTCTAATTGTTTTAGTGTTTTAAGTCTCATAATCCTAATTAATATGTCATTAAGACAAAAACAAGTAACATATATAGACTATAGTTCATAAACATAGCTACATTACATATTAAATTTGAAATTTGTAATTAATATATCATACACCAATACATTAAACCTATTATTAATAACATAGTCTCATATAAATATAATGCTAGTTATGCCCTTAATTAGTTAATTGTATACACATTAAATCTATGATTATTATTGATTAAAAATATAGTCCATAAACATAGTTACATTCACGACTCACATTTTCACATACTATTAGTATTATCAAATAATGTCATTATGTCACATAAACTAATCACTATTATCATATTATATGTAGTATTATTTACAATTTTAATTAATATGTTAACTTGTTATACTTTGAATTTTGAAACTGCACTCAAAAGAGATTTTAGTGTTTTCCTTAGGAATTTGTGCAAGCCCATCTGCTGAAATGGCAAAATTCAATTGTTTCACTTTACGAGTTGGAAGAAAGAAGAAAGATAAGGTGAGAATCAGTTGAATTTTATTTTATTTATTAATTTTTTTTTTCTTCTAACTTCACCATGTTTCCTTTGTTTTCTTTAGGGGAATGAGGAATCTGAATTCAAGAACTTGAAAACCCTGCAAGTCAAGATTGAACATCTTGTAAAATCGTCTTTGGCTGAAGAGTTAAAATTGACGACTTTCAGTATTGAGGTACCTTATACTATCCACAACACCTCTCAGTGCAGCGTCAAGGTTATAAGCCATGAGAGTCCTGTTGGGGTCGAAGCAGTAGAGATAGCTTATGAAGGGGAATATGAGCACGAAGATAACCCCCCCGCGCAGTAGCTTCTCTCTAGAAGCTTCACCAAACAGCATGGGAGATCTCTTGATGAAATTTATCATTCAGTTGTCAAAAAGCAAGAAAAGCCATGTATCCCCGATGGCCTTCCTCCACTACTTGAGAATGTTCTTATTGGTTGCTTTGAGTATGACTTGAGGAGTCGTCCTTTGATTACAGACATATTGCGTGTGTTTCAAAGTTTTTTTTTTCCAGCAACCCAGTTTTTTTTTGCAGTGAGTTGGAAGGGACGAGGATATTTTGGGTACAAATAGGCTAGAAGTGATCACGTGCGTGTTCCGCCAGTCAAAGCGGCTTTGACTGACGGAATGGCCAAATTGTAAAACTTTGGCAAGTTGAGGGGGGTGGATTGCAAAAATTGAAATATTGGAAGTCGAATTGAAAATCGCCCCAAACTCCCCAAACTTTGGGGGGTAAAGTGTAATTTTCCCTAGTTAATTGTAGACATTAAACCTTTTTTTTTTTTTCTTGAATTGGACATTAAACCTATAATTAATAACATAGTCCATATAAATATAATGGTAGTTATACCCTTAATTAGTTAATTGTAGACATTAAACCTTTTTTTTTTTTGAATTGGACATTAAACCTATAATTACTAACATAGTCCATATAAATATAATGCTAGTTATACCCTTAATTAGTTAATTGTATACACATTAAATATATGATTATTATTGATTTATAACATAGTTACATTCTCGTGCGGTCGGGTCGGGTCAAGCGATAATCGGGTCGAGCTCGCGAGCCCTAAACGAGTCGGGGTGAGCTTTAAACGATCTCGACTTAAACGAGTCGAACTCACGAGCCCCCGTCGAGTTTAATTGAGCGAGCTGGGTATGTGTCACTAGCTAATTGAGCGAGTTTCAACAGTAACGAGCAAGCTTGTACAGTGTCGAGCTCGAGCTCAAGTCGAGCTTAGCCGTGCGGGTATCGAGCGAGCTGTCGAGTGTGTCGGCTCATTTACAGGCCTAGGCAGGAGCTTCAGTACTCACTTCCATGTCACTTTGTAGATCAAGATCTGTTGGTGGCTCACTGTTCTCATGGTGCTCAACTTGCTCAGGGTGCTCAACTTCTTCTTCTTTTTCTTCCTCCTCAATGTTATCAACAATTTTCTCACTCTCAAGTGTGGTGGTGACTTGAGCATGCTCAACTTGCTCTGCGTGCTCCTCTTTGTTATCCACAATTTCCTTCTCATCAACCATGTAGTGTAAAATGAATGGACATTCGCTTTGGTGGTGAGCAGGATTATCACAATATTGACAAAACAGAGATGGTCCCCACTTATTCATAGTTCTGATATAGGCCGACCTAACTGTCTTGAGTTGGGCTATTCTCCTTTTTAAGTCATCAATGTGAGCAGTTGGACAAATTTGAAATACCATATCTTTAGGAAGATAATTTCTTGTAGCACTTTCCTTCTCATCAACCATGTAGTGTAAAATGAATGGACATTCGCTTTGATGGTGAGTAGGATTATAACAATATTCACAAAACAGTGATGGTCCCCACTTATTCATAGTTCTGATATAGGTCGACCTAACTGTCTTGAGTTGGGCTATTCTCCTTTTTAAGTCATCAATGTGAGCAGTTGGACAAAATTGAAATACCTCATCTTTAGGAAGATAATTTCTTGTAGCACTTTCCTTTCTTTCAAAGTTGGAGGTGGCTTGGACATGCTCATGATAAGAATTTTTGGACTCATCCTTATCAATCATGTAGTGTCCTTTAGCCATCAACTGACTTTAAAACTCTTCTTCCTTATTGTTATCCTCTATACTCTCAGTGTCCCAATATTGAGTCATTGGGTCAAGTTGATGTTCAGATGGGTGTTCATTCTCACTCTAGCCAATCAATTCCTCCCTCCCTACAGTAGCTTGAATGTTGGCATCTTTGAGCTCTTGATTGAATTGTCACAGTTCTTGTATGGTCTGGGAGTTGGAAGTCTTGAGCTCTTGTATAGCGTGTTGCATATTTTGCATGAATGCTTTGAATGTGTCTTCCAATGATAACTCTTATGGAACAGGCTGTGGCACTTGAGTGATGGATTGATAAGCAGGCAATTGAGCTTGGTGATTGAACTGTGGATAGTCTGAGTGGTGCACTTCATCAAATTGGTGAGTGTAATTTCCTGTAGCTTGAGCTGACCATGAGAAATTAGACTGGTTGCTCTAGTCTGGGTTGTAATAATTGGAATTTGAATCAAACCCTAGACTAGAGAAATTGGTGTTCATTTGCTCATATGGAAAATTAGAAACTTGTCTCCATTATGGACAATCACTATAATGATGATAAGGATTGGAGCAGTATGAACATGGCTTATGTGGGTAACAATTTTGAGGGTAGTTGGTAGGAGCTGGTGTCCTATAACTGGGAGAGGCATTAAAATCATTAAGATGAAAATTCATGCTTCCCCCTCACTTTTTAGCATTCAAATGTCCCACATAAAACATTAACCATTTTTTTTTTTTTTTTTTAAAAAATAAAATAAACTAAAAAAACGACTAACTAACTAAAAAAAATAAAACTAAAATTTAAAAACTCACAAAAAGGACCAAAAATTTACGGAACTGCAGCAATTGCTACCTTTGCTGTGAGTGCGCTCGATCGCGCTAATGTGCACTCGATCGCACTCGAGTCAGAGTATGTATGAAGATGCGGCAGTTGACGAGCGCAGGTGCGCTTGACTTGCTGTCTTGGCCTCGAGTGTGCTCGATCGTAACAGAGCTGCGATCGATCGCACTAGCAGGGGTGTGCGAAAGGTGCTGCGGCAGAACTGGAAAACAAGCCAAAAAAAACAAAACAAAAAACAAGAAAATTCTTTTTTTTTTTTTTAATTAGTAACACGAATAAAACAAAACAAATTGCTGAAAAATAAAATCCTAATTATAACTAGTAGAAGAATAAAACTATTTAGAAATAAATTGGTTTAAAAAATTGAACAACTCCTAGGCAACGGCGCCAAAAACTTGTTGTGCAAATTTTAATATACTCGCAAGTGCACGAATCGTTTGTAATTTAATGGATTGCAAGTGCGAGGTCGAACCCACAGAGAATTGTATTTTTGAAAGAGCAATTTAAATCTAAACTAATTAAATCCTAAACTAGTTCCAAAAGGGTTCTGAATTTTGATTTTTGAAAATTAAAAGACTAAACATAAACTAAATAAACTAAGTAAATCAATAGATAAAGGCACCAAGTATGTGGAATCTACACTCACTAAGTCATAACAACATATTTTATACTCATCAATATTAATCCGAAGTTCTCACAATTTAAATCTTTTGTATGTTTTACTATGCTTCAAAGAATTAATCAAAACCATCCCATGCATCCATTCATTGACCAAATCACAAAAGGAATGCAAATTTAATTGAAACACCAGATGTATCCGTAGAACAAATCACAAGGGATATCCAATTTTTATGAATAAAAAACCAAGCAATCAATTATGTGAAATTATTCTAAATCATTAAGTGTATCATTGAATCACAACATGATATTCAAGAATCATGCCACATACTGAAAAGAAGTAAAACAATTGAAATAATAAACCAATAAAATCGGAATAATAAAAACTTACAATAAAGCGATGTTGTTCTTCATCGGTGAAGCTTCATCCTTAACCTTAGTTGAGAATTTAGCTCCACATGATTATGAAACTAAAACCTAAACCTAAACCTAAAGAAAAATAAATTAAAAGAAAAGCTGTGGATTACATTCTGTCTCTAAAATTATACCCCAAAACAAGTCTCTGGAATTGTATATCTCTTATTGAATGCAAAGAGGTCTATTTATAAGCTTAGGGAAGTCTTAGAAGCTCTAATAAACCTAGATAATTTGGAGGTCTGTCTCCCAGTCCAAATAGAAGTCTAAAATCGGAATAGGATTCGTCTATATTTGTGTCCTTTTATTGCGGGGCAATTTTGGTATAGTAACCTTCCGAATTAGGAAAATCCTATTTCACAATGAACAGTATTATTGTGAGTTAGCTTTCCAATGCCACTTGAATCACCTCAGTCCGATACTTGAGTAGAAAGTTATGGTCAAAATACTGAGACATGTGCAGAATCTAAATTTGAATCCAATCTGAAATTTTATCCAATCTGAAATTTAATCCAATTTGAACTTTAATCCGATTTATTCTTTTCTTGAATTTGGTTAAACTTAACCACATCATCTAGGTCTTCTCAAAGTGTGCTTTTTTTCAAACTTTGCATTTATTCCTTTAAAGATGCAGTTTCTCTTTAACAGCCTACAAAACACTAAAAACACAAAACTAACACAAAGCAAACACAAAACATTAAATAACGACACAGCTAAAGGATTAACTAATATAAATAAAGGGATCCAAATATGCAATATTTGGCACTTATCATGCATCATCAGAGATAATGAGATTGATAAAGCACTATTAGATTTGGGAGCTGGTGTAAATTTACTCTCGTATTCAGTGTATCAACAACTTTGCATTAGGGAAGTAAAGCCCATCACAGTGATTATGCAGTTGGTTGATCGATCGATTAAGAAGCCAAGAGGGATTGTAGAAGATGTCATCCTCAGGGTGGACAAGTTTTTCTTCCCAGTGGACTTCATAGTGCTTGACACAGGACCTGTTCCCAATCCTGAGAAGCTGATCCATGTCATCCTCAGGTGTCCTTTCTTAGCCACAGCCAATGCATGCATCAATTGTCGGACCGGAGTCATGGAGATCTCCTTTTGAAACATGAAGGTCAGAATGGACATCTTCACTGCATTCTAGCATCCACCTGATCAAAATGAGTGTTTCTTCTTGAACAACATTGAAGAATATGTAAAAGACTCACTCTTAGTCTCATGACAAAGAATCCATTGGAAGCTTGCCCAACTTACATCAGCTTTGAAGACTTCAACACTAACCAATACATTGATGAGGTCAATGCCTTGCTAGAGATAGTTGCCAATGTAGACTTCCATCCCTGGAGAGTACCAAAGGAGCCCCTACCTCTGACTTCGAGCACTCATCTTGTTCCTTCCCTTGGGTCTATTGTGACAGATACTACCTAAATTAATAGATAATATTTGCTACATTTTAACTCGCAAGTGCCCAAGATCAAAAAAATAGTATAGGGTGCAAGTACGAGATAATTCCCATGGGGATTGTTGATTTTTCTTAGAATTTATTTTCTAAATTAAAATATCAACTTTGTCACGAAATTGATATTATGAAAAAGAAATAAAGATAAATGAAAAGGTAGGGCTTTGGCATCCACCACTAATCATTCTCAATAATATAATAATATGCCAATGTTCCAATCACATCAAGAATACCTAATGTTTGCCAACCTAAGGGCATGTGTATATACTCCTTAAGTTATTGATTTCCTTAAGCAACGAATTAGGCATGAGTGTCTACTCTAATTCTTTTCTTTCTTAAAGGATTTAGCATGGGTGTCAACCAAGTTGTTCTTTAAGAAAGCATAAATCTACCAAGTTTCCAACATGGAGATCAAGCACTGATGTACAAATTTAATTGTACTCGCAAGCACACAAGTCGTGTGCAGTAAAGTGTGTGCAAGTGCGAGGTCGATCCACAGGGAATTGTGTCGTGAAAACTAATTCTTATCTAAACTAATCCTATTTTAACCTAGTTCCGAACTTTGTCGTGCATTTGAAATTGAAAACAAAAACTGAAACAAAATGAAATAATTAAAAGATAAAAAGGGCACTAAGGTTTTCAGAATCCACCTCACCAAATTAAAGCATACATTATCATGTGTTTATTCATACATCTGACAAACAATTAAAACCTATGCATGTTCTATTGTTCCTATTGAAAGATTCAATGAATCCATCCATTTTACAAATAACAATGCATATCCAATTTAGTTCAAAAGATCCAATGTATCCATGCTTTGCACAAAAGACAATGGATATCCAAAGTAAATCAAAAGATGCACAGTATCCGTCAGATGAAACACAATGAATATCCAACTTTGGCACAACCAAACACAATTTTGTCACATAATTGAATTGAAACGAACATACATTACATTAAGGTCGGAATTGTACGAACAAAACATGAAAACATAAAACTAATCAATGGTGAGGCTTTATCTTCAACCTTAGTTGAATAATTAGCCTCTCATGACAAAAGAAATCATAAAGAAACTACATTACTTCATTAAAATTAAAAACTTACAAAAGAATTCGAGTTCCAAGCTACAAAAACCCAGAAAACGCGAAAAACAATCAAGAACGGCGCCCCTGGCGCGTCTCCATACGTTTACAATGAAAAAGAATGATATTTATAAGTTAATTTTAGGGTTTTAGCGCTGCCAGGTCGGTCGAGTGCACTCGATCGCACTCTAGGTGCTACCGATCTCACTCGTGCAACATGTCTCCTGCGGCGTAGGGCGCAAGTGCGCTCGATCGCACTTTTAGTGCGATCGATTGCAATTACAGTAGGAATTAGCCTACTCTTGTGAAATATGACTTTGTAGATCTTTGAGTTACCTTTCCAATGACACTTAGATCGCTTCAATCCGAGCTATACAACCCTAGATATGGCCTTTTTAGTGGGACTCGTTGAGTGCAAATCATTGCTCGATCCTAATTTGCTGTCAATGCTCCATGAAGTGTCTTAAGTCCCAGAATTAGTGGAATGAGTTGGAAATATCACCTTAAAGCCGCATTTTTCTCTTAACAGCCTTCAAATCACTAAAACACCAAAACTAACCAAAACATCAGAAAATAACAAAGCTAAAGGCTTAGCAAATGTAAATGAAGGGTTCCAAATATGCAATATTTGGCACTCATCAAATACCTCCAAACTTACATTTTGCTAGTCCCTTAGCAAAACGAAATGAAAAACAAAATGAAAGCAAGAAATATATGTCCGCTGTCGTGGGAGAGACGATTGCATTTAGCATATGCAACAAGTCTTTTAAACCCTTAGGCATCCTTAGTGGACGAGTGAAGTCTTGTGAGGGTTTAACAGAAATGATACCCACAAACATTTTTAGTACTATGTCATTGACAAACACAATTTCCACACAAACACATGGTTATCACATCATGAGTAGATTTAACAAAGTAAACACCACATACAAATCATCAAGCCAACCACAAATCATTCAACTCAAAGGTGGAAATTTGAGACAACACAAGCTCTAATAGGTGCAAAGTGAGACTAACACAAAGTTAAGAGGCTTCAATTTTTCTCGAAGTTTGGTGTACCTCAAAATTCATAAGAATTCACACAGATAAAAACACCAAAGGCTTAGATCAAGACATGCATTTTTTTATATATATATTTTTGTATTTTATTTTTTTATTTTTTGTGTAGGCTGTGCAATGTTCGGCTCCCTTAAGCTTTCTAATTGACCTATGTAGCGAGTGTTGGGCCAGTGACTCCCGAACCAGATGGTTTTAGGGCACTAGATGTAAAACATCCCTAAGGCTTAGTAGCTCAAGTCAAAAAGGCTACGAAGCCAAACTAGCCATACAATCAACCAAATTGAATTTCTCATCTTTTTACGCGAACACTCAATGCTTAGTGAGGCATGAGGTCCGGTTACTCAATGAAAAGCTCATACTGATGATGACACTTCTTTTTTTTTTTCTTTTTTTCTTTTTTTTTTTTATCTATCCTCAAGCCAAGGTTTCATCAACACTTTATCCTACAAATCGTAAGGCACACCCTAATCAATCCAAATCTCATACCTCACAGACTTTATGCTAGTGTGCTTGTGATAATCAACTCAGACATGTGAAGTCTCTCTAATCCACCAAATGAGTCAAATGACTCAGATTTCTAGTGACATGCAGTGTTCAAAAAGTTAAACACACTAATGACATGCAAACCATAGTTATGATGTAACTCATGCCCAATCAATAACATAGCAGATTTTTTTTTTTTTAACAAAACAAACAAATAAAAACAAACAAACAAAAAGACAATGTGTTTTTCCACACCCCCAAACTTAAATGACACATTGTCCCCAATGTGGCAAGAGATACAATACCGTGGGATGAGGAAACTCGAGTGTGCAAAGGTCAGGGCGTCCCCCGAACTTGAACACCAAAACACCTGTCAAAATCTAACAGCAATATTTTCTCATAGAAACAAATATCAAAAGATTAATTGCTGATAGAAACAAAAAGAAAATGACACAAAACAAAATAAAAATAAGAAAGAAAGAAGATTGTGCAGAAATTAAAATGGGGAAGAAATTTTACAGTGCTTTCCCCGATCATTTGGATGTCCGACCAATCCCTTCCACCCTTTTTTCTTAAGAATTTGATATCCCTCTGGAAGGATGTTTTGCCGTCTCAGGTAGCCTAGTTGCTTGCTTCGAAGGATCTTCTTAGGAACATGGTTCCTAGATTTGTGACCTTGTGTGTATAGATCCTTGAGAATTTCAGCATGAGACCGCTCTTTGAGACATTGAATAATTGAAGCTTGGGGTTCATGAATTGTCTCAAGAAGGATTTTGATGAAGGAGTGAGCTTCAGTACTCACTTCCTTGTCATTGGTCAGATTTGGGGGCTTAATTTGCCCCCGGTGCTCAACTTGCTCCAAGTGCTCCTCTTTCTCTTCCTCTTCATTGTTATCCATAATGAAAGGCATAGTTGTTGATGAAGATGATTTAGATGATGATATCTCAGTGGTTTCCCCATTTTCAGTTTGCATCTTAGGAGTGGAGTCCAATAAGGCATCAGCTTGCTCATGTAACTTGTCAAGGTCTAGGTCACATCCAAATTGAGCAAAGCACTTTCCCAATGGGTCCTCTAGACTTGGCTCATCAACAGTCTCCTCATCTTTTTCCTCACTCCCAAGTATGGTGGTGGTTTGAACATGCTCATGTCCAGACTTGCTAGCATCTTCCTCATGAATCATGTAATGGTTAATGAATGGACAATCATCTATCCGATGAAAAGGATGATAACAATATGAGCATGACTTATGAGGTGTGTGAGTGTGAGGAGGTTGGGTATGGGAACGCCTAGCGCCATGAGTTGATTTACTCTCTCCTCTAAGTCATCGACATGAGCAATTGGAAAATGTTGCACTAATGACTCTTGAAGAGGGTAATTGCAAGGTGAAGGCATGGAAGAATGGTTATTGAACTGCGGATATTCAGGATGGTGTAGTTCATGAGATTGGGGAGCATAATTTCCCGTTGCATGAGCTTGCCACGAGAAATCATAATGGTTGCTCCAATATGGGGTGTAGAAATTGGAAGTTGATTCAGACACCAGACTGGAGAGATTGGTGTTCACCTGCTCATATGAAAAATTGGAAAATTGTTCTCAGGATGGACAATTACTTGAACTATGATAAAGGCTAGAGCAGTATGAACACGGTCCATGTGGGTAGAAATAGTGAGGGAAGTTGGTAGGAGCGGGTGTCCTACAACTAGGAGTAGCATTAAAATTACCAAATGGAAAATTCATGCTTAGCCTCACTCTTAAAACACACTTCCACATGAAACATTAATCAATTTTTGTTTTTTTTTTTTTTTATGGTTAGATGAAACAAAATCGAAACAGATAAAAATAAAAATAAACAAAAATTGCAAAAAGAAAATGAAACAAAAATCTACCTAAACTAGTAGAAAAATAAAATCAATTTAAACAAAAATCAATTTTTACAAAAACAAACAACTCCCCGGCAACGGCGCCAAAATTTGATGTACAAATTTAATTGTACTTGCAAGCGCACGAGTCGTGTGCAGTAAAGTGTGTGCAAGTGCGAGGTCGATCTACAGGGAATTGTGTCGTGAAAACTAATTCTTATCTAAACTAATCTTATTTTAACCTAGTTCCGAAGTTTGTCGTGCATTTGAAATTGAAAACAAAAACTGAAACAAAATGAAATAATTAAAAGATAAAAAGGGCACTAAGGTTTTCAGAATCCACCTCACCAAATTAAAGCATACATTATCATGTGTTTATTCATACATCTGACAAACAATTAAAACCTATGCATGTTCTATTGTTCCTATTGAAAGATTCAATGAATCCATCCATTTTACAAATAACAATGCATATCCAATTTAGTTCAAAAGATCCAATGTATCCATGCTTTGCACAAAAGACAATGGATATCCAAAGTAAATCAAAAGATGCACAGTATCCGTCAGATGAAACACAATGAATATCCAACTTTGGCACAACCAAACACAATTTTGTCACATAATTGAATTGAAACGAACATACATTACATTAAGGCCGGAATTGTACGAACAAAACATGAAAACATAAAACTAATCAATGGTGAGGCTTTATCTTCAACCTTAGTTGAAGAATTAGCCTCTCATGACAAAAGAAATCATAAAGAAATTAAATTACTTCATTAAAATTAAAAACTTACAAAAGAATTCGAGTTCCAAGCTACAAAAACCCAGAAAACACTAAAAACGACCAAGAACAGTGCCCCCGGCGAGTCTTCATACGTTAACAATGAAAAAGAATGATATTTATAAGCTAATTTTAGGATTTTAGCATTGCCAGGTCGGCCGAGTGCGCTCAATCGCACTCTAGGTGCGATCGATCTCACTCGTGCAACATGTCTCCTGCGGCGCAGGGCGTAAGTGCGATCGATCGCAATTACAGTAGGAATTTTGTGAAATATGACTTTGTAAATCTTTGAGTTAACTTTCCAATGACACCAAGATCGCTTCAATTCGAGCTATACAACTCTAGATATGGCCTTTTTAGTGGGACTCGTCAGGTGCGAATTATCGATCGATCCTAATTTGCTATCAATGCTCCATGAAGTGTCTTAAGTCTCAGAATTAGTGGAATGAGTTGCAAATATCACCTTAAAGCCGCATTTTTCTCTTAACAGCCTGCAATCACTAAAACACCAAAACTAACCAAAACATCAGAAAATAACAAAGCTAAAGGCTTAGCAAATGCAAATTAAGGGATCCAAATATGCAATATTTGGCACTCATCAAGCACATTCTGGAGAAGACAACTAGGCCAAACCGCAAGAATTGGTCCTTGCCCCTCAATGATGCATTAGGGGCTATCGCACAACTTACAAGACACGAATTGGAATGTCACCATACCGGCCTATATATGGCAAAGCGTGTCACCTTCTTGTGAAACTAGAGCACAAGGCCCTGTGGGTGATCAAGCAGTTTGATGTGTGCCAAATATTGCATATTTGGACCCCTTAATTTACTTTTGTTAATCCTTTAGCTGTGTTATTATCTGATGTTCTGTGTTAGTTTTGTGTTTTTAGTATTTTGTAGGTGTTGAAGAAAAACTACTTTTTGGAAGAAAACATACTTTGAGAAGACCTAGCTGATGTGGTTAAGTTTAACAAAATCCAAGAAATGGGTAAATCGGATTAAGGATAAGATTGGATAAAATTTCGAATTGGATTCAAATTCAGATTCTACACGTCTCAGTATTTTGACCATAACTTTTCGCTCACATATCCGATTGAGGTGATTCAAGTGGCGTTGGAAAGCTAACTCAAAATACTATAATTCATTGTGAAATAGAATTTTCCTAATTCGGACGTTTACTATTCCAAAATCGTCCCGTAATTAAATGGTACAAACCTGGCCGAATTGTATCCGATTTCAACTTGTAAAACCCTAAGTTTTAGGTCTATAAATAGGGAATTATCAGATTAGTTGAGGGGGCTACGAATTTGAAGATTGCAGAGGAGAAAGAAGAGAGTTTAAGGTTCTCCTAACTTTTGAATCTCTACTTTGTGATTCTTATTTGTAAGTACTCGATTTTACATAATGAATTCAATCAATTTTGTTTTGTCTTTCAATAACATGAGAGGCTAAACCTTCAACTAAGGTTGAAGATGAAGCCTCACTTATGATTAGCAACTTTGTTTCATGTATGTAATATTTCCCAATTTAATGGTTTAATTGCTCTATTGTTTTACTTCTAATCAATTGGATTGAATAACTCTTGGATATCTTTTGTGATTCAAGGATACACTTGATGATTTAAGATTATTCAATACAATTGATTGCTTGGTTTTCTTTGTTAAAAATTGGATTTCCTCTGTGATTTATTCTCTGGATACAATTGATGTTTTGATAAAGATTGGATATTTTCTTGTGATTTACGGATACAGTTAATGATTTGATCGAATATTGGATTTCTTTTGTGATTTGGGTTATGAATGGATACATGGGATCTTTTGATTAATTCTTTGAAGCAATAGTAAAACAAACTTAAGATTTATACGTGAGAACTTTGGAGAATATTATAGATCATGAAATTATGTTGTTATGAATTTGTGAGTGCGGATTCCGAAACCTTAGTGCTTCGTCATAAGATTTCAATCACTTTAAATTGCTCATGCTTTGGCTTTTTCATTCAAACAAAAAAAACTCTCAAAAATTTGGAACTAGACTAGGGTTTAATTAATTTAGATTTAAAATTGCTTTCAAGAATACAATTCCCTGTGGGTTCGACCTCGCACTTGCAATCCATTAACTACAATTGATTCGTGCACTTGCGAGTTAAATAAATTTGCACAACACAGTTCAACTTCGACATGCAAGAAGCCGGTTCCCACCGAAAACTTCAGTTGACGGAATTGAAGGAACTGCGCAATGATGCATATGACAGTGCCTACATTTACAAGGAAAAGACAAAGGCATTTCATGATCGACATATTATGCCCAAGTCGTTTGTGCCAGAACAAAAAGGTATGTCTTTTCAATTCCAAACTCTGGCTCTTTCCTAGGAAGCTCCACTCAAGATGAGATGGCCCCTTCATAGTCACATCAGTGTCTCCACATGGCGTCGTCGAATTGCGGGACCCAAGGGATGGCATTTTGTTCAAGGTTAGCGATGAAAGATTTAAGCTCTGCATCCAAAGCCTTGAGCTAGGTAAGGACATGGAATCCGTCGATTTGACGGATCCCATCTACTTTTTGCATTAGACACTAACACACCTAGGCATGAGCATACCTACAGTGCGCTCGATCCCAGAAGCGGGCCTGTGCTCGAATTCACCCCTGGTAGGCTCAAGAGCAACTACCCAATAGCTCCTGCATGAGTGCACCTCGTTGTGCGCTCCAACGCACCTACATGCCCTTTGCACGAGTGCAATCCAGCGCACTTTGAGGTGCGCTCGAGTGCCCTCATGTAGAGTGTCTCACGTGACCTTTTTAGGTGAAATTTTCCCCCTTCATTTTCTCCCCTGCATCGTAATTGCCCCAGGCCCCCACCCCCCGGCCACTCTACACAACCAAGCAGCCAACACCTACACTCCACCGCCGCTCCGCCTCCACCCCCCTTTCCCGTCGCTACACCGCCCTCTTCCCCTCTCACTTCTCAGTTTTCCCTTTTCTTCTTCTTCCCCTCTCCCCTCTTCCCATTTTTCCCCTTGCCCCCAATTATTTTGTGGAAGACAATACGTGGGTGCCTCTCCATGCACAGATTATCTTTGTGTTGTATTTTTCTTTGATTTTGCAGGGAGTTGGGCCGTATTTTAGGGAGGTTTTTCACCCCATCATCTTGGAGCTAAACCAACTTTCAGCATGCCAAACACCTGAGCTTCCTCCTCTTGGCCCTCTAGAGCTCGGGCCACTTCCTCGCAGCCCACTTGGCAGCTTACTCTAGAGACCACATTTGCTTTGCACACCGACTTCAAGTCTCTTGGAAGAAAAGAAGGATGAGCAAATTGAGGCCCCACAAAATCTGCATCAGGACAAGGGTAAACAAGTAAGCATCGAGGCATCTTCATCATTTCCCCCCACTCCTGAGGTACCATATGAGCCTAGGGTCCCATTCTCAGAGCGGCTTAAGGCACCTTCCCACTTCAGAAACAAGGAGAGAAGATACAAGACATGATGGAAACCTTCAACCAGGTTTCCATCAACATCCCACTCCTTGATGCCATCAAGCAAATTCCAGCCTATGCAAAATTTCTCAAGGACTTGTGCACTCAAAAGAGGAAGAATCAGAAGCACATTCCTAAGAAGGTCATTGTCACTGAGCAAGTAAGCTCTCTGATTCAGCATAACACTCCTCCAAAGTTCAAAGACCCTAGAGCACCTACAATTTCGTGCGTCATTGGAAACACTGAGATTGAGAGAGCTCTCTTCGACCTAGGAGCTAGTGTTAATTTGCTTCCATACTCGGTATATCAGAAACTAGGCTTAGGGGAATTGAAATTGACAAGTACTGTTTTGCAAATGGCTGACCGCTCGATCAAGAAACCCCGTGGGATTATGGAAGATGTCATTATCAAGGTGGACAAGTTCTACTATCCAGTTGACTTTATAGTTCTGGACACAAAACCGGTCTTAAATCTAGAGAAGCAGATTCCAGTCATCCTTGGGCGTCCTTTCCTCGCTACAGCCAATGCATGCATCAATTGCCGGACCGGAGTAATGAAGATCTCTTTTGGGAATATGAAGATCAGATTGAACATCTTCAATGCCTTCCAGAATGCACCGGATCAGAATGCATGCTTCTTCTTGGATGACATTGGAGAAACTGTTGAAGACCCACCTCCTGGTCCTTTATTTGGAGCCCCATCTTGGAGAAACCCACTGGAGCCTATGCCTCTCACTTCAAGTACTCCCCCACTTGATGACAACCCCACAGGGGACATATTTCATTTAGAGGTTGCTGACGTAGATTTCATTGGGGTGGAAATTTTTTTGGCAAATTCCCTGGCTACCCCAATTTTTGAGAACTCCCATAGAGACAAGAGGTTGATCCTGAAACCAGTTTGGGACAAACACCCTGAACATCGTCATGGGGAGCATCCAGACCTATTAGCTGAAAGAAGCAGTTTTGGGATGTTAAGAGGAATCCTCTTCTTTGTGGAGTGCTACATGATCATAAAGAAGAAGGGATGGAAGAGCTTGCTTGGACTTCTGAAGGATCGAGGTAAGATCCTTTGGGACTCGGACTTACATTGAGAAATACCTCATAGGATCAAGCGCAGGCCCTGTGCGCTTAACTCCTCACTCCACCAGGGTACATAATCTCCATCCAGGTTTATTTTATCCATTGTTGCTTCAGTATTTGATTATTTTTTTACAACAATGTATGCACTTGATTGGTATTTGGTTGAAGTATCACCTTTTTTTCAGGACGTGTTTTTGCCTTCAAGTTTGGGGGTATGATATGCCCACATCTGCTCATTCAGGTATTCCTATACTCTTGATCTTATTCTTTAGTTCTATACATACATTGGGGACAATGTATGATTCAAGTTGAGGGGGTATGGTCCATTTTTGTTGTTATGTCATTCTTAATCATATGGCTGAGCTTTGATTCTGGTTTAAATTTCATTGATAGGCATAAAGTTATGAACACATGATCATATGACTTAGGAATTTTGAGTCTTGTTACTTACTTTCGGCAACATGAGATGCTTCTTGTTTCAATTTAAATCTATCTTGAGCACACTAGAACATGTTTGTGAGGTATGAATTTTGAGACCAATTATGTTTGTTTTCAATGTCTTGAATTCTGATGGGTGACATATCGGATGAATAACTTTAGCATGCATATGTATATAAAAAAAAAAAAAAATTAAAAAAAAATCAAGTTTGAATTTTTCGCTGAGTAACCGGACCTCTTACCTCATTAAGCAGTGAGTGTTCGCGTCAAAAAGTGAAATTTTTGGGTTGATTAATAAAATGGCTAGCCTAGCTTTGTAGCCTTTTTGACTCGAGTTAGTAAGTCTTTAGGGGTGTCTTCACATCTAGTGCCCTAAAGCCATTTGGTTTGGGAGACATTGACTTAACACTCGATACATGGGTCAACTAGAAAGTGTTGTGCAAAATATCTACCTAAATTAATGGGTAAATAATTGTACGTTTTACCTGCAAGTGCACAAGATCAGCATAGTAGTATATGGTGCAAGTACAGGATCATTCGCACGAGGATTGCTGAATTTATGTTTAAAAATAGATTACTTAAGCAAAACAAAGATTGATTGTTGAAGTGATGATAATAAAGGGTAGAGCTTTGATATCCACCACTAATTATATTTAGCTAATATAACAATATGCTAATGCTTTGATCAAGTTATGCATATCTAATGTTTGTCAACCTTAGGGCATGGCGTATACTCCTAAGGTTATAGATTTCCCTAAGCAACGAGTTAGGCATGGCGTATACTCTAACTCTTTTCATTCCTAAGGGATTTAGCATGATTTATACTAAGTTGTTCCTTAGGAAGGCATATGTTCTATGGAAATCGACAAACACATGAGGCCTAAGGCATGGCATATACTCCCGATTCCCCATGTTGATTAACCAAAGAACCCGGTGTGGATTTTTTTTGTTACTTATGTTAAACCTAAAACTCGACCATCTAAATTGATTTAACTAACTAGTCCGTACCACATGCATATGTTGATCAGGCACACACATATGAGGAATTCATGCAAGTAGACATTAATCAAGTTAAATAGCACAACGAGATCATCACAAAGGCGTCAATATTGAAATATTAACAAAACATAACTAGGGTTTCAATCAAGACCTACTAATTAAATTAGCTACACAGACAGTTGATGTTAAACATCTTCATAAAATAAAAGAAAAGAAAGGGAAAGAATAAACCCGAGACTTGAACTTGAAGAGCTCATATTCTTCTCCTTCCCAAGTATATATATTCTAAAGGCTTTAAGGGTCTATTTATAGGCTTTAGAAGTCCTAGATGAATTTGTAAACCTAGAAATTTCGTGGGGTTTTGAGACCTATTATAATTTGGAGTTGGAAAACCCTAATATGGAAAGAATGTCAATCTAGCCGCCACTTGATAAGTCTCCTGCGCACGGGTGCGCTCGATCGCAAGTCTGCGATTGATCCTTCTTCTAGCATGCGCTCGATCGCTCCTGGCCTGCTTGATGCTGTGTCCTTTCGGGTATTGCGCTCGATCGCAGGTGCCCTGCGATTGATCGCAGTACCAGGGAGCTCCAATTGTCTCCATCTTCTCTTTTGAGCCCAAATCACCTAGTTTTACTTCATTTTCTTCCAAAAAGCCTGTAAAAGTATGAAAAACACAAAAAGGAATTAAAATGGCCTAATTAACTAAAACCAAAGGATTAAAACATGCAAGGTAAGGGCTGAAAATATGACTATTTCAGCACTTATCAGAAAGCTTAAGGGAGCTAAGCATTGCAAAGTCTACAATAAAAAAAAAAATGTATGCCTTGGTTGTTTCATTTGATATGAAGTCCAATGAATTCTGAGATGGTGATTCATTCATATTGGAATTATTTTGAAGCCTCATGACTATGTGTTAGTTCACTTTGCACTAATTTAAATTTGTGTATCTCAATCTGTCATTTGTAAGTGCTTTGACTTATAAATTCCTTGGAATTTTGAAGATGGAATTTATAATTTTAAGCTTGCTAATGAATGAGGGCCATTATTTTTGTGATGCTTTATCCTTTTGAATGACATAATGATGACAATGTTTGTGGGTATCATTCCTGGAAAAGCCTCACGAGACTTCACTCGTCCTCTAGGGAATGCCTAGGGGTTTAAAAGGCTTGTTGCATATGCTAAATGCAATTGTACATCCCACGAAAGATGGATTCATCTTTTTATGTTTCACTTTATTTTCTGTTTTGTATTGCTAAGGGACTAGCAATATGTAAGTTGGGGGGGTATGATTAGCGTTGAATGTTGCACATTCAAACCCCTTAATTTACATATGTTAATTCCTTAGTATTGTTATTTGTTTGATTTTGTTTTGTTTTTGTGTTTCAGGTCTCATTTGACAACCATTGAAAATTGGGCTTAAGAGTGCAAAAAGCTGGGCATACTGGATCTAGGATTGAGCGCAACTATTCCTGAGCTCGAGCGCACCTGCGCTTGAGTGTTTGCGGCTAGGGATTGAGCGCATGACTGCGTTCGTGCACACAACAGCTAAGCTCGAGCACACTGCGCTCGAGCGCACACTGGCTTGTGGTGCGCGGCAGAATCCTTTTCCAGTGTGGATTTGGCTTTCACCTTCGGTTTTTTTAGGGTTTCTAGGGTTTTTAGGGTTTTCCTAATCCCTATAATAGGGCTCTAAACATTGTAAATAGACACACCGCTTCCTAGAGCTAGAAATCAGAAAATTGTCTTTGGAGCTTAGAAGATCATGAGCAGCTAAACCTCTTCGTAGGGTGTTGATGTAGCCCTATCCAAGCACAATAGTTTGATTGTATTTAATTTCTAGATTTTCAATTTATGCATGTTGATTGTATAACTATGAGGATTGCTAAAATTGATTTTTGTTCTTTATATTAAATCAATTATTCTTAAATTTCAAAATCAATATTTGTGAAATTCTTCTCTTATCTTAGAAAGTATTTTACCTTTATTGAAATCAAATCATTCTTGTTTTCTATGATTATGAGGATGATGGTTATACAATGGGTTTAATTGACATATGATCAATAGGATTTAATAGGCTATGCCTAGGGAAGACGAATTGTACTACACCCTAGTTTAGTGTAATTTAGGTAGACAATCTGTGCCAACCGAAGATGGGTTACACTTATTCATTGATTGTATGTATCTTGTTAAAGAATTTGATAATTTATACCTAGGAAAGACGGGTCGTACCGCATCTTAGTGGTTAGGTGGACAATCCGTGCCAACCGAAGATAAATTATGCTTATCCTTTAATAAGGTAGTTTCTTGTTTATTTATAACATGCATAGAATGAATTTCTAGGATTAATTATGATTAGCCATTGTTGTGCGGATAAAGGTGAAGTCAATACTCTACACTCTCTCTCTTATTTTAAATATCTTTTATTTTCATGCACTTTAGTTTTAAAGAAAATCAAATAAATTCTCTTTTTAATTAAGTTAATTTTGATCTTTCAAATTTTGATAACAAAACCACTGCAGTTCTTGAGGTTCGACACCCTCTCTATAGCTGTATCCTACAAACATTCGTCCAATTGCGAGTGGTTATTTTTATAATTGATATTTTTGGTCACAAAAATACCACATCAATCATACTCAAAAGAACCTTGCAACTTATGAAGCTTGTAGTTCGTAGTTGTAAATGGAACTGAGAATTCTATCTAGATTATAACATGTTAAACCTCAAATGATTTATCTTGGACATGAGAAGAACAGAGGCTTCAGGTTAATATGTTAGGGTATTCGCAAGGTTACGCCATATGCTAAACATGACCACGTGAGCCATCAATTGTAAAATATTGTTATAACAATTGATGTACGTGCACGATGTCTTAAACATTTTACTCCAAATCTTGAGAAGTAAGTGAACTCAAATGTGAAATGATGATTACTTTGATATATCATAGGGTGAGACCTATCGTCTGTCAATAGAGCTCAATACATTGGGCAATTACATCTAATATTGTGGGAACATGAACTTTAAGAAGGAATTCAAATCCTTTGTCAGAGAGCAAAGTGATAAGGAATATTCCCCCTATTTTAGATTTAATGGGAAAGATTATCCTAAAAGCTCCGGGCCGAATGTTTTTTAGTAGTTACACTGAAAACTTGTATATGTACAAGGTGAGATATAATCTTAAAAAAGTACATAAGGATAATCATGAATTTAAATCAGTGACTCAAGTAAAAGAGGTAATGAACAAATTGACAGTTAGAAAATTATTTGGTTCAACCACAAAATGATTCCATGGAAGGGTAAAATGCAATAGAACATCATGAAGATTGCTAGATTAAATCAAAAATAATCATTAGAGAGTAGTCACAATTCTTTAGTAGAAATAATTGTGATTAAAATAGTATCGTGTGATATGATCTTGAGAGATATATTCACATGCCTATTAAGCTAATGATATTTTACCTTAGGTCCCTCTTTGAACTGATATAAATTGACTGATAAAATATATTGTTCCTCAAGTATTTATTTATTTACTAGGTTAATAAATCATCGGCTAAAAGATTTAATCTTGTTAGTTAATTGGAGAAAGGAATTAAATAAAAGCACTATGCTTATGTTTTAATTCCTACAGCTAATGAATTAAAATAAGACTTGGGCTTATCATTTTAATTCATTGGGCTTGTTAAATGACAATGGGCCACAAGTAATCAATTTTAAAGAGCTAAAGTTATTTAAAAGAACATTGGGACCCATCACTAACCACCCACAGTGGGGCCTGATCCAATGGAACCAAAGGCACTCCCATATGCTAAAGAGACCTCTGGCACCAGCAGCAGACGCAAAGACGGTCGAGGGCGATGCAGTTCTCATGGACACATATGTGCCAGCAGCTGAGGAGTCTCGGACAGCAGCTGAGGAGGAGGAGACCATTACCATGGCCATCTCCGAGTACAAATTCATCAGCAATTAGTTGTTGAACCTCAGGTTTGAGTTAGCTGATCAGCAGAAGGAGGCCTGGGAGGACAAACTCATGGCGGTCCAACAATTTCATGAGCAATAAGAACTATTGCGGCCCATTCTAGCACGACTGCCACCTGCTCCAGGGGCATCTTCTTCAGCACCGCAGTGATTGTTCAGGTACTCCTATCCCCCATACTGTTTTATTTTCTTTATCCACACACTGAGGACACTGTGTAATTTAAGTTTGGGGGTCTGGGAACACATGTTATTCTTGAGCATGTAGTTGATTTTAATGTCTGATTTGCATTTCATTGGTGAGCTTAACATGATGAACACATGATCACTTGACTAGGGAATTAGAGTTTTGTTACTTTCTTTGGCAACATGAGATGTTACTTGTTCAATTTGATTCTCATAAGCACACTAGCACATAGTTTGTGGGGTATGAAACTAAGATCAATTATGTATGTTGTCAATATCTTGAATGCAGTTGGATAACTTGTTGGAGGAATAACCTTGGCATACAAAAAAAAAAAAAAAATTGATTACTTTGAACTTTCCATTGAGTAACTGGACCTTTTGCCTCATTAAGTAGTGAATGTTTGCGTCAAAAGGTTGAAAGTTTGGCTTGATTGATAGCATGGCTAGTTTGGCTTTGTAGCCTTTTTGACTCGAGTTAGTAAGCCCATAGAGGTGTTTTTACACCTAATACCCTAAAGCCATCTAGTTTGGGAGTCATTGGCTTAATGCTCGATTCAAGGGTCAGTTAGAAAGCTTAAGGGAGCTAAGCATTGCACAACCTTATTTAAAAAAAGAAAAAAAAAAAAGAGAGAGAGAGAGAGAGAAAAAAAAAATGCCGGGGTTGTTTTATCCAATAAGGAGTCCAACGAATTTTGAGTATTGAACCATTCATGATTGAGATTAGTTTTTGAAACCTCATGACTATGTGTTAAGTTCACTTTACATTAGTTGAATCTTGTGATATCTCATAATGCCATGTGTAGTAACTTGATTCTTAATTTCCTAGAATTATGAAGATGAAGTTTATCTTGTTAAGCTTGCTAGTGAATGAGAACCATGATTTTTATGATACTTCATTCTTGGGGATAACATGGTAGTAACAGTGTTTGTGGATATCATTCCTGTTAAACCCTCACGAGACTTCGCTCATCCTCTACGGATCCTCAGGGGTTTAAAAGGCTTGCTACATACTCTAAATACAATTGTACATCCCACGAAAGAAGGATTTAGTTTGTTGTTTTTCAGTTTATTTTTTGTCTTGTATTGCTAAGGAATTAGCAATATGTAAGTTTGGGGGTGTGATAAGCGTTGAATGTTGCACAGTTAAGCCCCATAAACTCGCATATGTTAATTCCTTAGCGTTGTTATTTGTTTGATTTTGTTTTGTTTTTGTGTTTCAAGATTTTAAATGAAAGATGGAAGAACTTCATTGAAAATTGGGCTAAAATACACTTTGAATGCATTTTGGAGACCTGTGATCGAGCACACTAGTAAAAGAGTTCGAGCGCACCTGCGCTCAAGCGCCCCAGCACATGGGCTCGAGCGCCCCATCAGCTAAGCTCGAGTGCACACGGGATTCCAGAACACGGCAGAAGCCCATTTCCAACTTGGACAAGGTTTTCAGTCTCCCACTTGGACTAGGAGACTGACTACGGTTTTCCTAGGGTTTCTAGGGTTTTCCTACTCCCTATAAATGGGCCTCTAACCATTGAAGAAAGACACACTAATAGTTTAGAGCAAAATTCAGAAAATACTTCTTGGAGGATTGAAGAGTTGAAGAGAAGAAGATCATGGCAATAGGCCATCCTAGTAGAGTCATGAGCGGCTAAACCGCTCGTGGGATATTGATGTAACCTTATTCAAGCACAATGGTTTGATTGTATATTAATTTAGAGATTTTCTGCTTATCCATGATGATTGTATAATTTAGAGGATTGCTACTATTTGATATTGTTCTTAATCTTTTAATGCAATTGTTCTTAATTTTAAAACTCAATATTGATGAAATTCTTCTCTTGTCTTAGATAACTTTTTATCGTTATTGAACTCAAATCATTCTTGTTTTCTGTGATTATTAGAATGATGATTATACAACGGTTTTAATTGACGTATGATCAAGAGGGTTTGATAGGCCATGCCTAGGGAAGACCGATTGTTCAACCTATGAGTACTTGACCCACGAAAACGTCGTTGTTGAATCTGATCAATTCCGTTGTGGAGAAAGTGCAACGCTCGCGTATTCACTTTGGGGAATTTGGGTTGCAGAGAATCAACTTGATCAACTCATCCTCGTTGTTGAAGGGTTGTTTCTCGCAGTTGCGTAGGATGCCGGTCAAGGTCTCGATGCTCTCGTGGTCGATCCAGGCTTGGATTTCAGACTCAATGGAGGCGGCGACGCGGGAGATGGAGTGGGTGGAGGCTGGCCGAGTGAGGAAGGATTTGAGGGTGTTGTGGCCATGGGATTTATGGAGGGTATCGACGAGAGCCTTGAGGCCGGAGAGGTGTTGGGAGAGGGCGGAGAGGTTTGGGTCCTTGGAGAGGATGGTGTCGGACACGGTCTCCAGCTCAAGCAGAGCGTTAATGGCGGAGGATGAGTTCAACTCGGACGAGTTTGGGACTTGGGTGTGCTTGTAACTAGTGCGAGGCTTGTTTTAGAGCTTCCAGGACTCTGAGGACTCGTGGGCTATTGTCCTTTGATGATGGGTCTTTCATGGCTGATAGAAGCTTTGATGGAGGTTGGGCTGCTGTGCGGAGAAGGGAAGTGGAGAAGAAGACGAAGAAGACGAAGCTACTGCGTGTTTAGGGACTAGGGTATTTTTTTTTCAAGCCAAATGACGTCGTTTGGGGGGGCCTTTTTTAAATTGATTTTTTTTCCCACAAGGGCATTTTAGTAACTTAATCTCAAAAAAAAGACGTCGTATTGCATTTTCCATCCACTTTGATGGTGCTGACTAACATAGTGGCCAATTTGAAATTTTTTGGAACTTCGTGAGATTACTTTATTATATTTTAAACATCGGGGGTCTAAATCATAAATGACTGGTAGTTTGGGGGGCCTTTTTATATTTTTCCCTTATTTTTATCATGCATAGAATGAATTTCTCTCATTAAATATGATTAACAATTGATATGCATATAGTGGTGAATTCAATACCCTATTATCTTTCTATTATATTTCAATTCTCTTTTACATTTATTTTATGCACTTTATTCTAAAACCAAATCAACAACTCTTTTTTCAAGTTACTTTTGATCTTGAAAAACTTGATAATAATTTCCGCGTGGTCCTTGAGGTTAGACATATTCAATATAGGTTAGACATATTCAATATAGCCTTATCCTATAAAGATTCAATATATTTTTGTTTTAAAAAGATTACATCAATCATTTATATTATTGTAGAAGATCTTGCGCCGGCATTTTTAGGGAAGGTTTGCAACGGTGACCAATAGCCAATAGGCATGGACTCATTGGAACATTTATTTATTTTCCTTTATTAATCATTTCCGGTTCAGATAGCAATCCCCATAACGCCATGGAAGGCGGAAGCTGTCTGAAGAAGTAAACTGCAAGTCTCTTGTATGGCTAACAAAGCTCCAGGCCCAGGCAGTGGCGCGGGCCCAAGTCCAACAAAGAAAGAACACCACTGCTAATTTAAAAGCATATATACGGCATCTCTTCCGAATCGTCTCTTCCCCAAATTATTCACCTTTCCCTCTTCAATTTTCTCACTTTCTCGCTTAATACTCTCTAATATATCTCCATCGCTCACGCCGATCGTCGATATTAGGGTATCGAATTGCCAAAAATGCCTCTCTTCCTGACGGAGGAGGAGCTCTCGCGGTACGCGAATGACGCCGTTGCGGTGGCGGAGAAGGCCGACGCGTTCATCTGCGAGCTGTACAAGGAGGTCGACACCGTGAGGGCTGAGGCCGACGCCGCTTCCATCACCGCCGAGCAGACCTGCTCGCTCCTCGAGCAGAAGTACCTCTCCCTCTCCGCCGAGTTCTCCAAGCTCGAGTCCCAAAACGCTCAGCTTCAATCCTCCCTCGACCACCGCCTCTCTGACCTTGCCCAAGTCCAGACCGAAAAACACCAACTCCATCTGCAATCGGTAAGAACACGTTTCCTCTGATATTTCAGTGTTCTGTTTTTTTTTTTTTTTTTTTTGGATGTATATGTGGATATATCACTGTGTGTGGGTTTAGATGGAATTGTCTTAGGGTTTATGGAATTTTGTAGATTGGGAAGGACGGGGAGATAGAGAGGTTGACGATGGAGGTTTCGGAATTGCATAAGTCTAAGCGGCAGTTGATAGAGTTGGTGGAGCAGAAGGATTTGGAAATCAGTGAGAAGAATGCCACTATCAAGAGCTATCTTGATAAGATTGTGAGTTTTATACATTATTGCCTTTGCAATTATGTTGGTTGGATTTTAAAAGTAAACAAAACTTGGTGATTAATTTTATGTGTTTTCCACTCTTGTTTGATGATTGTTTAGGTCAACTTGTCCGACAATGCTGCGCAGAGGGAGGCTCGTGTGAGTGAAATCGAGGCGGAGTTGGCTCGTACTCAGGCTTCAAGTTCTCGTTTTTCACAGGTATCGACAATGCTTTGGTTGTTATGGGAGTTCTGGGTTGCTATGCTATAGTCACGTATAGCTCATATTCTTTTGAGAGTGGTTCCGTTGAATTTTCTTTTCTTCCTGAAGGGTTCCTTATTCTTTTCCTGGTTTATTTATTTTGTCTCTTTTTTTTTTTTTTTTTTTTGGATGTCCCAATCTCTTGTGGAAGTTTCTTCTTCTTCCTTTATTCTTTTTTTTTTTCCCAAATTTTGGACCACCTTAGATTTTAATAATTGTGATAGGAATGTAAAATTCACAATTGGAATTGGGGGCAGAATTTGTCATGGGGTGCACTGCCATTCTGTTTTTTGGGAGTCAATAACAACCATAGTTTAATTCTTTTTTTTTTTTTAACAACTAGCCTATGACAGAATTGTCACGAATCTGACTTTAATTAGTATCTGAAGAAGAGTTAGGACTTTATTAACACAACCATGATTAGGGAATTTGGTTGCTGCTAGTAACATTTTCTGTTATGTTCTCCTTCTCTCTCTCTCTCTCTCTCTCACCCCCCCCCCCCCCCCCCCCCCCACCCTCCCCTCTCCCCCCTTTTCCCACACTCTCTTGTGCCATAAAGTTTCTTAGCCTGAAATCCCGGGCTATTATAGTTTTCTTCTCAAAAAGCATGCAAGGTGTATACACTACATCTTCTTAAGAGACAGATTAATTGACAAACTTCTAAGAGGATTTGACTTATAGTCTGTAGTTAGATTTGTTTTTATCTCTCCTTCCCCCTTCCCTTGAGGCCAATTACTTATCCAAAAAAAAAAGCTTGATTTGTTTTTAAGTCTTCTTAAGGACATAGAAGTTTGACTGGAAAAAACCAGCTTTTCTGATTGAACTTTAGTGGAAGAGGTTGACAAGAACTTCCATGCTGGGTGCCCTCATTGAGGGAGTGACTTAGCCTAAAGCTTGCAAGCTCCAAATGGGTGGAAAAACTTTGCTAGAAACTCTTAAACATACTAATGAAAGCTGGCAGAACAAAATGCTTAAAACAAAAAGTTGGCAGAACAGAATGGAATTTTCTCTGCCACTCCTATGCTCTTTACACACTATTTGTCACATCTGGTAGATAATTCACATCTGGAAGTGCATTGTCGTTGAAGGAGAAGCAGAAGGAGAAAAGGAATAAAAAGGATAAGAAGGGCAAAGAAAAGAGAGAAGGTAAAAATTGTCTCTATGTTGGTCATACAGGCTTCACATTGAAGGTTTGGAAATCCTCATTTCTTTTCATGCTGAGAGCAGTTTTTTTAGTTTGATTTTTTGCATGAATGGGTCAGCAACTGAGGATGGCGAAAATTTGGTCGGTAGAGGCGAAAGAGTTTGAAATGGTGGTGAGGGTAGGAGCTAATGGGGTGAGGCTTTTTGAGAGGAGTAAGGGGAAACAAAGATCCATTTTCTTTCAGAGGGATGAGCTAGAGTGGCTAGCTCGTACAGTGAAGGAACTGGTGACAGTGGAAACCTCAGAGGTCTTTTGGGATCAATCCAGAGCGGGCTATCCAAGGATTATAGTGCAGCGACGGTCCAATCGACACGGGTGTTTCCTGACGATGGAGGAATTTGATGGGAGACGAAGGTGTGGCTCGGTTCTTATTCCAGAAGGACGCTATGGGCAAGGTTGGAATCGCTTCATTTCGGAGATACGCCATGCTAACTCTTCATTTCAAAGTTTCCAAGAAGAAAAGAAGCTTCAAGAGAAGAAGGCCAGGAGGAGCTTTGCTGAGGTGTTGGCACAGTCTGTAAACCCGACGGAGGAGTTGTTTGGGAAGTTCTCTGAGCCCGTTGCTCGAGTTCCCAGCTGGCTGAAGGATTCCTCTACAGGCTCAGGGCGGAACACTCTAGCCACAGGGACACAAGACGTGATGCCAAGGTCACACTCTCAGACTCCGGCGAAATTCTTAGGGGGTCAGGAAGGCGTGGGGTTCCATAGGCCGGAGGGGAAGATAATCACGGAGGAGAAAGCACTTGAGACAAGGGCTCCGGCGCGTGATTCTCAAACGCAGTCAAAGACACCCGCAGGGAGTAGCAAGTCGGTGCTTGAGCTGACGGGACGTGAGGGGTGTCAGGCTCAGACCCTTTCCAGTGCAATTCTCGAGCTGCACAACTGCAAAGAAACGTTAAGGTGGCTGAAAGAAGGAATAGACGTGGGTTTGCAGAAGTTGGATTTGGCAATTAAGAGGGTGGAGATTTTCGGACGTCAGCAGGAAGAGAAGGGCTCGGACACCCATGTTGTTGGGCATGGGTCGAAAGTTATAGGGGGGAACGTGGGTGGAGTGGACGTGGCAGCTAATAGGGAGGACGTGGCAGTTGAGAAGGTGGAGGATAATGGGCTCCAGAATTTGAAGAATGGGCTTCGGAAGAAGGTGGGTGCTTATGCTCATGTTAAGGCAGGAAATTATCAAAAAGCAACAAACCGGGTTGCAGGGATAGGCCCAAGGACCGTGAAGGGTTTTAAGACTAAAAAAAGGTTGGTTTATAAGCCAAATTATCATGTGGGTTCGGGCCTGGGCCAGGAAGATAGAAGTAGGACTGAACCACGTGAAAGTAGTCTGAAACTTTCAAAAACGGCGTGGGTTAAGAAGGGATGGGCCGGCGACGCAGGGGCGTCATCGTCGGCAGCAGGTCTGCGTTCAGGGGGGCGGTCGTCGGAAGAACAGAACGGCCTCGCCGACACTTCAGACAACGTCGCATGTGCTCCTGGAGGTTCGATCGGCAACAAGGTCGCCGGTGGTTTGATCGGAGACTCCCTGAGCCCACCGTCGATCGAGATGCCGGACATGAGAGAGGAAGACATGACCCAGACTTCGCCGAAGAAGCTGTCGATGGTGGTACCCAATGTCAATCAAGAGCTCGGGAAGGTCTCCGGCGGTTATGGAGCGCAAAATGTGGACGGCGATCCACTGACTTCTCCGGTGAGTACATTTCCGGTCAATGGGGAGGCTGGGCTTCAGTTGTCAATGGTGGAGAGGTCCAACCCACTGGACGAGGGCAATTTTTCAGAGGTCGATGCTCACGGCGCCGAGAAGCAGCAGGACTTACAGGTCAGTGAGGGGCGGGATTCATTTCGGGACGTAGGGACTGTAGAAGTGCGTGAGCTTAGTGTGGAGGGCCAAATTCCTGGAGAGGACAGCAGGGTGGTCGAGGCAAGAGTTGAAGCTCTTACATTTGGGGATGAGGACAGAGGCAGTTTGGGGAGGGAGGAAGAAGGGGTTGGGGGTCGTGAGGTCGTTATGTTTTCTCCTTGGAACACGCATGCTAAGGATGCAGTGGGGGCGGCAGGTTATTCAGACTGGGTGATCCAATGCGCTAATGAGATCTATCCGATTGTAGGGATTTCTTACACGGGCCACAAGCTACAGCTGCTAGCTCTGCTGACCTTCTTAGAGGAGGAACGAAGAAATAATGGGATGGCCAGCACAAGTAGCGGAACGAAGGGCAAGAGGGAGGTTAGGAACCTGGAATGTTCGGTGAATTATGATGCTAGAAATATGGGCTCAAAGCGCGGCAGCAGAAAAGGCAAGGGGCAGGTAACCACATTATGAAGCTAAACATCTTATCTTGGAATGTGAGAGGGTTGAACAAGAGGGACAAGCGTATGAGGGTGTGTAATATGCTTAGAGATTGGAAGGTAGACATTGTTTGTCTCCAAGAAACTAAGCTTAGAAGCACGTCTCGCAATATTGTCCGTAGCTTATGGGGGCGAAGTCATGTGGATTGGTGTTGCTTGGATTCGAGTGGGGCTTCGGGTGGTATTCTAATTATGTGGGACAATAGGGTGGTGGAGAAGGTCGATGTTTGTGTGGGGGCTCACACCCTGGCGGTATCTTTCAGGAATATGGGGGATCGCGCTGTTTGGGCTTTTGCTGGGGTGTATGGCCCGAACCTCTATAGGGATAGAAGGATCCTCTGGGAGGAGTTGGCAGGCATTATGAGTTGGTGGGACATGCCGTGGTGTATTGGGGGTGACTTTAATGCCACTCGATTCCCTAGCGAAAGATCAGGGGAAGCTCATTTAGATGCGGCTATGATGGAGTTTTCTGATTTTATCCTTGAACAAGGGCTGATGGATCTTCCCCTGGTTGGGGGTTCGTATACTTGGTCGCTCTCCAACGATCCCCCGGTGTGGTCAAGGATAGACCGGTTTCTTGTATCTCCAGGTTGGGAGGCTTGTTTTCCAGGGGTAAGGCAGAAGAGGCTCACTCGCCTTTGTTCCGATCATTTCCCAATCATCCTCGAGGCAGGGGAAGTGCCTAAGGGGAAAAGGCCATTTAGATTCGAAAATATGTGGCTGAAAGCAGAAGGGTTTGTGGCTCAAGTGCAACAATGGTGGGACTCATATGCTTTCCACGGTTCGCCGAGCTATGTTCTCGCCTGTAAGCTTAAGGCCTTGAAGACGAATTTGAAGACTTGGAATGAAGAGGTGTTTGGCAACATTGAGAGGAACAAGAGGCTTCTTCTTGAAGAGCTCCAGGGGTTCGATGCGAATGAAGAAAATAGGGCCCTGATAGAAGAAGAGGTTAGGAGGAAGGCAGAGGTGGTTCATGAGTTGGAGAAGTGTTTGCTTATGGAGGAGGTGAGTTGGAGGCAGAAATCTAGGGTGATGTGGTTGAAGGAAGGTGACAAGTGCACTAAATTCTTTCACTCCATAGCCAACTCCAATAGGAGACACAATGCTATTGAGTCTCTAATGATTGGAGATAACCTCACTTCGAACCCAACCGAGATCAATGAGCATATAGTTGAGTTTTATAAAAAACTCTTTACGGAGCAATGCCGTTGGAGGCCGTTGGTTGATGGTATTTCCTTCGACTCCATTTCGGAGGAGGAGGCTCGATGGTTGGAAAGAGATTTTGAAGAAGAAGAGGTCAGGAAGGTAGTGTTTAAAATGAATGGTTTTAAGGCGCCGGGTCCTGATGGGTTCTCTATGGCTTTCTTCCAAACTTGTTGGGAGGTGGTGAAGGGGGACATTATGAAGGTGTTTAGAGATTTTCATGCAGGAGGTTTGTTTGAAAAGAGCCTCAACGCGTCCTTTATTTCGCTTATTCCGAAGGTTCCTGGCGCTATTAATCTTAAAGACTTCCGGCCGATCAGTCTTGTGGGAGGCATCTACAAAATCATAGCCAAGGTTTTAGCAAATAGATTGAAGGTTGTCTTGGATAAGATTATCTCTCAGTCACAAAGTGCTTTTATCAAGGGCAGGCAAATTCTTGATCCAATTTTGATTTCCAATGAATGTCTCGATAGTCGGTTGAGAGGGGGGGAGCCAGGGGTCATTTGCAAGATGGATCTGGAAAAAGCTTACGATCATGTGAATTGGGATTTCTTGTTGTATATGTTGAGGAGGTGCGGTTTTGGGGGGACTTGGTGTTCTTGGATTGACCATTGCATTTCTTCGGTGCGTTTCTCAATCCTAGTCAATGGATCTCCTAATGGGTTCTTTAGTAGCTCCAGGGGTCTGAGACAAGGGGACCCCCTGTCTCCTCTGTTATTTGTATTTGTGATGGAAGCCTTGAGTAGGATGATCTCGGCAGCAGTTAATGGGGGGTTGTTAGAGGGTTTCAAGGTTGGTAACACGGTGGTTTCTCATCTCCTGTTTGCTGACGACACATTGCTGTTTTGCAATGCTTTGCCCTCCCAACTCCGTTACTTGAGGAGTATATTTTTATTATTTGAAGCTGTTGCCGGTCTGAAGGTCAATTTGGCTAAGTCGGTGATAATTCCGGTGGGAAATGAGGAGCAAGGGGGTATGTTAGCAGACATTCTAGGGTGTGGGGTTGCATCTCTTCCTATCAAATACCTTGGTTTGCCGTTGGGGGCTCCTTATAAGGCGAAGCATATTTGGGATGAAGTGATTGAAAAGATAGAACGTCGGCTGGCTGGTTGGAAAAGGTTGTATTTGTCAAAGGGCGGCAAGGTCACGTTAATCAAAAGTACTCTTGTGAACTTGCCTACTTACTATTTGTCTCTCTTTCCTATTCCGGTTAGCGTTGCCAAGCGCATAGAGAAACTTCAGCGTAACTTCTTATGGGGTGGGCTAGGTGACGAGTTTAAATACCATCTAGTGAAGTGGTCGAAGGTGTGCACTCCAATTAAGGAAGGCGGGTTGGGGATCAGAAATCTGGTGGACTTTAACCGATCACTTCTAGGAAAATGGTTGTGGCGCTACGGTTTGGAAAGAGACGCTTGGTGGAGGGGGGTGGTGGATGCGAAGTATGGTAGCTTATGGGGAGGGTGGTGTTCCTTGGAGTGTGGAGGTACTTTTGGGGTTGGGTTATGGAAGAATATTAGGAAGGATTGGGATACTTTCCAAGGCTTTACGCGCTTTGAGGTGGGGGAAGGGACTAGGGTTCGATTTTGGCATGATGTGTGGTGCGGTGATACGGCTCTTAAGGAAGCCTTCCCTGGTCTCTTCAATATGGCTTGTGAGAAGGATGCCTCAGTAGCGGCTATCTTGGAGGTGAGTGGTGGCAACAACCTGTGGAATGTGACTTTTTCTAGAGGGGCTCATGATTGGGAGGTGGACGTTTTTGCCTCTTTTTTCCAGTTGTTGCAGTCAGCTCAAGTGAGACCAGGGTGTGAAGATAGGTTGTGGTGGAACTCCTCCAAAAGAGGCCAGTTTAAGGTCAAACTTCTTTATGCGTCTTTGGCTGGTTCTAGACGGGGGCACTTCCCTTGGAAGAGTGTATGGCGTACACATGCTCCGCCGAGGGCAAGTTTTTTTGTGTGGTCGGCAGCTATGGGCAAAATTCTGACCCTAGACAACCTAAGGAAGCGGCATGTGATCGTGACAAACAGGTGTTGGATGTGCAAGAAGGATGAGGAGACGGTGGACCACCTTCTTCTCCATTGCGAGGTAGCTTACGCTTTGTGGTGCGCCTTCTTTGGGCGGTTTGGATTGTCTTGGGTAATGCCGAGACGGGTTTCGGACCTGCTCGCTTGTTGGTGGTCTATGGGAAGGAGAGGGAGCGCTGCGGTTTGGAAAATGGTGCCTACGTGCTTCTTTTGGTGCATTTGGAGGGAGAGGAACAATAGGTGTTTTGAAGATCTGGAAGGGTCTTTGGAAGATTTACTATCCTTATGTCTACACACTTTGTATCTATGGACTGTAGCGTATATCTTCCCGGTGTCGATTAGCTATAATGACTTCCTTGTTCGCTTTTCTCTTTCTAGCTAGGTGATCCTATTGTATACTCCCGGTGTACTTTGGGGCGCCTTTACGCTTTCAATAAAACTGGCTTTTACTTATCAAAAAAAAATTCTCATTATGAGGCTTGTTTAATGTTGTTTAACAAAATACCACATTTAGGAAAGGGGATGACAAAAGAAAAAGGGGATGACAAAAGAAAAAAGAGAAGCATATTTGGTCTACTTTAACTGAATTTTTTTTGATAAGTAATAATCCAATCTTATTAAAAGCGTAAGGCGCCCCTAAGTACACTGAAAGTATACAAAAGGAATATCCTAACTAGAAAGAGAAAAACAAACAAGGAAATCATCAAAACTAATCAACAGAGGGGATACAAAAGCTGTAGTCTAAAGATACAACGTATGGAAGAAAGGGGACAAAAGATCCTCTAATGACCTCTCTAAATTCTCAAGACTAGTCGACTTTAACTGAGTTCTTCAGCAGAATTTGCTTTCCATCTCCAGTCATTGAAACAAAATAATAAAAATCAATTCCAGTTTCATCTGATTAGTGCATACTGGTTCGTGTTCTTGCCATATCCAGGAATTTTCCATCTTCTGCAGAATTCTTGCCACTTTCATGGTTATGCAATGGTGTACTTAGGAGCAGCACCTGTTTTAGCTAGCATTTTTTCCTTGTTGGGTAAATAGTTGATTTCTTACCACAAAAATACAAAGACCCTAAAAGGGAACAAATCTAGAATTGATGACAGTAATGTGGTAGCCTTTATAAATTTGTAAATTTTGTACATGTTTTTCGTGGTTCTAGCAATGTGGATAAGTGGGTCCCAAGAGTATGTATTTTTTAATTTTGTATTGTTAACATTTAGTGTACCTGACATTGTTGGCAATTGGTGGGGATACTTCGACGTAATGCTAATATATCTTACAAGTTGGTAAAAGGGTATCTTTTATCACCCTACAAATAATTCGCTCAAAATATTTTTGGTGGCTGACAGATAACTTAGATTCATCAATGATATGGGTGGTTCACATTGCTTTTCTTTTTTAGTGTTTTTGAAAGAGTTATAATAATGCTTGTTTTCATGTGCATACTTTTCCTTTAGCTTGTCCATGCTAGCTTCTGCCTTTGAGTACTTGCTGTTACTTCACTGACTACCTGCTGCTTCAAATGTCTTCTATCTTTGCTTTCTTTTGTGGTTCATTTGGAGCAACGTTGTGTTTTGATTTGAGCAGGAGAAGGAACTCATTGAGAGGCATAATGTGTGGCTCAATGATGAGTTGACTGCCAAAGTTGACAGTCTCATTGAGTTGCGTAGAAAATATAATGATCTTGAGGCCGATATGACCACTAAGCTTGCAGATGTAAGAATGCCTTGGCAAGTCCTATTTTATTTTTATTTTTTATTATCAAGGAAGATTTCTTCTATTAATAACATTATTACTTTGCCATTTTTGATTTTCTGTTTATCCTTTTAGGTTGAGAGGGAATTCAATGAATGCTCTAGCTCATTACAATGGAACAAGGAAAGAGTGAGGGAATTAGAAATGAAACTGACATCCTTGCAGGAGGTGTGGAATGTTCTATTTGGCCTTCTAAGTTGTTCTGAATGTCGTTCATCTTGTAGCAGCTGCCTCATTGATATTTCTTTGGCACTTGTGCAGGAATTGTGCTCATCTAAAGATGCTGCTGCTACCAATGAAGAGCGATTATCTGCTGAACTTGCAACAGTGAGTTATAGTTAAAGTTTTTGCAAATTAAAACAGTCGGTGGATTTTTTATATGTAATTTTCGTATTTCTTTGGGCCCTACAAAAATTTGTCAATAGTAATGACTAAATATTCTTATGCCTGGTGGTTGATAGGAATAACTGATAAGACGTTTGCATTTTTTGAGTAACCTCAGTTGATCCTGTCTCTTTTGATTAGAATTGACACAATCCTTCTGATTAGAAGACCGAAATGGACCTAATATAAATAAGTTCGTTTATTTCCCATTATTTACACTATGAATTTGATGCTGTATTATATTCTACGTATTGATTCTTATGTTTTTGCTATAATAGTTTCATTTGGGAACTAGCCTAGCTAAGCTGGGATAGGGTAGGGTGTATAATGTGCATCAAGTAAGTCAGATCTTTTTTGGGTGACTTAGGACATCAATGGGATGTAGGGTTGAGGAATATACCAAATAGAGTGTAATAATTTGGGAATTGACTAAATTTACATATGCATTTGCTGGAAATCACAAAGAGGATTCAAAATACAGCTAAAGGCAATGACTACCTATTGCAATCACACTAGTGGGTTCTTAGGTGAAAGACAGCTATAAGGGGAAGCATCAAACCTTATAGCTTTGGGCGAGAACTTTAAAAGAAATATTATGGTCATCATGAAGCATCCACACCTTGTACATTAAATAATGGGCTGTATCAAAAAGGAATCGTGAAACAGTATTGAACCACAAAGATTATGTTTCTGCTTCAAAATTTGGTTGAAATTCGGCAAATGCATATGTAGCCAATTACTTCAGTTTTACGATAGCTTGTTTAGCGAGAGATTCAATTGGTGGCTTAGGTCGGATTGCCTTTCTTTTGGTTCCATTGGTTAGGATGAGGCCATTCGGTTGGAGAGAATTTTTGAGGAAGATGAGGTCTTTGAGGTGGTGAAAGCCCTCATAAGTTACAAGGCTTGGGCCTTGACAGTTTTATTATAGCATTCTTCCAAGCTTGTTGGGATGTGCATAAATAAGATATCATGAATGTTTTCATTGATTTTCATGCCATGGGAATGTGTTAAAAATGCCTTAATGCTATGTTCATTGCTCTTATTTCGAAGAAATTAGGGGCTGTTGAAATTAAGGACTTTCAACCTATTAGCTTAGTTGGAGTTTTCAAAATTGTTGCTAAAGTTCTAGTTGATAGGTTGAAAATGGTAGTTGAGAAGATCATTTCCAAGTTGCAGAATGCTTTCGTCAAGGGTAGGCAGATTCTGGACTCTGTTCTCCTAGCCAACAAATGCCTTGATAGTAGGATTAGATTCTGGGAGCCAAATTGCTTTGTAAGTTGGATATTGAAAGGACTTATGATCATGTCAATTGGCATTTTTTGTTGTATATGTTGAGGATTTGCTGTTATGGGGAGAAATGACATAATTGGATAACATCTTGTATTTCTTCGGAACGCTTTTCTGTATTAGTGAATGACATTTTGACCGGTTTTTTTAGTAGTTTCTGTGGCTTGAGAAAGGGAGATGTTGTTTGTGATTGTTATGGAGGCGTTAAGTATAGTAATTTCTGCTATGGTGAACGAGGTCTTTTATCGAGCTCCTCGGTAGGGTCTTGGAATAGTGCCACGAACATTTCCTACCTTTTGTTTGTGGACAACACTTTGATATTCTGCTGGGCAAAACCCAGATTTGTAACTTGCATTGTATGTTCTTATAATACTTCAAAGCAGTCTCACGTTTGAAGATTAATCTTGCTAAATCAGAGTTGGTCTTGTTGGTAATGTCAATAATTTTGAAGGTTTGGCTAGTATTCTGAGTTGTAAGGTCTCCTTTGCCTATGAGGTACATAGGTTTTTCGTCGAGAGCTTCGTTTTAAGGCTAAATCTATTTGGGATGACGTAGCTGAGAAGATAGAGCGCCGTTGGGTTGGATGGAAGAGGATGTATTTGTCAAAGGGTGGAGGGTTACTTTGATTAAAAGTATTTTATCTAATATGCTTACTCATGTATTTTTTTCCTTAATTGCATAGAGAAGTTGCAGAAGGATTTTTTTTTTTTGATAAGTAATGCTATGCATATCAACAAGTGGAGGGGTGCAACACACATGAAGTATACAATAGAACGCCTAAAAAAAAAAAAGCCGAAAAAAAAACCAAAAGGAGAAACCCCAAGACACCCACAACAGATCCCTAAACCACAGAGAATAACTAAACACTCAACATAATCCTGCCTCTACCCTGGCTAGAGCCACTGCCTCTAGCATCAAAGTGTATGGAGCATTCCAAATTTTTAAGCTCCCTCGTCCCCTTTGGTTTAGAAGTAGAACCCTCATCATCAAGAAATCGACCCTCTTCAGTTGTAGAAAACAGCTCCAGTAGCCTTTTCTTTCACCCCCAAAAGACAACTCTAGTGTGGGAGCTGCTCCCATTGCACTAAGCACAACCTCGGAGTTGCCTTCCTCCCTCACTTCTCCATTCTCTCCATAGGGGAACCAGCCACTAACAAAGGGGCGAATGGAAAACATTCGAGGACTGAAAAGGATGGAGACTGTAGGAGGAAGATAGTCCCGGCAAAAACTGGGAGATCACCGGCCTAAGCGAAGTTAGAGGGATAGCTCCAATGCCCGATGAAACCTCTGAGACTGTAGGTAGACCATAAGAAATTTACTTCTATTCAACCAAGCTTTGTTTGGGAAGTGGTTCTGGTGCTACGTACATGAGAGAGAGGCTTTGTGGAGGGCGGTGGTGGATTTTAAATGACAGTTTTTGGGGTGGGTGGTGTTCTAGTGATGTTCATGGGTTGTATGGGATGGGCCTTTGGAAAAATATCAAGAGGGGGTAGGGGGGATTCTTAGGAGCAGAGAATCCACTGATCAGCTCTTACTCCATTATGAGATTGTTGCTGCTTTATGAAATTCTATGTTTAGTCTTTTTGGGTTACATTGGGTCTGCTTTATGGAATTCTATGTTTAGTCTTTTTGGGTTTCATTGGGTCATGCATGGAGTAGACCTCTTCGCCTGTCGAGTGGGCAATTTGATAGTCCTCATTGTGCAATAGTGTGGAAGTTGGTACTGTCTTGTTTGATGTGGTGTATTCAGAGAAAAGAAATGAACAAAGTTTTTTTGACCACGAGAACACGGTGGAATTAAAAGCTTTATTCTTCAAAACACTTTACCAATGGATCACTGTTTTGGATTACTTTCATTTTACTAGCTTTAGTGATTTTATTTCCCCTCTACCCCCCCGTCTCTCGTAGTGGCGGCGCGTGCAGGTGCATCCCACTAGGTTTGTGGTCTAGTTTCGTCGCCAGCTAACCAATGCTTGTGTTAATATTATGAATTGTAACCATTCCTATATATGCTTAGGGTTTGGGGAACCTAGAGTCTACACAAGTAGTGACACTTTTATTTATCATTTATCATTTGTCATTGCTCTAATTTTTGGGCATAGCTAACTCGCTCGATTTGTTTGTATGCATCCAACCACGAAAAGCTGGTATAGTACATGCTTTTTAACCTGATTGAATTTTATGTAAGTTAAATCACTAGTTGTCCAAAAATTGGAGTTAATAAAAAATTGTGAATTTATTCCTTTAATTAATATTTTATCACTCTTCTCACGTTGGGCTCAAACTTTCCCTCAACAAATGGACCTAACACGTGAAATATTAAATTGAAATGAGAGGTAAATTATGGAGTTTGTGTTTGAACTCTTGACCATTGCTTTGGTATGCTAAGTCTTCAGTTATCTCAAAAACTTGGAATTGGATCCTCTCAATTTCATTTGAACTGGATAATATCCGGTTCAAATGAAATTGAGAGGATCCTAATTGCAAAAACTTAAGCTAATATGAAGTTGTAAATCAAAACGTTTAATTAATATTCGACATATTATTATTATTTTTTTTTGATAAGTAATGTAATATATATTAAAAAAAGCGCAAAGTGCCTCTAAGTACACAATAATGTATACAAAGGAACCCAACCAAACACCCTAACAAACCAAACCCAGAAAAACCTCTAAGAGCCCAAGAAAGAATACAAGGGACCCAACCAAACACCCAAGAAAAGCCCTAGTGCACCTCAGGGGGAAACCTAATGCACCTCAGGGGGAAATGAAAAAACATTTTTCGACCCCAAAAATCCCCGCCAATGCTGGCCCTTCACCGGAGAGATGGAGCAATCCAGATTTTTGAGCTCCCTCATCCCCTTAACCTTAGGGATTTTTGAGCTCCCTCACCGGAGACATATTATTATTTTTTTGATAGTTAATCAGAGAAATTTTATAAAAGGCGAAGGCGCCCCTAAGCATACATGAAGTATACAAAAAGGACACAAAAAACAGGAAAGACAAAGAAAAACAAGAAGAAACACCCTCAAAGACCCAACAACAACAGAAACCCTGAACACCCCAGTAGAAGCCAGCCCACAAGCCTAGGCAACATTACATCACAGCAAGAGCCCTCTTGCTTTTGCCCCAACTAGATCCAAGACTTCTAGCATCAAAGTTGATTGAGCACTCTAAGTTCTTCAGCTCCCTTCTCCCTTTAAGTTTAGGAGTGGAAACTGGGACCTCAAGACGCTGTTCCTCATCCACTTGAGCCAAGAAATCCAAAAGGCCCCCAAGACTTTGTCCCTCATAGGAGATCCCCACAACTTGAAGACACAAGCTAGCATCAAACACTGCCCCGAGAGAACCAACAGTCGCTTCAAAATCATCTCCCCTTGAAGATTCTCCCACCTCAAAGGAAGAAGACGGCAAACTCGATGGCAAATCCGGCATAAGCCTAGGCGGGGGACCAAAACTCATCAACTTCTCACCACAAACTGGACCGTGGAAACCTCAAACCTAGGCGTGGGGTCTAATCTCGACAACTTCACACCTACAGACTGGACCGAAGAGAAAGGAGATCCACCCACTCTCGGCGTAACCACATGCGTAGCACCACTAGGCGGAGGCGCGGGAAGAAGGAACCCATGCCGAAGAAGGCTTACAGGAGGCTTCCTGATTGCATCCCGAGCAGGTGAAGACGCCATGACCTCAACCAACGACGAAGTATGAAAACCCAACGGAGAAGGAGAGACGCCCGGTTGGCGCCACATACTCAGTTGTGGTATTATAATATTGGAAATTGCTAATAAAGCTTTGCATATAGATCACTGTGGTATTATGTGGCAGATGTTTTCAATGTGAATCATTCCAAGTTTTTGCAACACAAATGATGTGGTTGGACTCTTTGTTGTGACCTACATCATATTGTGATTGAAGTGTTTATAATATAGTTTCTATTGTTATATTGCTTATCTTTCATTGGATGATCAATTTGGAATTTATGTGTTATTTTATTCTCCCGAAATTAGCTTTTGAGGTAAAGTGAGCAGAGCAAAAGTTGTGAGCAAAGTCTGCTTGTGCACTTTTGGATTGTAGATCTTTCTTATTTTGAAAGGATCTTATTTATTGGACCGCCACATCAGGTCACCAGGTTTCGTGAATGACTTACTAGTCTAGCCTTCGAGAAAATGTACTCTTTCTAGCAGGTCTCTGGGTTCCGTGATTGTTTATGTGCCTCCCAAAGCATGAGAATAGCCATTTAGACTTTATTTAATTTCTATTCATCTCTTATTTTTCACTTAAATGTTTGCAACTTTGTAGGTAAATAAGCTGGTTGAACTACATAAGGAAAGTTGCGAGGAATGGTCCAGAAAGGCGGGAGAGCTTGAGGGTGTCATCAAAGCCCTAGAGGTGAAATGATCTCTGTCAGTCTGGTGTTTCATAATATTTGGTTGTCTGGAGTATTTGCCCTTTTGTCCTGATTTTGTGTTTTGGTTGCTATTCTAAGCAGACGCATTTGAGTCAAGTTGAAAGTGATTACAAAGAGAGACTTGAAAAGGAAGTATCTGCAAGAAACCAATTTGAAAAGGTATGCTCCCTGACTTATATGTGTAGGACATTAATTTTAACTGGTCAGGTATCACTTGTTTTGATGCGGCCCCTTTTATTTTTCTAATAATTTTCATGACCGACTGTATAACGATTTCATAAGAGTTAGTTATCATACTTGTGTTTAGAAAAGATAGATGGCTATTGAAGCATTTATTTTGGATGGTTTTATAATAATAGTATTAAATAATATAGTTCATCTTCTTCTTGGCACGATTACAATGTGAGGCTGAAATAATTTTCCTTGTAGATTTGGAATATTAATTAGTTTTAACGAATTATTATTTCAACTTTAAAGTAATTGTGATTCAATTTCTTTTGATATTCTCGTGATGGTTATCTGGGAGCTGTGTTTATTTGTTTTAGCATGCTTTTACTTTGTCCAGCCTACTGCTTTCTGTCATGTTATTTATTTGTTGATTTTAGTCCCAATTTCTTTTGCGCCCAAGTGGATTCCACTGTTTTTCCCCATACTTTACATTTTGCTTTTGTTTCTTATAGGAGGCCAAAGATCTGAAAGCACAACTTGAGAAGTGTGAAGCTGATATCGAAAACAGTAGAAAATCAAATGAACTGAATCTTCTTCCACTTAGCAATTTCAGTACCGAACTGTATGTTACATTATTGTTTATTTAGTGGCTGTTTTGCTAGTTACTCATCATTTTTCTTGAAAGATGGGATGTCTTACACGTTCATGCTGTTTAGTCCAATGATGTGGCATATGTTAATATGCTTTTGACTTTATTGGATATTGGTTTATGTAGATGTATAACATCATCTCTTTGGGTCAAGATCCTTACTAGCTTAATTTTTCTGTTATTAACTTCTAGATTACTCTTAGTATATTGTTTATTTTTTATAAGTAATTGAGATATCAATAAAAGCGTAATGTGCTCTAGGTACACAAGAAGTAACAAATATGTTGTAATATGCTTCATTAGGATTTAGGAGTCTATGAATTTGGTCTGGACCATTTTGCTCTTGGCCGAAAGAGAGTTGAGTCCATTTAGATGTTTAAGCTTTGATTTGTTTTTTCTTTGATAAGTAATTTTTGAGCCTGAGAGGGAAATAAAGATTTGAACTAACGACCTCCATTTCATGAGGTGTGGTCTTCGGCCTAAGCTAAATCAAACAATTTGAAGTAAGGATAAATCAAACAATTTGAAGTAAGGACTTATATCCAAGTCCTTCCTCTGAAATTACACATCCAAGTCCTACCATTATGTTGGGATCTCTTGAAGGGTTTGGCTAACTCTTATTTTAGGTTATAATTATGTATGGGGATTTCTAAAACTTTTGGATATATATATACACATGGGTAATTTGTTATGTTTTTAGTCTTCTCTCTTTATGCTATTTCTAATATCATGCAGAATGAAGCAGATATGTCTTTGGAATACTAGAGAACTAAGAGAAAGTATCCCCCTTTTTTTCGACACGAGCTTTATGTGTTTGACAGTCATTTTGCTGGAGTGATATACTGTATTAATATTCATGTGTTGTGTATAATACAGATATTACACATATTTGAAGTGCTCATGTAATTTAACTCTAGTGATATCTCCAGTTTGTTATTTCATTCATATTATGGGCTGTTTACAAACTTCCTTAAATCTTTTCTAGGTAATGTAGTACTAAGAGACGTTGCAGTATATTTGTGAAATTGAGGAATATAATTTATGGTTGGAAGCTGAAGTTTGTTTTACAACGTCTCCTTGACTAAAACTTAAGCTGCTGTTGTTTGTTGTTTGAGGTTATCTTTATACAATTTATGTAATTGAACTGATTGTGTTGTTGCAGATGGAATAATTCATTTGAAGAAAATGACATGGTTGAGGATAATCGCATGGTTGAGGCTAATCGCATGATTGTCCCCAAGATTCCTGCAGGTGTTTCAGGAACAGCCTTGGCTGCTTCGCTTCTGCGGGATGGTTGGAGTGTGAGTTATTTCAACTATGCTTATTTTAGGGTTTGTTTGTTTCGATGTAAAACATTTTGTCAAAATCTTTTTTGTAAAATCTACAAACTGTGTTATGTTTGGCTAAATTGCTGAAAATTATTATCAAACCTTTTTTCCTACCTAGCTCGTAATGAAAATCATTGTCACATAACTATATTTTGAACAATTCAAAATTTGGTACCGGTTCATTTTTTGGCCATAAACTTTGATCTCTTCAAACCTAAACATACGTCACTACCACATCCCATCACAATGTCCTTCGGCCATCGGCTGAACCAAAACACCACCCAAACTATCATAAAACCACCTGACCACTGCACACCACGACCACACACCCACAATGCCCACCATTGTGTACCCATCCCAGTGGCTTAAATCCATTCAAGACTGCTGTCTCTCAACCCCTCAACACCAAAAACACAACAGCTTTGTAAAACCGCTATGAACTGCTGGCCAAAACACCCTCCACATGGCCAAAGCACCCCATCAGCAAACACTAAAACAATGCATCCCCAAAGCCTGAATGCAATGTCACTCAATAAAATCCCAAACCATCACAAACCATAGTCAACAAAACTCATATTTCACCGCCATCTCACAGCTAGATAAAACACTCCTACAAGTGTTTATTTTTTTCAGGTGTGGAGATTGATTTATTACTTAAAAGAATAATAATAATAATAAAAAAAATAGAGAGAGCTGGCTGCAGAGCCACCTTTACCAAATAAGGGTGGCCATGTGGCTACCCTAATAGGTCAAGGGTGGTTATGCGGCCACCCCCCTCCTATATTTTTCTAAAATAATTTATTATTATTTTTTTTAATTTTTTTAAAGGAAGAACTCAGCCTCCAACCTCAAGAATGAGTATGTGTTTTCTGAAAATAAGCATGTTCATTGTTTACTTCTTTGAAAATAATACACCAAATATTTTTTTGTGGACGCAACAAACAACATTGCTTTTTAAAGTGGACACCACAAACAACATTTTTGCAAATGTGGGAAAACACTTCTCAACCTTTTACCACTTTAAAAACAAATTCAATTTAAAACACCAAAAAATCTTTACAAACATACCCAATATTGTTCAATTCATTTGAATTCTGTACAATTATTAACAAACAGACGCACGAGCATCGGCACGCGCACACAATCTGGATCAGAGATGAGCAATTTCTGGTTTTGCCCTTTTTTTTTACCCAATTAGTAACGTTAATTGAGTTCATGATAAATGGTTTATGCTTTGTGCTGAAATATAAAAAGATGTCCAATTTGTTTGTTTATTTTATTTTTTATTTAATTTTTAATTTTATTTTAAGTTAGATGGAAAATGGATTCACTTTTGTGCTAGTTTTCCTTTGACCGAGAAAGGTTTTTTTGTTGAGTTGCAATTTTTGATTGCTCTAAACGCTGTAAAATGTAAATTTTTTTTCTAAAATGTTTTATGTCTAAACAGTGACACCTTTAATGAGTGAATATACATTACTTATATATATATATATATATATATATATATATATATATATATATATAAACGCTGTAAAATGTAAAAAGTTATTCTGAAAACATTTTATGTCAAAAGAAACCCACCTTTAATTTTCTCGTAACTTAATTAATTTGTGAATTTTATATTTGTTGCTTGCCTTTTTCTTGTTTTTTAGCTGGCTAAAATGTATTCGAAATATCAAGAGGCTGTTGATGCCCTGAGACACGAACAGTTGGGAAGGAAGCAATCTGAGGCCATTTTGCAACGGGTATGCTCTTCTTGGTGCATTAATTTATGCATAATCTTTGAGCAAGGCTGGTGTATATTGATTTCGCTGCATTTTGAATGTTAATATTTTGGATCATGCTTAATGATTTGTAATAAGAGTTTTCTGGTACTTATTCTGAACTAATATAGTGTTCTATGTTAGAGTTTTCCATTAGCATAACTCTTACTTTTGTACACTTATCAAAAAAAAAAAAAAAACTCTTTACTTTTGAACAGTTGGTGATATTTTTCAAGTGCGATTAAAGAGCAGGTCTATTTCTGGTCCTGTTTTGTAAGTGGACCAGAATGGACCTGTCACTTTATTGCTTTTGCTTTAGGCTTTAAGTTTCTTCTTATTCTTCCAGCTGGAAATTTTTAATATTGGGCTCGCTGTCTTTTTGGTTTTTTTTTTTTGGAGATAGTATATCCTATGAGTATAGTCTCTTTGTGCTAAGCTCTTCAAAAAATTTTGCTTGACAAATGCTTTCCTTCTATCCAATATATTATTCTTATTCTACCAGCTTTTCAAATTTCTTTCACTACCTTATTGTAAACAGTTCTCATTTGGTTTGTCAATTTATTGTTGAACACAAATTTTTTTCTATATGTGGGTGGATGTCATTTTCTTATTTAGAAGCGAGGAAGAATGCTTAGTTTAGCTCAAATGTGCTTGTGCAGGTCTTATATGAATTGGAGGAGAAAGCGGAAGCCATTTTGGATGAAAGAGGTATTTGCTAACATTGATTTCATTTTTGACTTTTTTTTCCCTTTCCCAAATAAGGTAATTTTTATTGCTAGTGAATTGCTAAATGCATCAAACTCTTTTATTTTTTGTTCTTTGGTGGGGAGGGGTGGGGAACTTTGCATCAACCGTTCAAGTGGTAATAATGGAATTTTGTATCTAGTATGATGGCATGTTTACAGCTATTGAATGGAGATGCTGTTTTCTAAATGTTATGCCTTGTGTGCTTGAGTGGAATTCCTTCTTCATGCTAAAGGTTATTTGAAAAAACCTTGAATGAAAGTCGTGAAAATGTGATTTTCTTGTTTCCATGTGCTTATTGTCAGTTTTAGGTTGTAATACATTGCTAATTTGTTTTGTAATATGCAGCCATTCCCTGCTAATAGGACATCAGTTGCAAGGGTCTTCTTGATAATGGGACCTACTTTATCATGCAAGATTTCCCTATAAAACTGATTGGTGTTGGTATCATAATACATAAATACATATTTGTGTGTGTGTGTGTCGGTGTCTATATATATACATGCTGATAAGTCTGGCCCAAAAATTGATCCAATGACAAAAGTTGGTTAGTTTTGAATAATTGTTATATGGGGTGCTACTAAATATCTTTCATTATCTTATTCTCTTTTCCCGGTCTATTGGTTGAGACTAATCGTCTTTTATATCATATTATCTCAATATTCTCTAATGCATGCTAATCTCCTTTACTATCAAAGAAGAAAAGATCCCTCTAGGGTTTACCACACGTATATCTGCGGCAAGAAAGAATTTGGGGACAAGTTCTTACTCTCGTCGGCGCGTCCCTTTGTTTTTACGACATCAGCATCTAACAAGCTTCTGTTGCTCTTATTTTGTCATGGGTATTTGAATGTTGTTTGAGGTTTAGGTAGAGGGTGGGATCTCGTTTTTAGAAATAAGTGAAAGAAGTAGGGGTGTTCTTGGATCATTTTTTCTAGGTAAAGTCACTAGATTGTCGGTGTTGGTTACCGTGGAAGCTTTATCTTAGGCGGAGGAGTTGGAGGAATTGTGAAATTGTAACATCCCCAACCCGTTTAGGCTGGATTTGTCACTTTTTCTTTTGCAACACAAGCTTTGCAAAGATGTATAAGGTCTATCAGAGTGTTTAATACAAATTATTGGAAAAATTAATTCTGCCCCCATTCCGGCCTTCTATTCCAGCATGCTCTTTACCTGAAACAAGAAATAAAATTGATGAGCCCAAAGAGGGCCCAATAACTAAAATACACAACCATGAGCAGTTTTACTCCTTGTTTCGTTTTGAAAATTGGAACTCATAACTACATATGTTCCCAGTATATTTTTAAGAAAACAGAAAGCACATAAAATATATTATCATCAATAAAAATGTCGATAGTCTTTATCTCATATTAGGGCCCATGTATACTGTTACCCCCGTATACTAGGGTTGCGTGGCCCTTGCGATCTGGGATGAGATACTGTAGCCACAGCCCCACCCTCTTGGCTAGCCGATTAACTCTTGGTGCACTTAGCATGGCAAAAAAAAAAAAAAAAAAAAAACACTGATGGAACCACCTTTTGTCAGAGCTCTCTTTCAGTGGTTGCGCCTCCATTCTTAGCATTGGTACCGAGCTTTTTTCTTGTTTTTCTTGGGGCCAAAAATACTCTCCTTCATACATGTGCCCTCATTTTATTACTTTTTTCTCATTTCTTGTACTTCTCTTGATACATCGTAGGGCATCATGTTGGAGGGTTTATTATTATTTTCTCAAAATTCTCTTTATCAACATCACTATTTTCAAAATGTTTTCTTTTTCTCAAACTTGTCATGCATGCAGCATAATTCCATAATATAAACAAAATGATCATTTGCAATTTGAGACAGAATTTCATAAATAGTTTGGCGTGATAATTTTTCTGGAAGGGATAGTAAATTCACTTACCTCGATAAAGATGCTAGAGAGATTGACCGGCATGGTCACACACTTGAATTAATACAACTTAATTATGTTAGCCTTAAATTAATAAAAAGCTAACCCTAGAACCCCTAGGCTTCCACTTCTTTCCCTCAAATGATTCTAAAGGTAACAATAGATTCCTAGACTTTTTCCCGAATAGGAGGATTATAAGTGTGGATTACACACATAATTCTTTGAAAAACACTTTGGTTCCTAAGTAACTATTCTTGGCTTCTTAAAAGACAAGTGAACGTTGGTTGATAAATTCCAAGGCAAATATATATATAAACATGGGTTCTTTAAAAGGTGACATGAGAAAGGTCATGAACATGGTGGTTGACAAGTCAAAACCAATAAAAATATATTTATATATTTATATGAAATATTGATTTCTTAAAGGTATGCAAAAGAAAGCACGAGTTGCAATTTGTTGTACTAACGTAGAGACATATCCCATATAGTATTCTCAGTATTAGGCATGGTCTAGGTTTTTGATCTACAATACATAGCTCAAGTATGAACAACAATTATACTTGCATATTTAATTGAAAACATAAAAGAAATCAACAAGGGGGAATAAAATAATTTACCTCAAGTGGAAATGAAAGTTGGAGAAGATGACTCAAAGCTTTGAGAGCTTTGTGTAGTATGTTGTGTTGGAGAAAGGTAGAGAGAAAGAGAAGTGATGCTTGGGTGGTGGTGTACGGTTAATGTGAAAAGTGGCTAGGGTTTTGTCTTGTTCCTATTTATTTGGGTGCTAGGAAGAGCAAAGAGAGAGAGAGGTAGGGTATGTACGTGTGTTTTCAATCTTAAGGAGGCTAGGGTTTTGCCTTATTCTCCCAACTACCCTTCTAGGGTTTGGAGGCTAGTGGGGTGGATATATTTATTTTAAATAATAATAATAATAATACCAAAATAAGTAGAGGCAATTTCTCTTGTAATATGTAAATTGCTAGAAGGTGATTTAATTCAAAACCGATTTTCTCTCTTAATGGTTCTTAAAGCAATAAGATAATTAAAATTGGTGTAATTGATGAGGGGAAGAAGGGGGAGTTGGAGTTTTTGTTCAACTCTATTGAAGCTTCTAGAATGCAGGGTGATTCTGATTTGGGAGGCATTTCTGCCTATGTTCCTGCTCCAACAGGATTTAAGGAGCTCAAGGATTGTGAGAGGGGTGCATTGGTGGATCATGAAGCTTAACATCGTAACATGGAATGTGAGAGGGTTGAATGCCCTCAAAAAAAGGTTGTGTATTAGGGGTCTCTTGAAAGTGAAAAGTAGATATAGTGTGTTTGATTGAGACTAAGATGGAGGTTATCTCCCGAGAGGTGGTTCATAGTCTTTGGGGAGGTCAACATGTGGGGTGGAAGTTTAAAGGGTCTAATAGTTTGTCGGAGGGGTTGTTATTGATGTGGGATAGGAGGGTGGTGGAGTGTAAGGAGGAGTGTGTGGGGCATTTCTCCTTGGCATGCTCTTTTCAAAATGTGGAGGATAACTGGGTGTGGGCATTTGGGGGGGTGTATGGTCCGAATGAGGATGTGGAGAGAAGGGCCTTTTGGGAAGAGCTGGCTGGTTTGATGAACGTGTGGGAGGTTCCTTGGTGTCTTGGAGGGGATTTTAATATTGTTCGGTTTCCTAGTGAGCGTTCCAGTGTTTCTTATTATTCCACTGGCATGATGGATTTCTCGGATTTCATCTCATAGAACAACTTGGTGGACATGCCCATGATGGGGGGTCAATTTACTTGGTCTAATAATCAAGAAAATGAGAGCTGGTCTAGAATTGACTGATTCTTGCTTTCCTCGGATTGGGAAGATCACTACCCTGCAGTGTCACAAAGAAGACTTCAACGCTTGATTTCCGATCACTTCCCTTTATTATTGGACTGTGGGGCTCCTTGCGGAGGTAATAAGTGCTTTAAATTTGAAAATATGTGGCTTAAAGCTGAGGGTTTTGTTGACAAGGTTAGTTCTTGGTGGGGGTCTTATTCGTATGAGGGTTTACCTAGTTTTGTGTTAGCTAAGAAATTGAAATCGCTTAAATTGGATTTGAAAAACTGGAATGAGGAGGTGTTTGGGGACATTGGGAGGAAGAAAAAGGAGTTATTGGGAGGTATTCAGGAGTTGGATGAGTTGGCAGAGGTGAGAGGCTTAGCTCAGGAGGAGAAGGTTCGAAAGGCGGATATGGTGAAAGATCTGGAGAACACCTTGTTGTGTGAAGAAATTCATTGGCGCCAAAAATCGAGAGCTTTGTGGCTCAAGGAGGGGGACCGAAATACTCGTTTCTTTCATAAGATGGCTAACTCTCATCGCAGGTATAATCGTCTGGAAGTGCTTCATATCAATGGCGTATTATCCGATGATCTAGCTGAGGTAAAAGATCACATTGTGCAATATTATCAAACTTATACTTGGAACAAAGCTCTTGGCGACCTAGAATGGATAACCAGCCTCTTTTGTCCATTGATGAGAAAGATAATAGGTGGTTAGAAAGAGATTTTGAGGAAAAGGAGGTATGAGAGGTGGTTAAAGGCATAGATGGTGATAAGGCTTCGGGTCTGGATGGCTTCTCCATGGCTTTTTGCAAGCCTGTTGGGGTGTTGTTAAACATGATGTTATGGCGGTTTTTGCCGAGTTCCATCGTAAACGTCAGTTGGTGAAGAGCTTGAATGCAATTTTTATTTCCTTGATCCCGAAAAAGGCGGATGCGGTGGAGATGAAGGACTTTTGGCCCATTAGCTTGGTGGGAGGAGTGTACAAAATTGTATCTAAGGTTCTTGCCAATAGGATGAGAACTTTGTTGGGTAAGGTCATATCCTACTCTCAAAATGCTTTTATCGGGGGTCGTCAAATCCTAGATTCTGTTCTCATTGAAAATGAATGTGTGGATAGTCGCATGAAGTCAGGGGTGCCAGGCGTTCTTTGCAAATTAGACTTGGAAAAAGCTTACGACCATGTGAATTGGGACTTTGTTTTGTATTTGCTGCATAGGTGTGGTTTTGGCGAGAGGTGGAGGGCTTGGATAGAGTGGTGTATTACGTCGGTAAGGTTTTCCAATCTTGTGAATGGTTCTCCGGAAGGCTTCTTTAACAGCTCGAGGGGAATTCGTCATGGGGACCCTCTTTCTTCGTTACTTTTTGTGCTTGTTATGGAGGCATTGCGTAAGATGGTGAATGCGACGGTTAACCAAGGCCTTTTGACTGGCTTCTCGGTGGGAAATAGGGTATTATCGGAGTTGGTGGTTTCTCACTCTTTATTTGCTGATGACACTCTGATTTTTTGTGAAGCATCTATCGAGCAAATCCGGTATGTGCGTCTCATTCTTTTATGTTTTGAAACTGTTTCGGGTTTGAGAGTGAATCTTGGAAAGTCTAAAATTGTGGCTATTGGTGAGGTGGAGAGCATTGGGGTTTTAGCTAATATCCTTGGGTGTAGTGTTGCTGATTTGCCTATGAAGTATTTGGGTCTTCCTCTTGGGGCGGCGTATAAGGATACGGTTATGTGGAATGATGTGATCGAAAATATGGAGCGTCAGATGGCAGGTTGGAAGAGAATGTATCTCTCTAAAGGAGGTCGTTTAACTCTCATTAAGAGTACGCTGACTAATCTTCCGACTTACTTTTTGTCTCTGTTTCCAATTCCTATGAGTGTAGCTAAAAGGCTTGAGAAAGTCCAAAGAGATTTCTTATGGAGAGGGATGGGAGACGAGCCTAAGCTGCATCTTGTAAATTGGAATCAAGTCTGTCATCCCCTACGTTACGGTGGGCTTGACATTCGAAAGTTGTATCAGTTTAATCAAGCTCTCTTGGGTAAATGGCTTTGGAGATATGCGAATGAGAGTGAGGCTCTTTGGTATAAGGTTATCAAAGCTAAGTATGAAGACCAGGATGGTGGGTGGTGCACGAAGGAGGTTTCGGGTTCCCATGCTGTGGGCTTATGGAAGCATATTCGACAAGGTTGGAACTTTTTTGCCAAAGGTATACGATTTGAGGTGGGGGTGGGTTCGAAAGTTCGTTTCGGGCATGATATTTGGTGTGGGGAAACCTCTTTGAAGCATGCTTTCTCGTCCTTGTTCAGCATCGCTAGACATAAAGAAGCTTGGGTGAAGGATAACTTTATTTGGAGGAATGGATTTGTCAAGTGGAATGTCATTTTTGTGCGGCCCTTACAGGATTGGGAGATGGATTTGATTTCTCCTTTCTTTGATCGGTTGTACTCTTGCAAGATATCCATAGGTTCTGTGGATCGTATTCGCTGGTCATCGTCTAAGAAAGGCAAGTTCGAGGTTAAGTTGCTTTTCAAGGCCTTGTCCAATTTTGACCATGAGGTGTTTCCTTGGAAGAGCATTTGGCGTACTAAGGTGCCTTTGCGAGTGGCTTTTTTCGTGTGGAACGCGGCCTTAGGCAAAATTTTGACTCATGACACCCTGCGTAAGAGGAACCTAGTGGTAGTGGAATGGTGTTGTATGTGCAAGAAGAATGGAGAGCCAGTCGATCATCTTCTTCTCAACTGTGAGATCGCAAGTGTTCTTTGGCATACTATTTTTGATCGGTTTGGGTTGCATTGGGTCATGCCTTGCAGGGTGAGGGATTTGTTTGATTGCTGGTGGTCGGGAGGTTGTTCTCGTAGCGCGGTAGTGTGGAAAATGATCCCTCTGTGTCTTATGTGGTGTATTTGGAATGAAAGGAATGTTAGATGCTTTGAGAACTTCACTAGGACTATAGAAGAATTGACTCATTTTTTCTTCTTTATTTTGTACTCCAGGACGGCCGCTTGGCTAGCTCTTATAGGAATTAGTTTCTCTGATTTCCTATTTCATTTTTCTCCTTCTTAGGTGCTCTCTTTTTATACTTCCCGTGTATGTGGGTTGCGTCTCTCTGCGCTTTTGATGTATATTATTATTACTTATCAAAAAAAAAAAAAAGCAATAACATAATTACTAAAGTATAAAATCATAAAAATATCCCATTATAGATACGTAAATTACATTAATGCTACCCAATTTTGTTTATTGGGATGAGGATGTAATGGAGGCTAGGTTCAAGACTAGAGGATTAGAGAAATCAATGCAGTTTACCAAGTTTCCTTAAAAGTAATATTTTTAAAATTTAAACTTGGAGCCTTTAAGATGATGCATAGGCGGCTAGGGCTTTTGGAAGTAGGGTTTTTGTAAAAATTTCCTTACAAATAAAAATCACTTTAAAACATAATTTTGTTGATATATGAGGATTTCAGCTCATGATAGATTTATGAGATTAGTCCAGACTAAACCGTTAAGCCAACCTTATCATTCGAGATAAAAACCTTTAAATCAAAAATATATATATATTACACCTTAAGGTTGTTTTGATCCCAACTAAAATAAGTTCAATCCTACTAATGAGGCTACACAATTCCAAAGTCATCTATCAAGGCTAGGCCTGAGAATTACTCTAACCTAAAATCAAGGTCGCTACAGAAATCCTCGGGGGTTCGAAACAAAGCCTTCTTTGCCCAATTATGTTCTAATTGTCACAACCGTTTCTTGCCTTTTGCGGAGTATGGGTGTGGATTCATTGTCTTATTGAAAGGAAGAGATAGGAAGGGTTGGAGAGGGTTCACCCGTGAGCTTCAAAAGGTTTATGATCTTTTCTAGTCGCCCTTCCGCTTTGGGTTCAAGGCGGTTCCTACTCGAAAGCCTCAAGGTAGTTGTCATTTGTTTGGCATGGGTGGTAATCCACTGAGGGTACTTGATGGTCCAACTTCTTGTGCATTAGAATATTTAGATTGGGTGTTGCAGAAAGTCAAAGGTTTTCATCACTTTGTGGGGCTGCTCTGTGAGGGATTTGAGAAATTGTTGATGGGCCTTAATTGGTTGGAGAGACTTTTTGGGCCTTAATTGAAGGCTTGATTGTTTAAGACTTTTTGATTGGGTTATTGTTTTTGACTCTTCTGTTACAAACTTTCATGTTAATTTAGATCTTTTTTGCCTCTAGCCAGGTGTCACTTTTGTAAACTTTTTGTGTACTTGGGTTGTGTTTTTGCGCTTTTCAATAAATTGGTGATTACTTTTTTTTTTTTTTTTTTTTTTTTTTAAATTATGACCTTAAGGGAGGTCATCCTAGCTTGGGGGGGGGGGGTCAACTTCTTGTTGATGAAGCCTAAGATATTGTGTTGGAATGTGAGAGAGTTGAATGAGAGGCATAAATTGATGAGGATTAGGAATTTACTTAGAGAGTGGAAGGTTGACATTGTTTGTTGACAGTAAACTAAACTGGAGCTTTTGACAAGGGCTGTTGTGTGCATTTGTGGGACTGTCAACATGTGAATTGGTGTTACTTGGGTTCAAGTGGGGCTTTTAAAGGGATCTTGTCAATGTGGGATAAGAGGGTGGTAGAAATTGTTGAGGAATATATGGGCTTATTTGTTGTTGCTTGCTCATTTAGAAATATCCTTGACAATTTTGAGTCGGCTAAACCCCAAGGGGTTGGCTCAAGTGGTAAGAGCTTTAGTCCTTTGTGGTAGTCCATGAGGTCTAAGGTTCAAATTCCCTTGAGTGCAAACAATACATTAGGGTCAGTCCTCTGGCAAAGCCAGAGTATTATCTAATCTATGTGAAGGGGAAGCTTTACACGGGTCCAAAGTTTACCTAATAGCGGTGCGTACAAATACACAAAGTGGCCCTGTCTTGGAGGAGTTTCTCGTCATGAAAAAAATTGAGTTTGCTTTTGCAGTTGTTTATGGGTCTAATATGTTGATTGTGATAGAAAACTACTAAGGGATAAATTATTGGGTTGATTAGTTGGTGCCATTTACTTCAGTGTATTGGGGCTGATTTCAATATCATTCGCTTCTCGAATGAGAGATTGAGAGATGTCTGTTCTTCCCCAGCTAGGTTGGAGTTTTCAAATCCATTTTTTGTTTGGGTCTTTTTGATATCGCTCTTTTAGGTGGTAATTTAACTTGGTTCAATAACCGGGACCCTATGTTGTGGTCCAAAATGGACGTGTTTCTCTGCTCTTCGTAATGGGAAGCCTAACTTTTAGATGTTTCTTAGAGGAGGCTTCCTAATATGTTGCTAGGAGCAAACAATATTTCAAGTTCAAGAATTGGTGGTTAAGATCAGAGGGTATTGTGTAAAAGATTATATAGTGGTGAATGTCTTGCCGTGTCTAAGGTGCTCCCAGATTTGTCCTGGCTTGTAAAATGACAGATCTGAAAATTGTTTTGATAAAATTGGAGGACATATTTGGCAATGTAGAGAAGAAGAAAAAGCTTTTGTGGGACACACATCAAGGTCTTGATGTTATTGTAGAAGAACCTTTTATGGAGATTACTATTGATTTGGAGAGGTTGAGAAAGATTGAGTTGGGGACATAATTCAAGGGCACTTTGTTGAGAGAGGGTGATAAGAACACAATTTTTCCACTGTGTGGCTAATTCAAACAGAAGAAACAAAACTGTTGAATCCTTACTTGTTGAGTGCCGTGTTTCTATAAGTACTACAAAAATAAGAGAGCATATTTTGTAGGTTTACAATTGTCTTTGTTCCGAATAGTTCAGTTGTCGGCCTAAATTGGATGGCCTTATTTTTGATTTTATCGGTGTTGTGGACAGGCCATGTGGATGGAAAGTGGTTTTGAGGAGAGTGAGGTCCTTGAGGGGGTGAAAGCTCTGAAGCTGATAAAGTTGTGGGTGTGGACGGTTTTTCCTTCATTCCGTTGCCTTGTTCTACACCTACAGGGAGGTTCACAAAGAAGATTTCATGAATGTATTTATGAGTTCAATGCTCGAGGTAAGTTTGTGAAAAGCCTCAATGCTACTTTTGTTGCCCTTATTCCTAAGAAAGCGAGGGCTATTGATATTAAGAATTTTCGTTCGATTAACCCCAAGGGGTTGGCCCAAGTGGTGGAGGCCTTGGTCTTGAGGTATCATCCCTTCAAGGTTCAAGGTTCAACACCTCATAGGTGCAAACAATTCCTTGGGGCCACACCCCCTGGTGAAAAGCCAGTGATTTTATCAGTTCCGTGTAGGAAAACTTTTGAGGGTGCGGTGCACGGGACCGGGGTTTACTCTACAGGGGTTGGGTTCGAAGAGCTCTGCTTGGAGAGGTTTCCCGGCATAGTAGGGGGAGAGATTTTCGTTCGATTAGTCTAGTAGGTGGTGTCTATAAATTTACTCCCAAAGTCCTAGCTAATAGGCTGAAAATGATGTTGGAGAAGGCTATTTGCTGGACTCAAATATCTTGACAGTAGAATCAGATCATGGGTTCCAAGTCTACTTTGTAAATTGGATCTAGAGAAGGGTTTTGATCTTGTTAATTGGGATTTCTTGTTGTATATATTGAGATGTGATTTTGGGTGGAAATGGTGCGAGTGTATTGCACATTGTATCTCTATAGTACGTTTCTCTATGTTGATCTATGGAACTAACTCCTGATGGCTTTTTCAATATTTTTTGTGGTTGAGGACTATGAGATCCTTTGTTATCTCTCTTTTTAATTGTTGTTATGGAGGCTTTGAGTAGATAGTTGTCCGGTATTGTGGATAGGAGCTCTTATCAGGCTTTTTCGTTGGGGTCTGAGAATAATGATGAGTTCCTCTTGTTTCATCTCCTATTTGCAAATGACACTTTGCGGTGTCTCACATTGCCTAGGTATGGGAAGGGGATGTGCTTATATGTATACACACACTCTTCTTGAGAATAACGCATTTTAAAGCCATGATGGCCATGAAGCTATCAGAACTTTGCAGTTAAGCATGCTTATGTGAGAGTAGTACTAGGATAGTGACCTTTTGGGAAGTCTGGTTTGGGGAGCCAAAAGCAAACATTATTGTGTCATTGAGATGGGAGAGTGTGCACAAGCCTATGAGGGTTGCTAGCGAGGACGTTGGGTGTCAAGAGGGGGTGGTTGTAGTGTCTCACAGGTTTGGGGATGGGGATGTGCTTATATGTATGCTAGCACCCTTCTTGACATAACATGTTTCAAAGTCGTGATGACGATGAACTTATCAGAACTTCGCAGTGAAGCTCGCTTATGCGAGAGTAGTAACTGGATGGGTAACCTCTTGGGAAGTTTGGTTCGGGGGAGCCAAAAGCGGACATTATTGTGTCATTGTGGTTGGACGTTACACACCTTGGTCTTTTATGAGCAAAATCTAGATCATCTTCTTACCGTATGCTTTGAAGTTGTTAGATGGTTAAAAATTAACTTGGCCAAATCAAAGTTGGTCTCTGTTCCTGCTGTAGAGAATGTTGGAGGCTTGACCCTTATTATTTGTTGTAGGGTGTGTATGAAGAACTTGGGTGTTCCATTGGGGTCTTTGTTTGGGGCAAAATCAACCAAGGATGTTATTATTGAAAAGATGGAACGTCGTTTGGCTAGTTGGAAGCGACTTTATCTGTGTAAGGGTAGTAGGATCACATTGATTAAAGCACTCTTTCTGATTTGCCTACTTGCTATTATTCCTCTTCACCATTGCTGTTGGTGGGGCTAATTGTATGGAGAAACTTAAGTGGGATTTCTTGTGGAGCGGAGTCGGTGATGAGTTCAAATCCCATCTAGTTATTTGGTCTAAGATCTGTATTATGGTTTCATTAGGTGGTTTGGAGGTTTGAAACCTGCTTTAATAACCAAGCTCTTTTGGAGATGTGGTTATGGCATTATGCCCCGAAGTGAGATGCTTTGTGGATTCCAGTTGTGGATGTTAAGTATAATAGCATGGTGGGAGGGTGGTGTTCTGCTGCAATTAGCGGTTCTTTTGGGGTTGGGGTGTGGAAAAACATTAGGAAGGGGTGGGTGGACTTCTTTAGATTTGTTAGATTTGAGGTGGGTGATAGGTCAAAGACCAAGTTTTGGCATGACATGTAGTGTGAGGATGAGACTTTGAGGGCAACCTTCTCGGAGTTGTTTAGAATTTCTCGCTGTAAGGAGGCTTCGGTGGGATGTCACTTTTATTACATCAGTGCATGATTGGGAGGTGGAGTTGGTTTATTCGTACTTTAATATTTTGTACTCTTTGAAGTTGAGAGCAGGTGGAGATAATAAAATTTATTGGATCCCTTCCAAAAGGCTGACGTGTGAGGTCAGATCATAAAAGATGTGCTTAGTCCCTCCGCTGGAGAGGTCAGTTTGAAGTCATTGCAGTTTAAAGTTTGGAGGATGGTTCCTCTGTATTTGGAGGATACAGAGGAATGTAATGTTCAAAACTTTGAAGATTGTGAGAGGACGGTAATTGAGTTAAAAGCGATTATGTTCAAATCTCTTTATTATTAGATGGCTGCTTACAGTTCCCTCTTCTCTATTATTCTTGAATTTCTGAATTTGTGTTTTCCCTAAATGGGTGTTTCTCTTGTATTCTTCCTATATACTTGGATTGCGCCTTGCTGCGCTTTTTATAAGACTGAATTCCTTCTAAAATAATATTTTGTCAACTTATTGAGTAAATACTGTTTATTCCATATACATTGTCAAGTTCATAAGCGATAGCTTCCCTTTAAGTAGATACACCTTTTTCACTCTAAAGCAAAAGGTTGGTGTTTTTATCTTGTCGCTTGGCGTGTCATATTTTTTGTGCTGATAAATGATTGAAATTGATGCAGCGGAGCATGAGAGAATGGCGGAGGCATATTCTATGATCAACCAAAAAATGCAGAACTCTCTGTCGGAACAGGCGAACTTGGAGAAAACCATCCAGGAATTGAAGGTTTTCTGACATATATGACAGAGTTATATGTCCTGAATATTTTTTGTGGTTGGTTGTGCTGATGCCTATGTTTTTCAGGCTGACTTGAGGAGGCATGAACGTGACTATACTTATGCTCAGAAGGAGGTTGTTGACCTCCAAAAACAGGTAAAAGTGAAGAGCGTTCTCAGTTGTGATGATTTATACAACAATTACTTATCAAAAAAAAGTTGTGATGATTAATTAGTTATATATAGAGTTTCATTCTTCTGCCTTATCTCCATTGTTTATTGTACTGAATCATTTCGCTGTATCTACTATCTACTTATGGGCAAGTAATTTTGTTTGTATGTTGTCAATATGAAAACATGACAATCGAGGTCATGACATTTTCTTAACCTTTACTTCCTATAGATGTTAGCTTATATATACTGTTGTATCCTTATTAATCACTTCTTCCTTGGTTTGCCTTCTGCCATTAATACCCTCCTTAAGATTATGATTTGAAAATATTGTCCTGGTTCTTATATGTTTTATCATCATCATCATCATTATTTTATTATTAGCAACCTTTTTCTTTTCCTCTTGTTGTTTTGGTTGTTCGCTTTAGAACTGAACATGTCTTAATTGTGGCTAGTAGCTACTTATTAGCCACTTCCTTACTTTAGAAAATATGCTCTTAAAATGTGGTTTTATCAGACATGCATCCAGGCATACTAGAGCCTTGATGTGTCTGGGATTAACGTAGTCGTCTCTGAAAGTGCCAGTGATGGTATACTGAAGTCAGATGAGCTTCAACTCATGTAATGTGCTCTATATTTACTAATAATATCATCATATATATTTTGCCAAAGGGTTGCTTTTTATCAAAATATTTCTTGATTGAAGTATGTCATCAATGCTTTTTTCTTGTAGTGTTCCGGGCAACTTATAGTAGGGTGCAAGCTTACCATTGTTATGTTGTTGGGTGATAATCTTTTAGGTGACTGTTCTTCTTAAGGAATGCCGAGATATACAACTTCGTTGTGGATCTACTGGGCTTGATAGTATCAATGATGGTACAACTATTGTTGGGACAAATGCAGAGTCTGATACTGAAAAAGTTATTTCAGAACGCCTTGTAAGTTTGTTGCTTATTCTTTCCTCAGCACGATTCCTTACATGTGTTCTGTACTTTGTAGAAGTAATTGATGTGTAGTTGATGTTACTTTTGGATGAAACATGTAAACAGTTGACATTTAAGGACATAAATGGATTAGTTGAGCAGAATGTCCAACTCAGGAGCCTTGTGCGCAATCTTTCTGATCAGGTTGAAAGTAGAGAGATGGAGTTCAAGGTTGGTCAGTAAATTTACTCTCTATGTAGCGCTTGCTTGTTTGGCAAAATGATGCTTTTCCTTGAAAAACTATTCAATACTTTGCTGTGTACTGATTGAAGGAAAAGTTTGAAATCGAGCTAAAAAATCATACAGAGAAAGCTGCCTCTAAAGTGGCAGCTGTATTACAAAGAGCTGAAGAGCAAGGACGCATGATTGAATCCCTTCACTCCTCTGTAAGCTTCTACGAAGGCCAAACTTCTATTTTGCTGATAGCTTGCTACTCATTATTATTAATTATTGTTATTGTTATGGTTGGTTCTTTTGTTGTTGTTGTTACTACTACTACTTTTGTGACATGCTGTTGGTAGTATGAACTTTATGATTTACGTCATTTCTTCCTATTTTCTTCATAGGTTGCGATGTACAAAAGGTTATACGAAGAGGAACACAAACTTCAATCATCTCTGCCCTATTCTGCAGAAGCTGCTCCAGGTCTCTTCCTTTGTTCTCTCTCTCTCTCTCACGTTACAAACTTTAGCCTTTTCTCTTTCTTTTACTGGTCCCTATGGCAGCTAATCTAAGAATCTTGATAGTGCTGGCCTTTTAAAAATTGAATGCGTGTATTGCCATATCTTTTCTTCTTTCAAATTCCACTAAAAAATCCATCTTATTAGCTTTGGATAATTGTTTTAACTTCCAAAGTCAAATTAATATCGGAAGTTAACATCCTCTTTCCAATTCCAAGAGTGGACATATCCATTGAAATCAAATCTTTATCCAGATTTCCAGATAATGTGCCCTTGGAATAATATAACTGAGTTGGAAGAGCCACAAAATACTCTTATTTTCCTTGATGATTACTTGACACTGTTACATTGTTTATATAGAAATCTGATTTATCATTGAGAAATAAATGGAAAATCAGATAAGCCGTTTTTGGAAGTTTCCTTCTTCAACGCTCCCCCCACAAGTTGAGGCGAAGATTACTTGCACGCCTTACTTGAACAAGGCTAAATGAAAAACGGGTCTAGATGCTCCTTTTGTCAAAATATCTGCATTTTGTCCCTTGGTCTTCACATTAGATGTACAAATAAACTGTGCACGTAATTTTTCCTATCAAGTTCATTGGGTTTTGTTTTAGTGTGTTGGACTGGACTATGATCGATATTAATGCGGCCTTGTTGTCACAACATAATCCCATAGGCTCTTGAAAATCCTATCCAAATTCTTTTAGTAGAATCTTGAACCATTACAACTCATTTATCCATGTGCAATGACACATAGAAAAGTGCTAGCTACATCTATGCTTTCACCCCAAAATAACTAGTCAATTTGGAGCTTTCCTAGAATTCCTTATAAAGCCCAGTTTGACCTAATAATTAGGCAATGTAGGAGTTATCATTCATGACTACCTTTTTAAACCACCTACTCTATGTGGGCTACTTTCTATTTTCCTAATATTGGGACGCACTATCACCCCAAAACGATTAGTCAATTTGAAGTTTCCCTATAATTTCTTATAAAGCATAGCTTCACTTAGTAATTAGGCAATGTGAGAGTTAGAACTCATGACTACCTTTATAAACCATTTACTCGATGTGGGCTACTTCTTATCTTTCCAATATGGGACCGGGGTGTTACACCATGGGACATGGCTCAAAATCCACTTTTTCCACTGGATCTAGCAACAACTGACTGTTTCTTACTATGCTAGGCAACAAGATTTCCTCCCATAGGAGTGTAGTAAGCCGAAGTAGATATTCGATCCGTGGCTCATCTAGCTCAAGCTGTATTCATATAAGCTTCTACTTTCAGGTGATTATGTAGGGCAAACAACCCTTTCCTTGGTGAAGATTTCAAATATCAAAGTATTTGTAAATTGCTTCCATATGAACCATCAAGGTGAATGCATAAATTGACTCACTATATTGTTCCTCGTGGAACGCATGGGGTGGGGTTATGGAAACACATTTGTGGAGTTTGGAGGTCGTTTCGGGGTCACTTCCGATTAGATCCTGGTGTGGGAGGGAAGGTTAAATTTTGGGAGGATTGGTGGTGTGGTGAGACGTCTCTCAAGGATGCCTTCCCGGGTCTTTTTAATATTGCTTGCAACAAGGACGCTTCCATTGCGGATATCCGAGAGTGTGTAAACGGGATGGTTCACTGGAATGTTACTTTCACCCGCAGTATTCATGATTGGGAGGAGATGGCCTTAGCCTCTTTCTTCTCGCTCTTGTACTCGTCTTTGATTAGGGGGGAAGGGGAGGACCGGATGTGGTGGATTCACTCAAGCAAAGGGAAGTTTGAGGTCCGCTCTTTCTATAGGATGCTTGCCCTTAAGGTTCCTAATCACTTTCCGTGGAAAAGCATTTGGCGTACCAAGGCTCCTTTGAGAGTAGCGTTTTTTGCATGGGCGGCTGCCCTTGGGAAACCTCTCACGTTGGACAATGTTCGGAAGAGAGGCATCGTTGTGATTAATCGATGTTGTATGTGTGAGGCGGATGGGGAGTCCGTGGATCATCTCTTTCTTCATTGTGTAGTCGCACGGAAGTTGTGGGATGTTATCTTTTCTCGCTTTAACATGTGTTGGGTTATGCCTAGAAGTGTAAAAGAGATGTTCGCTAGTTGGTGGGCGGGTGGGAGAACGAGTAGTGCGGTGGTTTGGAAGATGGCTCCCCTTTGTCTCCTTTGGTGCCTCTGGAAGGAAAGGAATGCGAGATGCTTCGAAGATGCGTCGAGGAATCTAGAGGACCTTATTCTTTTCTTTTTGTACACCTTATTCACTTGGACTTCAGGCTGGCTTGCTCCTTTAGTGATCAACTTTTCTGATTTTCTCCTTATGTTCTCTTCTTCTTTCTCCCCTACTTAGTCGCTCTCTTGTATACTTCCTGTGTACTTGGGTTGCGCCCCTCTGCGCTCTTTTAATGCATTATTACTTATCAAAAAAAAAAAAATAAATTGACTCACTATATTGATTTCATAGGCCATGTCTGGATGAGTGTGGGGCAAATAGATTAACCTACCAACCAATCGTTGCTACCTGCCTTTATCCACAAGAGGGCTATCATCACTTTTTTCAAACCTTTTTATTGTGCTCTACTAGATTATCAACGACCTTACAATTGATCACCCCTGTTTCCATCAATATATCAAGAACATATTTTCATTGGATGAGGAAGATACCATGTCTCGATCTTGCAACTTCATTGCCCAAAAAAGATTTCAAATGGCCCAAGTCTTTTATCTCAAATTCAGTGGCCAAATATTTCTCCAACCTCTGCATTTTCTCATTACCATTTGTAGTCAATATGATATTGTTACATAACTTATAAAAGTGGTTACCTTCCCGTGTAGAGTTTTTGACGAATAGTGTATGATCCACTTGAGTTCGTTTATAGCCAAATCTCTTCAGAGCTCAAGAGAATCTCTCAAACCACGCTCTTGAATATTGTTTCAGTCCATTGTTCGAGGGAAGGTGGTGTGCTGTTGGTGAAGCAAGTTTTGGGGCGGAGTTTTAGCATGGTCTGGAGTTGTCTGATCTAGGTTTTTGGCCATGCCTTTTCGATGCTAAAGCTGAACGGGTTGGTAGAATCTTAGAAAAGGGAAAGAAGCTTTTACCTTTTTGGGCGAGGAAGGATAGGATTTCGGGGTTGTGGTTCGAGGCTGAGCGGGCTGTCGGGAACTATTTAGTAGGGTGGTGGAGTTGGGTTGCTACCCACCTTGTTGGCCTTCCCGCAAGCCATCTTTGTTGGACAGAAAGGATTGGATGTGCCCTTAAACTTAAGCCAATGGCTAACTTCTTGTGTAAACCCAAATCCAAGCTGGCCTTGGGTTCTAAGAGGAAGCCCGCATCCATGGTGGGTTTGGATGCGGGTCTTGGTTTTCTCGGTATGGTCACCCAACACAGTTCTAGTTTCCTGAAAAATGAACTAGAGGAGGGTACCTTCTTGCCTTCGCAGTCTGCCCAGTATGCCTCGCCAGAGCTGGTTATGTTTCTGGAAAATGTTGGGAGTGGTCTGGCGTACTCTAGTGACACCGATGACTCTTCTTTAGGGTCGGCTATGTTGGGTGAAGGGGTTTGACCTACTATGATTTGTCAGGCCCTGGCAGAGATACTCCCGAAAGTCGAAGGACATTAGAGAAGTTCATTTGGATGAGAGCTTGTTTGTCGTGGTTGTGGCGGCGATCAGTGCCTTGTCGGTTACTTCATTGGGTTTTGTTTCTTTGCTGTTGGTTTGAGTTGTTGCCCAGTCTGCGTTGGCGTCTGGAAGGGGTGCGGTTAGGAAATCTTCTCTAGTAAGTTTTCTCCAACGAGGCTTCCTTATCCTGTGCGCTTCTAGTGTGGTCTAGAGTCCTTCGATTGCCCAGCCTTTGTTTGCTAGCGTTGGGTTTGGTCCATTGTCTTCGTCTGGCGTGGGTGGATTTGCTCCCTTAAATCAGTGGGATGATGGTCTTGTGGGTGAGAAGAGGCTGGGCTTTTGTGCCTCGCCTGGTGGTTTGTCTGTGGATGGTCCTCCGTGCTCATTGCTACCACCTAGGCCATTTCTTATGTTTTCCATTCTAACTGGGTGTTCCTCTTAGTTTCTCCCAGGTATGTCTTGGAGGGCTCATTAGCTTTCTTTTGTCTTTGAGGTGGGTGAATCTTCGAAGGGGGGTGATCTTAAGGTGGGGGTTGTAGATTACCCCGAGGCACTCCAAGGTGCAAGGCTGTGTTATCATACTATGGGGATCTCTTACCGGGGTGATGAGAAGGGTTTTTCGGATTTCTGACTTGATGAGGAGCAACTTCAAGAGGTTTCAGTCTCTCCTTTTAAACCAAAAGGGAGGAGGGAGTTTAAGAATTTAGAGTGCTCGATCAACTTTGACCTAGGGGAGATGGTTCTAGTTGGGGTAAAGGCTGGGGGGGCTCTTGCTATGATGTAATGTAGCCTAGGGTTTTTGTGGGCATAGGGTTTCTGTTGTGGGGCTCTTGGTGATTCTAGTTTGGTTTTTGTGGGTTTAGGGTTTCTGTTGGGGGGCTCTTAGTGATTCTTGTTGCGTTTTTCCATGTGTTTTCTTTGTTCTTTTTTGTTTTTCATTATGTTTTAGTGTTCTTTTTGAATACTTCATGTATGTTTAGGGGCGCTTTACGCTTTTTTTTTTTTTTTTTTAACGATATTTCTTTGATTGCCTATCAAAAAAAGAAAAAAGAACAAAGAAATTGTTTCAATCCTTATAGGGTTTTCTTCAATTTACGCACTTTAGCCTTAGTTGAGGGGAATTGAGAACCAAGAGGAAGTTGCATCTACTTTCTCTAGATTGCCATGAAGGAATGCATTCTTCACATCAAGGTGGTGAAATGGCCAATTTAAGTTCACTGCAAAAGAAAGTAGAACTCGAATAGAATTCATCTTTGCTGCCGGGGCAAATGTCTTTTCATAGTGTATTCCATAAGTTTGAGTAAAGCCTTATGCTCCACTGTAAACACCCATTTTGCAACCATCCCCCCCTTATGCTCAACCAACTCCCATGTATTATTTTTGCGTAGAGCTTTCATCTCTTCCTGCATGACTTCCCTTCTCTTTGAATCACTAATTGCTTCTTGTAAACCTTGAGAAATAGACATGAAAGACAATCTAGATACATAGGAACAATACGATAGTGACAGATGTTGATAGACACATAGTAAGATATAGGATGTTGAGTACAAGGTCTACTCTCTTCATGTTGACCAATAGGCAGATTTTATATCATCAACAACCATTGAATTTAAATAAGGGGCAGTGATACCATTACCTAAGTCAGGGTCATATGTTCGGGAAGTAGCATCAAGAATAGTGTTACTGTTCGGATGATTTATGTAAACTCTCAGGTTCTCCATTGGTGGCGGCTCAAATGGCTTATCAGCAAGCAGTTGTTGTTTATCATGCTTGATGAGTGGTCGTGTGTAGGGCTGGCAAAAGGGGTAAACGAGTAGACACGATTACGACCCGTTAGGACCCGCGACACGATTACGCTATATACGAACACAACCCGTTTAGCTAAACGGGCTAGCGGGTCTGACACGATTATAACACGAAAAATATCTGAGTAACTCGACACGACCCGTTTAAAATAACTGGGTTATATCGGGTATACACGATCCGACACGACCTGATAAAATAAACAATTAAAATACACTATACATTGGTTTCATGTGCAGCACAAATCCTGGATGCACCATACTCCTCCATGGATATGATTAAAGAGGAGCAAAAATCATCCAGTAAATGGCATAAATACTTAGAAGCCGAAGAAAGAGCAACCCGTTATCCAATTTTAATCCCATGGGCATCAAGATTCAAGATGAGGTAGCAGCCTTGTGTAAGCTGCAGTATGATGGTTCACACTGCCATGATATGATCTATGATCTATACAAGAATTCTTTGAAAAATATTTCAAAACAAAAGGAAAAATATATATATATATATATATATATATATATATATATATATAGAAGAGATTTTAGAATCTAGTAAACTAAATATACCCCATTACAAAATCCTATATGCTCCTAGCAACAATTGTCATGGTAACCGGAGCCAGAGAGTGCAGATTACCGCCGTCTACAAGGGGGAGAACTTGAAGAGGCGCAGCACAGAGATTCAGAGATGAGAGAGAGAGAGAGAGCCGAGAGGGAGTCAGGGAGAGAGAGGCGCGGCTAGGGCTGGGTGGGGGGCGATAAAGTGAAGAGTCTGAAGAGGGGAACTTAGGTCCCAGTTCCTGGGTTAGTTAGGGCATTTTAGTCTTTAGGGTTTTTTTTTTAAATGGGTCTGGCGGGTCACCCGGTTGATCCGTCGGGTAGTCCCTCCAGACCCGAACTTAACTGTGTCTTAATCGGGTAGACCCGATTAAGACCCGAACCCGGTAAGTCCAAACCCAATACCTGTTAACTTCGTGTTGTGTTCGTATCGGGTTCGTGGGTCGTGTCAAAATTGTCGAGTCCCGTGCCTATACCTCTTATATGTAGGGGAAGAACCCTCAAAGATATATTTGAGAGCACAATGATCTAATTTTCCTCGAGTTGGACGATGAATGTGAACAAAATAGACATAACCAAACACCTTTGGAGAGACTCCTTTGGAAGGAGATAAAAGTGGGGATATCAAGACAAAGTTTTCCTTCAAACTGGGTTGGAGGAATTTTCTCTAATTTAATCTATAATAATGATATGTGTCCTCATATCATGTGAAAGTCATTTTTTTTTAATAAAATCTCTTCCAAGTTTGTTCCTACACATGTCATTATTATAGATTAGGTTGGAGAAAATTTCTCTAATCCAGTTTGAGGGAAAATTCTGTCTTGGATAACACCTCTAGAGGTATGTTAAAATCTTAGAAACATGACGAAATTCTATTGATGAGATATGTTGCTGTGAGTTAGGTTCACCCCAATAAGATTTGTGGACATGCATATCAATCATTAGAGGACCGTGTTATCTCAAGAAGATGTCGATTTTTCCATTGTACAATTCCATTATGTTGGGGAGTATCAACACGTGGTTTGATCGATGTTACATATTTATGAAAAATGGTACCATGAATACTAGATAGATACTCACCCCCATTATTAGAACAAACAATTTTGATGGAGGCATTATTGGGCTTGGATCATATAGTGAAGTATTTGAAAAACAAAGGACACTTCATTTTATCTTTGAATAAATAGACTCAGGTGGTGCTATAAAATTCATCAGTGAAAGATACAAACCACCGATGACTAGATAAAGAAACTACTTGTGAAGGACCTTAAACATTAGTATGGACAAGAACAAAAGGCATATGGTTTTTAGTTATACTAGGAGAAAGTGTTACTCAATGATGTTTAGCAAGCTCACTAGTTTCACACTTCAACTTAGAAATAAGATTATGCAAAAATAAGGAAGGAAACATATGCTACAATAATAGAAAAGAAAGATGTGCTAACTGCTGATGCCAAAGCCAAGTTCTTTCTGCAGAATCATTTGACCGAACGGTGTGATAAGCCTATGTGAGCTGACCTTGTGTTGTGGGCTGGAAACCCAGATAGTACAAACCATCTCTTTGGCTACAGTTCCTGATTATCATTCTTGTGTTTACGTCTTGGAAAAAAAAAAAAAAAAGAATAAAAGATGTCTCTACAATATAACTTACGAATAATACGAGCAATGGACAATAAAGTGGATGCAAAATCCACTGTATGAGAAGGTCATCGAGGAATTTTATGCATTGTTAGTTGACTTGACATACTTTGTAGGTTTGCATTATGTTTGGCATTTGTTATTCTTATTTTCTTTTCTTCATGCGGCCATATAATTACAAATTGGTTTTGTGCTAGCTACCTCCGTGTAGGAGGTCATTTGAGAATGGACAAAGTTTTCCTCCAAATTGGGTTGGAGGAATTTTCTTCAACGTAATATATAAAAATGACATATATCCATTTTTTTAATAACATGTGAGATGCACATGAATTTTTAATATTATTTATTCTAACTTTGTCTCTGCTATTAAAAAACATGTGCATCTCACATGTTCAAATGATACATATCATTTTTATAGACTGTGTCGCTCTCTTGTATACTTCCTGTGTACTAGGGTTGCGCCCCTCTGCGCTCTTAATGCATTATTACTTATCAAAAACATATCATTTTTATAGACTGAGTTGGAGGAAGTTCCTCCAACCCAGTTTGGAGGGAAAACATTGTCCTTTGAGAATTGTATGCATTTTTACCCGACCTCACTTCTATAACAAGTTATTTTCATGTCTTTCATATGTTAAAGTATTCTTACTTACTTTTCTGCACCTGGTTATATAATTAGAAATTGTTTCTTACAGATGATAGGAGGACCGATCTCAAGCTTCTTGAAAGATCTCAGGTATGGTACCATGGACATTATCTAAGAAATGGAGGTTTGAGATATCATTGGTAGTGTATATTTCCTGACATGTTCATCTATATATAAAAATAATGCAGGAAGCTACTAAAAAGGCCCATGAGCAGGCCATGGAGCGAGTTAGATGTCTTGAAGAAGAATTGGCGAAGTCTAGGTAAATTGTTATTTTTGGAATTTGGTGTATATGTCTGTTTCCCTAACTCTGATTTGAATTGCTTGCATGAAATTTCAACTTATCTTGGTTTTTGGATGAAAATAAAGAGAGTTGTGAAGGAAAGAGAGTGTTGAAAGATGATCAGTTGGTTACCATTGCCCTATATTCTGCTTTGGCCCTTGATTGTGCCATTACTCTCTGTTCCTTACTTTTCCAAGTGACTAGATTACGGCCTAAGAGTGTACAATATCCTGTTACAGATCATCTATCTGAGGAGGAACTTGCCCAATCTGCATAAGTAAAACCTTCTACTTGAAGGTATTGTTTCGGTCTAGAGAATATAACATGGCCATGAGTTCTTTTCAAGTATTTAATAATGAGTATCAATTTCCCGATGTGAAACCCTAAGAGCCTCGAAGAATCAACTAAGAACACTAAGACTTCAACCCCACAGTGGAGTACATCCCTTAATCTCTAGCCGTTTGCAACCCAACTTCCAACTTAGAATCGCCGGAGTTCATTCCCTGATCATCAACCATTTTCATCCTAGCGCTTTACCCAAACGTCTGCAAACCAGTACACACCTACAACAGAACCGCTGCTGGTCATAATCCATAGGACCACCGCGTGTTCCAATCTCCAGCCCCGCACACAGTCACTGCCTCCCAAGACCCACTGAACTATCACTGCAAAACTGCTGTTGATCAAGACCTCGGACAACCGCACACTCTAGCTCCAATCCTGCATGAAGCCATTGCTGCCCAAGGCCACGGACAAAACCGCCACCGACAATCCAGTGATCCACCACCATGGACTCACCCAGCCCTTTGTCAAGACATTGCCCTTCCACTCACACTATAGACTTGTCTAGCATGAGACCTAGGACAACCACCGCACCAATAAATTTTTGTCACTCAACCATAGTAGTGAAACCCAGCAAACCCAATAGAACAACCCGTTCAACACCCGGAACAATAAGGAATTAAACTCCCAAACCAATCCGTCATCCATACTTATAATAATGAAGCAATGGCTACTAAGAGCTTTCACAGTGGATTAGCCCTTCTTCATTTTTATCTAAAATGGCTAACCAAATCCACAAAAACTCCCCTCCATCCAATTATGTACAAAAAATGTAAAATGCAATTTTTCTCCATTTGTGAACAGTGCACCGCTACATGTAGCGGTGCTGTTCACGTATGCATTTTGTTTTGTATTTCTCTCCCTTTTTCTTTTCATGAATTTTCTTCTCCATTTTTTTTTCCACCTTATTTCCGTCCTCTCTATCTCTCTCGTTTTAACGTATTCCCCTCCCTTGTTTCTCCTTCTTTTTTTTTTTTTGATAAGTAAATTGTATATATAAAAAAAAAGCGCAATGCGCCTCTAAGTACACAAGAGAGTATACATAGGTAGCCCAAATAAACCCAAAAAACAGACCCCAAAGAAACCCCACCCAACTATAACCACCACCAAACGAAAAACCAAAGCAAGAGTACTGCTTCGGAGAAAGTTTCTCTCTAACCTCATAGTTGATGGAGCATTCTAAATGCTTGATTTCCCGCTTCCCTTTTGCCTTAGAGGTAAAGGGCTCCCGCTCCTCTTCAATATTCAAAAAGAGATTCAAAAGACTCTTCTCATCACCTCCTTCACCATTAGACAGTCCCACACTGGAGGTGAAATTCACCGCATCTATAACCACCTCCGAATAGTTCCCCACCCCCTTCTCGGAGGGTTCCGCTACAACGTCGGCAAACAGCTCCTTGTTCTTCTGCAACTGCTTGGCAAGCTTCTTCTTCACCCTCCGGGCATACCCTATTTGAGATTTGGAAACAGAGGAATAAATCGGAGCACCACTCTCCGACATTCGAGGAAAAGGTTCGCTTATTCTCAAACCCAGCTCAGCCGCATGCTTTCCCGAAATAGAACAGGTTAGTGAATCTTCGACTACAACCTTAGAGCCCTTTACCGACGATGAAGCCTCCTTCGTCCTAGGCAGAGAGGAAGCAGAAACATTTCTAGACCCTAAAAACCCCCGACGTAGCAACCCTTTCGCCGGAGCAGTCTTAACGGGTTCAACCTCCTTCGTCGGAACAGCACCAGCTCCCACCGGAGGAGTAGAGACCACCACCGGAGACAAAGGAGAGACATGGGTACTCACCGGAGTCAACAACCAGTTCTGGGTATTCTCCGGCAACAGAGCAGCCTTCGTCGGAAAAACAGGGACCGTCGCCGTTTCAAGAGACACAGACCCCGTCGCACAAACCAGGTGATTTGACTTCGGATGCACCTCCGCCAATGACAGCCCCACCAACGCAAGCTCGGAATCATCGTTGGAAACCCCGGCGAGACCACCGGCGACCGGCGCAAATACCTCAGATACGCACGCCTCCCTACGATCGGCCGGATCATCAATCTCTCCCGGCGAGGCAGAACCACATTGTTGCGACTTAGGCAAACACTTAACACGACGCTTCAAACCCCTGCGCCAAGCTGTCTTGAAATACCCAGCGTGTTTGGGCTTAAGGAAAGACCCAAACTCGCGAACACCCAGCCCAACTAAAAGTCCTTTAACTAACCCAGCTAGGACCTGGCCCAAAACAGAACGTAAAAGACCTAGCAATGTCTTATTCTTCTTCTTCTTCTTCTTCGTATGATCCGCCGCCGGGATAAAACATGTAGCCAGATTAGCAGGATCTGGCAACTCCAACTCCAACCAATCCACCAGCACCCACGACTCATACTCACCGTACCCGGGCTCGAAAGAGTCCTTCACCGGGAAGAGATCAATGAGTTGCGAGGATCTAACCCTCCTCCCAATGGAAGGCTCCTCAGAACCAGCTGCCAGTCGAAGAACCTCCGCAAAGGAGCGCCCAGGGTGACATCCAGAGATGGATTCTCCCAAACCAAGCTTGAGCTGCGTCCCCGGAACATGGTGCATAGAGGCTGTTGGACCCAACAACCTCCGCAATTCATTTGCAAACCGACGCCATCCCCTCCCTCCACGGCCCGCAGGTAGCCAAATGATTCCTTTACGACCTCCCTCAGCAAAGACGGCCACCTCCAGGAAACTACTTGCCTTATTAACACCCCCATGCACCATCAAAGCCTTATCGCCCTCACGGTATGACTTGGCGATATCAACCTTCAACAGAGATTGACTCACCTCCTCGACCATATCCACCAACCATGAAGCACAAGGTTGGCTCACGAAAATTACCCCTACGAACCCTTTTTTCTTTTCCTCCAACCGAAGATCAGGACACCCTACCTTCGCTGACAGGCAAAAGGATTTCGCTTCTATGGAGAAGCGCCGTTCCATAGCGGCTGACCAGAGCCTAGCGCACAACACCTAAACAGCACCGCCGCTAGGGCAGAAAACTATCTTGCTAACCTAAAAAATGTAGACGGAGAGAGAGAGAGAGAGAGAGAGGTATTAAAAAACATCACGAGTATAAATTTATTGACTACCCTTGTTTCTCCTTCTTGTGAGAGGAAAACCTAGAAATTTATTGACTACCCATGATTCCGATACCGGTGGTTGAACCGGACGAAGCCTAGCTCTTGCCGTATGTTGTCGACCATCGAGGTAGCAGTCCCAGAGGACAAGACCCGCAGTCAGGTTGCTGGATGGATCGATAGCAGCTGGTGGGTCTAGGAGGGCTTGTTAGGCTGCGACGTAGGCTTGGGTTGGGTGGAGGAATAGGAGGAGTACAAGTTGTAGGAGGAGGATGAGGTCTGGTTTTTTTGGTCGTTAAGGGAGGATTTTGGTTGCGTGGATGAGAGGATCCGAGACCTAGATCGAAGTCGAAGCTGGATTTGGATTTGGACTTACTGTAATTTGAATTCATGGTTTCAGAGTTTTGTCCAACTAAAATTGTATTGCTCACATTGATGGTCATGGAAATCATTGTAGTTTCTTCTTCTTCTTCTTCTTCTTCAGTGTCAATATATTATATAAATCCCTTTGTAACATGATCATGCCAACCACCAACTGCAGTTCTTTCAATCGGATATCTCTGGGAGGACCCGGAGGAGGGAAAGATAGAGGAGAGTGGTGGAAATAAGGAGAGAGGCTATTTAGGAAGCTATTATTTTGTGAAAAGATGGCAGGGTTTTGAGAAGACATAATGAAATAAAAAAAAGAAGAAAAAAAAAAAAAAAAAAGGAAATAAAGAAATAATAAAAAATAATATTTAAATGATATAGAGAAATAATAAATAATCGAATATATGGTGTCTTGTAAAATTCATTAGCTAAACTAGATAAAGTGGGTTTTGATTAGCCATTTTTCATAAAAATATACATAAACCACTGTGAACGCTAACAAAGAAATGGTTGAAAAGGTAGTGGCAGATTTTCGAGAGATGCATTGAAGCGTTGAACCACTCTTTTTTTTTTTTTTTTTTTTAAAATCATATAGGGGCACTTCCGGTATTTCAATGGTCAAAGGTGGGGGTATTTTGGGAAGAATTTTGTCAAAGTGGTAACAAGTTGGTAGGTTGACGTACCCAAGTGTTACGCTTGGTAGTTCTGGGGGACTTAAGTATATATTGCCTATAATATTAATTGTGGTGGTGGTGGAGGGCGGTGAGAGAGAGTTTGGAGATTGGACAAAGAATGTAGAATTAGAAATTTGAAAGGAGTATTTAGTCAATATGATTGTAGATTCAGGCGTTTTGGTGATGTAATACTTATAATATTAATTGTGGTTGGGGCAGATTTGCCTATCATGGAGCTTGTCATTATTGTGCAATTGATTGATGTAGGACGATATTTACCTTTATTTTCAGTAAAAATGAAAATAAAGAAAATATCAAAAATAATATTGGAGCAGCGCCGCTTGATCAGAATTTTATTCGTTCTCAAACAATGAAAGTACAAAATGAAAGATTGCCATGATTCCCGTTGATTGTCAATCTTATATTAGGATTTTATTTTATTTTATTAGGACTTTATTTCCTTTCCTTATAGGGTTAGGTTTACTATTGTTACTAGGATTATGTTTACTTTCCTACTAAGATTAAATTTACTTTCTCTACTCGGATTAGATTTACTTTCTCTACTAGAAGTAGGTCTACTTTCTTTACAAGTATTTATCTTTTATAAATAGGCTTGCTTATTATGTAAAACTCAACTCATTAAATTATTATTAAATCAAAGAATTCTCTCTCAAATACTCTACGGAGTTTTATTTTTCTTTTAGCTTGCGGGCTTGTTTTTATCTTTTTGGGTAGAAGACGAAGACGCTTCTCCTTGCAGAATCAAAGACGTTGCTCTTTGATTAGTTACCTTAGTATTCCGCTACATCATTGATCAATTACATATGATAAACAAATCAATGATTTGGAGCAAGAAGTGATGTGGGTTGTGGAGTGAAGTGAGAGTTGGGTTGTATGTAAGTGATGCTGAATTATATATTGAAAAAAGTTTAAAATTGAATGAATTCCTTCTAAGTTTTTTCCTAGTATTACAAATTTATTCATTACTTCATCCAACAGTAGATTGTGTGCTTTTCTCTTTTAGCTGTCCTAAATGATGAAAGTCTCCAACAATGAAAGCATGTATCTATTTAAAATAATGTATTTCTTTATAAAGTTAGAACCCACTTTTGTATTTCCCAACCAATGGCATTTTGGGAAGACCTTTTCATAAAAGTGTGCGATTTGTAAAATTCCATCTATTGTGGGATGAGAGAGTAGTAATAGATTTATTTTATCATGTAATGTCAGTTTTTGGACCTGGTTGAAAGTTTGAGGGTTGACCCTGTTTCTATAGTAGTTTAATCATTGGTTCTGTTTTCAAAGCTATCCTATTAATATTTCTAAATACAGTCAAGCAAGCAATAAATCTTATATTTTTTTTGATAAGTAAAAAAAAAATATAAGACATAAGCATGTATACTTCTTTCCCTAAACAATGGGGCAGCAGAGTCAGACTTGTTTGCTTACACCTACCAGAAATGGGCGACATGGCCAAAATATTTGGTTTAGATGGGCCAGTCCCAGCAGGCCCAGCCCATGGGCCATTTAAGTAGATGTTAGAATGTAGTATTGTCATATTTTTAGCTGACATTGCCACAAATCCTAATGATTTAGAGAAAAAGGGGTATAAGGGAAGAAAAAATGTAATGCTTTAGAGATCTGCAAAATCATTGTATTGGATCGAGTGTGTACCATGTTTCAGATTGAGTGATTCCAGAACACAGGTTGCAAGGATAGTAGATTAAGGGAAACTCTGTTTTTTACTATTTGTTTATTTTTTGTGTTTTTGATTGATGATTGGTGTGAAATCTTCTATTTGTGTGACTCTAGTCGAATCGTCTTCATCATAATCATCAGCACAATCATCTCTCAATATTATTATAATGTGACTTTACCTTTTCTGTTTCTTTTCATTTTTACCTGTTGTCTACCTTATATGATTTGTTGCTCATTCTGGATATTGGATGTCTTACTGTCAGGAGCGAGATTATATCGTTGCGATCAGAGCGTGACAAGTTGGCTTTGGAAGCAAATTTTGCTAAAGAGAGACTTGATAGGTTTATGAAGGAGTTTGAAAATCAGGTGACCATCTCTCTCTCTCTCTCCCCCTCCCCCCCCCCCCCCCCCCCCCCCCCCTCTGGCCCTCCCACAAGAAAAATCCCATTTGTTATCTTTCAGACCTGGTGTAGCATGTAATGCCTGATGTGGGGAGTTTCATGTGATGTATGATATACCAGAGAAGGGAAGCCAATGGCATTTTAGGTAGAAATGTGGAGTTTTCGCAGTTAGTAGTTGACTACCAACGGAAGCTGCGTGAAAGTTCTGAATCTTTGCATGCTGCTGAGGAGCTTTCTAGGAAACTGACTATGGAGGTGAAAATTTCATCAGCGTATCTGTTGAGTTTGATCTACTATGATTTTACTCACGTTACATTTTGTAACTCAATAGGTATCTATTCTAAAGCGTGAAAAGGAAATGCTATTAAATGCTGAGGAGAGAGCCTGCAATGAAGTGCGTAGTTTGTCGGAGAGGGTGTATCGTGTCCAGGTTGGGATTGTGGCAATTTGAGTTTTTAAATTAAATGTAGTGTTTGTTCTTATATAATTATTTGCAGGCTAGTTTGGACACTGTTCAGAGTGCCGAGGAAGTTCGTGAGGTAGTTCATCTTTTTTAATTTATTTGTACTGGGTTTTTTTTTTTTTTTTGCATAAATGGGGCAGGGTGAACATGTAGTAACTCGTTATATGAGTTTGGTTCTTCTTGGGACTACAGGAGGCAAGAGTTGCTGGGAGGAGAAAACAGGAGGAGTATATAAAGCAAGTTGAGGTTTGTTTTCCCATATTTGTTGATCATTACATTGTTGATTGATACTTATTGGCTACTTTAGTTTTTTCTCATTCAGCTGCTCCTTTTATATAGATGCTGACTTTTAGATTTCCACTTATTGGCATTGCATGGTTGTTGCTTGGAATTATCATCACTATGATCATCTTTTTCTCGAATGTTAATTTTATTTTCATTCCCATGCCCTAATTTCAAGTGAATTTGTTGCAATCCAAAATTCTTGATAATAAAGAATTGAACTTCACTATACGTTTTGTTCTCAAATGGCTCTCTCTCAGAGGGAATGGGCTGAGGCTAAGAAAGAGCTGCAGGAAGAACGGGACAATGTTCGAACCCTCACACTAGACCGTGAGCAGACTATAAAAAATGCTATGAGACAGGTTGAAGAAATGGGAAAAGAGTTAGCTAAGGCTTTGCATGCTGTTGCAGCTGCTGAATCCAGAGCTGCTGTTGCTGAGGTCTTTATTTCCTTTTATTTTTTACTTTTGAAACCTCACTGCGTAATAGCAATGCATTATTGCATTTGTGTTGTTCTTACTATTATTATTATTTAAAATTTTAGTTCGCTGTTGCTTTTGTGCCCTATCAGTTATTGCCATTTACACGTTTGGTTTGATCACTCAGGTGAAACTATCTGATGTGGAGAGAAAAATCAGATCTTCAGGTGCTAAGGTAATTTCTTATATATTTCGCTTTATGTTTTAATGTATTATTTTACGGATAGTTTTCCTCCAAATTGGGTCCTCTTAACCCAGTCTATAAATTTTTCATGTGTCCCTTAAGCTTGTAAGAAGTATATGCTTTTTTAATAGGATTAAAAGAGGTTTGTTAAAAGGCATGTGCTTCTCATATTTTAAGGGACACAGGGGAATTTTATTGATTGGGTTGGAGAAAGTTTCTCGAAAATTGTGTCCTTATTTTATCATCTGACTTTGCATCCTGAAGCATTCTTTGCCTTGCGCTTATAGTGTGTGTCTATACATATACATTTTCTTTTTATGTTCTCTTTGGCTATTAGTGTAGATTTTGTATACGTAAATTCAATAAAAGCGCAAAGGTTGCAACCCAAGTACGCATGACATATACAAGAGAACACCCAAACTAGATCAAGAACAACGAAAGAGAGCACAAAAATCTACGAAGTTGTAGCTATGTACTCGTATTCTCGCAATATTTGAATCTTTGAGCATTTATTTCTCTCCAAATGCATCATATCAAGCAAGAAGGGAATGCATTCCACACAATGTTTAAATCATTCCGTCAAAATCTTTGTTTCCAGCATGCCAAGAGCTCCAACACCCGTCCCGAGATAACCCACTCTACTCCAAACATCTAAAACACCATATTCCACAACTCTCTCACAATATCAATGTGAAGAAGGTCATTTGGAGTTTTCCCACCATTTTTACATATGCAATACCAATCCATCACTATCATGTGACACTCGTGAGGATTTTCCATGGTGATAATTTTTCTAGGGATGTTGTCTAAGTGAAGAAAGCCACCCTCAAGTGAGCCTTAGACCTCCAGTTGCTCTTTGACGGTAAAGAGGATTCAACGTTGTGGAGGACTTTGTAAAATGTTTTGACCTCGAAAGATAGCCTTTTCGAAGGATTCCAACAGAACTTATCTTTCTCTCCCCGACCCAACCTAACAGTTAACAAAACATTGAAAAGCGGGGATTCAGAATCCAACTCCCAATCATGCACAAGTTTGAAAAAATTCATGTCCCAATGCACTCTGTGATTTTGAGCGACAATGTGATCAGCCCCTAAAGATTCCTTGTCCCTTGCAATGCAAAATAACTCCAAAAAAGGTTTGCTTTAAAAAACGATCCCCACTCCAAACGTCATGCCCGAACCTGGTCCGAGTGCCATTGCCCACCTCGAGACTAACAGAACTACAGAAGGCATCCCAACTAATATGTTTTCAAAAGACTCACCCCATATGGCATGATAACAACATAGAGCACCAACCACCCACCTGCCTGTCTACCATATTTTTTCACAACTATTTGTCTCTAATAAGCATTTCTCTCCACAACTTATCCCCATAACCATTTCTCTCCACAACTTATCCATTTGTCAGTTTGAGATGAATTGTTCAACTGCAAAAGCAGATTTGGTTCTTATTTAGTATTGAAACATTCTTAGTATTGAGCATCTTGGCAAACACATTGAAAACTTCTAGGACCAAGGATAATATTGGATGTCACCCAATCCCGGTCCCTGGTATCAGATTTTCGTAACGATGGTTCCAACCATTGGTTGAGATTGAAGAGAGGGTTAGCATGCCAGACACGTGGGCTGTTGGCTCTTTAAAGTTGCCTTAATTGAAGCTTGAAATAAAGAGATTGACGTTGCCTTAAAAAAAAAAATTCAACTGTGTTCTTTTAATTTTGTTCTGTCTTTCCTTTGTCTGTGGATGCAGGATGTTGAGATGGATGGTGGGAGTGAGCCTTTGTCTTTCGCAAGGGATGATGTTAGTCTTTTTCATTATCTAATTTATCTTTGTCTAGTTCTTTTAGGGATGTACAACTATTGTTTGTCTGACTTGCTAAAACTCAACTGGTGGTCCTTCATGAAGTTGAATTAAATTTATTCGATGTTCTTGGGTTTGCTTCTTAATGTGTTTTTTTTTTTTTTTTCTTTTTTTTGGGGGGGGATTTGGGTGGGGTGGGTTGTTTTTGGTTTGAAAAGTGTGATGATGTGACGTAAATATGAAAATTATTTATATGTTTTTAGGGTGTTTTGTGTTTTGGGTCTTTTTGTAATATTTTTGTTTTGAGAATAGAAAACAAAAAGACACAAGATAAAAAGATTAACAAATATAGCCCTTGTTCTTTTCTTATTTGCCTTTTTAATTTGAAGGTTGTTTTGTCTTGTAATTTATAAACTTATCCCCTACATCTGTTCTTCCAGTTCATCTCATTGAAGGCATCTCTTTCTCTTTTAATTTTTATGTTTTCCCTTATAAATCACCACTTTCCCCAGGAGCATAAGCTGATAGGAAAGGAGACCCTAGGTCGTCTTTTTGGTTTGTCCTTGTGATGAAAGCTTTGGGTAGAAGTATTTCTGTTGTTGTGTGTGGAGGGCTGTTGGCTGGTTTCTCTTTGGGCAATGCTGGTGGGTGTGTTTTCTCTCACCTTCTTTTTGCTGATGATATGCTGATCTTCTATGGTGTTCTTTTGTGTTGTCTGGTGCGTTCGAGGTTGGGGGAATGTTTCGTGTCACACCAGATTTGAGGTGAAAGATGACTCCAAGATTAGATTTTGGCATGATCAGTGGTGTGGGAATGTGGCCTTTAAGGAAGCCTTTTTAGATTTATTTGGTACAGCCTGCACAAAGAATGTCTTTGTTGCTATGTTATATATTTGACTCTATTTAGGAACTTAATTGCTAGATAGATGTTCTTTGAAACATTAGGGAGTTAACTATGAATTTAATTGCCAGATCATTTTTTAGCATTTAATTGAGATATTTTTATGATTAGCTATCTGGAATGCACTGCTCTAATTCTTTTAAAGTGATGTTGTAGTTACTGGAGGACAGCCATGCCCTTGATTTATTTTTGTCACATTTGAGATTTCTTCCATGTCATCACATCTTTCTTCTGTGAATATGTGCCTGTTTGTCTGAAACTTTAGTTGAATTTGCTCTAGGTTATTGCGGAACTGCGTGTGGCAAAGGAAGAGATTGAAAAACTGAAAGTGGAAGCACAGGCTAACAAGGATCACATGCAGCAGGTGTTTATTGTACTTCTTGGAAGTGTTCAATTTTTTTAATGCCTAGTAAACTAATAAATTAATTACATTTTAATTTGCAGTATAAGAGTATTGCAGAGGTGAATGAAGATGCGTTGAAACAGATGGAATGTGCCCATGAGACCTTTAAGATTGAGGTATTGTGGTGTTATGTAAATTTTGATGTATTGGTTTTTAAATTTTATAATAATTTTATCTGCTATTTGTTTACTTTTCCAAATATTATATACAGGCAGACAAACTAAAGAAATCACTAGAAGTTGAGCTGCTTTCCCTTAGAGAGAGGGTATCTGAACTTGAACATGAATCTAGTTTTAAATCAGAAGAAGTGGCTTCTGCAACTGCAGGGAAAGAGGAGGCTCTTGCTTCTGCTTTGGCAGAAATAACAAATCTAAAGGAGGAAACTTTGGTTAAGACGTGAGTGTTTTTTATGCATATATTCTGAAATTGACTATCCCACTTCGTGTCTCATATTTGTTGCATATAGTTCCCAAATTGTACAAATGGAAATTCAAATTTCTGCTTTGAAAGAAGACTTGGAGAAGGAGCATCAGCGATGGCGTGCTGCTCAAGCTAATTATGAAAGACAGGTTACTTGTTTTCCTTTTCAACTTGGATATATACACATTATATATACATGTCAGCCACACTAGATATAAGTGTATATGTATATTTATTTTTTTATAGGTACCATATATAAATGTATAGTAGCACATATATATCTATAAATAGGCTTAGGATGAATGGTGAGGTTGTGATTTACGATTTGTGCATTGTGAGAGAAGCAAACAGCAAAGCCCAATTTGTATGTATGTTGAGGAATTGTAATAATCACTTTGTTCTTGGTTCTACTGACACATATTTGTTAGTCAGGCTCAAATTTGATCCTGGCCATGTTGCGTTGAAAAGATACTTGTATTTTGTTCCCCTCATTAATTTCAAGTTATCTATTTTGTTTCAGAAGATGAATGTTAATGGGCCATCTTATTCTTGAGCTTTTACTGTCCATTAGGAAGGACATATCACATCTGTGCTTATTTTAATGCATAAGATTAGCCTCATATTTTAGATGTTGCTAATCTTTCCTATATTGCGCAGGTCGTCCTCCAGTCTGAGACTATTCAGGAGTTAACAAAAACATCACAAACCTTGGCTGCGCTCCAGGAGGAAGCATCTGAGTTGCGTAAAGTAGCGGATGCTCACAAAAGTGTTAATGTATGTTTCTAATTCTGTACTTCTTTTTCTGATGTTTTCTTATTTTGGTTATGTTGGCATCTTAGTTATTTTTTGGGATTTCAATTTTTCTTTTTAGTTCTATGAAATACATGACTGAAATTGGCTAAGGCCATAGATCTGGACATATCGTTTGGAGCCTAATGTTGGCTTCCCAATGACCTTACTCGTTTAGTGCTGATCTCTATATTTTGAGGTCCATATATGTGGCATTGTAATATCCTTGGTATTGTTATTTTAAAACATTACATGGTCTTTAAGATGATGAAGAAAGATGTGATGGTTCGGGGTCTCCTTCCTCTTTACTGGATGGTATTAGTTTCTCAGCTTCTCCAGCCGTTGACAAGGAAGAAGACAGATTGACTGGTTTGATCCAATCTCAACAGTGGCCGGATGGTTTTGGTCCGTCTGGGGAGATTTTTGTGTGGGACCAGGGAAAGGAGAGCTTCGAAATTTAGAAAGCTCTGTTAACTATGGTGTGTCCTCTCGGAGAAGGAAGGGCAAGACTCCAGTGTAGTAGCGCTCCGCGTGGGTTTTGAGGGCTTTTGGTTTGTGGGTGTTGCTTTGGGGTGTTAGTTTGAGAGATTACGGTTTGTTGGGTTTATCAGGTTTCTTTTGTGGGTTTGCTTTGGCTTTCCTATGTATACTACCTGTGTACTTAGGGGCGCCTCACGATTTTTTCTTCAATAAAACTCCTTATTACTTATCAAAAAAAAAAAAAATACATGATGAAGCCTAATGAATTGAAATGTTGACCCTAGAGACATGCATGAGTTGACAATGTAATATCAACTTCATGAACTCATTCATTCTTCTAAACTCATTGTGCAACGCTGTAGAAATTGGTTTGCCGCTGATACATAGTTTTGGGCTAGCTGCATTACTGATAGGATGCCATTGCCAAACGATAAAAAAGGGGGAAAAATTCTTGGGATGGAATTGCAGGTTTTATGATTGACACTGCCATTAGGTACACGTTTTGGTGCTAAATTTGTGATCTTGGTAGTTTAGCCAATATTGGGTTTGTTTGATAAAACTATTTAGAGGGTGGTTTTTGCTTTTTGGTTGAAAATGTTTTATGATGTGACATAAATGTGAAAGTAATTTTGTGTTTGGAATTGTTTGTTAATGCTTTTGTTTTTTTTTTTTTGCTAAAAAGCAAAAAGCTTCCCCGTAAAAGTGTTGTCAAACAAGGCCATTATTGTTATTAGTAGTGTCCATTGTTACTTTGTGTGCGATACGTATTTGAATCTTTATTTAAATTGTCTTGACTTCTAAGTTGAGAAGATATGACTATTCTTTTTTGTGCTTTACAGGATGACTTGAAGGTTAAGTGGGAAGTAGGGAAGGCAGTGCTTGAGGAATCAAAGAATGAAGCTGAGAGGAAGTACAAAGAAATCAATGAACAGGTCAGTGCTCTATGATGTAGTATATACTATATAGTGATACGTTCAACATGTGTGGCTTGAATGGGTGCTCGGGTGCATGGAGCACCATGTACCACTGAATATGTTTGTATACCCATTGGAATGTGATTGAGAGAGTTATTTGAGTGTATTTAGGTATTGTAAGAGTTTTTTACGCCCTTTTGTACTTGCCCTAATTTGATAGAGTGAAAATTTCTAGTTGTTGCTGCCTGTTAGGCTGAACCACTTGTGGGAATCTTTTGATTGTTTTGCTGTATTTTGCCAGAACCCACTATATTTGTCTCCACCTTTAACACAATATTATTATCTCTGTTCTAATTAATTACTTTAATCTGTTTTCTACCTCATTTGTTTACCAATATATATGCATTTTTTTAGTTCCATTATCTGTAGTAGAAGAGGAATTAAAAATAGAATTATAGACCTGTAAGAGCTGAGATTAAAAAACTAGAGCTCTGCACTTTTATGAATTGTCTTTAATTATAATTAATTTTCCGTTGAACCATTTTGGTTCTATTGTGGATAACCTGTTGTCCGGATAAATATATATCAGCTAATCGTCTTTGGATTGAATGTCATGTCTGCCTCCCCCTCCCCTGCCACACACACACAAACATCTATATATATATATATATAGTTACCAAGAATGATGTTCTTGTTTGTGATGTGCCCTTAAGGAAGTAAGGAAAAGGGCATAACTGTAGGACACAATGTATGGAAGAGATATGCGGAAGACAAAGAAGAGCAATTAATTCTTTATCAATCAGTCAACATTAGTCCTAAGTTGCCTTTTCAAATCATAGCATTCAGATCCTTTTTGGTGGGTCAATTATCATGTCAGAGGTGTTTAGGAATTTTTTATTTTTTCTAGAAGATGCCTAGGATGGAGCGACGGTTTTCGGTGGAAGCTAAAACCTTCTTTTTCTCGACGAAGGCTTCGAAGCTTCGTTTGGAGGAAAGAAGGAAGGGTTTTGTAGGGCTTATTCTGGTGGGTCAGCGAAGTGCTTCCTGGTTGGCAGCTACGGTAGAAGAGGCGTCTCAGTCTCAGGTGAAGGAAGATTTCGTCAAAAAATTTAGCGAGGAAGGGAAGTCTTTGTCGGTGAGCGGGGGTAGTAACAAAGCTGGGAGATTCCTGGAGGTGGTTGCCTATCTGGAGGACGAACGGAAAGGTATCATCTGGATCCCAGAGGCCCGCTCTGGGCGGGGTTGGCGGAGGTTCGTGGTTGAGCTGCGTTCGTTGATGGCTGCGCAGGCGAGTTCTCCAGGGTTTTCGAATTCTGAGAGTTTCTCTCCGGGGACAAAAGATGGACGGTCTTTCGCCGAAGCGTTGCGCTCTTCTTCCTGCGAGGTGGCGGACATTGCTGGGGCGCGGCTTCTTTCGTCGCAAGAGATTGACTTGTTCCCGGTGGCGAGCTGTTTCGAGATGGGGAATGCTGGAGTGGAAACACGATTCGCGATGGATTGTTACGAAATAGAGAAAGCTCATCCCTTGATTGAGCAAAGCTTCTCGTCTCCGGTGGCGGCGGCGGCGGCAGCAAAGTTTAGAAGGAACAAGGCGATGAGGCGATTAGGGTTTTTCTGCGATAAGTTGGACCGGATCCTTCGCGGGCTGGGTGAGAAGCCCAAAGGTAAGCGGATTAGGGTTGGTTCTTTGGGTTATGATGGGCAAAATTCCGGGTCGGTTTCCGGGTCAGTTTCCGGGTCAGTTTCCGGGTCAGTTTCCGGGTCGGTTTCCGGGTCGGCTGTGGTTCAAATTCCCGTTTGCGGCCCTGTTTTGGATCCCGATAGGTTCAGCGATGGGTTTTTGTTGCATTCGGATAAGTCTTCGCCGGAGTCTCCTGGGTTTGCTGAGTTTGGACGGAAATCTGCCTCGGCGACTCCTGTGTCTCCGGCGAGGCTTTGGCGCAGTTTGAGGGATGACGCTACTGCTCCTACGGTGGTGGCTACTGTTTCTTCGGTGGCTTCTGTTTCGCCTGTGAATCATTTCTCTTTTCCTCCGGCGATTCCTGCGGTTGCTTCTACTTATCCGGCGAGGCTTCAGTGCAGGATGAGGGCTGAGGCTTCTGTTCCTCAGGTGGTGGCTACTGTTCCTCCGGTGAGGGCTATTGTTTCTCCGGTTTTCTCTTTTCCTCCTGCACCTGCCAAAGCTTTGATAGATAACCAAGTTTCCAAGTGTTATACACGGAGAGCGAAGGATAAGGAAGCTAAACAGCTTCATAAGAAAAAGATGCCGCTGGGGGTGAAGAATTTGGAATGCTCCGATAACTTTGAGGCTAGGGGCAGTGGCTCGAGTAGGGCTAGGGATGTGGGGTGATCATGTGTAGGGTTAGCCTTTGTGTAGGGTGTTTTTTGTGTAGGGTGTTTTGATTTCGGGGGTTCTTGGGTGGATCTTTTTAGGTTCCTTGTGGGTGCTCCTTGGGAGCTTAGGGTTTTATTCGGTGTATAGCCGCTCTCTTTTATACTCCCTGTGTAATCGTGTTGCGCCCTGTTGGGTTTTTGATATATACATATTTACCTATCAAAAAAAAAAGTAGGGTATTATGCTCATTCATCCCAGATCACTAAACCAGGTTTTTGAAGTTACGGTACACCATATAAAAGTTTCTAAACTTTGATATTGCATTAATACCTGGATCCTGAATAGCGTCAAGCTTTCAAGAAGGTCTTGTATTAATTCCTTGTTTGTATATTATATCAGAAGTTTCCGTGTCAGATAAACTATGCAACAATTTCATTCATTCTGCGTATGATATTTGTAGATTCTTTCATATATATATATATATATATTTTCTTTTTCTTGTCATGCATTTTGGTAATCCCTTTATCTGGAGCTACATCTATGTCCTTCAGAACAAAATACTGCACGATCGACTTGAGGCTTTGCACATTCAATTGGCAGAGAAGGACCGTAATTCTGTGGGAATTTCTTCTGGTAGCATCGGCACTGATAAACTTCCTGATATTGGTTTACAGAATGTTCTTAATTATCTCCGTAGGTCAAAAGAAATTGTAAGTTTCTTTTGCCTTCCAACTGTTCTCTCTCTCTCTTTCTCTCTCTCACGCACACACACCCATGCGTGCACACACATGTATATGAATTTAACTTACAAATTTTTGGCTTCAACTTCAACAGGCAGAAACAGAAATTTCATTGCTAAAACAGGAAAAAATGCGACTGCAATCACAAGTAAGTTTATCTTAGGTTGTCTTATGTCTTAGGTTTATCTCACAACTTTATATGTTGGTGTCGTTTTGTTTGCAGTGCGACTTCTGGCTTAGATTAAGCTGCTATTCTGTTACATAAACATTAACTGTTATCTGGCCTTCTTTTTTTGTTCTGCTATATCATATATATTGCTGGGAACGCTATATTCTTTATCTGTGGAACCTTGTTAATAAAATATCTCTTCTACTGGATTTTGTTTTAGAGTTAAACCACTTCTGATGGACAAAGCCAGATTACAATTTTCTTTTCCGTAAATGGTAGTCTATGCTTCTTCTTTTTACTTTTTAGTAGAATTTAGAATGTTCATGTGCCTAATCAAATGCATTTGTTAGTAATATTTCGTGACAGTTTTATCCATATACTGACATCTGGAGCTCTTTGGACTTGGAGGATCTTGTAGGATCAGTCAACTGAACTACACTAAGCATTAATCTAACTATTTGGGTCAATTGCGTGGTTCCTTTGACATCGCATACTCTAGATAGTGCAATTACTCATTCATTCTTTTATTTTTCGGCGCCACCTCAACCTTCTCAGAAATCAATTCATTCATTATCCCATCTTTTATAGTGTTACTATGCATCCATCTTGACATCCACATGTATGCTCCACTCATTTTATTGACATGATTCTTAATTCCCTAGCATTATGAACCATACAGATAGTTGGCCATCAAAATTATGTAAAATTTTCCCTTAAATGTGATGGGTATCCTACCATTGCACAATACCCCCGAGGTACATCTCCACTTCTTCACTTTACCCTAACTATATAAGAAATATCCTTCTCACTTTTCCATATTTATGTTGAACCAAGATATTTAAAATGGTCACAATTTGGTATTTCATTATCATCTAATCTTGTTATTCCCTCATACTCGATCTTGGTATCACTTAACCTAAATTATTTAAATTCTAAAGTGGGCCTCCATGGTTTAATTTAGAATTAATCCCACTCCATTTTTGTCATTTAATACTATATTATGTGAAAATAATATACACCAACAGAGCTTGTAATGAATATGTTCAGTATTCATTGTATATTGAGGGTCCGAAGGAAAGAGAAAATAGGGGTGAGTGGTTGGGCTATCATGTGCTTGTGAAGCCAGTCTTTTTGGTTGGCAGCAGCAGGATACTAGGAATTTTGGGAATTCTTTTGACATTTCAACAACAGTTCTTATATTAGTTAGAGTTCCCTCATACATATCTTTGATGACTTTAATGCATTATTCCTGAATGCCCTTTGTTTCTTAGACCGACAACATTTCGTTCCTTGGAACCCTTTCTTACTAATAAAAACTAGTTGAATGTATTTTCTTTATATTTTTCTTCTAGCCGCCTTTGTAAGAAAATGTTTTATATTTGATCATCCTGGCATAATCCTAAATTTATTTTTCAGATATAGTTATTTGATTTATTAACTTTGCTCAATCACCCTCTTCTGAAGTTCCATTGTAAAACTCATGAATAGTATGCCCCGATAATTTGCACACAAATGTATATCCCTTTTATTCTAATAAATTGTGTGGTAAATATCACTTTCTCCACTCGTTAGGTATCATGTCAGAATTACTTGTGCTATAAACCTTCTCACCTATATATGTTTGGTATCTATCTATGTATGCATTGATACGTGTGCCTCCATATCTCTGTGTTCATGTTTTGCTGTTGGTGGACAATTTGATTTACTCAGCATCACTTTTGGTTTCTGTGCAGCTTGAGAGTGCTCTCAAGGCAGCAGAGACTGCCCAAGCATCATTGCAAGCGGAGCGTGCAAATTCAAGAACTTTGATCTTCACTGAGGAAGAAATCAAATCTTTACAACTTCAGGTTAGGTTTCATTCAATATAGATGAATCGATCAAATCTTTTCAAGCTAAGATTAAGTTACATTCGTTTTGGAACTTCTGTCTGTAGAATCCTAAGGCAAGTATCTATCTGCTGTTATTGGTTCATACTATTCCTTCTCTTATTTAGCATGTCAGTTTTTTTCTTTCTTGGGAACTCACCCTGGTACACTTTTTTTTTTTTTTCTTAACTATATTTAGCATCCCCTTTTGGTGCTTAAAATATTACAGACATAATTTCATTGTCCTTTTAAAAGTAAGCTGTATTCTCTTAAATGTTTTTGCAGGTTAGAGAAATGAACTTACTTCGTGAAAGTAACATCCAACTCAGAGAAGAAAACAAGCACAATTTTGAGGAGTGCCAGGTATGGCAACAGGGAGTAACTCCCATATTTGAATATCCTCATTTTTTTATTTTTTTTATTTATTTATTTTATGTAATTCATTCATTGATGGTTTTAACTAACTAAAACTTGGTTGTTTTCATTTGGTCTTAGAAATTGCGTGAAGTAACTCAAAAAGCTAGGGTTGAGACTGAAAAACTAGAGAGCCTGCTAAGTGAGAGACAGATTGAGGTGGAAGCTTGTAAGAAAGAAATTGAAATGCAAAAGATTGAGAAAGATCACCTGGAAAAGAGGGTTTGTGAGGTATTACATGTAGGAACAGCATATTTATGTCATTTACACATTATGTCGATATTCTAACATCTGGTTTTTTTTTTTTTTTTTTTTGAAGTTACTTGAAAGGTGTAAAAATATAGATGTGGAAGATTATAATCGTATGAAGGATGATGTTCAACAGATGCAGGTGGGTTAAATTTTTTATCTTAGTAGAGCTTTAAAAAGCTTTTGGTTTATTTTTGGTTCATTAAAGGCTGGTTATCTATAATGTGTACTTAGTTGTTCTCTATTGACATTACATCAAGCATCCTATCCATCGTTTTCTCCACTGTTATTGTCAATTAAGTTATTCTTCTAGTTAATGAACCCATAAATTTTGGTTATATGGAACTATTCTTCGTTCCAATCGTTTTAGTTTCCTCAATCTTGTAGTTTGCTTAGAAACAGTGTTGATAAGCCATAATTTCACGCTTATTTTATTCAGTTGCTCTAGATTTCCATTTTATGATGATTTTGACATGACAAATGCTATGTGGTTTGAGTATGCCACATGCATGATCTTGAAGAAAACTGCAAATTGAAATAAATTGGGACAATGCACTTAATATTCAGTTTATTTTCGTCTCCCTGTTTACTTGGACTGCTATTGATTTAGCTCCGTTAGTGATTAATTTTCCCGAGTTTCTTGTTCTTTTTTCTTTTTCTTCTTAGGCGTTCTCTTGTATACGTCCCGTGTACTAGGGTTGCCCCTCTCTGCGCGTTTTGGTATATACAACATTACTTATCAAAAAAAAAATTTCTGTTTATTTTATGTTTTCCTATTCATTTGATAACTTTGAGGTCCATGCTTGTTTTATTTAATATGGTTTTCATTTGACTATTACGACGTGTAAGAGTCAGTGTCACTGCTTTTAGGGTTTTCTATAATTTTTAATTTTTTTGCAATGCATCTTTCCTTACTCTTAAAATTTTTGCTCATGTAGTATGTAACACTTGCACTCTATTTCTGCCTTTTGCTTTGAATAGGAGAAACTGAAAGAGAAGGATGCCCAGATAGATGAGCTCAGAAAGCTTCTTTCTGAAAGGCAGGATACAATATCAAAATTAGAGAAAGATCTTTCAAAATGCAAATTGGAACTGAATGAGAAAGAGAAGAGGATAAACGATATCTTGCAAGTTGAGGTACTGTATCATAGTGTTGTTTTCAATAGAAAGATACAGCTATGAGATATCTTTGGCCTCCGCGTAGCTCCTTATTGTGGTTGCCATTTGCAGGCAAGTTCAAAGCTAGACATAGAGAAGCAAAGGAAAGGAACATTTCAGTTGAAGGTTGGTAAAGATTCCTTTTGTCTTCTTGAATGTCAAATTTGTCATCTAATATTAATAATTGCAGATTTGCTTATTTATCCTAATGAATTGAGTATAGGCTCTGGGATCAGATTTACTTTGCCTTTTGTAAGTTGTGTGGCTCCATTCATTTGTTGCCATTCTTTTCTGTCTGCAGAGGAGGGTTGAAGCTCTAGTAAAGGACAAGGAGGAACTGAACAAGGAGAATCAAGCTCTTTCTAGGCAGTTGGAGGAGGTCAGACAAGGTAGTCGACTAGTCTTCTCTTTTTAGATATAAACTAGCCTATAGCGTGGGTTTTTTTTCTCTTCATTATAGTTTAATTTCATTAATTTTTACTCTTCATTATAGTTTAATTTCATTAATTTTTACAAGGAATTGTCTTGGGAAAGAATAGTAGAAATAGAAATATTAATAATGACAAAAAAAAAAAAAAAGAAAAAGAAAAAACTAATGGAAATGAAGGTGTAAGATGAAAATAGCAATCAATCACTTTTTTGCTGTAAAACTTCCTGATGCCATGCTCTGCAAATTTCTCGCCCACTTAAAGTTTCTCATGCAATTCTGCAATTTTGTTCTCTTTTCTAACTCCGATAGCATTTTCAAATTTGGATTTGGTGAAGTATTGTGGGCGCCTTTTTCTTTTTCTTATACCTTTGGTAAAAAGCTTTGGGAGTTTTATGTCTTCCGAAACGAATTATACAGATGCACATGGCAGCATTGTATGATTCTAGAATAGGTTATAAGTGTTAGGTAATCAATGATCTTTGGCTTAATTTCATAAACAATAAAATACTATAAATTTTTGTAATAAATTAACATACTTCGAGGCATCTTACAAATAAAATAAACCTCTAAGTGAGCAAAATTTGCCTTCCACTTTAACCTTCATGAAATTTAAAGGTCTTTGTCTTCTTACATTAGTGATAGGACCTTGTAGGCTTTTTTGCATTAGTGGTGAGGGGGGACCAGAAGCCCTTTATTTAGTGTGCCAAATTAACTCCACCTATCAAGAGTCATAATTATGAGTTCTTTAATTTTCTCCTACATTAAATTAATCTTATGAATCCATCCATTATAAAATACCAAAAGGCATCTGTTGGAAAACTAAGACTCCATTATGTGGTACATTTAAATAGGAGATTTCTAAAATGAATGAATTGTGTATTAAGCCTTTTAACGTACATGACTTTGGTCATATTGCCCATTTATAAATTCAATGTACACACCATCATGATTTATCATACAATGCATGCGTATTGAACTTTTATGTGATCATTACGGCCACATTTAGTTCTAAATTTCCAACAATAAAAAATATAATATAATTTGAGTCATCCTATGAACACCCCTGGCATGTTAGCTATTTCACTTGTCACAATTTTAGCCTCCCTAAAATGCCAGTTGTAACAATTTTAGCCACCCTAGGATTTACATTCCCTTAGTTTCTGTTATCATATTTTAAATTAGATAGCTATTAGATTTGTAGCACTATTCAGTCATAATGTCTTATTTTTGTTTTTCCAATTTTTCATTGCAGTGAAAAGGTCAATTGGTGATACTAATGGTGAACAGGCCATGAAGGAGGAGAAAGACACCAAGATACAGGTTAATCCAACAATCAACGTTTGCCACCTATTGTGTACGTTGCTTTTCTTTTTATCATATGTTCACTTTTTCTACATTTGCCCAGACTCTAGAGAAACATTTGGAGAGGCAAAGAGAGGAGTTAAGGAAGGAGAAGGAAAGGCGTCTGAAGATTGAGAAGGCAATAAGGGATTCTTATAATAACGTTGAGCAGGTTTTCCTTTTGTTTGTCATTCACTGATTATTTTTCTCTTTAGACATGGGCTACTATGTTGGTTGTTGCACGCTCATAGTTGTCAAACCTCTTAGGCAATGGCCCCTCTCAGTGCCTAGGCATTTTGCTGATTAGCAGGCCCGTCTTTTTTCCTTTTTTTTTTTCTCTTTGTTGAATCATGCAGTAAGATTGGTGTGTGCTTCATGGGCATTACAATTAATCACAAGATGTAGACACCTGTAGTCAACCTCTTTTAAGAGCACATAAAATTAGGTGCATAGGATGAAAAGAAAGAGCAATAAATTCAGTACATATTAATAAGCTTTTGGTTCTCATAAATTTTCTTATAATCTTGTCTAAACGAGATGCTTGTTTAAAATCAAACTGAAAATGAAGCTGATATTCTTTAACAGAAAAAAAAAAAAAAAAAAAAAAGGTTAATAGTTGATAACTATCTAAAAAAAATCTTGCTAAATATGTTCTTGGAGGCCCCTTCTATCTATTATGGTTGAGAATGCTCCACTTAGAAGAAAGAAACCGAGTTGGTAAAGGATTAAAATACCAGGGGACACTATGGTTCGACCTAGGTGCAAGCTGTGAGGCACAGCCTTGGTGAAACAAAGTACATAAACTTGCAATAAGTAGGCTATCAATATAACATAATTTGTATTTCAGCTGGCATCTTCAGTAAAAGAATTTTAATGCTTAAAGGCCAAAATAGAAAACATTGCTTCACTGATCAAGAAAGAAAACATTTATAAAAGTGAAGAATAGTGCTAGGTTTAGTGTCCGTCTATGTCAAAGTAGAAACAAGGCTAGAGCTCAATACTTCTGCTTTGGAGTTCTATCTTACTTTTGTCTTGAAGAGTGAAATACTGTTAATTGGTGCATGCTAATGAAGTGCACAAAACTAACAAACAGTGCAGATCCCCATAGTATTATCAGAATTTGGAGATAATAAAATGGTTGCAGACAAAATTATACTAAAAAAGAAAAATCATTTAGTGTATTAAGGAAACCAATTGAGGCTCCACCTAGACTAGCATTTTTATCTGATGAGTGGCTGCAAGTAAAATCTGTTGAATAGATAATCTCGAGAATTGTAAAAATGTGATAATGAGAGTTGGCAAGACTGTTAATTTTCTTCTTCATTGTTTTGTGGTTCAAAAATTATGGTCACCTATGTTTTCTTTTATGTGATTGCTTGGCTTATGCCTAATACATCAGTTGGACTGTGGGCTTGTTGAAATGGGAAATTACATGAACATATAGGGTAGTATGATGTGGAAAGTGGTCCCATTGTGACTTATGTCATCTTTATATGGAGGAAATTCTGTGGCAGGTTTGAAGCTGCTGTTTTTAATACTAGTTTCTTTTCTCTTTTAATTCATTGATATTTCTACTTATCAAAAAAAAAAAAAAAATTGATATTTCTAGATTTTGTAAAATTTTGGTGAACTGGTCTTGTATGTGTAAATCCACTTAGTAATCAATTGATCTCCTGTATTTCGTTACTCACTTGCTAATGAGTTTTAGTCTATCTTCTTGTTTGGGGTGGGTGATGCTCAAGAAGGTAAGTGATGTGTATTTAGTTGGAAAGGGTAGATTGGTGTGGATGCAACTCTTTGCCTCGTGTGGATCTGGAGTAGAGATTTCTACTCAAACTTCAAAACTCTACTTTTGAGATTGTTGTATGATAGGATGTTGGCTTATGGTAGAGTCCATCTCTTGAACTTTCATTGTAATATTTAAGTGCACTGTTTGAACACTTTGTGTACGTATAATTCATTAATAAATCACATACCTATCAAAAATAATTATTTTTCATCTTTTCATTTTCAGTATTTCTTTTATGTATTCCCTTGTACTAGAGTTGCGCCTCTTCATGCTTTCCAATGAATTATTACTTTATAAAAAAAATTGTGTCAATTTTGAGAATTTGTTGCAGCTACATTATCTTTTCATTTTGCATATGGCATTGGAGGACACTTTCAAAAAGAAACATTCTTTGCTCTAGAAAGAAAATAGAGGCTACTGAAATTGCTCAGTTTTAAATTCATGGTTGATTGTTTCTCTACAGTTTGATTTCGATTCAACATTACATGTTGTACCAAATTTGATATCTCCTTCTTGCAACCTTAGGATAAAACCAAGTTCATAAATGAACTTGAGATGCATAAGCAGGCGATGAAGCGGCTCTCAGACGAAATTCAAAAGGTTAAGCAAGCAAAAGACAATTTGCCAGAGGTAAATAAGTTAACTATCAATCAAGTATATCTGGTGTGTGTGTGTGTTATTTATTTCTTTGTTGTCATTTGATTTTAGATTGCATTTGTCAGTCTAAAATTTCAATGTTACATCAATGTGTTATACGAGGATCTTGATTTGAGTTGGTCTCTATCTGCCTTCTCCCATATGTGAACACTTTGGTTCCACTCATTCCCTCCAACTTTGCAGTAGTATAGTAGGACCGATTAGGGATTAGTTCAATGTGTAGATAGGATAAATTTTGGAGGGTTCATGAGAATTAGGCCGCTTCCCTTGTCTTTTGGATGAATGGTGTGGTTTAAAAGGCGCTTTCCGATCTATGGTCCCTTGATTGGATGATGCCTTGGTGGATATAGCAAGTATGCGGGGTATGCTGCTTGAGCGTTGTAGGTTGGATGCCTAGCATGAATCAGCCTTCTCTGGTTGCGGCACTATACCTTAGTTAGTTGTGTAAATTCAACTTGTTTGCAATTCAAGTATATTGGTCTTCCATATTTGTCTTGCCAAGGCCATGGTGAAAAAAGTGAGAGTACTCTTAGGGATTTTCTTTGGATAGGCAGTGGGTTGAGCACCAGAGGAATGTTGGTAGCTTGGGACCAAGTGTGCTTGTCTAAGGAGGAGGGCGGTTTAGGCGTAAAGTACGTGGAACAATGGAACAAGGCAGCTATGTTGAAGCATTTACACCCTTGGGGAAACCTTGCCCACCATTTTGAGGTATCCTTCATATTTAGGATTTTGTTGGACAGTCTTTTCAGGCCGTGGCTGTTTAGTCCATGGTTCATTAGATGGTCGTGCAAGCCCATAAATTGCAACGTCTTGATTCCACTTGTTCCTTTCAGTTCTGCAATGTGGTGGCAAGACTGATAGGGGATTTGCCCCAGGTGTAGATAGGGTAAGATTTGTAGGGTTCATACAAATGTATAGGCCCCTTCCCTATTCTTTTGGATAAATGCCGTGGTTTAGAGGGTGCTTTCAAATCTACGGCTATGGGATGAAGCCTTAGTGGATATAGCTAGTGCGCCAGGGATGAGGCTCGGGCATTGTAGGTCTGGGCGTCTTGCATGATGTTAAACTTCTTTAGAAGTGGCACTATACCTTACTATAAAATATAGGGGTGAAAAGACGGTTACTAAATTTCACTAACCGCATCCTCTAGGAGGTTAGCGGTTAGTCGGCGGTTAGCGGTTAGTAAAACATATAAATTACCGCTATAACTGCTTTTTTTTTAAGTTGGGCCTTTGAGCCAATTTTCAGTTTTGGGCTTTTTTTTTAATTTACCATATTGGGCCAAATTGCTCCAGAAGGAGCCCATATTGAAAAATCTAATATATTTGACTCCAAATTTACATTAATTTACATGTACTTGTACTAAAAAAAAAAAAATAAAAAATGCAAGTTATACATCATTTAGTTATTTACCAATGTTTTAACAAGGACTTGAATGGAGACTTAAACACAACATATAAATAAAACACCACCAATAATAGTGAAAACACCATCAATCCCCCACCAATTATACATATAAATTATAATTATATGTATAATTATAATTTATAACATATATGGACTTATAAGTTTATAACATACATTGGAACTAAGTCTCTAGGTACTTAATTATTGTATTAGTATGAATTTGTATACTTATGACTTATGTCATATTACATATGTATAATTTGTTATTATATAATCATATGATTTAATCATTAATTGATCATGTGATATAATCATATAAATTATAATGATAATATGTTAATACTTCAATTGTGGTTATAAGTAACACATTGTTTAATCCAATGCCAATTACTTAATTTGATATTATACGAATCACATTATCGTACATTAATAATATGATTAAGTATTTGAATTGTCATTAAATCATATGATTAAGTATTGATCTCATACATTTATATTATTCAATATGCATATATTTATAATTATAATTTATAACATATATGGACTTATAAGTTTATAATATACATTGGAACTAAGTCTTTAGTTACTTAATTATTGTATTAGTATGAACTTGTATACTAATGACTTATATTATACAAGTATAATTTGTTATTATATAATCATATGATTTAATGATCAATTGATCATGTGATATAATCATATAAATTATAGTGATAATACATTAATACTTAAATTGTGATTTAATTCTCTAAAAAAAAAAATTGTGATTTAATGATCAATTTCATGTTATTATTATTATTATTATTATTATAAAGGCGGTTAATAAGGTTAGCGGTTCGCGGGTGGTTAATAACCATCCACCTTTTCATCCCTATTAAAACATATAAAACATAGGTAGCAGAGTAAAGTCCACCTTGTTTACAATTCAAGTGTATTGTCTTCCATATTTATCTTGTCCAAGGCCATGATCAAACAATTGAAGAATACTCTCAGTACTTTTCTTTGGACGGGCAGAGGATTGAGCACCAAAGGAACTTTGTTAGCTTGGGACCAAGTGTGCTTACATAAGGAGGGCAGTTTAGGTGTAAAGTACATGGAGTAGTAGATGTTGAAGCACTTACGACTTTGTAGAAACCCTGCCCACCCTTTCCCTATTTTGTAGGATCTCTTGTACCTAGGATTTTGGGTTTTCCGGACTCTTAACAGATGGCTAGGGAGAATAGGGTCAATGGTGGTTTCTGTTATAGGTCCTTCATTGGGGAAGACCCTCTTTTTTTTCTTTTTTAATCTCCATATAAAGGACACAGTGACCATAAAATTTTTTTGTTTCAACTTTTATTCTATTACTTGAATTATTGAAGTGACTTTGAGGCAACATATGAGCTATAGGATAAGCTTAGAGAAGTGATCATTTGGTGCATGTCCCTGTCCAGACATCTTCTCTTGTAGTTGTCTTTTTGCAGGAGTTCTTCAATGTCTTCAACTACATGCCTAAGTACAATGCTACCACAATCATAAAAAACTAACGACGTGGTTCATCCTCTGAGAGACTGGTACAGGGAGATTCTTTGAATCAAATGACAACCATAATAGATGTTGGCTCAATCCAAACTATGCAGAACATAATTAATATGAAGCTATGTGACAAGAAATTGATCCCTACCCCTTTTGTCAGGTTATTGCCAATATAATCATAAAAAGCTTAGTTTTCAAGAATTTTATACCAAGCTTCTGATAAACTTTGATTTTCAGCTTGCCTACACTAACTCATTGATATGTTTCTTGCTGGAAAGTATCCCTGATCCCATTGATAATAAAGGGGGGCAATATATTTCAATCAGGCTAGTTGCTGAACCATACCACATGGTTCCAGCAACGAGAAAAGCGCCAAAAAAAACAGAAAGAAAGAACAGCAATAATACCCACCTCATACCCAAAAAATATGCCAACGAAGCTAACCATATTGTGGATTTCATTTTCATGTTACCATTTTTATGTTTCATTCCTTTCGAAGTTTATTTGCTCTGGAAGTAGGAAACATCAGTGTCTTTCCCACAACACTCATGATCTAAGCCAGTTAAACATCTACGATTTTATGAGCGATACTTGCATAATCTTGTCATAAAGTATTTTACATTCAGATTCCATATCCTCAATTTAACATTTTATTTTTGTTCCATTTCCCATCTGTTGGAACTGGCTTTTGTTTCCATTTCACTTGAACTTCTAGCTGTTACATTAATCTTTCCCAGGGTGCTTCAGCGGTTCAACTTCTTTCTAGCACTACTGCCCTGGATGATTCTGCTGGTGCCTATGGGTTGGCTGTTGAAAATTTTGAGAGGGCGGCACGTTCAGTTTTCAGTGAGCTTGGAGCCCGTGGTGGTCCCTTGGACACCTCTTTAATTGCAGACACTCCATCAGCAGCTGCTGCAGGTCCTTTAGTTTTATCCTTTTTTTTTATTTTTTATTTTTTATCTCCCACCCCACCTCCCCCTCTATCTTAACTAGTTACACCATTAATTTTCCTGGTTTTAATCCCTGTTTTTGTCTCACTTTTTATCTGCAACTAGTTCTGTTCAAGATGTGAGTTGATATTTCATTGAAGTTTTAATCCCCTTTGCAGGTCCCATAGTCTCCATTCAAGCCCCTAGTTTTGTACCCTCAATGGGACCTGCGACAAGTGGCTTACCAGCTAAAGTAACTGAAGAAAGTGATAAGAGGTTCCCTTTCGCCAAAACCACTGCTGAGACCCGGAGAATAAGTAGAAAGTTGGTCCGGCCCCGGCTTGTCAAATCTGAAGAGCCACAGGGTGATATAGAAATTTCAGAGGTGGAAGGATCTAACATTGTGGGCAAACCTGCACCTCCTAGTGACACAGAAAATCAGGGACATCTTAGTGTACAAACACAACCATTGGCTCGCAAACGTATAGCGTCTTCATCCACTTCTGAGTTGCATGAAGAATCAGTCATCCAAGGAGAAACCAGTTCTGATGTGGCAGCACCTGTGCTGAAGAAGTCCAAAGTTTCAGAACCCCACCAAGAGATTGCTGGAGGACAATTTTCTGCTCCTGTAGAAGAACTTGGAACTCTACCAGGTACTGAAGAATCATTTGGTGGTGGTGAGCTGCCACAAGGTTCAAATGAGGAAGCAATGGATGCCGAGAAGGAAGAGGTTGACACTATTGGGGATAAAGCTGAGGCGGCAAAAGAACAATTAGATGGCATGAGTCAAGATGAATTGCAGAGTGAGAAGAACAATGTTCTAGAAGAGAATTTGGATAGACCAGGTGGATCAGAGATGGTTTCTGATGATGGTCCAAAGGATCAAGCTGAGCAAGAGAACCAGCAGTCAATTTTGGAGTCTGGAAGTGATAGAGAAGAGGGGGAGCTCGTGCCTGATATTGCAGACCCCGAGGCTGGTGGTGATATTTCCAACACAATGGGGAGCCCAGAAATAGTGGAAGGTCAAGCTGAGCCTGTTGCAACCCCAGTGGCTTCACCGGCTAGGGCTGATGACGAAGCTTTAGTTGGTGCAGCACTGGAGCTTGGTGAGATAAATTCTCTGGAGGGTGTAAATGATGATAAGAATGATGTAACCGAGGAGACTGCCGAGGGTTCTGATAAATCAAATGATGGAAACGACCAAGTAGCAGTTGAGGCTGATCAGGTCACTGAAGATCTCTCTGTTCCAGTCGAGAGTACTTCAGCAAGTGCTGCTGCGGAAGTTGATGTCCCAGAACAAGCGAGTCCTGTCTCAAAACAAGCTAGTTCAACCGTCACTACAGAAGGGGAAGTGGTAAGACAGAAATCCCCTGCAGGTAGCACTTCAACTACTATAAACCTTTCAGAGCGAGCTAGGCAGAATGCTGCCAAAAGATTAGGTGTGGTTTCTTCTCCAGTGGTTAGAGGCCGTGGACGAGCAGTACCACGTGGTCGAGCTGGACGTGGTACGCGTGGTGGGCGTATGGGACGGGGACAATCACCCAGTGAACAAGGTTAAGCTCTGCGCTTTTCGCCCTTTCTTTCCTATTTAAATCTCCATTTTCGTCGAATGTGATTTAATGTGGTGTCACAATTTTTAGTGTTTGGATTCAGACACTTGAGGAAGATTCTGCCTCTGCATTCTGTTTATAGAACTTATAGTAAATATATGCAGAAGCGTTTATCTATTGATGATTGGAATATGTAAAATCAATTTTGGCATTTTACAAAGTATTATTATTATTATTATTGCTGTTTAATATATTGCCCTTTTGTTTAAGATACATAGTCTTGCTATTCCGTGCCACTCAGAGCACCAATTATATTTTTCCAATGATTTGTTCGGGGTGAAGCAGAATTCCCAAGGCAGGTTCTGTCAGTAGTGATATTGCTGTGTTTTCTCAGACGGTCCTTGTGTAGGATTCATTCATAGAACTGGTTCCATTTTCCTTTTACACTTGACCATTTTACTACCGGTAAATTATTCAAACAATTTTTTTAAAAAAAAAATATATCTAAAGGCCAAGTCTTCTTTATCGCAGAGTGTTGACGCTTTTTTGACTTGTGTAGGATCTTGAAATTTTGAATCTTTTCACCTGCGTAGAGCTTATTATTATGCGGAATGTTGATTGTGTTCTTATTGTTAATGTTACTAATTTTTTTTTGCTTTTTATGGGTAAAATGAGAATACATTAGCTGGAGAATGAAAGAGAAGGAAACACAACATACAAAATACAAGGGTAGAAACCCCAACAAAAGTAGAAGCTCGGTCAAAACAGTGCCAAATGATAACAATACAGAAAAGACCAGAAGAAAAATTACGAAAAATCCAGCCCTTGTTTCACCAAGTTTGGGTTACTGTACTCCATTCTTTTGGGGCTGACGCAATGGCTTTTCGCCCTAGCGCATTCGTCCAGACGGCCGCCACCTAACCTTCCACTTCCTTATTCACTTGGTAGAAACAACTGGAAATGGATTCAAAGCTCCGTTCAATAATTTCTTCACTCGCAGGCTAAAAAATGGTACGTGAATGGTGGGGCGGTTTGAGAGCAGAAGTGAGGAGGAACCTGCCGAAGCAAGTACGCAATATTGGATTACCACAAGAAGAAAGTTGCACTGATATGCTTTGAAATGGGGCCATTGAAGGGGAAACGCATGTCGGAGTTCAGAATGGAAGATGAGGAACTACAACTAAAAAGCCTTCGTGAACAAAAGCCTTGGAGGGATTCAATTATAGTGTATCTGAATTGAAACTTGATTCTTAGGTCTAACCTCTTCACGAATTCCAAGATATAGATGTAGACAAGCATAAAGCCCCGCCACATGTTGTAACATATCAAATCCTAAGGGAAGAAGATGAAATGGGAGAAAATCTTAATTGTTCTCATTGACTTGAATGTATTGTAGCTTTCACTATATATACTCTATTTTCATATGCGTAAAACAGAGTATGAGAGAAAAAGAGATTAGTTACAAAACTGTTCAACAGTTTAACTACTTTAATTAACAAGCTAACTGTTTAACTAACTAAACTAATTACAACACCTGTTAGTTTAGATAGAATCAATCTGCTGTTAGTCCCCCTCAAGATAGAATATATTCAATATGTTCATCTTGGACAATAGAGAACTAAATTGCGCAAATCCAAGGGGTTTAGTGAAGATGTTAGTTAGCTGGGAATTTGATGAGACTTGCAAAATGTGAATGATACCAAGCTGAATCTTTTCCTGGACTAGATGGCAATCTATTTCAATGTGTATTGTGCACTCATGGTAAACTGGATTAGCCGCAATGTGAATTGCAGCCTTGCTGTCACAGAACAGAGCTGCGAGTTGTGGATGAAGGACTTGCAAATCCTTGAGTAAAGCAAACAACCAAGTTACCTCACATGAAGTGGATGCCATGGCACAATACTCGAACTCAGCAAATGATCTGGAAACAACCTGCTGTTTCTTTGATTTCCAAGAGATTAAAGCATCACCAAGGAAAGCACAATAACAAATGCTGGACCTGCGAGTATCTAAGCAGCCAACCCTATCAGCATCACAAGAGCGAAAGAATAACCCTTGACTAGGGGAATTCTTTAAGTTCCTTAAAACCCTATGAGCAGCTTCTAAGTGTGGTTGATCCATGAACTGGCTTAGATTCTGAACTGCATAAGCCAAATCAGGACGTGTGATTGTAAGATATATCAATCTGCCAATGAGACGTCTGTAACTAGTTGGATCTGTCAACAAATTGCCACCATCTTTAGATAGCTTGAGGTTATGCTCCATGGGGAATTTCGATGGTTTAGAAGCCAATAAACGAGAGTCTTCTAGGATCTCCAATGCATACTTCCTTTGGGATAATGAGATGCCTTTTGTTGATCTGGCTGCCTCTAAGCCAAGAAAAAAAATTCAATGTCCCCAGGTCTTTAAGTTTAAACTGGTCATTGAGTGAAGTTATGAATTGTGTGATAATTGCATAATCATTACTAGCCTACACAATATCATTAACATAAACTAATAAAGCAATAAAAACATAACCCTTAGTCCTAGTGAAAAGACTATAATCATATTTGGATTGAATGAAGCCTTGAGCAATCAAGGTGTTGGAAAATTTTGAGAACCACTGTCGTGAGGCTTGCTTCAGACACTTGGGAATCCCCCTTGATGCCAAAACCAAGTGGAATGTTCATTATACCTTTTCATCAAGGTCTTCATGTAGAAATGTGAAATTAACATCTAATTGGTGTAGGAACCAATTTTCAGCTACTGCAACTACTAAGAGGCATCTGACTGTTGTAAGTTTGGCCACATGAGAGAATGTTTCATGATAATCTAAGCCTTCACTTTGAGTATAACCTTTTGCTACCAAACGAGCCTTGTATCTCTCTACACTTCCATCAGCCTTGAGTTTTATTTTAAAACCACTAGCTTTCTTTCCAAGGGGTAAAGAGGTTAAAAATCAAGTATTGTTTGCCTGGGAGGCAGTGAGTTCTGCTTGCATTCGCCATTCATGTAATTTTACAGCTTGATGAAAAAAATTTGGTTCAATGTGTGAAACAATGGATAAGCTAAATGCTTTATGAGAAGGGGATAGATGGCCATAACTCAAAACAGATGAAAGGGAATATGGAATATCTTCATTAGCATTTTCAATCACAACATCATCAGTTAGTCTAACCATAGAATCCAATGAAGTGGAGTTGGAAGAAGAAGCAAGTTGGCAGTGATAATTCTACAAGTAACTAGGAGCTTGCCTAATACGACTGGATTTTCTAAGGTTTACATTTTGAATGAGAGAGGGTTCTTGCATAATATATGTTGGAGTGCTAATGGTGGGAGAAGATGAATGAGGATCATAAGGATCATGAGAAACTGTTTCATGAGTAGAATGATCATCATTCAATTGATCTTCTTCAATGGGAGTTGAATGATTAGAATAATCATCACTGAGATAGGCAAAATTATTGAAAAAAGTAGGATTATGGATTAAGTCTTTGCATTGTTCATTGGAATCAAAATGAAAATCATTTGATGCTAAAGGAAATATATGTTCATGAAAAACAACATTTTTGGATACAAAGACAGAATTGGTATGAATGTTTAGAAGCTCATATCCTTTCATACCATGAGGATAACCTAGGAAAACACAAACAGGAGCTCTAGAATCAATCTTGTTTCTATCCAGAGATAAGGTGGAAGCAAAAGCTAAGCAACCAAACACCTTTAGATGGGAATATGTAGGAATTTCAGAGAACATCAACTCAAATGGGGATTTGTTAGATAGTAAAGGGGATGGAATTCTATTAATCAAGTGAGCTACTGTTAGAATGCATCTGCCCAAAAAGAAAGAGGCAAATGAGATTGAAACTTTAAAGCTTTAGCAACATTAAGTAAATGTTGGTGTTTTCTTTCTACAATGGAGTTTTGTTGAGGTGTCTCCACACAACTATGTTGACGTTACCTTGAGTAGATAAAAATTCAGCCATGTGAAATTCTACATCATTATCAGATCTCAAAGTTTTAATCTTGAGGTTAAATTGTGTTGCAACAAGTTTAAAGGAAGATTGAATAAGAGACCTAGTTTCAGACTTTTGATGCATGAGATGAACCCAAGTATATCTACTGAACCCATCCACAATGGTAAGAAAGTAATGTGATCCATTGGTAGATTGTCTAGAAAAAGGACCCCAAATGTCAACATGAACAAGATCAAAAGGAGCTTTGGAAATTTTATTACTAGTGGGAAAAGGTAACCGTTTCTGTATTTTCCAAAGAACAAACACTACAAATCTTATTAGAATCAATGGAAACGGAAGGAACTAGATTGTACAACAAGCTTATTCTAGAATTTGACAAATGACCTAGCGTATAATTAGGGGTGAAAAACTAGAACTGTTAACCGCTTTTTTAACCGCTAATCGCACTAACCGCTAACCGCTTTTTTTAAATATAATATATTTTTATTATATATAAAAAATAAATTCATATATATATATATATATATATACACCACACCACCGCTTGCTTCTTTCTCTGCAAGAATGACGCCAAGCTTCAAATTTCAGGACTAAAAATGTTGAGGTATCGATCTCCTCCTCTCATCACTCTCTCTTTCTCTCTCTCTCTCCCTCTCTCCCTCGCCGCTTTCTCTCGCCTCTTCTCCTCATCTATTAAAACCGAAACTCCCCCTTCAAGTTGAGATGCTCTCTGCTCCAATGCTCCTCTTGTTCTTGTTCCTCTCTTCCTTCCTCTGTTTCATTTCTCCAAAACCCACCTCAGATTTCTTCACTTTCGACCTCATTTCCTTGGTACATTCATCCCCATCATTTAAGCACACAACCAAGAAATAAAGATTTTGTATTTCTACTGATGTGATAACATTGGAACCTTGCAAAGGGACACCGATGTTCTAACCCAGTAGTGCCGCTGGGCTTGAATTAAATCAAACTCCAGCAAACAATAAGCAATTGTAATTTCCAGTAATGTTGTTTCACCAAGCCTTGGAGAATTCCTATGCTTTGGGTAACCTTCTGGAGAGGGTGGAATTGCACTAGAGGAAGGTTAGGATGCTTTGTTTGTCCCACATCGAGAAAAGCTATGAAGACTCCTCCTTCCCGTATCTATAAATTGAACGCCCCTTTGTTAGTGGGAAAGGCTTGGGCCAACTAACGAGAATCACAAAAATGCCCTTAATTCTCAGCTAATCCAAGCGGCTGTAATAAAAACAAGAAATTGACTTGAGTAAAAGCCAATGGCTTGCTCTCGACTCGATTTTTAAGCTGGCTTCTTTAAGTACAAATTTTTTAATTTTTTTTTCTTCAAAAACCAGTTAACCGCTAACCATTAAATTAATTGCTAACCGAGCGGTTAATCGTCTAGCGGTTAGCGGAGGCGGTTAATAAATTTTACTAACCGCCTCTGCAATTGTGGTTAGCGGTTTTAGCCACTAACCGCTAATCACAATCGCCTTTTGACCTTACCGATAATGCCATAAGTCTGTGGAGAGGTTTTTGAGAGAAATAGAATGAGCACTAGAATGTGCAAAAAACTTGCTTGGTGATTGCATAAAATAAAACAAGCCTCATCTTTCCTTGCCCACTCCAATCGTTTTCCGGTTGATCAAATTCAGTATGAAGTAGTAAGTGTTAATGAAAATGAGGCAGCATTTAAGGTGTTTAATCAACTTTGTAGAAGAAATAAAATTGAAGGAGAAAGATGGTACACATACCACATTGGTTAAAATGAAGTGTTCTGAAATTTTAACCGTGCCTATGTGTATGATAGAAACTATGTCACCCTTAGGGAGTTTGACAGATGTGGATACACTCGAAGTGATTGTTGTGAATAAGGAAACACAACTAATCACGTGATTAGTGGCTCCTGTATCAATAATCCAAGGAGTATCCTTTGGATTTGGATTTAGTTTAGGCAAAATGGGGGTTGAATTAAAAACATAATGCTTAACATTGAGGGCAAAAATGTTACCTAACATCTTTGAGAAGAAGTGATCTTGATTTGTAGGTAAGGAACCTGCTTGGTTGGCAAAAGCTTGATGAGGATTAGTTTGAAAGAATTCCAAAAGCCTTTGAAATTGCTCTGCAGCTATTGATAGCTGAGGTGCTTGTAGAAATTCATAATGACTCTATAATTCTAAGTAATAGAATGAACACTTGGAGAGGGAAAGAGTCTCTTTGTGAACTTAAATCCAGGAGGATAGCCATGTAATTTGTAACACTTATCAATTGTGTCACTAGCAACACCACAATGAGTACAAATTGGTCTATCCTTTCGATTCAACTGCTTAATGAACCTATTATGCTATACAGGAGCAGATTTGGTTATCAAGGCTGCAATGTTTGGAATCATAGAACCTATGAAAATCTCTTTTTGGCTTTCTTTTTGAACAACAAGTGAAAACACTTTGTTGACTAGGGGCAAAGGATCAGTCAAGAGGATTTGTCCTCTGATATGTGAAAAAGACTCATTGAGTCCCATTAAAAATTGAAAAACATATTGTTGATCAAAATAGATGTTAATAGATTTCAAACTGCCACAAGAACATGCAGGTGCAAGGAGAAAATGATTTGTAGTTGCCCAATTCATCGCAAAGAGATTTGAGACGAGTAAAGTATGAGCTTACAAAAAGGTTATCTTGTGATAGACTAGAAATGAATTCTTGGGGTTGTGAGAATCGTTCCTTCAGACTCAACCACATGTCTTGACAATTGTTGATGTAAATTATGCTCGTGGCAATGCCCCTTGATACTGTGTTGACAGTCCATGAGGATATCATGCCGTTGCATCTCAACCGAGCTCTAACTCAGGTCCGCTCTAATTGGAAGGCTTAGGAAGAGATCCATCGATGAATTACAGCTTGTTCTTCGCAGAGAGAGCCATACACATGGATCGGCACCAGGTGTTGTAGTTCTCACTAGTTAATGGTTGAGGAACCAACAAAAGTCCTAGATTATCACCATTGTGCAAGTAGAAATGACTAGATGTATTATTGGTGATGAAGGTGGATGAATGAGAAGAAGAAATTGGAATAGATTTAGGAATCTCTATTAATAAACTTTCACAAAATAGTTTATTGTAGCTTACAGTATATATACTCTGTTTTCATACGCGTAAAATAAATTATGAGAGAAAAAGATATTAGTTACAAAACTGTTCAACTGTTTAACTAATTTAATTAACAAACTAACTGTTTAACTAGCTAATCTAATTACAACACATGTTAGTTTAGATATAATCATTCTGCTACTATAACACCCAAAAAAAAAAAATGGAAACTAGTTACTTGTTAATCCAAAATACTAGGAATAAAAATTACACTTATGAGAGTTTTTGATAGTTAGTTGCCCAGTGCAGTCATCCGTGATAGGTGTTCGGACGAGTATCCCAGTGTTCTAATTCGTAGTAGGCATTTGGAAGAGCTACAAACAAGGATTGAACATAACTGTTCGTCAACTGTGGCATTCGGATGAGCCCTGAGACAAATATTGACAGAATTGCCCATTCCCAGTTGGTTTCGATGAGCCATCAGGCAAGTTTTGACAAAACTGCTCGTCCCAATTTATGTTCAAACAAAATATCAAACGAGTCACTTGTTTGGACAAACTGTAATAATATCAATGTGTGGTTTAGATATCATAACCACTTTCTCTCATCTAAAAACACATTTCTCTTGACTATTGGTAACAAACTCATCTATGGACATCATGAAGGATCTCATGTGAACATTCAAATACACAATTATTCCCATTAAAATAAGGAGGAACATACAATGCCAATGAAGAAAACATTCTAACCTAAGGCCAAGGATTACACTAGAAATTAATTCTATAGAGTGTGTGTACCTACGCTCTGATATCCATTGAAAACAACTATCTAAACCCCAAATACACGCAATAACAATCACAACAGTTTATATAATCAATTAGAATTACTATAATGATATAAAGACATCAAACCACATAAATAAATATTCTCAATAATCAACACAGAGATTTTTGTTGATGTAGAAAAAAACCTTAACCACTTAAGGAAAAACTTATCTAGGTTAGCCAAATAAATGATTCTACTATGAAGAATAACACAAGAACATGACACACTTACAATCCTTTGAAACATTTTAAACTCCATGTGTAGACAAGCTCCCCACTCATCTTCATGGCTCCTTACCGGGCTCCACTTCTCGTAGAATCTTTACAGACTCACCGGTAGACTTCGTTGATGACAAACAGATGTGCAATAGCATCGTGGTTTGATCTTCACTCCAAGATCCTTCAACACATGAACACGACTCTTGCACATAATACAAGAACTTTGTGTAATACCCCGAAAATAAATTAGGGTTAAGTACACTCTAATTATGATGCTAGGATTGGTTCTCATCGGGTAAAGTGTAAGACCTTAAACTTTTTAAGAATTTAATATTGCACCAAACATTCAACAGAGATATTGATGCCTATAGTACTGAAGAATCAACTTATACATGGTAACCAATGAGTATGGAGTCAATTACGTTGTGAAGGTTAAGGAATAATTCCCAAAAGACGAGAAAATATTGGAAACACCTTCTTAAGAGGGAAATATTAGATTTTTGAATCCTAAGAAGGCACTCAAAAATATTGGAATGGACACTATGACGTTCGTCTCAAAAAGAGCTTTTCAGAATGGGGTCGTATGCACAATTCCGAAATCCATAGCAAAAGTTATGGTAGTTTTACTGAACACTATTCTCTGACCGAACGTTAGCTAAAGTACCAAATGTTAGGACAAAGTACCGAACGTTCGTTGACACAGTGTCAAGAAAGTACAGACAAGATCTGCAGCATAAGCCGAAAAGTGCACCCAAACGTTCACCCATAAGTACCGAAATTTCGTTGACCATTTTTGGACCGCTGGATATTAACCAAACGCTTGACAAAAGCTGCGCACATTACCTGAACATTTGCCCAATAGTACCGAACGTTTGCTACTTTTCAGAACTATCATAGCAGCGCCCACAGCTTTTCCTACCCTATAAATACCCCTCCCCACTCGACCTTTAAGCCTCATTTCGCCCCCATTGCCCTCTAGAATCTCTACTTGAGTGATTTTGTGAGTTGTGAGAGTTCTTGAAGGAGAAGGAGAATGAGAGATTTCTTGGAGGTTTTGCTTTAAGGCGGTAATCTTCTAAGTTTAGCTTGTTCCTTACTTAGTTGTTATGTTGTTCAAGTGCTTTTCATAGTTAACTTAGTTGGTAGTTTTAAGCTTCTAGTTATGTTGTTGGCCTTAATCTTGGTTTAAGAATTGTGAGCATTTCATTCTTGTTGGGCATTTTTCATTTTGAATGGAGATGTTATTTTGGGCTAGAAGTATGTTAGGAACCTTGTTGTAGCCTTAGAACTTGCTTAAGAGTGATTAGAAGGCTATTTGGTTTGAAATGGGTTTCTAGGAGCACGTTTGCACATTCTGGCCAAATGTTCAGCTTCGAGCCCTAACGTTCACTAGGTTGGCAAAACTTTCAAACAGAAACTCATATGAGACATTCTTAGGTTTATGACTCATTTTAGCTCAGGTTTAGAACTAATGATAGGTCTTTTCTCAATAGTTGAGGTTGTGGAGCCTCATAGGGATTTTATGGAGGAGCCTTACGACTTGGGTTAGTACAAACTCACATGGATACTTGTTGTTACTTTTCCCGCATTGCACTGCTATTTTATACAACTCTCATGAAATACATTTTGGACTGTTGTGAACTCTCTTTTGTGAAAACGTATATTGATTAACAAGATAATCAAATGATGAGACTTGTAAAAGCATGCATGCAAAAGACAAATAAAATTAATTGCATCGTATGATATGGTACACCGGTACATGTGGGATAACGGTCATGAGCCTATTATACAGGATAACTCTATGGTCAAGTGTGTGTGTGTTTATATAGGCCTCAGATCCAATGGTTATTTGTGATCGGTGCAGCCATGTTTGATGATTGGTTGATCACTACTGGATTGACATCATTAGTAGAGTGGACCACCCGAGGTCGGACTCGGTCGGGTTGCAAGTGATGGATGGTAGCGTACAATATCCGGGGCACCGGTATTGTATTACAGATCCCTCGGGACAGTGCCAACCCTGCCGAGAATGAGTAATATCTCGGGTAGATCATACGGTTGAACTATGACATAATTATCATATTACAACATATATTATATCGATATTGGATCCATGATAAGCTGTCACCTCATAATGCTACATGTGCTCTATAAACAACTGAGTTCACCATTTAATGACGGATGCGTCATGTGCATTTATACTCACTAAGTTGCTAGACATACTGTAACGCCCTAGAAATTAATTAACTAGTAATTAATTCCACGGTTCGTCTCCCAGCCTTATCCCTCGGGGAACAAGACTCAGGGACCTCTACTCCTCAAAAGAGAGGATACTAAACAACGGAAACAAAAAGATTCTATAAACATTAATCATTACAACCAGAACATTTACCAAGGATCATCAAAGTAGCTAAAATACTATACATATCATCATCTTTACGAGGGATTCATGTTATACCTTAATATGCAGACATCCATCTCTGCTAAACTATCTATAACCGCATAGTTGTACATACGGAGAAAAAAGGAAAATAATACAAGGGTAAGTCCGACGACTTAGTAAGTATAGATGCACATAACATACCTGTCATTAAATAGTGAACTCGGTTGTTTATAAAGCACATGCAACATTATGAGATGATAGTTTATCATGGATGTGATATAGATATAATATATGCTTATAATCATGAGTATCAATAATAGTTCAACTGTATGGTCTACCCGAGATATTACCCCTTCTTAGCAAGGTTGGCATTATCCTGAGGGACTTGTAATACAACACTGGTGCCTCGGATATTATATGCTACTGAACATAACATTAGTGCCACGATCGAGTCCGACATCGGGTGGCCCACACCACTAATGATGTTCATCCTATAATGACCATCCATTAGGGAATGGTTGCGCCTGGTCACAAAACCATTGGATCTAAAGCCCCCCCACACACATTTGACCATAAAGTTAACCTATATAGTAAGCCCATGGCCGTTATCCTGCACATACCGGTGTACCATGTCATACGATGCAATTAATCTTATCAGTCTTTTACATGCATAGTTTTACAAGTCTCATCATTATCTTGTTAATCAACATACATTTTCGCAAAGAGAGTTCACAGTAATTCTAAAATGTATTTCATGAGAGTTGCAATGCAAAATATGCATGTTTATATATATATATAATAGACGTGCAATGCAGGAAAAGTAACAACAAGCATCCATGTGAGTTTGTACTCACCCAGATCGTAAGGCTCCTCCATAAAAATCCCTTAAGGCTCCATAAACTTGAATACTAAGAAAAGACCTATCATTAGTTCTAAATCCAACTAAAACGAACATAGAACATGAAAACAGAGGCTATCAGACAACTGGCCAAAGTGGCGCTCCCTGGAACACTTCTGACCCTACGTCCACTCAGAAGGCTTGTATGTCCGATCTCGTGGCCGTACGTCCGCCCAGAAGGTTCATGTAGAACCTCATTTGGTTCAACCGTCTTCCTTTCCTCCCAAACTAGTTCTAAAGCTACCAAAAGGATTCCTAGGACCTCCTATCTCAAAACACACCTATATGCAAAAGGAAATATGCTCAACAAGAATTAAATGCTAACCCATGCTTAAACCAAGATTAAGGGCAACAACATAAGTAGAAGCTACAAACTATCAACTAAGCTATCTATGAAAAACACTTAAACAACATAATGACTAAGAAACAAGCTAAGCTTAGAAAATTACCTCCTTGAAGCCAAAAACCTCCAAGAATCACCTCTCTTTCTCCAAGACGAAAAACGCACAAGAACACATTCACATAGAGGTTTCAGAGAGCCTAAGGGCAAGAATGAGGCTTAAACGTTGAGCGTAGGGGGTATTTATAGGTGAGAAAAATCTCAAGGTGCTACCAACTATTCTGAAAAGTAGCGGACATCCAATACTATTTACCCAACGGTCCAAAGGCTATAGCGTACGTCCGAGTATTATATAGGGATTAACCCAAAAGTAGTGTACGTCCAGTACTATTGGGGCGTACATCCGTGTATTATTTGCAGAGTATGACGTACTATTGTCAGCGTACGTACGGTGGTCTCCATGTGTACATCCTCACTTAAAGACAAGAGCATACGTATGGTGGGCCCCCCTGTGTACGTCCTTACTAAAAACAAGAGTGTACATACGGTGGTCCCTGGATGTACTTCCAGTCCAAAAGTCCAAAATTTTCAAAATGCCCTTTCAGCTGTCTCTAATGACCCAAAGTCGAAATTAACCTTCTAACTAAGCTACCTAAGCTTAGAGCCTGTTTGAGATTGAGTTTGAAAAATAGAGCTTTTAAGTCAAAAAGAGCTTTTGGGCAAAAGCTTCATTTTTAAGCGTTTATCAAAAATGCTTTTCAGTAATTTTTAGGGTTTTTGGACCATTAAAAGTACTTTTAATTTTTTAACCAAACGAATACTTTTTTCTTCGAATCGACTTTTTAAGTGTTAAAAGCACTTTTAAACCCCTTAAACGCAATCTCAAACAGGCCCTTAGTCAACACTTACCCTTGTATTATTTGTATTGTTTCCCTTTTTTCTCCATATGTACATATATGTTGTTATAGATAGTTTAGTAGAAGATAGATATCGCAAAGCATCCGGTTACTATGGAGGATTCAATCCATGAGATGCTTGAGGACTTATTGTGAGCTTAGGCGGGTGCTTATGGTAGCCAGTACTTTTGGGTTATGCTGTAGACCTAAGAGCTTTGATGCATGTTTGCATATTAAGGTATAGAATGGACCCCTTGTAAAGATGATATGTATAATGTGATTTCAGCTACTATGATGATTCTTGGTAAATAATCTAGTTGTAATGATTAATGTTTATAGGATCTTAATGTTTTCGCTGCTTAGCATCCTCTTTTGGGGGAGTATAGATCCCTGAATCTTGTTTCTCGTGAAATAAGGCTGGAAGACGAACCGTGAATTTAATTACGAGTTACTTAAATTTTCGGTGCGTTATACTTTGTGCATCAACACAACAAAGTCTTGGTGTTGGTTAGGGTGTTCACGAGCGAGTTTGGGATCAGCTCATATAAGCTCGGCTCGTGCTCGACTCGATTATTAAATGAAACGCTTTGTGAACACAAATCTTAGCTCGAAAATTAAACGAAGCAAGCTCGACTCGGCTAAGTTAGGCTCGCAAGCGCGCTCATGAGCAAGCTCGTATAAGGCTCGACTCTCTTATTAGGCTCGACTCATATATTTTTTTATTAAGTAACGAATAATAATATATAGTCAATATTACTCAATAATAACAAATATACTAATATTCTATATAATTTTTTTTTTATTTTGTTATTTATATATGTGTCATTTGTGCATATATATATATGTGTGTGTGTGTGTGTGTGTGTATTATATAAACACATATATGAGATGTAAAATATATATAGTAAATAATAATAAATATTTGATATAATCATTAATCATTATATCATATGATATAATTATATGGTATAACTGTATAATTTATTGTTCCATCAACCACTTAATCAAAGCATTATTAGATACTTTATACTTAGAAAACGTATATCACATGATATTAGATCTAAGATTACATTATTATATTAAAATGAATTGTGATTTGTGAGATAATATAATCATATAATTTAAGTATGAGTGTATGACCATTATCATTTAGAATTTAGGGCTTAGGAGTTTGAGCATTACCATTAGATAATAAGTTCAACTCAAAAAAAAAAAAAGATAATAAGTTAACATGATAATAATTTAAATCATTAATCATATGATATAATTTAATGAGATCATATAATTATATAATATCAAATTTAAGTAATTAACATCGGATTCAACAATGTGTTATTTATGTGCCCAATGGATAGCTTAATTGGCTGGGGACCACGCCTTATGAAGTGGAGGTCACTAGTTCGAATCCCCCATCTCCCCTCTTGTGTGGACATGTCAAAAAAAAAAAAAAGGTGTTATTTATAAGGGAAAAGTACACTTTACCCCCCAAAGTTTGAGCCGATTTTCAATTCGACCTCCAATATTACAATTTTTGTAATTCACCTCCCAAAGTTTAAAATTTTTGTAATTCGACCTATATGTTAATCAAAGCCGTTTTGACTGGCGGAAAAGTGATCACGTGCCTCACACTTGATCAATTATGCATCCTTCTTCCCCAAAATGCCCCTTACCATCCTTCTATCAATGGCAGCAACATCAACCTCCAATCGTCACACCCAGCACCGTCTATTCCTTTCTCTGTCTTCGCTTTCAAGAACAGAATAGAAGGACCCCCTAACACTGTAAGAGAAAGAGAAATAAACTGACCCACTGAGCGTCTTGGAGAGTGAGAGCGAGAGAGAGAGTGAGAGAGAAAGGAAGTCTGGGTTATTTTTAAGGGATTGGAATTTGGGGTTTGTGGGGGGGGGGGGGGGGGGGGGTTGAGTGAAATTTTTCTACAGATGTATGTTGCTTCTTCCATGAGAAAGTCGTTCAAGGACTCTCTCAAAGTGCTTGAAGTTGATATTCGACACGCTAATACTTTGTAAGTTTATGGGGTGTAACATCCCGATATTTCTGTTCTTTTACCTTGTAAATAAATCGAGTGTTACGCTGAAATAATATCACACAGAGAAAAAACTGTAATTATCAATCTTCAATTATCATATCTCTTAAATCACCCAATCAAAATATAATCTCTCATATCAAATCAGATCTCAAATCAATATTTATTCCTATAATATTCATATGATCTAATCAATTCCTCAAGAATAAATATCATTACCTAATATGAATAATATATCATCAAATAAATATCTCTAAAATAAGACTTTGAAAAATCTGGGATGTTTGATAAATGCGAAATATTGCATAGTTGGACCCCTTTATTTACTTTAGTTAATCCTTTAGCTGTGTTATTATTTAATATTTTGTGTTAGTTTTGTGTTTTTAGTGTTTTGTAGGTCATTAAAAAAAAACTACAGCTTTAAAGGGAAAAATCCAAAGTTTGGAAGAAAGCATACTTTGAGAAGACCTAGATGATGTGGTTAAGTTTAACCAAATCTAAGAAAAAGGTTAAATCAGATTAAATTGGATAAAAGATCAGATTGGATAAAATTTCAGATCGGATTCAAATTTAAATTTTGTATATGTCTCAGTATTTTGACCATAACTTTTCGTTCAAATATCAGATTGAAATGATTCAAGTGGTATTAGAAAGCTAACACAAAATAATACAATTCGTTTTGAAATAGGATTTTCCTAATTCGGAAGGTTACTATGCCAAAATTTCCCTACAAGTGAAGGACACAAATCTGGACGAATCCTATTCCGACTTCAGACTTCTATTTTGACTGGGAGACAGGCCTCAAAATTGTCTAGGTTTAATAGGGCTTCTAGGACTTCCCTAAGCCTATAAATAGACTTCTTTGCATTCAAGAAAAGATATAGAATTCCAGAGAGCAAAATTCTACAGCTTTTCTCCTTTTAGTTTAGGTTTTCTTTAGTTTAGGTTTTATTTTTATGTGGAGTTAAATTCCCAACTAAGGTTGGGGATGAAGCTTCACCGATGAAGAACATTAATACTTTCATGTAAGTCTTTATTTATCTGATTTTATTGGGTTTAATATTTCAATTTGTTTACTTCTTTTCAATGTGTGGAGTGATTCTTGGATATCTTTTGTGATTCAAGGATACACTTGATGATTTAAGATAATTTCACATAATTGATTGCTTGATTTTATTTGCCTAAATAATTGGATATCCCTTGTAATTTGTTCTATAGATACATTTGGTGTTTCAATTAAGATTGGATATCTTTTGTGATTTACGGATACACCTGATGATTTAATTGATATTGGATTCCTTTTGTGATTTGTGCAATGAATGGATACATGAGATCGTTTTGATTAATTGTTTGAAGCATAGTAAAACATATCTAAGATTTTAATTGTGAAAATTTCAGATTAATATTGATAAACATGGAAGTATGTTGTTATGATTCGGTGAGTGTGAATTCCCAAACATGGAATTCTCAAACCTTAGTATTTTATCTCTTAGTTTATTTTAATTAGTTTATGTTTGTCTTTCAATTTTAAAAATCAAAATTCAAAACCTTTTTGGAACTGGGTTAGGATTTTTTTAGTTTAGATTTAAATTGCTCTTTCAAGAATACAATTCTCTGTGGGATCGACCTCGCACTTGCAATCCATTAAACTACAATCGATTCGTGCACTTGCGCGTTAAATAAATTTGCACAACACGCTACATGGGGTCTCTCTGAATTTGGTTTCTATGCTTTTCTTCTTTAGAAAAAAAAAAAAGTGGTTTCTAATTTGAGAGAGGCAGGACTACGGCAACTGGGCTAAGAAAGATTGCAACCACAAGAGCTGCAGGACTTGTTTGCAAGACGGCGGTTTTGATTGCGCCACTCACGTGAAGAGCACGTGGGTGCCCCCAGCTTGGCGGAGGGAACGTCTGGTTCTGCCATTGATGAAAGGATGGTAAGGGGGCATTTTGGGGAAGAAAGATGCATAAGTGATCACGAGTCACCTGATCACTTTTCCGTTAGTCAAGATGGCTTTGACTGACGGATAGGTTGAGTTGCAAAAATTTTAACTTTGGGGGGGGATGCATTGCAAAAATTGAAACATTGGGGGTCGAATTGAAAATCGGTTCAAACTTTGGGCGGGGGGGGGGGGGGGAGTGTACTTTTCCCTATTTATAACCACAATTGAATTATTAATATATTTTAAGCTCGAGGTCGAGTAAAATTTAAACAAGCTGAACTCGAACAAGGGAAGCCTGCTCAGGCTCGACTCATTTACACGTCTATTGCTAAAGACAGAAATCAAACAGTTTCCATGGCAACATCCGAACAGGTTAATACCATGTGAGGACATGACTAGAGTTTCATGCCCAAATCGCCTTCCATGTCCAGAAAGCAGCCCACATTATAGGGAATACAAACTCTCTAACTTGCCTCATCAGGACACATATCCTCAATGTCTAGACATCGATCAATCTCTTAGATTGATCATGACCATAGGCATGTTTGGATAGCTCAGGGAACATGTACTCCCTGGAACTCCTCATGTTCATACATATTTGTACAAGTCTAAAATTAGTGTTACAAACTGATCAGGTCTGTTGAGGGAAGATATACTCCTAGGTCTTTCATGTCCGGATAACATCATTTATGCCCGAACATCGATTGTAGTACTTGTCTTCTTGAAGGTTCTTCATCATTTTCACTTGTAGACCTAAGTACACAACTACCTATGTCCCAAATAAATAAGACATAAGTTTTGGATACCGAAAGAGCCAACCCAAAATGTAACACCTTCTACTATCTCTTTGTGTCTTCCATTCATCAGATGGTCACAAATTCACAAACTATTATATGTCACCCTATAATCAACTCAGAACTCTAGGTCAGCAGAGGACTTGCAACTCTTGATGGATGACAAAAAAAAAAAAAAAAAGAAAAAAAAGAATGCAATCGAACCGAGAATAGGGGAGAAGGGACAATGTGATGGCTGTAGTGACATAGCTCAAGAAAGAGCTGGTGTTTTGTTGATCGCTTGTTTGGTGAAGAGAATAGATGAAGATCTAGTGTTTTCATCTTAATTTGTGTGGGTTCTCCATGTTGATGTGTCTATCTCTTATTGGATGGCATAAATGACCTAGTTTGAACCAAGTTCCAATTAAAGTCATTCTCTATTATATGTTATATAATTTTCAAATTAGTTTAGATTGATCCCAAGTATTCCCAACCTTTGGTTATTGATGTAATGGTTGTGAAGGAATGCTATAGAAGGGCTAAATTTTTTTGTAGTTACTAATGAAGCATAACAAAGTGTAAAAAATCAAACGACTAAAAAAAAAAACTAGGAAAGCCTGTAGAGAAAGCTTGAGAGGAGTGTGATTGTGTTAGCATTTCACATAGGCTCACACTCGCATTAAATGTGATGAGCGACAAATATTGCATATTTTGGCCTCTTAATTTACATTTGTTAATCCTTTAGCCGTATTATAATATGATGTTTTGTGTTTTTAGGGTTTTGAAGGTTGCTAAGGGAAAAGTTTGGAATTAATGCGAGAAATACCAGTTTTTGGGAGAAAGCCACCAAGGACAGTGCCCGTCCGGACGTCCAGACGGACCTGCGCTCGAGCATACTCGGGCAAAGCTCCAAAAAAGAGTGCCTGTTTGGACGAGGAAAACTCCCATCTGGACGGCCACGTCAGCTGCGAATCCAGCAGCGCCCAAACCCTAAATTAGGGTTAAAAATAACATATTTTTCGAGAAAAACGCACCAAGGGGACGTCGTTCACTGTAGTTTTCGACTTTTTGACATTTGTTTAGCTCTAAACTCGATTCCCTTTGTAAGTTTGTTAATTTTGATGATTTCAATTCATTTTATTATACTTTTGTAATCATGAGAGGCCAAAACCTTCAGCTAAGGTTGAAGATGAAGCCTCACCATTGATTTACATTCATACTTTCATGTAATGTTCATACATTTCCGTCGTTTAATTCAATTGAGGTTCTATTTCAATTCAATTAGTGGATTAAATTCTATTGATTGATAGTTTGATTATTACTTGTGCAAATATTGGATACTTGATGTGTTTCATCCGACAGATACATCGAATCATTAAATTTAAATTGGATATTCATTGTGATTCGTAAATTAAACGGATACATTGGATGATTTGATTTAAACTAGGTATTCATTGTGATTTGTACAATGGATGGATTCGTTGAATGTTTCAATAGATTACTACCTGACCTAGCTTAAAAGGATGGCAAATTTTTTTGACAAGGGTGCTAAAATATATGTATTTTAGCCCCTTAATTTATATTTGTTAATCCTTAGTTTTGTTAGTTTGTGCTATTTTATTTTCTTTTTGTATTTTCTTTGTTTTATAGGTCATGGAAGAAAAGAAAGCGTTTCCAAAAAAGTTCCAAGCTTAAAGGGCAAATTGGGAAGACCTAGAAGATTTGGTTAAGTTTAATCAAATAAAGGAAATGATTAAATCATAATTTCTCAAATTGAAGTCAAAATCGGATTGGATTCAAAATTGGATTTTGCATATGTCTCGGTATTTTGACCATAACATTCAGCTCAAATATTAGATAGAGGTGATTCAAGCGGCATTAGAAAGCTAACTCAAAATTATACAAATCATTGTGAAATATCATTTTCCTAATTCAGAGTGCCACTATGCTAAAATCACCCCACAAGATAGGAACGCAATTCTAAACGAATCCTATTCTGATTTGGACTTAGGTTTTCTTTATCCTAATTGGACTAGGACTTAAATCTCCGAATTTCCTAGGATTAATAGGACTTCTAGGACTCTCCTAAGCCCTATAAACAGACCTCTAAGCCTCACAATTCAAGAGACAAAACTTTGGGGAGAGGAATTGGAGGCTACCCCTTTCGGTTCTTTCTTTCCCTATTCTTTTTAGTTTTATTTTCATTATGTTTAACTAACTCTTTAGGAGGGCTAGATTGAAGCCCTAATTATGCTTATTTAATATTTCAATATTGGCGCCTTTGTGATAATCATATTGTGTTGCTTAACTTGATTAATTCCTATTTTCTTGAATTCCTCATATGTATGTGATTGACCATTATATGCATGTGGTATGGACTAGTTAATTAAATCAATTTGGATGATCGCGTCTTAAGTTTAATAAGAGTAACAAAAGAAATCCACACTGGGTTCTTGGGTTAATCAACATAGGGAACCGGGAGTAGACTCCCATGCCCTAGGCCTCATGTGTTTGTCGTTTTCCACAGATTTATACTTTCTTAAAGAACAACTTAGTAGACACCCATGCTAAATCCTTTAAGAAAGAAAATAATTAGAGTAACCCAAGAACCCGGTGTGGATTTCTTTTGTTACTCTTATTAAACTCAGGACGCGATCATCCAAATTGATTTAATTAACTAGTTCATACCACATGCATATAATGGCCAATCACATACATATGAGGAATTCAAGAAAATAGGAATTAATCAAGTTAAGCAACACAATATGATTATCACAAAGGCGCCAATATTGAAATATTAAATAAGCATAATTAGGGCTTCAATCTAGCCCTCCTAAAGAGTTAGTTATACATGATGAAAATAAAACTAAAAAGAAAAAGGAAAGAAAGAACCGAAAGGTAGCATCCAATTCCTCTCCCCAAAGTTGTGTCTCTTCCAAAATTGTCTCCTGAATTGTGAGGCCTAGAGGTCTATTTATTGGGCTTAGGACAGTCCTAGAAGCCCTAGTAATCCTAGGAAATTCGGATATTTAAGTCATAGTCCAATTAGGATAAAGAAAACCTAAGTCCAAATCAGAATAGAATTCATCCAGAATTGCGTTCTTATCTTGCAGGGTGATTTTTCTATAGTGGTGCTCTGAATTAGGAAAATAATATTTCGCAATGATTGTAGCATTTACAGTTAGCTTTCTAATGCCACTTGAATCACCTCAATCGGATATTTGAGCTGAAAGTTATGGTCAAAATACCAAGATGTATGTAAAATCCAATTTTGAATCCAATCCGATTTTGACTTCAATTTGAAAAATTCCGATTTAATCCTTTCATTTATTTGATTAAACTTAACCAAATCTTCTAGGTCTTCCCAATTTTCCCTTTAAGCTTTGAACTTTTCTGGAAACGCTTTCTTTTCTTCCACGACCTATGAAACAAAGAAAATACAAAAAGGAAATAAAATAGCACAAACTAATAAAACTAAGGAATTAACAAATATAAATTAAGGGGCTAAAATACATATATTTTAGCAGTTATCACACCCCCAAACTTACATATTGCTAGTCCCTTAGCTATACGAAACTAAAAACAAAATGGAAAACAGTAAATAAAAAAGATAAATTCATCTTTCGTAGGATGTACAATTGCATTTAGCATATGCAACAAGCCTTTTAAACCCCTAAGGATTCCCTAGAGGACGAGTGAAGTCTCGTGAGGGTTTTCCATAAATGTTACCCACAAACATCATGCAAGAGTTCATGTTATTCAAAAAATTAAAGTATCGCTCAAAAATCATGATTTTCTTTCACTAGCACGCTTAAAAAGATAAACTCAATCTTCACAATGAATTGGAATTTTAAAATTTAATCACTTACAAAAGACATGCTAAGGCATCACAAGTTCGAAACAGTGTAAAGTGAATTAGCACATAAATACGAAGCTTCCAATTATTTCCAATGTGCGATGTCTCAATATCTCAAAGTTCACTAAAATCCCTATTAGAATGAACAACAATGACATATTTTTCTTTTCTTTTTCTTTTTTTACTTTTTTTATTTTTATTTTTTATTTTTTTTATTTTTTCTTTTTGGTCAAGTTGTGCAATGTTTGGTTCCATTAAGCTTTCAAATTGATCCATGTAGCGAGTGTGAAGTCAATGACTCCCAAACCAGGTGGTTTTAGGGCATTAGGTGTGTTAAGTGCCAAAATATCCATATTTTAGCCCTTAAACTTCTGTGTGTTAATTCCTTAATATTGTTAATTTGTGTTATTTTAGTTCCTTTTTGTGTTTTCCATGCTTTAGTAAGCTTTTGGAAGAAAATGAAGTAAATCTTGAAGATTTGGGCTTAAAGAGAGAAATTGGGAAAAGTTGGAGCGCCTGATAGTGCGATCGATCGCAGGTTCCCTGCGATTGAGCGCACTACCAGAGAAGACAAGTAGCAAATCGGTCATGTGCAATCGAGCGTACAGTAGAAGAGGCTCGATCACAGACGTGCGATCGAGCGCACACGGGTTGCGATCGATCACACCCATGCGCAGGAGACACATCAAGAGTGTGGCCAGACTGCTAGTATTTCCATATTAGGGTCTTCCAACTCCCACTTGTAATAGGAGTAAAACCCTACGAATTTCCTAGGTTTACTAATGTAACAAGGACTTCTAAAGCTTATAAATAGACCGCTTAGCCTCTAGGAATAAGTGTGGAGAAAAGAGGCACAAGCTCTGAATAGGAACTGAAGGCTACATCAAAAGGAGTTTGGGTTTTCTTCTCTTCCACCGTTTATTTTCATTATGTAGTTTATATTTTTAATTAGGGCTAGATTGAAGCCCTAATCATGTCCTTTTAAGATTGCAATATTGACGCCTTTGCTACAATTATATTTTGGTGTATTTAACTTGATTAATACCTGTTATTTTATATTCCTCATATATGTTTGTCTGGCCAACATATGTATGTTGTATGACTAGTTAGTTAAATCAATTTGGATGACTGAGTCCTAGGTTTAATAAAAGTAACAAAAGATATCCTTGCCGGATTCTTGGGTTAATCAACATGGAGAACCGGGAGTAAACACCTATGCCCTAGGCCTCGTGTGTTTGTCGATTTCCACAAATTTATGCTTTCTTAAAAACAACTTAGTAGACACCCATGCTAAATCCTTTAAAAAAGAAAAGAATTAGAGTGGACACTCATGCCTAATTCGTTGCTTAGGAAAATCAATAGTTTAAGGAGTAGACACCCATGCCCTTAGGTTGACAAACATTAGATATACCGGTATAATTGGCGCATTGGCATATTGTTATCTTAATTAGTCTGATTAGTGGTGGATATCAAAACCCTAATCCATTTTAGTTTTAGTTTATCTTTTATTTTATTTCTTTATTTTGACTAAATTATGACAATTGAGTTTTATCTATTAATTAAATAGGAAATTACTTCTAAACATAATTTACCAATCCTTGTGGGAATGATCTTGTATTTGCCTGCTATACTATCGTTTGATCTTGTGCACTTGCAAGTAAAACGTACTAAGTATTTGCCTATTAATTTAGGTATGTATTTGGCATAACAAGGTGTAAAACACCCCTAAGGACGTACTAACTCGAGTCAAAAAGGCTACGAAACCAAACTAACCATGACATTAATCAAATCAAAATTCTTCACCTTTTGACGTGAACACTCAATGCTTTGAGGCAAGAGGTCCAGTTACTTAGTAAAAAGCTTATCAATGATCATATTTTTTTTTTCTTTTTCTTTTTATCACATAAGTATATATGCCAAAGTATCCATCTAATAAATCATCCAGTTTCACCCAAGACATAGACACACATCAGACGTCATGTCATACCCCACAAATTATGTGCCAATGTGCTTATGTAAGATCAGATCAAACATGTGAATTCTCAACTGTCATAAGCAAGTAACCAAACTTAAAAACTCAATTATTAGATCATGTGTTCAAAATTTTATGCTCACCAATGAAATCAAACCACAATTTTTTCAGATCAACCAAAATTTTAAGGTAAACATGAATATGCATAAATATTTCTTTTTTTTTTTTTTTTTAACAACAAAACAACAAAGCAAACAACATGAAACTGGGACAGATTGTGTGTAAAGTAAAGTGTTCCCATACCCCCAAACTTAAATTATACATTATCCCCAATGTGTCTATAACATGGAAAGAATTTACCTGGGAGATGGACGAACTGTTTGGAATAGTGTGGCTCATAGCACACCCCCAAACTTTGAATTGAAGCACACTTGTCTCTGCAAAACACTAAAGTAACAAATGAAAACAGAAACAAAATAAAATAAAATAAAACACACACAATAAAATAGAATAAAATCAAAATAAAACAAACAAACAAAAATAAAAAGCATATGCTATGGGGTGCCTCCCATGAGCGCTAAGTTTAACCTCTTCAGCCAGACTGTAGTACTTTAAACTTGAAGCACCAATCTTTCCTTCTCCTACACCAAAGGGAATGAATCTTTTCTGTTGCAAGATGCTTCTGAGTGTTTATAGATCTGGGAGGACTACTTTGAGTTTTCTCAAACAATTTCTCATCCGGTGGGGAATCATGAACTGGAATAAAGTAGGAAGAAAACTCAGGGAGCTTCTCTATCTTGATGTCCTTAATTTGCTCATATGGTAGCTCTAATAGACTTCTCTCCTGACCTTTTGGTGTTTCAGGAATAAGAGCCAATGTTGAAGAAATTTCAGTGCTCTCTTCTTTTTCCTGATGTGACTCCTGTGGAACTTCGGTTTGCTCCTCCTTCCCCTCTTCCACTTGATTTTCAACCACCTCTTCACTCCTCAATGTGACAGCTTACTCATGATAGTCGGTGCACTCTTCCTCCATATATAGTCCATTAGGATTTGCCATCAACTGACCTTAACATTCTTCTTCTTTGAGGATATCTGATATTTGCTTGAGATGAGCCTCCATCCTTTCAAATGATTGCATGCGAGAGCTCTCCCTCCTTTCAAATGATCGATTTCTTTCCTCCATTTGGCTAAGAGAAGCTGATATTATTTCTTCTAAGCTGGCATGTGCTTCTTCTAAGGCAGGACTCACTTCTTCTAAGGCAGACCTTTTTGGAGGAGCCGGGCCATAAATGAGGTTAAGAATGCCACCATGGTCAACGCCCAAGCAATTGCTAAGATGCAGAATCAAATCGGATAGATAGCAAATCACTTGGGTGAGAGAGAAAAGGGAAAGTTCCCGAGCCAGCCCTTGCCCAACCCTAAAGGACAATTTATGGTTGGAAATTCCTCCAATCCTGCACATGGGCAGGAACATGGGCAATCCATTGTCACACTTAGGTCAGGGAGACAAGTGGACAATCAAGTAGTTCTGCCAAAAGAGAACCCCAATATGCTACAAGGGCAAGATAGTAACAACAATGAGGGGAGAGATGCTGAGCCTTCTGGAGTTATACCCATTGTTGAGGATCCCCCAAGGATGTTTGTTCCCAAAGTACCCTGCCCAGAAAGACTACAGGCTCCTAAGAAAGGGGGACATTTGAGGACATTTTGAAGGTGTTCAAGCAAGTCCAAATCAACATCCCATTTTTGGATGCCATCTAGCAAGCGCTGTCATATGCCAAGTTCTTCAAGAACTTGACTACTGTCAAGATAAGGACGAATGTCCTGAAGAAGGTGTTTCTGACTGAGCAGGTCATCTCAATCCTTCAATGCAAGCTGCCCATCAGGTATAAGGACCCTGGGTGTCCCACCATTTCTTGCATGATAGGAGTCAGCCGGATTGAAAAGGCTTTATTGGACCTTGGAGCAAGTGTGAATCTTCTGCCCTATTCAGTATACTTACAATTGGAGTTAGGGGAATTGAAGCCCACATCTATGACACTCCAATTGGCTGACAGGTCGATGAAGATTCCAAGGGGAATAAATGAGGACGTATTAATCAAGGTGGACAAGTTCTATTTCCCTATGGATTTCATTGTGCTAGACACAGAACCGGTTCAGAATGTTGGGATTCAAATACCGGTGATTTTAGGGCGACCATTCTTAGCTACGGCTAACGCCCTGATCAATTGTAGGACGAGGGTGATGAAGATTTCTTTCAGAAATATGACATTGGAGATGAATATCTTTGATATCAGCAAGTAGCCACTGGAATATGATGAGGTGAGAAATGTATGCTTGATAGAGGAGATTATCGAGGAGAATGTTAGTGAGTCAAGCATCGAAGACCCCATGGAAGCATGCTTTGCTCAATTTGGAGATAATTTGGACCTAGATAAGCTAATTGAACAAGCTAATGCAATTTTGGAGTCTGCTCCAGTGATGAGCAGTGAGAATGGGGAGACAACAGTACCAGAGCACCCAAAGAAGGAACTTAAGCCCTTACCGGACACCCTTTAAGTATAAGTTCCTCGGTCTAGCAGATTCGTTGCCTGTGATTATAGCTTCAGATTTGGTTGGTTCTCAAGAAGAGAAGTTATTAGACGTTTTGAGAAAACCTAAGAAAGCTATTGGATGGACCATAGACGATATCAAAGGAATCAGCCCCTCAGTGGTAATGCAGAAGATACATCTGGAGGAGAATGCCAAGCCATCGAGGGAGCCACAAAGGAGGCTAAACCCAACTATGCAAGAAGTTGTGAGAGCAGAAGTGATTAAGTTGTGGGATGCAGGTATCATATATCCAATTTCTGATAGCAAGTGGGTGAGCCCGATTCACGTTGTGCATAAGTGGGCTGGATTGACAGTAGTGAAGAACAAGGATAACGAGTTGGTCCCAACTCATATTCAGTCAAGATGGAGAGTATGCATAGACTACTGCAAGCTGAATGCCACTTCGAGGAAGGACCATTTTCCACTCCCATCCATTGATCAGATGGTGGAGCGCTTAGCTGGGCATGAGTACTATTGCTTTTTGGATGGTTATTTTGGTTATAACTAGGTCCCTTTGGACCCCGAAGATTAGGAGAAGACTACATTCACTTGTCCTTTAGGGACGTTTGCCTATCGTCGTATGCCTTTTGGGTTATGCAATGTGTTGTGCAAATTTATTTAGCTCGCAAATGCACGAATCGATTGTAGTTTAATGGATTGCAAGTGCGAGGTCGAACCCACACGGAATTGTATTTTTGAAAGAGCAATTTATTTCTAAACTAATTAAATCCTAATCTAGTTTCAAAAATGGTTTTAAAATTGGGTTTTTTAAAATTAAAAGACTAAACATAAACTAAATAAACTAAGTAAATCTAAGGATAAAGGTACTAAGGTTTAGGAATTCACACTCACCAAATCATAACAACATACTTTATGTTCATCCATATTAATCCGAAGTTCTCACAAATTAAATCATAGATATGTTTTACTATGCTTCAAAGAATTAATCAAAATCATCCCATGTATCAATTCATTGACCAAATCACAAAAGGAATCCAAATTCAATTGAAACACCAGATGTATCCATAGAAAAAATTACAAGGGATATCCAATTTTTATGAGTTAAAAGCCAAGCAATCAATTATATGAAATTATTTCAAATCATCACATGTATCCTTGAATCACAAGAGATATCCAAGAATCATTCCACACAATTGATTAGAAGTAACACAATTGAAATATAAAACCCAATAAAATCGGAATAATAAAAACTTACATAAAAGTGATGTTGTTCTTCATCGGTGAGGCTTCATCCCCAACCTTAGTTGGGAATTTAGCTCCACATAAAAATAAAATCTAAACCTAAACCTAAAGAAAAACTAAACTAAAGAGAAAAGCTGTAGAATTTTGCCTCTGGACTTGTATATCTTTTCTTGAATGCAAAGAAGTCTATTTATAGGCTTAGGGAAGTCCTAGAAGCCCTATTAAACGTAGATAATTCGAAGGTCTGTCTCCAAATCAAAATAGAAGTCTGAAATCGGAATAGAATTCATCCAGATTTGTGTCATTTACTTGTGGGGCGATTTTGGCATAGTAACCTTCCGAATTAGGAAAATCTTATTTCAAAACGAATTCTAGAATTTTGCGTTAGCTTTCCAATGCTGCTTGAATAACCTCAATCCGATATTTGAGCGGAAAGTTATGATCAAAATACTGAGACATGTACATAATCTGAATTTGAATCCGATCTGAAATCTTATCCAATCTGATCTTTTATCCAATTTAATATGATTTAACCTTTTTCTTGGATTTGGTTAAACTTAACCATATCATCTAGGTCTTCTCAAAGTATGCTTTCTTCCAAACTTTGCATTTTTCCCTTTAAAGTTGTAGTTTTTCTTTAATGACCTACAAAACACTAAAAACGCAAAACTAACACAAAATATTAAATAACGACACAGCTAAAGGATTAACTAAAGTAAATAAAGGGGTTCAAATATGCAACATTTGACACTTATCACAATGCACCCACCACTTTGTAGCGGTGCATGATTAGTATTTTCTCTAACATGGTTGAACGTTTCCTTGAGATTTTCATGGACGATTTCTCAGTCTTTACGTCATCTTTCGAGGAGTGTCTGCACCGCCTCACTCTTGTCTTAGTGTGGTGCAAAGTAAAGAACCTTGCGCTCAATTGGGAAAAATGTCATTTTATGGTAAAGCAGGGGATTGTATTGGGGCATGTCATTTCTCATTGTGGGATTGAGATTGTCAAAGCGAAGGTGGATTTGATTTCCAACCTTTCACCCCCACATACAGTGAAGGAAATTTGTTCTTTTCTGGGCCATGCGGGATTCTTGAGGTGATTCATCCAGGATATTCAGCAAGATCGCCAGGCCCCTGTGTAAGTTGTTGGTAAAAGAGACCCCATTTATATTTGATGAGTATTGTAAGCAAGTATCCGGGGCTTTGAAGAAAATTCTGACGTCCACACCCATTATTCAGCCACCCAACTGGAGTGTGCCATTTGAGATCATGTGTGACGCTTCAGATTATGCAGTTAGAGCTGTTTTAGGGCAGCATGTTGATAAACTCCCCCATGTCATCTACTATGTTAGCAGGACACTAAACGATGCACAACTCAATTACTCTACCATTGAGAAAGAGTTTATGGCAGTCATTTTTGCTTTGGACAAGTTCAAATCCTACTTGCTAGGATCTAAAGTCATTATCAACTCGGATCATGGAGCATTGAAGTATCTTTTCTCCAAAAAAGATGCTAAATCTCGTCTCATCCGGTGGATTTTGCAGTTACAAGAGTTCAACATAGAGATTCGAGATAAGAAGGGTTCCGAAAATGTGGTGGTAGATCATTTGTCTAGGTTGATAGTGGATTTCACTAAGGATGCCATCCCCATTTCTGAGACCTTCCCTGATGAGCAATTGATGCACATTGCTCACAATTCTGCACCATAGTTTGCTGATATAGTGAACTATCTTGTAAACTGGCCAAATGCCTTTACATTGGGGGCTACAAGATAAGTCTAAGTTTTTGGCCATGGTGAAGTACTTTTTCTGGGACGATCCATATCTGTTCCAGTATTGTCCCGATCAGATCATTAGGAGGTGTATTCTTGAGCATGACCAATGCAATGTCATCTATTTGTTATGATCATGCCTGTGGAGGCCATTTCAGTGCTCGAAAGACCATTGCAAAGATTTTGCAATGTGGATTTTATTGACCTACCCTTTTTCGAGATGTTCATACATATTTCACCTCTTGTGAGCTTTGCCAGAAGCTAGGGAGTATTTCTAGACGGAATATGAGGCCCCTCAATTCTATCTTGATTGTGGACATTTTTGATGTGTGGGGCATTGATTTTATGGGACCTTTCCCAAACTCCTTTGACTGCCTCTACATTCTCGTTACTGTGGACTATGTGTCCAAATGGGTGGAAGCTCTTGCATGCAAGACCAATGACCATAGAGTAGTGGTCCAATTTTTGAAGGATAATGTCTTTGCTTATTTTGGTACCCCTCGAGCTATCATAAGTGACAAAGGCAAGGATTTTTGCAACAAGATTTTTGAGCAGTTGATGAAGAAGTATTTCATCACACATAAGGTTGCCACCTCATATCACTCACATACGAGTGGAAAAGTGGAAATTTCAAATCGAGAGATCAAGCACATTTTGGAGAAGATTGTGAATCCCAATAGAAAAGATTGGTCTCTATAATTGAATGATGCGTTGTGGGCATACCATACAACATTCAAGACCCCGATTGGCATGTCACCATCCAATGGAGTTGGAGCATAGAGCATATTGGGCCATCAAGCAGTTAAATTTCAATCTTACCAAGGCCGGCTCTTAAAGAAAGCTCCAACTCAATGAATTAGAGGAGCTACGAAATGATGCATATGATTGTGCAAGGTTGTACAAGGCTCAAATGAAGAAAGCTCATGACCAGAGCATTTTGAGACGATTCTTTGAACCTGGTTGGAAAGTCCTTTACAATTCACGTCTGCATATGTTCCCAGGCAAGCTAAAATCTCATTGGACCGGCCCATTCATCATTCGATCCGTTTTTACTCATGGAGCCATTGAGATTTAGAATCCAAAGAATGGCAACACATTCAAGGTAAATGGACAAAGGATGAAACCATTCTTAGAATTGAAGAGTCTAGAGATTGAGACAACATTGTTGGAGGATCTTAGTTATCCGAAGTGATCGTCACCTGCTATGGAGAGTCTGGTTGAAGATTGTAAACATAGCGCTTGTGGGGCAACCCTTGTTCTTTTTATTTCTTGTCATTTGATTTTGTTTGTTTGTTTGTTTTTTTTTTTTTTTTTTTTGTTATGTTTTTCTAGACAAGTGTCTTACATTCAAGTTTGGGGGACGTTCTCTAACGTTATGCCTGAGGTTTTCTTTCCATTCGGTATTGTATTTCTGGCCACATTGGGGACAATGTGTCATTTTAGTTTGGGGGTGGGAAAGACATTACTCTCCATTTATTGTTATGTTTTGTTGTTTGTACGTTTTTTTTGTTTTTTTTCAAGAAAAAAAAAATTGCTATGTTGTTGATTATGCATGAGTTACACTATAACTGTGGTTTGCATTTCATTGGCTTGTTTAACATCTTGAACACATCATGTCATTAGAATCTGAGTCCTTTGACTCATTTTTGGCTTAGAGAGACTTCACATATTTTGAGTTGATCATCACAAGCACTATTAGCATAGAGTTTGTGAGGTATGAGATTTGAATTGAATAGTATGTATCTTGAGATTTGTAGGATGAATTGTTGATAAATAACCTTGGCTTGAAAATAAAATAAAATAAAAATCCAGCTTGAGTTTCTCATTGAGTAACCAGACCTCTTGCCTCATTAAGCATTGAGTGTTCGCGTAAAAAGATGTGAAATTCAAGTTGGTTGATTGTATGGCTAGTGCGGCTTCGTAACCTTTTTGACTTGAGTCATTAAGCCCTTAGGATGTTTTTACATATAATGCCCTAAAACCATCTGGTTTGGGAGTCACTGGCACAACCCTCGTTACATAGGTCAATTAGAAAGCTTAAAGGAGCCGAACATTGCACAGCCTACAAAAAAAAAAAAAAAAAAAAATGCATATCTTAACTTAAGCCTTGGTTATTTTCATCTGATAGAATTCCTATGAATTTTGAGGTACACAAGTTTTGAGTAAATTGAAGCCTCGCGATTTTATGTTAGTCTCACTTTGCACTTATTGGAGCATGTGTTGTCTCAAATGTCCATTTATGAGTGAATTGATTTTAGATGTCTTGATGATATGATTGCGGTGTTTATCTTGTTAAGCATGCTCATGAGTAAGAACCATTTGTTTGTGTTGAAACTTATTCTTGTCAATAATATAATGCTAAAAAATGTTTGTGGGCATCATTGTTATTAAACCCTCACGAGACTTCACTCATCCACTAGGGATGCCTAAGGTTTAAAAGGCTTGTTGCATATGCTAAATGCAATCATCTCTCCATTGACAACAGATTTATGTTTCATGCTTTCATGTTGTTTTTCATTTTGTTTTGCTAAGCGACTAACAAAATGTAAGTTTGGGAGTATTTGATAAGTGCCAAATATTGCATATTTGGGCCCCTTAATTTACATTTGTTAATCCTTTAGCCGTATTATAATATGAAGTTTTGTGTTAGTTTTGTGTTTTTAGGGTTTTGAAGGTTGATAAGGGAAAAGCTTGGAATTAATGCGAGAAATACCAGTTTTTGGGAGAAAGCCACCAAGGAATGCAGTGCCTGTCCCGACGGCCAACAAGCCTATCCGGATGGGGAAAACTCTCAGTAACGCCCAAACCCTAAATTACGGTTATAAATAACATATTTTTCGAGAAAAAACGCACCAAGGGGGTGCCGTTCACTATAGTTTTTGACTTTTTGACATTTGTTTAGCTTTGAACTTGATTCTCTTTGTAAGTTTGTTATTTCAATTCATTTTACTATGCTTTTTGTAATCATGAGAGGCTAAAACCTTCAACTAAGGTTGAAGATGAAGCATCACCATTGATTTATGTTCATACTTTCATGTAATGTTCATACATTTCCGTCGTTTAATTCAATTGATATTCTATTTCAATTCAATTAGTGGATGAAATTTTGTTGATTGATAGTTTGATTATTACTTGTGTAAATATTGGATATTCGATGTGTTACATCCGACAGATACATCGAATCATTTAATTTAAATTGGATATCCATTGTGATTCGTAAATTAAATGGATACATTGAATGATTTGATTTAAATTGGGTATTCATTGTGATTTGTACAATGGATGGATTCGTTGAATGTTTCAATAGATTACTTTTCATGAAACATAGAACATGCATAGGTTATCGTTCTTCAGATGTATGAACAAAACATAAGAGTGTGTCATTTTAATTCGGTGAGGTGAATTCTAAAACCTTAATCTTTTATCATTTGATTAAAAATCATTTTCATTTAGTTTATTATTTTGCAAGAAAAATCACCCATCTTTGGAACTTGGTTAAAATATAATTGGTTTAGATAAAAATTAACTTTCACGACACAATTTCTTGCGGATTCGACGTCACACTTGCATAATCTATATTGCAAACAACTCGTGCATTTGCGAGTATTTTTAAAACTCACAACAAAATGCTATTGGATTTGGTGAAATTTCATATACTCTTTATTGGTTTTAAGCTATGTGAAATGCTATTATATCTCTTCTACTTTTCTTTCTATCGACTTTGTCACTCAACAATTAGCTGGAAGTTGTTGCTTTTCCTTGCTTTTATATTCAAGCTTCTTGATTTTGAGTACGAGTGAATATCATAGTGGAGCTATGGATCATGCTCACGCTCGGAATGGGATCCCTGGCAATACCCATGAAATTGCCCATCAAATTTTTTTTTTTTTAAAATCATGGCCATCCATTCTCATCCAACAACTAGAAATCTGCCACGTGTCCACTTAATATAAAATAATAAAATATTATTTAAATTTTAAAAATAAATATAAAATTTTAAAATTTTTAAAAAATTATTAAAAAACATGGGGTGGTTCGGCCACCCCATTTTCCCCTAGGGGGTGGCCAGCCATCCCAGCTCAGCCTAGGGGGTGGCCAAAGGCCGGTTGGGGGTGGCCGGAGCCACCCCCATGCCCCCAGGGGGTGGTTCGGCACCCCTAAAGGCCGGTTGGGGGTGGTCAAAGCCACCCTCTAGGGCCTCATGGGGGTGGTTCGGCCACCCCCTAGGGCCAAACTTGATTTATGGGTTTGGCCTAGGGGGTGGCCGATCCACCCCCTGGGGCCCTAGGGGATGGCTCCGACCAACCCCAAAGACCGGTTGAGAGTGGCCGAAGCCACCTGCTAGGGCTCTAGGGGGTGGTTCGGCCACCCCCAACTGGCCTTTGGTGGTGGCCAACACCACCCCCTAGGCTAAGTTGAGGTGGCCGGCCACCCCCTAGGGGAAAATGGGGTGGCCGAACCATCCCATGTTTTTTTAAATTTTTAATTATTTTATTTTATATTTATTTTTAAAATTGAAATAATATTTTATTATTTTATATTAAGTGGGACATGTGGTAGATTTCTAGCTGTTGGATGAGAATGGATGGCCATGATTGAAAAAAAAAAAAAAAAAAAAAATTGATGGGCAATTTCATGGGTATTATCGAGGATCCAATCCGCTCATGCTCACCCTCACGAATTCGGCTTGTGTGTTGTAGTTAGTATGCTGTTAAAAAATTGAAGGGCTTAGATTTAACTAAATAATTGAATGGCTCAGATCTATTTCAGAGTTCTAATTTATTAAACTCTCTTTCATCTATGGCTCTTCTCCTTCCTTTTCTCCTTTGTAAAATCTCTCTCTCTCTCTTCCATCCATCATTTTCCTTCCCAGCAAAGTCCAGAGAAAATGAAGCAAGAAAGGATTGAATTTTGCAAAAGAACCACCAGATGGGTATGGAATTTTGTAGAAAAATGTTCGAAATTTTGTGATTCTCACAGTCTTGGACCAAGCTCTTGCCTTCATCATTCAATCTTTATGCCTTTATCTCTCTCTCTCTCTCTCTCCGTGCGTCTGCCTTTCGATTTGCATTGAGATCATTGCCTTTCTTATTCGTAATCTTGTCATCAACTTGCTCAAATGGCAAGGCCATGGATTTATCTTATGCAAAAGCTCTTTCACTTGCTACTGTTCATGCCTTTGGATGTCATTCTTTTCAAATCTTTGAATGAAGATGAGGATGCTCTCTCGTGAGTTATGATGGATGGAAGAGAGAGAGGTTTTACGAAGGAGAAAAAGGCATAGATGAAAGAGAGTTTAATGAATTATAACTCTAGAACAGATCTGAGCCGTTCAATTACTAAGTTAAATCTGAGCCTTTCAATATTTTAACAGCATATGTGCTTAGTTAAAACTACAGCACACAAGCTGGATCCTCTTAAGTTCTGTCTATATTGTTAATTTTTTTTTTTTTTTATTATTATTATTTTATTGCGTTTTGAAAATACATGTTTTTTATTACTTTCAAAAATGAAGTTTGTTAAAGTTAATTGAAAAGGAAGAAGATGGGTTGTTTTGAGAAAAATTCGGTTGGATGCATATATTATGGTTTTGTTTTACGCTAAGATTACTTAAAAACAAAAAAAAACAAAAAAATGAGCTCAACCTGAACTCAAGCTGGTTTCTTCTATATTAGAAAAAAAAAAAGCTGGTTTCTTCTACAAATTCCTTCCAAGTTTGAATGAATTGAGTTTGAACACAGGATTTCAAGCTCAAGCCCATATAAATTTTCAACGAGTCGAGTTTGAACGGTTCAAGCTCAGTTCGGCTAAATGACAACACTATTGAGATGCATATTATAAAAAAGCAATACTATATATTACATCGTCATCATATATAAATGATGTAGTAGTATCCATTAGCCCTTAGATTTTACTTTTATTTTTTAAACAAGAGTTTGGTTCAGGAACGAATTGACTGCCATATTATTATAATAGAATGTAAGTGTAAGTTTTGGGTTCAGTTTCCAAAAACGATTTGGGAAGTTTTCATAAACAGGAAATCAAGTTCAGCATTAAAAATGGAAATTTCCATGTTGTACCCAACACAGCAACCCAATCATATACTTTGTTGAAAATATAAAAAATAAAAATAAAAGCCCCACTTCATTCTGCCTTGCCCAAAATCCAACAAACCCTAATGAGAACCCAAAGACCAAGCTTTCATTCTTTTAAATATTCCTTCCCTTTTTTTTTTTCCTTTTTTTTTTTTTTTTTTAAGAAAAAAAGCCACTTCTACAATATTCCTACATACGTGGATAGCACTAGCCATCTAGCCCGCGAGAGGGCATCTGAATACGGAAAGAGTTAAAAAAAAAAAAAAAAGTAGAAAAGATTTCATGACACCCCATAGCCATGTCAATCAATGGGGCGATTAAAGTTTCTGATATGGTATACAAACAGCTCGTTGGAAGCTAAGCCACCATCTCAATTTTGAAAGGATCAGCCCTTTCCTTGTAAGGGATCACTGAAAATCTTCTAAAAAAAAATCTCCCCCTTTTTCTGAGACTCTTATTTCCATTCAGGTGGCATCGATGATCGATATCAGCAGCTATCGGACCCATTTCAACAGCTTCCAAGACACCGCTTTGTTTCTGTTTCTGTTTTTGTTTTTTTCTTGGGCAAGACCATCAGGTCCAAGTTCCCTTCATATCTTCACTTTGTCTCCGACCTCAGGTTGCTCAATGCTCTTCACAGCAGACAGATCTACCGACTTAAAACTGGTGGTTAATTCTTCTATCTTCTGCTGCCAAATAAATAAACAAAGAATTTTTATTTTTATTTTTATAAGTAAACAACAAGGAATTAAATATTAAAAACAAAGATCAATATAGACAGGCATGTGTGGACTCGAGTACAAGTAATATACAGAACCCCCCGCAAAGGCTCCCATTGTATAGAACAGAATAAATTTACTAATCGGCAAAATTTCATTGGCACAACATCCTGCACTATGCCTACTTGTATGAGGAACCCTTCTTTATTCTTTAATCATTTTGTAAACAAAGAGAATCATTTTCAGAATATTAAGATAAATAACAGCACCCATTAGCCATGGTCCTGACAGGACATATGATTCCTAACCCTCCACCTCCAATTAACCCAACATGGCCACCCCACATTACACGCACTCACTGAAAAGCTTGAATAAGATCAGAAAAGTGAGAAACCAGATTACTTGTTAGAAAGAACAAAGCATAAGGTGGGAATTAGGGAAGAAGGCAAAACCTCCAGATTATAATGTGGTGCAAATTGCCTTGTCCTCTTCTCTTGCATCACCTTCTGGCGGCTTTCATAAAAATCGAAATCATCCAATATGGATGTCTTGGACGCATGGTTCTTAAAAATATTCAAAATTTCAATACCCAGAGAAAATCTCACCTGCAAATGAAAGATGGGCAAACATTAAGCATGGCAAGAATGGCACCCAAAAATTCATTGAAAACCTAAATACTAAGCAACTAATTAGTTATGCACACCTCCTGCGTGTCTCGACTATTGGTAACAGGCTTGTTGTCATTATTCTCAAGTATTATATGCCGCAAATGCACGTTTGGAACATCTTTTATAATATGCCACTTGACAGGGAAATAACCATTCCACTTATCTTGCTGCCAGAAATCCATGTTCTTATTAAAATCAACTCGGCCAATCATCTCTGCTACTCCACAAAACTGACCACTTGCATTAACCTGAACAAAAACAAACAAAAAACCGAGACATTAGTTACTATTTTTGGGGGAACAAAAGGCATGCCAAGTGGAAACTTCTGCATTGGAATCATTATTGAACTCTAGAGCATACCGAAAAGAGAAGAAACACAGGACACTTGCTGCCTTTCTCCACCATAGTCTCTTGTGCATCTTGATATGCACTGTCCAACCTCTTATTTCCATTAGGAGTACTGGCCCACACGTTGTACTTGATGCTCTTATGAATATCATCTTCACTGTAAGATTTGATAACAAAGAAAAATGCACGATCGTATTTGGTGGAAAAGTCAGGAAGGTTATATTGATCCATCCTGATTAGAGAGGTTATGCTGTTACCATTTCCATTCCCATCAGTTTCCAGGGATCCAGCCGCATTACCTCCAGACATCAACACACTTTTTGCATTGGCTGTTCTAGGACCCTGGTTCTGCTCATTAAGCAAACTAATATCACTGACACCATTGACCTTGCTTCTGGATTTCAGCTTCTCTGTGCCGCCCCAACCCCTTCCACTTGCTTTTAAATTAACTGGACTGTTTGAATAAAGCAATCCACCCTTCCTTTGGTTGTGCGCTGAGAACTTTGAACTGGGTAAATAACCTTTAGCGAGCATATCTGACTGGAAAGATGAGCCATGAGGAACGGCCTAAAAATCATTTCAAAATTCATTAACATTGCCACAGGAGGAAAGTATATAACACTACAGAGCACAAAGAACCAGAATACCTTGTTCACTAGTTTTAGCGGTTTGTGCATGCCATGACCAGATGCGACATCCAATGGTGACAGGGTGTTACTAATATCCAGTGGATTGCTAAAGCCAGAAAAGGATTTAGAATGAGGAGCATGGCCATGACTTGGAGAAGATAAATTAGGTTTAGGGCCCAGAAATTCTGGAACTCCAGCATAGCTATTTCCAAAAGATCCATCTCCAACAAGGAGGGATGGATCCCATGCGTAGGGTGATGGTGCCAACTCCCCATAAGGAAGAGTAGTGGGATAATATCCAGGGGAAGCCATGGATGGTTGAAAAATGGGGCTTGAAGGATATGCCTGCTGATCAACGTATTGTCCATCAACACCAATTGTAGTTACCGGCAAGTATGGAGAGTAACTGGGCTGAAATCCCGGCATGATGTAGACAAAAGATCCATTATCTGTTTGCATGACCTAAATGAAGCAAAAGCGAATGTAAGTTCAACTTGTCATGAAATGTCAAATCGAATACGCATGATATTAGTAGCAAGCTAAATTCCAGACTTGAGCATTAATTGCCAGAAATCAGGTCACAGATTGAGATACTCACAGGATACTGAAGTTCCGTTCCATCACCGCCAACATAATAGGCTTGGTTGTCCAACTCTCCATAGGAACCTTCATAACCTGTGAACATGCTATTGTAAGACGTGAAAACATAAATACACAATCAATAAAAAGACAATACTAAAATAGTGAAGTTCATATTATCAGCCACAGCTAACCTGGATAGTAGTATCCATAATAGCCGCTTGTCGAATAAGACATGCCTTGATCAGTAGTAAGGGAATCTTGGTCAACTTCGCTCCCTTTGACACTGCCCATGGCATCTCCTGCAGATGATATACATGATGTTGCATCGGATTGCGGGCTCATATCTTTTGAAGGAGCCTGAATTTATGTACCCAAGTTCACAAATCAGTTGTAATGCAAAAGAGAGACACCATTATCGAAAAAATAACATCCATAGGAAAGCAAATCTCAAAGAATTCAATAATATTTAATACAGACATCACCTATGTGATCAAATACCACACCCTGAAACTTGTAAATTAAGCTTATCATGCATCTCCTATTTACTCCAAAAGTTATTTGATCCAGAAAGTGAGCCCGATTTTGGTTCAACCCCAAATACGATTTCCAAAAATACTTGTTTACAGGAAGAAGCACCAAAAAAAAAAAAAAAAAGAAAAAGAAAAGCGAAACTTTCGTAACACAAGCTTCTTATATCCTACAAAAACGGGGGTTACCAACACGCCAAAACAAAGTTTACTTTTTCAACGATATATTCCATCAACTATAAAAAGAGGCTCCGAAAATTATATTTAAACATCAAGGTTCAGTGCAGTTTTGAGATTACCAGATTGGAATCAGCGACCTCCGCAACAACTCTTTTCGGATTCCTCACCATTTCTTCTAGTAATTGTAAATCTGAATCCGACAGGGAAAATTAAACAAACAAGCAAAAAAGTAAATAAAAATTAATCATTAAAATCACTAGAATATACATAAAAACGCAGAGCTAAGAAAAAAATTATTCAAAAAGAGATTGAATTGAGCTACCAGAGTTCGTTTTCCAATCTCTTTTCACCGCTTCGGATGAATCAGATCGGTGCAGAGACAAAGAGAGAGAAGCACAAAAGGAGCTCCAGAAGAAACGAAAAAGAGACACAGCAATAGCGGGAAAACCAAAAAGCGGAAGGCTCGGGCGGATTTAGATTATGATTTAGACAATTTCCATTACAAATCCACACAAGAAAACAAAATCCAGTGGTTAGGTTCCGGCGGAATCGGAGTTTCCCTCCTTTTGTCTGAAACACCGAGGAATTCGCTCACTCGCGCTGTGAATTGTGAATTGGAATGAGAAAGAAGTTAGAGGGAAATGGACGATGACAATGATTCCATGATATCAACCAAAAGAAAGCATCGCCAGCAATGTGAACGGTCTTTTATTTAATCAATCTGTGGTGCGGTAGGACTAAGCGACGGTGGTGAGGCTCCCACGTCACTCCTCCTTTTCCTTTTCTGTTTTATTCGTTGATTTGCTCAGCCGTCCGATTATCACGAGAACAACCCCTCTCTCTCTGTCTCGTACCCCGAGAAAAACAACTTCTAATAATTGGTTGATTTGTAGAGATTAATTATTCCCAAGAATATTTATTACAATTAAGTAAAGAAGGGTACAAAGAATTAAAGTAATGCTGTTGGCTAATTTTTTTTATAAATTTAATCGTAATTTTAAAATATTATATCAATATTGAGAAAATAAAAATAAAAATAAAAGTGATGGGTAAGATTATTGGAAGAATTATTATAATATTATAGGCTCCTTCTGATATTTGAAGTTGAGGCGGTGCCACCTCAACGGTGGTCCTATCACCTATGGACCGACTTCCCGACACTATGATGTACTCATCGATTTACTTTGTGGACGTTCTAGCACCCACGGCTCATTGTAATTTGTCTGGAAACCATTTTTTTCTTTTTTCTTTTTTCTTTTTTAAGTCAACTTTATTTCTTTACATTAAACAACAGTTTTTTTTTTTTTACTTTATATATATATTAATCAATTTTTTCTCACTTTCTCTTCTCAAAATTCGTTGCTAAATGCGGTTTGCAAAATTACTTTATTGGTGAATGGTGAGGGCCGTCGGGTTTCTCTTCCATGTAATATGAGGGACAATAGTAATGGTCTTTAGACTTTTAACATTTAAAGCTTAGTTCTCAAGAATCTAATTTGATATGTTCTTAATCTATTTTCTTTATAATTTTTTTTATAAAAGTATATTTATTCTCTTTAAATTACTACTTAATATATAATGTCTTCCTTAGCATTAAAAAGTTGTAATGTCCCACCACAAACTACACTTAACCCTTACTATTAAATTTTCTGTTAATTTGGACCAAAAAAAAACATAGCCGGCCATGGAGGTGACCAACTACTAGCCATGGTCTGCTTTTTTTCCTTTCTTTTTTAATTTTTTATTTGAAGATGTATTATTGTTATTTTGGGTCAAGTGTAATATTGCATATAGCCTATTTCTCAGGGTTTAGTGAAAGAAATTGGTAATTTACGAGGGACATTACAACTTTCAAAAGTTTAAAAAGACATTAGAAATTGAGCTAGAGTTTGAAAAAATTAAGTATAGTTTTTTCCTTTTTTTTTTTTTATTTAGAAAATCAAATCAAGAAAACTTCTTGGGAAGACAATAATTGAACTTGTCGCCTACACCCTGTAAAGTTTGGTTAGAATTGTAATGAGTGATGTTGATGATGAATTTAACAATGGTGTCATCCTTCTTATACTATAACTCGGGATTTCCTTCAACCTATTCTAATAAGTGACAAGTGTTATTACCATCAAGGGTGGTGGTTCAATGGCCTAAGAAAATTTTCAAGTGTTCAGGACATGGGTTTTAATTTTTGCAATGGAGAATCTAGTATCAGTCACATTGAATTCCCATGCCCTGGTAGGACTGAATTAGGCTATATAACTCAGTCGAATTTGAGGGAATGCATGCGGCTTTCATCGTCTAGGCCTCTTCTGTGCGGCTCCTAGCGAGTAAGTGCTATTATGGTCACGCCGAAGTAGGATAGCCATAATTAGTTTTCCCGGCCTATTCTTTGAATTAAAAAAAAAAAAAAAAAAAGTGACAAGTGTCATTCAACATATTTGAGTTTCTTAAAATTAATATTTAAGTTTATAAATTAGTAGAATAATAATAAATGACTCTTAAAAAAAAAAAAACCATGTGAGAGATGACACTTGGCACTTATTAGATTAAGTTAGAGGAAATTTTTTCAAACCAATAAATTTGTGTCCCTTTCTTATCCTATAATAATTAATATTAACATGATAAAAAAAATAAAAAAATAAAACTTAATGGGCTAAGAGCCTAAGATTATGTGTTTTCTGTGTGTGAGAGAGAGATGATATGATACGATATGATCCAAAGGTATCAAATCCATACAAAATTGCATCACTATGAAATTGCATGAATTATTTAAAGCGGTGGACCGACAAATTATTGGCAAAGAAGGAACCAAGACTTTAATATGATTAATGTTCCACCATACTTTTGCATTGAATTTTTCAAATATTTGGATTGACAATGAATACCCAAAAGGTTTTTTCTTTTTTCTTTTTGTTGAATAAGCATTAAATTTGGACGTTTCAAAGAAGCCAGATGCGGAGGGAGAAAATCAGAAGAAACGAGAAGCTGAAGCGGCATTATCAAGGTTTGCTTAGAGGCCAAGTATTCACAGCCAACCATTCAAACTACAAGTCATGGCCTAAATAAATGTATTTTTTCCTTTTTTTTTTATTCTTAATGAATTATAAAGAGCCTGAACTGCCACGTTGACCTTTAACATGGCGTGCACGTGTAGTGCTCTATTGACACTGAACTACCCCAAGTTGGATAATACTATTTATCTTTTGCACGAAATTAGAATGCTTGGATCCGAAGCAAAAGTCCTTTTTTATCTTTGAATTATTGAAACAAGTCAAACCACATTGTTGAAGGCTTATGAAACCTAAATGCAACTCAAAAAGTACATCTCGAGTAAATTTGAAGAGAGTATTTACATGGGTTTTCGTTTGAGTAGTTTATAATTATAGAAATGTTATTTAGTAGACTGTTATACAAATATATAATTAAAATGATGTAAAGTAAAAAGGGGTCATTGGCTTTTTATTTTATTTTTAGAGTTATGTTTAGTAGGTCTGATTCACAATTCTTATTTAAATTAGGTACCTATTCTTATCTTATCACTTTTAAAAGTTAATGAATCACGAAAATGACCAAATTGAGTACAATATGTTTATGGTCTTCTTTTTTTTAGTTATGTTTTTTTGCCACAAAGCAGCTGCACTGACATTCTTCCTCCTTCCTCGTACCTCTTTGTCCCGCTTACGGTATGTGACGTCCCACATCGCCTGGGTATGGAGATAAGGATGTGCTTAAATGTATACTACACCCTAATGACACAATATTGCCCGCTTTTGACTCCCCTCGAACTATACTTCCCAGGATGTCACCCATCCTGATACTACTCCAGCAGAAGCACGCTTAACTGCGGAGTTCTGATGGGATTATGACCATCACGGCTTTAAAACGCGTTGTTGTCATTAAGGGTGTAGTATACATTTAAGCACATCATCATCTCCATACCCAGGCGATGTGGGACGTCACAATCACCCCCTCTTAGAACCCAGCGTCCTCGCTGGCGACCCTCATGGGATTAGCCCATTCTTGGTGTCCGCCTGAGCGAGCGCCCGCTAGCGACCTTCATGGGCTTGTGCATACTCCCCCCATCTCAGGCTGGACAATGGCTTTGATACCAATTGTAATGGCCTAGGAAAAAGCGCTAGTCACATCTGCGCTATCATCCCAAAAAGACTAGTCAATTTGGAGTTTTCCCTAGAATTCATTATAAAGCACAGTTTCACCTAGTAACTAGGCAATGTGGGACTTAGCAAGCAACCATGTCTATTTTTATAAACCACACACTCTATGTGGACTTCTTCTTATTTTCCCAATATGGGACCGGGGTATTACAAACTCCCCCTCTTAAATTCCTGACGTCCTCGTCAGGGCCACGTCATGCAGTGCTTTAATACCACATGGCCTGGCGTTACTAGGTTGCTCTGATACCATTTATAATGGCCCAAGAAAAAGCGCTAGCCACATCTGCACTATCACTCCAAAAGGACTAGTCAATTTGGAGTTTTCCCTAGAATTCATTATAAAGCCCAGTTTCACCTAGTAATTAGGCAATGTGGGACTTAGCACCCATGACTATCTTTATAAACTACCTACTCTACGTGAGCTTCTTCTCATCTTCCCAATATGGGACCGGGATGTTACAAACTCCCCCTCTTAAATTCCTGACGTCCTCGTCAGGGTCACGTCATGCAGTGCTCTAATACCACATGGCGTCACGTCATGCAGTGCTCTAATACCACATGGCCTGGTGTTACTAGGTGGCTCTGATACCACTTGTAACGACCCAGGAAAAAGCGTTAGCCACATCTGCGCTATCACCCCAAAAGGACTAGTCAATTTGGAGTTTTCCCTCGAATTCATTATAAAGTACAGTTTCACCTAGTAACTAGGCAATGTGGGACTTAGCACCCATGACTATTTTTATAAACCACACACTTTATGTGGGCTTCTTCTTATCTTCCCAATATGGGACCGGTGTATTACACTACACGCAATGCGTTGAAACATATTGTACTTTCTTTTTTTTCTTTTCTTTTTTTTCTAATTGAATATGGAAAATGGGTACAAGGAATGATCATTCCAACTCCTGATTCAAAATGAAGAGAGAGTGGACAATCCTAAAACCGAAAAGGGGGTGAGTTTCCCAACAACAATCCCAAAATGAAACACAACAGTGCATAAATACATACAAAAGGTAAGAAATTTGTCAAACAAGTGACCTAATCCTCTCAAGGAGCCGTTCAAGGTAGTTACATAAGCAAATTGGTCACAGATTAATGCAAAACTATATGAACCCCAACTTGAAAATAGCAGTAACACTGAAAGGAGTTAAAAGCGGAAGATGCACTTTCATATATAGATTGATGCAAGGACTGAAGAATAGAGACGTATCAACACAAATCCAGTTATAAAAGTCTCAACTGTAAAAATAAAACGCCAATGATCTAAGAGACAATAACCCACAAACAAAAAAGCAGCAAAATAAAGATAAAGCTGCAAAAGAAGAGAAAATGAAAAATACTGGGAAAATAAAAATAACAGAAAAAAGCCCATTGACCAGCAACTTCAATAGAGGATGAGGCGGAGGGAGACTAGTGAAAGAGCTTCTATTAGCAACTTGGAGGTCATGCGACTCATGCGGCAGTGCATGAGACGCACGTGCAGGCGCATGGGACCACGCATCAATGCGTGGTGATCAGAATGAGAACAAGGCGACATTGGTGGAATGCTAGGAGGCCGGTGATCACAATGGTGTGGCACGTTGGAGTTATGGAGGAATGGAGGGCGATAGATCGAGCTTGAAAAGATCCGGATATGAGAACTACCGTGTAACACCCCACCTCAATGACACACAATATTGTCCGCTTTTGGTTCCCCCAAACCAGACTTCCCAGGAGGTCACCCATCCTGGTACTCTAGCAGAAGCACGTTTAACTGCAGAGTTCTGATGGGATCAAGACCATCACGGCTTTAAAACGCGTTGTTGTCATTAAGGATGTAGTATATATTTAAGCATATCCTCATCTCCATACTCAGGCGATGTGATACGTCACAATCACCCTCTCTTAGGACCCAGCATCCCCGCTGGCGACCCTCATGGGATTAGCCCATTCTTGATGTCCGTCCCAACGAGTGCCTGCTAGCGACCTTCATGGGCTTGTGCACGCTCCCCCCATCTCAGGCTGGGCGATGGCTCTGATACCATATCTAATACCACATCTCAATGACACACAATATTGTCCGCTTTTGATTCCCCAAAACCAGACTTCCTAGGAGGTCACCCATCCTGGTACTACTCCAGCAGAAGGACGCTTAACTGCAGAGTTCTGATGGGATCAAGACCATCATGGCTTTAAAACGCGTTGTTGTCATTAAGGATGTAGTATACATTTAAGCATATCCTCATCTCCATACCCAGGCGATGTGAGACATCACAATTTTTGTAATACCCCGGTCCCATATTGGGAAGATGAGAAGAAACCCACATAGAGTGTGTGGTTTATAAAGATAATCATGGGTGCTAAGTCCCACATTGCCTAATTACTAGGTGAAACTGGGCTTTATAATGAATTCTAGGAAAAACTCCAAATTGACTAGTCCTTTTGGAGTGATAGCGCAGATGTGGCTAGCGCTTTTTCCTGGGCCATTACAAATGGTATCAGAGCCACTTAGTAACGCCAGGCCATGTGGTATTAAAGCACTGCATGACGTGGCCCTGACGAGGACGTCAGGAATTTAAGAGGGGAAGTTTGTAATACCCCGGTCCCATATTGGAAAGATGAGAAGATGCCTACATAGAGTGTGTGGTTTATAAAAATAGTCATGGGTGCTAAGTCCCACATTGCCTAGTTACTAGGTGAAACTGTGCTTTATAATGAATTCTAGGGAAAACTCCAAATTGACTAGTCTTTTTGGGCTGATAGAGCAGATGTGGGTAGCGCCTTTCCCTCGGTCGTTAACTCCAAATTGACTAGTCCTTTTGGGGTGATAGCGCAGATGTGGCTAGCGCTTTTCCCTGGGTCGTTACATGTAGAAACTGAAAAGCATGGAGCGCACAACGGCGTTTGTACTTTTGCTATTTTTTTTTTTTTTTTTTCATTTACAAATACATTAATTATATTTTTGGTGTTGAAAGAAAGAAAAAGGTAAGGCCGAAGAACTACAAAGGATTCGGTTATCAATTACCAAATTATTAGCGATGACGTTTTCAGCTACGACTTATTGTGATCGTCGCAAAAACTATGTGTCGTCTCCAATATTAGCGTGGGATGTCGCACAAAGTTTTTTTTTACTACTTTTTTACTATTTGTGTCACTAACAATAATATATATGCAATAACATTTATGTTGTCATTAATAGGGTTTTAAAATTAATATTATATAACACATTAGTACTAGCGACGACATTTTAGTCGTCACTGTGATGTCCCAAAACTTTAAAACCTAAATACAACTATTCGGGAAAACAAACATTTTTATAATACAATCTAAAAGTTTATATGGATCGTGTTCTACCTCTTGCAACCAAGTATTTAATAGAGAATAACTAAGCTATATTATCAACCATATAACATGCACATCGGAAGTATAAAACAAACACAACCACAACACAAGGTTTGTTTACGAAGTGGAAAACCCTTGAACATCTCAAGGTAAAAACCACTCCAGGGCAGCCAAACCCAAGAAATCACTAAAAGAAGATTCACAGTTATAAAATAGACGATACCCACACTCTTGAGCACCTTTAAACTTAGTAAGAACGACAAACCTCTCAACTCGTCTCCATCGTGACCATCTTCAATCAGCGCATCTCCTTTACCAACCTTTTGGTAGACTTTCTTCAACAAACCTCCAAAGTAACCATCTTTATCATGAGTAAGTAAAGAAGGTAATACGCCAAAGGCTAAGACGCCAAACAAGAGAAGGGGCAACTTCAAGCTATATCACATCCCCTCTTGAATGTCAATACCACCAAGAACTAGTGCTAGTGGAGAAAAGAGACTTTAGTGAAGAGAGAGCTCAACAAAATAAATTTCCAAAGTCTCAAGAATGAACAGTGACTGAGAGACTATTTATAGGAGATCCATTTTCTTCGTCATGTCCTAATGGGACACTTTCCCGTTATGACGGAAAGAACAAACTCGTAGATTTAAGAATTCCACGTCTTAACAAGAAAGCATTTCTGTTATGACGGGAAGAACAAAAGTCTCCTCTTCATCACATGTCCTATCTTAATGCATTAGCTGACGGGAAACTAGGAAGTCCAACTTTGGTCCCGTTATATGTCCCATCCTAACGGGGTTTGTTGTGCAAATTTATTTAACTCGCAAGTGCACGAATCAATTGTAGCTACTGGATTGCAAGTGCGAGGTCGAACCCATAGGAAATTGTATTTTTGAAAGAGTAATTTATATTTAAACTAATTAAATTCTAATATAGTTCCAAAAGGGTTTTGAATTTGGTTTTGAAAATTAAAAGACAAACATAAACTAATTAAGATAAACTAAGAGATAAAATACTAAGGTTTGAGAATTCACACTCATCGAATCATAACAACATACTTCCATGTTTATCAATATTAATATGAAGTTCTCACAATTAAAATCTTAGATATGTTTTACTATGCTTCAAACAATTAATCAAAACCATCCCATGTATCCATTCATTGCACAAATCACTAGAGGAATCCAATATCAATTAAATGATCAAATGTACACATAAATCACAAAAGATATCCAATCTTAATTGAAGCACCAAATGTATCCGTAGAACAAATCACAAGGGATATCCAATTATTTAGGCAAATAAAATCAAGCAATCGATTATGAGAAATTATCTTAAATCATCAAGTGTATCCTTGAATCACAAAAGATATCCAAGAATCACTCCACACATTGAAAAGAAGTAAAACAAATGAAATATTAAACCCAATAAAATCAGATAAATAAAGACTTACATGAAAGTATTGATGTTCTTTATCGGTGAGGCTTCATCCCCAACCTTAGTTGGGAATTTAGCTCCACATAAAAATAAAACCTAAATCTAAAGAAAACCTAAACTAAAAAGAGAAAAACTGTAGAATTTTGCTCTCTGGAATTCTATATCTTTTCTTGAATGCAAAGAAGTCTATTTTTATAGGCTTAGGAAAGTCCTAAAAGCCCTATTAAACCTAGATAATTCGGAGGTCTGTCTCCCAGTCAAAATAGAAGTATGAAATCGGAATAGGATTCGTCCAGATTTGTGTCCTTTAATTGCGGGGCGATTTTGGCATAGTAACCGTCCGAGTTATGAAAATCCTTTTTCATAATGAATGGTATTATTTTGAGTTAGCTTCCAATGCCATTTGAATCACTTCAATCCGATATTTGAGCATAAAGTTATGGTCAAAATACTGAGACATGTGCAAAATCTGAATTTGAATCAAATCCGAAATTTTATCCAATTTGATCTTTAATCCAATCTGATCTTTAATCCGATTTAACCTTTTCTTGGATTTGGTTAAACTTAACCACCTCATCTAGGTCTTCTCAAAGTATGCTTTCTTCCAAACTTTGCATTTTTCCCTTTAAAGCTGTAGTTTTACTTTAATGATCTGCAAAACACTAAAAACACAAAACTAACACAAAATATTAAATAACGACACAGCTAAAGGATTAACTAATGTAAATAAAGGGGTCTAAATATGCAATATTTGGTACTTGTCAGGGTTCTTGACGACAAAACAGAGTCTTCAATTTTGCTCTCATTACATGTCCCATTCTGATGAGCTTCTTGACGAGAAAACAGGGAGTTCAACTTTTTCTCTCATCACATCCTCGTCTTGACACAGTTCTTGATGAGAAACCAGGGAGTCCAACTTCTGCTCCTGTCAGATCTTTGTCTTGACGCAATTCTTGATGAGAAACTAGGGAGTCCAACTTCTGCTCCCGTCACATCCTCGTCTTGATGCCGTTCCTGACCAGAAACCAGGAGACCACTTTTACTCCCATTACATGTCCTGCTCTGATGGTACTTCTGACGGGAAACCAAGGGGCTCTTTATCCAGACCCGTTACAAGCCTCATTCTGACGAGAAAACAGGGAACACATCAAGAGGCCAAAAAGCACTTAGACTACCCTTCAAAAAACCCCTAAGGTTTTACACACAAACACTCAAAGCTTTAAACACCCAGACATTACAAGAACATTCATTGAATTAGGCCAATCTAAAACTTAACAATCTCCCCCTGTGGCCATTCAATGACAAAACCCTAAAACAAAGGTTTAAAACTAAGGCATAAAGCCATAAAAACAACAAACCATAAGGACAAGAAAAAGCAGACTCACCAAACAAAATGCTAGGTCATGGAACACTTCACCAATGACCATTATAGCATTATTTAAAACAAGATCAACCCAACAACTTTCTCTTAAACCAAACTCAAGAACAAAGAAGCAAGAGCATACTCTGAAACATGTCACACAGAAGACATTACTACATCATATTCAAAACAACAAGAAAATAGAGAGGAAGACAAAAACACAACACCATCATGATTAACAAGACAACATTCAACATTTATAACCAAGACAAGAATTTCATGACATTAGAGCATTGAAAGCATTGAAACCTTCTTAACAACTCTCCCCCTTTTTGTCATAATGGTCAAAGGGATAACTAACAAGGAATATTCAAGAAAATACATATTCTCTTATGAGCACCACAAGACACATTAGTAGAGTATGAGGAGGAAGAAATAACACAACTTTGTTTGAAGAACATAGAGGAAATTCTGACTTGAAACCCACTTGTTTCCGTAGTTAAAGCAAGTTTACCCGAACCACCATATCAAGATAATACATATTCAATGTAACAAAAATCAAGGATCTTAGAATCAAGACAGGGGAAAACATCTCAAGACAAGGACATCTCCTCAAAAGTCAAACCTCTTATTGATTAGTAGAAGGTCACACACCCATTCCTTCTCAATTGTCCAAGAGTTACAATGAAATCACAATCCCTTGAGTGTTTCACCTTTTACCATAATGCATAGACACCAGCTTTTTCTATAATAATGAGAAAGCATGTCATTATTTGGACTCATTAAAAGAGCACTGATCTTTGATCAAAACAAAATCTTGTCATTGAGGGAGGTGATGCCATGAACACTTTTAGAAACAGGTGAAACTTGTGGGGTCAATTTGTCACAAACACAAAAGAATATTTGAGGAATACGCAAAATCCATATAACAAGTTCCACATCCTCATTTTAAGACACAAGAGGTTACACTGAGCAAGCTTTAGAAGGATTCAGTTCAAGACAAACTTGCTCTCACAAATAGATTAGAGCAAAGAAAAACAAGAAACGAGCCACTCTGGATACATCAGACAAGAAGGTAAGACTCTTCTTTCCTCACACTCCAAGAATTCTACCTTGAGAGCATCGAGAACACATTCAACCAAGAATACATCAAGTATACCATTTCAGATAGAAGCAAGAGCATGGAATCCCAACAAGACAAACAAACGAAAGCAAAGAAACGCAAAAATTATATACATACACCACACACCATTGATGTTCCTTGGATCCCATTCAAGCCTTTTCAGGCTGTTCACAAACACCAATTGCAGAACGAAGAAATTCAAAACGAGACACATCCAAAGTTTTAGTAAATAGGTCTGCAAGTTGACGTTCCGTAGCCACATGATCAAGAGTAATGACATTAGTTTCAACTAAATCACGAATAAAATGATACTTGATGTCAATGTGTTTCGTACGAGAGTGCTAAACTGGATTCTTTGAAATATTTATACCCCTCTGATTGTCACAAGACACCAACATTTTCTCTTGATCAAGACCATAATTTGTTAGAAGCTTCTTCATCCATAAGAGCTCTGTGCAGCAACTTCATATAGCAGTGTAATCAGCTTCTGAATTGGAGAAAGATATAGAGTTCTGTTTCTTGCTCAACCAAGCCACAAGATTGGTTCTGATAAGCACTGAATATATCATATTCTAGCCCCTTAATTCACATATGTTAATCTCTTAGTTTTGTTACTATTTGATGTTTTGCTTTGTTTTTGTGTTTTCTAGTATTTTTAGGGTTTTTGAAGAAAAGCAAGTGTTTTTGGCAAGTTTCAGACTTAGAAGACAATATTTGGGAAAAAGATGGAAGCCATAGGATCGATCGCAGCACTACTAGGATCGAGCACATCAGCGCTCGATCGCACACACAGCAGGATTGAGCACATAAGCGCTCGAATGCCAAAGCCAAGGATCGATCACAGGCATGTGATCGAGCGCACTCGTATGCTGGGAAACTGACCACGCGGTTTCACAAGATTTTGACACAGTTTCAAACTCTAGAATCCTATTCCAACTCGAATTGTGAGTTATTATTTTGCACAAGAACGTCCAGGGTTGTTCCAAACCCTATAAATAGACCCTCTATGCATCAAGCACCAGCACAAAGAGGATCGATCGCAATCCTGCGATCAAGCGCACCCATACGTGATGGGCAAGTCAGCCGCCAGCCTTGTTATGGAAAGTGCAAATTCTAGGGTTTTGTAACTTAATGCGAACTAGGGCTCAAACCCGATGATTTTAGGGTTTCTAGAGTATTCCTATGGCTTATAAATAGACCCATAAACCTCTAGAATAGACACACAATTTCCAAGGAGAAGAATTGGAGCTCTTCAAGTTCAAGTTTCGGGTTTATTCTTTTCCTTTCTTTTATTTTATTTTTATGAAGATGTTTAACATCAAACTTATGTGTAACTAATTTATTTAGTAGGGCTAGATTGAAGCTCTAGTTATGTTTATTTAATATTCAATATTGGCGCCTTTGTGATGATCATGTTGTGGTATCTAACTTGATTAATTCCTGCTTTCATGAATCCCTCATATGTGTGTGCCTGATCAACATATGCATGTGGTATGGACTAGTTAGTTAAATCAATTTGGATGAACGAGTCCTGCGTTTAATAAAAGTAACAAAAGAAATCCACACCGGGTTCTTAGGTTAATCAACATGGGGAACCGAGAGTATACACCCATGCCCTAGGCCTCATGTGTTTGTCAATTTCCACAGAATCATGCTTTCTTAAAGAACAACTTAGTATACACCCATGCCTAACTTGTTGCTTAGGAAAATCTATAGTTTAAGGAGTATACATCCATCTTTATTAGTGGTGGATATCAAAGCCCTACCTTTTTATTATTATCAATTCAACACCAATCTTTATTTTGTTTTACTTTTGGAATTTATTTTAGACAAAATTTAGCAATCCTCGTGGGAATGACCTCGTGCACTTGCGGGTAAAACATACAATTATTTGCCTATTAATTTAGGTAGATATTTGTAACAACAGCAGCGTAGTGACAAATTAGTTTGTGTTTTATGATAATCTTTCTTCAAACCTCTCGTCATGCGCTCTCAGCCCATTCACGTCTGTTGCGTCCCTCATACTTTAGAGGTTTACCTGTTTGGTGCTTGCAACTACACTGCCCCAGCTTAGTTCTATATTAGGCATGTTGGACAGTTATATACCCCCATCCACTAAGATACCGACAGTTCCTCACGGCAATCCACCCACCTTATTCTTAAGGTGACTATCCTATCAGCCTATTTTATTAGACACATTATGGAGCAGTTGTATTGCAAAATTACATTAATAAGAAAAAATAAGAATTCCTATAACAATAAAACAAAGCTAATACTCGGTAAGTATATCCATACTTACTTTCCTTAGTGTAGAATTCTGCTCCACTTCTGCACATAAATACATACATACAAACAATATTTACATTTTAGTTCATTCTCAAATAATATCATTATTTAAAGATCCTCATCTTTTTATATTTATCTATTATCTGTCACTTCATCTTTACTTACTCATTTTATTTTATTAATTTGAGATAGTCACTTATAAATAGCTTTATGCCTGAATTCGTCTATGGCGACGAGGCTAATGGCAAGTACCATTAAATACAAACTAAAATTATTATATAAATACTATATATAAAGCATGACTCATATTTCGAAGATGAGACCAATGGTCCGTACCTACCAAAGTATGAATAAAAATTTAAATAAAAGAACTGACTGAATGTAGATACTGACTTCATATTTTGGGGATTAGACCAATGGTCCGTACCGTTTTGTGCCAAATCCCCACCTAAATTATTAGGCAAATACTTGGTATGCTTTACTCGCAAGTGCACAAGATCAAATGATAGTATAGCAAGCAACTACGAGATCATTCCCACAAGGATTGGTAAATTATGTTTAGAAGTAATTTCCAATTTAATTAACAGATAAAATTCAATTGTCACGATTGAATTAAAATAAATAAATAAAATAAAAGATAAACTAAAACTAAAAAGGATTAGGTTTTTGATATCCACCACTAATCAGACTAATTAAGATAACAGTATGCCAATGCGCCAATCATACCGGTATATTTAATGTTTGCCAACCTAAGGACATTGATGTATATTCCTTAAGCTATAGATTTTCAAATGCAATGAATTAGGCATGGGTGTATACTCTAATTTTTTTCTTTCTTAAAGGATTTAGCATGGGTGTATACTAAGTTGTTTTTTAAGAAAGCATAAATCTGTGAAAATCGACAAGCACATGAGGCTTAGGGCATGGGTGTATACTCCCGGTTCCCCATGTTGATTAACCCGAGAACCCGATGTGGATTACTTTTGTTACTCTTATTAAACCTAGGACTCGATCATCCAAATTGATTTAATTAACTAATCCATACCACATGCATATGTTGATCAGGCAAGCACATATGAGGAATTCAACAAAACATGAATTAATCAAGTAAAATAACCAAAATATACTTCTAGCAAAGGCGCCAATATTGAAATCCTAAATAGACATGACTAGGGCTTCAATCTCGCCCCAATTAAAATATAAACTACATAACAAAAATACAAGGTGGAAGAGAAGAAAAACCCAAACTCCTCTTGATCTAGCCTTCAGTTCCTTTCCAGAGGTTGTGCCTCTTTCTCCACACTTTTTCCTAGAAGCTAAGAAGTCTATTTATAGGCCTAAAGAAATCCTAGAACCCCTAGTAAACCTATAAAATTCGTAGGGTTTAGTCCTATTACAAGTGGGACTTGGAATACCCTAATATGGAAGGAAAGGGAATTCTGGCCGCAATTGGCTGCTCTTCAGCGCACGGGTGCGATCGATCGCAGCCCGTGTGCACTCAATTGCACGTCTGTGATCAAGTCTCCTTGTGTGCGCACGAGCTCATGGCTGCACTCGTCTGGTCCTTTTCCTTGTAGTGCGCTCGATGGCAGGTCCCCTACGATCGATCGCACTACCAAAGCCTCCAGCTTTTCCCAAATTTGCTCTTCAAGCCCAATACTTCTATATTTGCTTCCTTTTCTTCCATAAGCCTACTAAAACAAAGGAAACACATAAAAGAACTAAAATAGTAAAAACTAACAAAACTAAGGAATTAACACATATAAGTTAAGGGCTTAAAATATGAATATTTTAGTATTTAACATACCGCAAAAAATATGAACTAAAATTTAAATGACAATAAAAGAAATGACTGAATGTAGATATTGAATTCATATTTCGGGGATAAGACCAATGGTCCGTACCGCCAAAAATTTGAACTATAATTTAAATGACAATAAAAGAAATGGCTGAATATAAAAGCTTAAAGTAAATACTATATGTAATAAATATAGATAATATCATAAGCCCATAATCGATTTTGTCCACTAACTTATTATTAATTCACTTGTATCCCTTACTCTATTTTACATCATAAGCTGGTGGGTCTTAAACAATTAGATGAGAACAAATTATATAAACAATAAATCATGATATTTATACAAGAAACACTTACCCGATAATCCTTAGAAGTAAAACTCCACCAAATCTTCTCTAGGTAGCTAGTTTAGAAAAATAAGAACACTTGAACACTACAAGTAAGATCTAGGCCATATGGTTTTTGGCTTAGAACCAAGAAATAAAATGAGAGGAGGAGCATGCAATTTTACTTGTTCTAAGATTGTAAACGAAAAGCTCATGTGAAAATGAATTAGCTTAGGTGTCTATTTATAAGAGAATGAATGGTTATGATTCATTTTCACACTTTTGATCTAGGGGTTGAGATGTATTTAACAGAAAGAATGAACCTAGTCCATATTTCATGGTCTATACCAATTAGCATTTTCGTCCAAAATGGGGGCAGTATATCCCGATCGATTTTTCGATGTCCAAACTCACTCCAATTGACATGAAATTTTAAGCATAGATAGAGGACTCTGAGACAAACATTTTATATTTTTTGGTTCGACTTCATCCAAGTTTGTTTGAGTCTATTTTTTGCCTGTACAAAGTTTCCAATTCAATAACACCCTAACCACATGCATTCCCACTTGCCTTATTAAATGATTATTTTCATAATCATCATACTAGATGACTTTAAGCTTTCAAAAAAGGTGGCTAGCCTTGGTATCATTCTTTAGCAGTTTTGATCTCATCAGACAGTACGAAAATTACGACTGCTTTTTAGGCTAAAAACTGAAAAACTTCAAATTGATTTCTGACCTCACCAAACACTAATATAAGTAATTTATTTACTAAATTGGGTTTAATTATGCCCATGAACATATTTGTGAAACTAAATTTGAGAATTAAAGTGATACACAAAAAGAGGTCAACAATCAATGTAATATACCCTTAACACCAAATAGTTATTTAATATCATTACTCCACATATTATTGTTCTAATTTATTTATATTTCTTTTAATCGATTTAATATTATTTAAATAAGAGTTTTAAAATCTAGGTCATTACATTCTACCCACCTTATTGGAATTTCGTCCTTGAAATTAAAGCATTCAAATTATCACATAACCTCAATATGAGCGACTCAGATTTTATTGTAACGTCTAATCCTTAGTCATATCTTACACTTAATCCCTAACCTTTATCGTATAGCAATATTCTAAGAAAAGGGTGTAAGAAAATAATGTTCCTCAATTTTCCATTTATATATTCTATAGCTCTAACGTACTACTTTCTAGGTTTCACTATTTTCACTTAGGTACTACACTTTTATACAGTACCATGATTTATCTATCAACCCAAAACATTGACTGGAGCATTTAATAATATCACTTCTTATCTCCAAGATATTCCTCAACTTTTGTAGTTTTGAACAGTACCCATATAAGCAATCATAAAACACCATTGACAGTGTATATATATATATATATATATATATATATATATATATACTTACTAAGTGATATATCCAGTTAAAATAAATGTGGATATTTGTCCTACATTTCTCGTTCCAGTTCCCAAGAAGCTTCTTCTACGTTGTGATTACGCCAGAGGACTTTAACTAGGGCAATGGTTTTCGTTCTGTGTTTATGTTCCTTTCGATCCAGAATTTGTATTAGTAGTTTGTCGTACCTTAAATTTGCTTGAATCTGAACTGGTTCGAAATCAATAACATGCAGGGGATCATGTACATATCTTCTTAATGTTGATACATGAAACACATCGTGTATCTCTGCTGACTCAGGTGGTAACTCAACTAGCTATGCTAATGGACCTACAATTTTAGTTATCATGAAGGGGCCAACATACCTTGGACTTAACTTTCCCTTTTTACCGAAACGCATCATGCCTTTCATTGGTGATACTTTCAGGAATACTTGGTCTCCAACTCCAAAATTCACTAGGTGACGTCCCTTGTCAGCATAACTCTTTTGACGGCTCTGAGCTGTTAGCATCCATTTCCGGATTAATATTACCTTGTCTTTGGTGGATGATAAGCCGTACTAAGATTCAACTTTGTCCCCATAGTTTTGCGTAAACATTGTGAGAAACGAGAACTGAATCGCGCATCCCAATCAGAGACAATAGAAGCAGGTATTCCAAGCAACCTAACTATTTCTCTTATATACAATTTTGCTAGTTTAGAAATAGAATTGGTGATCGTATATGGAATGAAATGGGCACTTTTGGTTAGTCTTTCAATAATAACCCAAATAGAATCATACCCTTTGGATGTCTTTGGTAAACTAACCACAAAGTCCATTGCGATCTGGTCCCACTTCCATTCTGGAATGTCAAGCGGTTCAAGGGGGCCGGCTGGCCTTTCGTGTTCAGCTTTTACCTACTGGCAAGTAGCGCATTATGCAACAAAAATAGCAATGTCCCGTTTCATGCCATTCCACCAAAATCTTTCTTTCAGATCTTGGTACGTCTTTGTATTCCCCCGATGTACCGTGTATCGGGACTTGTGTGCTTCGCTAAGGATATATCTCCTTAGTTTTGCATCGTTAGGTATAACTACCCTGGTACCACCAATTCTTAGTAAGTCATCATTGGTAAAATGAAAACCCGGAGCCTTACCTTGATTTGCTGTCTCCATAAGCTCTTGTAGCTCATGATTGTTCTCTTGAACTAACTTGATTCAGTCTACAGTCAATGGTCAGATTATGAGGGCTGCTATTGTGGCATCGTCATCATTTGGAGTGACTTAAAGTTGAATCATGCCAAGTTGGTTAGGAGAGGATGGATATTCGGAAATTACACTTTATGACTTTCTGCTTAGAGCGTCAACAACTACGTTCACCTTTCCTCAGTTGTACAGAATAACAGTTGTAGTCTTTTAACAATTCTAACCACCTACGTTGCCTCATATTCAATTCTTTTTGAGAGAAAATGTAATTCAAGCTTTGGTGATCTGTGCATATCTCTACGTTCGCATGAAAAAGATAATGTCTCCAGATTTTTAAGGCAAAAACTATTGCCGCAAGTTCTAAGCCATGAGTAGGATAATTTCTCTCAAGGTCTTTTAATTGTCTTGAAGCATAAGCAATTACCTTATCTTCCTACATAAGTACGTATCCTAGTCCTTTGAGTGACGCATCACTATAGACTACAAATTTCTCACCCTCTATTGGAAGAATAAGAACGGGTGCAAATACTAACCTTTGTTTGAGCTCTTGAAAATTCGCTTCGCATGTGTCACTCCACACAAAGTGAGCATTCTTCTTTGTCAAAGAGGTTAATGGACCCGAAAGAGTGGAGAAACCTTTGACAAATCTCAGGTAATAACCTTTGACAAACCAAGAAACTACAAATCTCATGGACGTTCGTTGGTAATTCCCAATTGACTACAGCTTCTATTTTGTTAGGATCGACTGCTATGCCATCTTTTGAGATTATGTGTCCTTAAAATGACACTTCCTCTAGCCAAAACTCACATTTCTTGAGTTTGGCAAACAACTGCTTCTCTCTCAGAACTCCTAACACTGTTTTTAAATGTTCACCATGGTCTTGATGATTGGTGGAATACAGCAAAATGTCATCAATGAATATTACTACGAACTAATCAAGATACATATGAAACACACGATTCATTAGAACCATAAATACCGACGGAGCATTTGTCACTCTGAACGGCATGACTAGGAATTCGTAGCGGCCATACCTCGTTCGAATTGCCAACTTTTGTATGTCTCCTTCTTTAACATTGAGTTGATGGTATCCTGATCAAAGGTCGATCTTCAAGAACACTTTAGCTCCTTTCAATTGATCAAATAGATCGTCGATACAAGGTAAAGGATATTTGTTTTTGATTGTGACACAGTTTAGCTCACGATAGTCTATACACAACCACATAGACCCATCTTTCTTTTTCACGAACAGAACTGGCGCTCCCCTTGGTGATACACTCGGGCGTATTAGTCCTTTGTTTATCAATTCTTTGAGTTGTTCATTCAGCTCTTTCAGTTCAGCTAGCGCCATCCGGTAAGGTGCGTAGTAGATAGGTTGCATTCCTGGTATTACGTCGATGGGGAACTCGATCTCACGATCAGGTGGCAACCCATGAGATGCTTCGGCAAAGACGTCGGAGTATTCGCACACCATCGAAATGTCTTCCAGTTTTCGTTCGCCTTCTGGCTTAACTGTTACATAAGCCAAAAATGCCGGCACGCCTTGTCGAATATTTTTCGTTGCTTGAATTCCTGAGAGAAGGGATGGAGTAGCTCGAACTCGAGTACCGTGGAACCTAAATTCTTCAACACCTGGGGGATGAAAAATAACCTCTTTTTCTCTACAATTTATACATGCATAGTATCTTGCCAACCAGTCCATCCCTAAGAATATATCATACCCAAGGGTTTTTAAAAGAAGAAGGTTAGCAGGAAGGACACTACCCTTTATCATTATTGGGTAGTTCATTACTACCCTATTACATGTTATCCTTTCTCCTCCTGGTGTTTGTATTGACAAATCTTGCTCTAATGGTCATGTACTTATGTGAAAACTTTTAGCGTATAATGCAAAAATGAATGAATGTGTAGCTCCAGAAGCCAAAAGAGTACACACAAGAGTACCAAATAGAGAAGTGGTACCTGTCACTACATAATTGTTTGCTTCATCACTCTCATAGTCATCTTCGAGGGTCAACGTAGATACTCTCGCTTGAGCAAGCCTAGAAGTCATTCCCTTTTGCTCCAGCTCCTCCCTTACTATTCATCGAACAATCCTTCTTAAAATAGCCCTTTTGACCACATCGAAAACAGCCGGTAGTTTTGCTCCTGCAATCTCCAAAATGTATTCTTCCACATTTGGGACAAGCGGCCTTCTGATTCCCTACTGGAGGAGGAAAACTCTTGTCATCCGCCGGTTTGGAGCTACTCCCTATGACAAATCTTTTCAAGGGGTAGGATGCCTGAGGCATTGATCGTTTCTTATGTCCGTAAGCTCCAGACGTCGCACGAATTGGCCTCTCAGCACGGGATGCTACGTTCACCAATCTGGCATAGTTTTTGATCTCATGGCAGACAACCCTTTCCTTGATTCGAAAGTTAAGGCCATTTTTAAAACGTTCCATCTTTGATACTTCGTCAAGAATAAGATTAATACCAAACCTAGCTAACTCAGTGAATTTAATTGAGTATTGTTCCACTGTCATAGTACCCTGCACCAAGTTCTAAAATTCAATAGCTCTTAATTGCTTTTGAGACCTTAGGAAATATTGCCTGTTGAATTCCTCAACAAACCTTTCCCATGTGATAACAACACCAGGTCCTAGCAACTCTACCTGGGACTTCCACCACTTAAGGGCTTCACCAGTTAGCCTTAATACGGTGTATGTCAACCTTTCCTTATTTGTACACTTGAGTGTGTCATGCAGCAGTTGGATATCTGTAATCGAAGCTTCGTCTACTGTATGTCCTTGAGTCCCATTGAAAGTACAAAACTGCTGGTCAGTAAAGTCACGCATCGAGCAACCGATACGCTCAACTGGTGCAATAGGTTGAGACATCTGTGAAATTGCTTCCGCGAATTGCCTAGTAATATCATCCATAAATTGGACTAATGTTGGGTGCACACCATCATGGAATACTAGAGGTGGAGGTGGAGGCAATATTTCATTGTTTTCAATATCGAAGTGAGGTGCTTCGTCTTCCTCGACGGAAGGGAGATCACATCTTTGCACCATAATTTTGTACAAACTGATTAACAGCTTATCTTTATCAAAGCAATCAACAAAGTCATTCAATCATGTAAATAACATAGTTTGGCTTCTATCGCTAACAATTTATTCTCAAACAAATTTTTTTATAAAAAGTTATGAGTCTTTTATTTAGTAAAGCTCTTGTGTTGTATACCCTAGTTCTAGTATGACACTAACTTACCCATAGAGCAAACTGCTCTGATATCATAATGTAACGCCCCGATATTTGAACTAGCAAATATCGAAGTCATGATGCTACAACTTTAGAAATACAATCTTACAACGGAATATGTATATATATATTTTTTCTTTTCCTATGACCTAGGAATAATTTACACAACATGATTGAGTTAACTAAAATGCCTCGAGGTGATATATCATTTAATAAAAATAGAAATGTAGTTTTCATTACAACATATGTACACACTTGGTGTACCAAATATATGTCACAGACGGCATCAAATTAATATAGTAATATTTATCAAGTTCACACATATCACAATATGTAATAAAAGCGGTTAACATAAAGGAGACTTGCTCTTTAGAGTAAGCATCAATCTTTCAGCAGATGGTCTATCCACCATCAAAACTAGTAAAGGGACCATCGTCCTCACTCTCTACTCCTGCATCAAGGTCTATGTAAAGATGATGTTATCATATTTACATAGACAAATAAGTGAGTAATCTATTTTCCTAGAGATAAAGACTCAAAAGACTGGTTTGAAAAAGTAAGATTTCAAACTAAAATATATATAATAATAAATGAGTTGCGAATGTAGCATAGTGACAGATTAGTTTGTGTTTTATGGTAATCTTTCTTTAGACCTCTCGTCATGAGCTCTCAGCCCGTTCATGTTCGTTATGTCCCTCACACTTTAGAGGTTTACTTGTTTGGTGCTGGCAACTACACCGCCCCAGCTTAGTTATATTTTAGGCCTGTTGGATGGTTATATACCCCATGCACTGAGATACCAACAGTTCCTCGTGGCAATCCACCCAGCTTATTCTTAAGGTAGCTATCTTATCAGACCATTTTATTAGACACATTATGTAGCAGTTATATTGCAAAATTACACTAATAAGACAAAATAAGAATTCCTATAACAATAAAACAAGAGGAGTGCTAAAGAGCCCGACATTTTTCCTGAATTTGGGTTCCCGACTAACGTGGCTGCAGTTTAGTAAACTGCAGTTAAGTTATTTTATTCTTATTTTTTAATAAAAAATAAACCCACCCACTCACCTTCTTCTTTGTCTCTCCCATAGCACAGTTCTCTCTCTCCCCCATTTCTCAACTTTGGCAACGCCCACCCACCAGCATGACCCGCCACCCACGCCCAGCCCGATCCTTTGCCCAACCAGCTTTGAAAATCCAACGCCGCCCAGCCCACCGCATGGCCAAAGCCACCCACCGACCCCACCCAACCAGCCAGAACAGGACACCACCCACGCCCAGGCCGATTCCCCTATCCAGCCGGCTGCCCACCCACGCTCCCCAGCCCTTTGCTCTGGCCAGCCGCTAGCTGTGACTGTTTTTTGAGTTGGGGCTGTAACTGTGTTTTAAAGTTAGTGAATGTAGAAATTGTATAGTTGTAGTGGATTGATTTGTACTCTCAGATTTGGCCAATTCTTCTCTTTGGTTTTTGTATTCTCATATATGCCCAATTCTTTTTTTTTTTTTTTTGTGTTATTTTTTTGCTTTTACATCAATTTGTGGTGCAAAAATGTGATGTAATTTGAAAGAAATTGTAATTGGCATGATGGGCATCTCAAGTTAACAACGCTTAACGCTTTGATTACAATGGTGCAGTGGGTGGTCAGTGCTTAACCGAAAGCTGAGGTTGGGGTGTGGGAGAGAGAGAAGTGTGCCGTGGGAGAGGGAGAAGAAGGTGAACGGGATAGGGCATGCGTGGGTGGGGTGGGTGGGTGTGTGGGATTATTTTTTATTAAAAAAAAAAAAAAAAAAAAACTTAACTGCTGCTTACTAAACTGCAACCACAGTCGGGAACCCAAATTCGGGAAAAATGTCAGGCTCTTTAGCACTCATAAAACAAACCTAATACTTAGTAAGTATATCGATACTTACTCTCCTTAGCGTAGAATTGTGCTCTACTTCTGCATATAAATACATACATACAAACAATATTTACATATTAGTTCATTCTCAAATAATATGATTGTTTAAAGACCCTCATATTTTTATATTTATCTATTATTTGTCACTTCATCTTTACTTACTCATTTTATTATATTAATCTAAGATAGTCACTTATAAATAGCTTTATGCCTGAATTTGTCTTTGGCGACGAGGCTAATGGGCAGTACCACTAAATACAAACCAATATTATTATATAAATAATATATATAAAGCATGACTCATATTTTAGAGATGAGACCAATGGTCCGTACCACCAAAAATATGAACTAAAATTTAAATGACAATAAAAGAAATGGCTGAATATAAAAGCTGTACAGTAATTACCATATGTAATAAATTTAGATAATATCATATGCCCTTAATTGATTTTGTCCACTAACACATTATTATTAATTCACTTGTATCCATTACTCTATTTTACATCATAAGCTTATTGGGTCTTAAACAATTAGATGAGAACAAATGATACAAACAATAAATCATGATATTTATACAAGAAACACTTACCCGATAATCCTTAGAAGTAAAACTCCACCAAATCTTCTCTAGGTAGCTAGTTTAGAAAAATAAGAACGCTTGAACACTACAAGAAAGATCTAGGCCATATGGTTTTTGGCTTAGAACTAAGAAATAAAATGAAAGGAGGAGCAAGCAATTTTACTTGTTCTAAGATTGTAAATGAAAAGCTGAAGTAAAAATGAATTAGCCTAGGCTTCTATTTATAAGATAATGAATGGCTAGGATTCATTTTCACACTTTTGATCCAAGGGTTGAGATGTATTTAACCAAAAGAATGAACCTAGTCCATATTTCATGGTCTATACCAATTAGCACTTTCGTCCAAAATGAGGACAGGATATCCCGATCCGTTTTTTGATGTCCAAACTCACTCCGATTGACATGAAATTTTGAGCGTAGATAGAGGACTCTGAGATGAATATTTTATATTTTTTATTTGACTTCATCCGAGTTTGTTTGAGTCTATTTTTGGCCTGTACAAAGTTTTCGATTCAATAACACCCTAACCACATGCATTCCCACTTTCCTTATTAAATGATTATTTTCATACTCATCATACTAGATGACATGAAGCTTTTAACAAAGGTGACTGGCCTTGGTATCTTTCTTTATTAGTTTTAATCTTATCAAACAGTATGAAAATTAAGACACTGCTTTTTAGGCTAAAAACTGAAAAGCTTCAAATCGATTTCTGACTTCACCAAACACTAATATAAGTAATTTATTTACTAAATTGGGTTTAATTATGCCCATAAACATATTTGTGAAGCTAAATTTGAGAATTAAAGTGATACACAAAAAAAGGTCAACAATCAATATAATATACCCTCAGTTATTTATATTTTTTAAACTATTTAATATTATTTAAATAAGAGTTTTAAAATCTAGGTCGTTGTAGATCCCCCTTTCGTCTCTCCCGGAATAAGCGAGTAGACTCGTGCTAGTGCAATAGGCCTTTGAGTATTCCCCCACTGAGGAACTGCCTTTCCCATGCAATACTTGCTGAAATGGCCGAACTAGCCACACCGTCCAGCTCAGTGCTGCCATTGCATGTCCCATGGCGGTCTCTCTCTCTTGCATCTTTTGTAGAATTTCTCTCTAGCCGATGTTTTATTAAATTAAAACAAGCAACCTAATAAATAAAAAGCTTGACTTGGTTAAATTACATGAGCTTTGTGAGGGACCTAAAGGAAAAATAAAACTAACTCCAAATAGTCCTCACTTTCTCAAGTTACTATTTAATTATAATTGATTCCACTAAACAATTATAATTGCACTCTAGTTTTTATTTTTCACTAAAACAATTAATCCAATAGAGTTACGTAATATTGACTTCTGATTCCTCCATGAAATCTTCCGTAGCATAATTAAGGACAAAGATACTACCACTTGATTCTCTACTTCTTTATCCTTGAGTCACTGATTTTATTATTATTCTCATACTTGTGAAAGCCTTAACACATGTACATTATTTTGGTTTGCCCAGCCAAAATGCTTTGACGAGAGACTAAGAATAACTCAATCCATAAAATCTATTTCAAGGGAAATATCATAGCATTTGTTTAGAAAATGACTTGGATTCGTTCTTGAGAAGAGCTTTCTCACAAGGCTACATGTAATTACCCAATACACCGAAAATGTTGACCGCAGTAAAGGTCTCATCCCTAGTTGTATCGAAGCAACCTCGATTTCACATCTAAGTACACAATCATCTTTAGATTTAGAATCAATATCATAGGTAGCCTTCAGAAGTTATTGTCTTTCCTATTGACTGTATTTTGTGGAAAGACAGCTCCTTGGTCCATTCAATGCGTAACATCTACAGATCAATCCAAAGCCTCCAGCTTCGCTTGATCAAAGTAGATCATGAAAGTTTGATGTGTAACTATCTTTCGCAAATGTAACGCCCAATTCCATTACTGACTGGGAACTATTCAAAGTTAAAGACTATAAGGTTATGGACTAATTATAAGACCTTGTGTGATACACCCATAAACCATATTCAATGTAATCCAAGAACCTTTCCCATGCACAACATATACAACTGTAATAAGCATGTAAAGTTACTATAATATGATGAGTGAATAACAACTTATATTCATTACAAACATTGAATGTCAAACATAAATATATTATCTTTGGGATTTAGGGCATAATCTACAACACAAAATTCGAAAACCATACTGACATGCATCAAACATTCTAGATGTACTTTACACCATTCATTGAAAATTGTGCGAAGGAAACTTCTAATCTTCATTGAACATCATGCGAAGAAAATTTCAAACGTTCTCTCTTTATCGTTAGAATCCAACTTCGAATGTTCTCCACCAATCATTTGAATCCAACTTTGAACGTTCGACCAGAAAGAAAATTCCAAGATCTCACACGTTACCAATTGAGAACCAATCCTAGCATCCTTAAGTTATGATTAGGGTGAACTTAAGTCTAATCAATGTTTGGGGTTTTACAAAATCTCCCTACTCAAAACAAACGAAGCCCAAACAAAATCTACACAAAATTGTCATTTTGGCAAGTTAGTCTAGTGATAGTTAGTAATGAAAAAACATTTCCAACAAGGGTGCTTGACCCAATGGACCCATGCCATTCAATCGAGTGGCAAGGTGCAAGATCTTGTTCTGATCTAGTGGTGAAGTGTGAGATCTTGCATTCCAACTACCACCCATCACCACCTGTACAACGTGACTGACAACCACTGTTATCAGTGTGTTTGAGGAGCCCCTAATGTGGTTAATCAATTCATATGAATTTTTAGAGCTCACACCCATTGATTCGATTTTCAAATACCACAAACAATTAACCCGAGAGCTTTATTTTCACCTCTAGGAGGAACAAAGAAACAATTTCATTGAGATTGGCTACGTTCTGCATTTTAAATTTTTCAAAGTGTTTTACAATATAGTTCAAGTTCATTAAAATTAGAAATTGATTGCTCCAATTCAAATGAAATTACTCTATTTGGTATTTTACTAACATATTATTTTCACATTTATTTGGAAATCTATACATTTATATCATAGAAAACTAGATCCATACAAATGGTGTATCAATCTATTTGTTAAGTATAAGAGAAATAGTAACAATCATAGGTTATTGTTGTGCAAATTTATTTAACTCGCAAGTGCACGAATCAATTGTAGTTTAATGGATTGCAAGTGCGAGGTCGATCCCACAGAGAATTGTATTTTTGAAAGAGCAATTTATATCTAAACTAATTAAATCCTAATCTAGTTCAAAAAGGGTTTTGATTTTTGAGTTTTGAAAATTAAAGGATAAACATAAACTAAATAAAATAAGTAAATCTAAGGATAAAGGTACTAAGGTTTGGGAATTCACACTCACCAAATCATAACAACATACTTTATGTTCATCAATATTAATCCGAAGTTCTTACAAATTAAATCATAGATATGTTTTACTATGCTTCAAAGAATTAATCAAAACCATCCCATGTATCCATTCATTGACCAAATCACAAAAGGAATCCAAATTCAATTCAAACACCAGATGTATGCGTAGAACAAATCACAAGGGATATCCAATTTTTATGAGCTAAAAGCAAAGCAATCAATCATATGAAATTATCTCAAATCATCACATGTATCCTTGAATCACAAGAGATATCCAAGAATCACTCCATACAATTGATTAAAAGTAAAATTGAAATATAAAACCCAATAAAATCATAATAATAAAAACTTACATAAAAGTGATGTTGTTCTTCATCGGTGAGGCTTCATCCCCAACCTTAGTTGGGAATTTAGCTCCACATAAAAATAAAATCTAAACCTAAACCTAAACCTAAAGAAAAAACTAAACAAAAGAATTTTGCTCTCAGGGATTGTCCATCTTTTCTTGAATGCAAAGAAGTCCATTTATAGGCTTAGGAAAGTCCTAGCAGCCCAAGTAAACCTAGATAATTCGGAGGTCTGTCTCCCAGTCAAAATAGAAGTCTGAAATCGGAATAGGATTCGTCCAGATTTGTGTCCTTTAATTGCGGGGCGGTTTTGACATAGTAAATGTACGAATTAGGAAAATCCTATTTTACAAGGAATTTTAGTATTTTGAGTTAGCTTTCCAATGCCGTTTGAATCAATATAATCCGATATTTGAGCAGAGAGTTATGATCAAAATACTAAGACATGTGCAGAATCTGAATTTGAATCCGATCCGAAATCTTATCCAATCTGAACTTTAATCTGATTTAACCTTTTCTTGGATTTGATTAGACTTAACCACACAATCTAGGTCTTCTCAAAGTATTATTTCTTCCAAACTTTGCATTTTTCCCTTTAAAGCTGTAGTTTTTCTTCAATGACCTACAAAATACTAAAAACACAAAACTAACACAAAATATTAAATAACGACACAGCTAAAGGATTAACTAATGTAAATAATGGGGTCCAAATATGCAATATTTGGCACTTATCAAACACCCTCAAACTTACATTTTGCTAGTCCCTTAGCAAAACAAAACGAAAAATAAAATGAAAGAAAGAAACATAAATCCTCTTTCGTGGGAGAGACGATTGCATTTAGCATATGCAACAAGCCTTTTAAACCCCTAGGCATCCCTAGTGGACGAGTGAAGTCTCGCGAGGGCTTAACAGGAATGATACCCACAAACATTGTGCACTATGTTGTTAACAAGAAAAAAGTTTGACATAAACCATGGTTCTTATTCATGAGCAAACTTAAAAAGACAAACACCATCATAATAGTCGAAAGGAAATCCAAAATCAAATTACTCATAAATGGACAATTGAGACCTCATATGTTCTAAAATGTGTAAAGTGTAATTAGTACATAATCATGAAGCTTTCAGTTTAAACTCAAGATAAGTTCCATAAAATTTGAAAGAATCCCTAACAAATGAAACAACCAAGGCAAGATATGCATTTTTTTCACTTGTTTTTTTTTTTTTTTTTTTTTTTTTTTGAACAGGCTCTGCAATGTCTAACTCCCTTAAGCTTTTTAATTGACTCATCTAACAAGTGTTAGGCCAATGACTTCCAAGCCAGGTAGCTTTAGGGCACTAGATGTAGAACATCCCTAAGGGCTTATTAACTTAAGTCAAAAAGGCTACGAAGCCAGACTAGCCATATCATAAATCAACACTGAACTTCACACCTTTTGACGCGAACACTCAATACTTAATGAGGCAAGAGATCCGGTTACTCAGCGAAAAACTCAACATGATCTTTCTTTTCTTTTTCCTTCTCTTTTTTATTTATTTATTTATTTTATATCTTGCAAGCCAATGGTTATTCATCAATAGGTCATCTAACAAATCTCAAAGAGAACAAGCCTAAGCTCAAACATCATACCTCACAGAAAACATGCTAATGTGCTCGTAAAATTTTATCTCAAAAGAAGTGAAATCCCTTTTACCCAAAAATAAGTCAAAGGACTCAGACTCCTAATGACATAATGATGATGTTCAACCCTTTAAGCGAGCTAATGAAATGTAAATCACAGTTACAGTTTAACTCAAACTTGACAACCACATAGCACAATTTTATTTTATTTTTTTCAAATTTTTTAACACAAAATGACAAATAAAAATAAACAAATAAGAACAAAAATAAATAGACAAAGTGTTTTTCCATACCCCCAAACTTGAATTACACATTGCCCTCAATGTGTAGTATAGAAATACATTACCGGAAGTAAAGAAATCTCAAGGTATGAAAAAGGCTAGGGCGTCCCCCAAACTTAAACACCAAGACACCTGTCAACAAAAACTAACAGCAATATTTTTTTCACAGAAACAAAACATCAAAAGATCAATTGCTGTTAGAAACAAAACAAATAAATAGAAATGCAATATAATGAAAAAGGAAAGAAAAAAATTTGTGGAGTGAAGTGCAGAAAATAAACTGGAGGAGAAAACTTTACAGCGCTTCCCCCTATCATGCGGATGTCCAACCAATCCTTTCCATCCTTTCTTCTTCAAAACTTCATAGCCCTCTGGAAGGATGTTTCGCCATCTTCTGTAGACTTGCTTGCTTCGGCAGATCTTTTTAGGAAAGTGGTTCCTAGATTTGTGTGCTTGTGTGCACAAGTCCTTGAATATCTTGACATAAGATGGCTCCTGATGTGCCTCAAGAGGGACAGTGATGTAGGCGGGAGCTTCAGTACTCACTTCCATGTCACTGGGTAGGTCAGGATTTGTTGGTGGCTCACTATTCTCATGGTGCTCAACTTGCTCCTCTTTCTCTTCCTTCTCTTTGTTATCCACAATTTCCTCACTCTCAAGTGTGATGGTGACCTGGGCATGCTCATGATAAGAATTTTTGGAATCATCCTCATCAATCATGTAGTGCCTTTCAGCCATCAGCTAACTTTGAAGCTCTTTTTCCTTTATTCTGTTGAAGTCAGCAACTAGATGACTGATCTGTCCTTCTATCTTGGTCATGGCCTGGTTAAGTTCTTGTATGTCTCTGTTGTTAGCCATGGTGGAATTCCTCATCTCCAGTATGACTTGATTGGTGAAACCTTTTAGCTCTTGTATATCTTGGGAATTGCTCAGGGTAGTATTCTTCAAATCTTGCTTTATCTCTTGTATGTTCTTATCCATTGATTGCATGAATGCTTTCATCATGTCTTCCAGTGATGACTGTGGTGCAGGCACTTGAGTGGTAGACTGATAAACAGGAGGTTGAGCTCGATGATCGAACTGTGGATATTCTGAATGGTGCAATTCATCAAATTGGTGAGCATAATTTCCTATAGCCTGAGCTGATCCTGAGAAATCAGATTGGTTGTTCCAATCCGGGTTATAACAATTTAAATTCGAATCAAACCCTGGGCTGGAGAAACTGGTGTTCATTTGCTCATATGAAAAATTAGAATCTTGTCCCTATGATGGACAATCACTATAATGATGATAAGGATTGGAGCAGCATGAACATGGATTATGTGGGTAAAAATTTTGAGGGTAGTTGGTAGGAGCTAGTGTCCTATAACTAGGAGATGCATTAAAATCATTAAAATCAAAATTCATGCTTCCCCCTTACTTTTTAGCATGCAAATATCCCACATAAAACATTAACCAATATTTTTTTTAAATTTTTTTTTTTTTTTTTTTTAGTTTTAAATAAAATAAACTAAAAAAAAAAATGACTAACTAACAAAAAATAAAATTTAAATTTAAAAACTCACAAAAAGGACCAAAAATTAATTTTTGGCAAAAATCTACGGAACTGCTGCAGTTGCTGCCTATGCTGTGAGTGCGCTCGATCGCGCTAATGTGCGGAAGGTGCTGCGGCAGAACTGTAAAACAAGCCAAACAAAAAAGAAAACAACAAGAAAAATCTTTTTTTTTTTTTTTTAGAAACACCTACAAAACAAATTGCAGAAAAATAAAATCCAAATTATAACTAGTAGAAGAATAAAACTAATTTAGAAATACATTGGTTTCAAAAAATAAACAATTCCCCGGCAACAGCGCAAAAAACATGTTGTGCAAATTTATTTAACTCGCAAGTGCACGAATCAATTGTAGTTTAATGGATTGCAAGTGCGAGGTCGATCCCACAGAGAATTGTATTTTTGAAAGAGCAATTTATATCTAAACTAATTAAATCCTAATCTAGTTCCAAAAGAGTTTTGATTTTTGAGTTTTGAAAATTAAAGGATAAACATAAGCTAAATAAAATAAGTAAATCTAAGGATAAAGGTACTAAGGTTGGGGAATTCACACTCACCAAATCAGAACAACATACTTTATGTTCATCAATATTAATCCGAAGTTCTCACAAATTAAATCATAGATATGTTTTACTATGCTTCAAAGAATTAATCAAAACAATCCCATGTATCCATTCATTGACCAAATCACAAAAGGAATCCAAATTCAATTGAAACACCAGATGTATCTGTAGAACAAATCACAAGGGATATCCAATTTTTATGAGTTAAAAGCCAAGCAATCATCATATGAAATTATCTCAAATCATCACATGTATCCTTGAATCACAAGAGATATCCAAGAATCACTCCATACAATTGATTAAAAGTAAAATAATTGAAATATAAAACCCAATAAAATCAGAATAATAAAAACTTACATAAAAGTGATGTTGTTCTTCATCGGTGAGGCTTCATCCCCAACCTTAGTTGGGAATTTAGCTCCACATAAAAATAAAATCTAAACCTAAACCTAAACCTAAAGAAAAAACTAAACAAAAGAATTTTGCTCTCTGGGATTGTCCGTCTTTTCTTGAATGCAAAGAAGTCTATTTATAGGCTTAGGGAAGTCCTAGCAGCCCAAGTAAACCTAGATAATTCGGAGGTCTGTCTCCCAGTCAAAATAGAAGTCTTAAATCGGAATAGGATTCGTCCAGATTTGTGTCCTTTAATTGCGGGGCGATTTTGACATAGTAAATGTACGAATTAGGAAAATCCTATTTCCCAACTAATTGTAGCATTTTGAGTTAGCTTTCCAATGCCGTTTGAATCAATATAATCCGATATTTGAGCAGAGAGTTATGATCAAAATACTAAGATATGTGCAGAATCTGAATTTGAATCCGATCCGAAATCTTATCCAATCTGAACTTTGATCTGATTTAACCTTTTCTTGGATTTGGTTAGACTTAACCACACAATCTAGGTCTTCTCAAAGTATTATTTCTTCCAAACTTTGCATTTTTCCCTTTAAAGCTGTAGTTTTTCTTCAATGACCTACAAAATACTAAAAACACAAAACTAACACAAAATATTAAATAACGACACAGCTAAAGAATTAACTAATGTAAATAAAGGGGTCCAAATATGCAATATTTGGCACTTATCAGTTATGATCATGGTGAAAATGTATTTAGCATTACTTTAGATATTGCAATTACTAATTAAATATACCACAAATTATCAAAGATGTATGACTATCAGTTTTTCATACATGTTAAGATTCATGGAAAAGAATATATATATATATATATATATATAATGTTTTCTAGTGAATGAAAATATATTTAATTCATAATTAATCTTCTATTTATGTTTTGAAGTTCCTAGGGTAATCTATCATGTAACTTTCTTCAAATTTCAACAAATATTTTCAAACTAAATGGTTTGAAACTTATCATATCAGCATTTATCACCTCAACATTTTTTATCTTAGTATTCATTATATTTTAAAAGAAACAATAACCAATATGCAAAAATATCGACCACTTAATTGGAAATCAATGGTAAAGATTTGTGAAAATTCGCACAGAAAATAACCTAAGAATTCTAGAGGATCTTGATGTGCATTGATTCAATTAGGAGAAAGAGAGTAGTTATGAACTTTTTACTTGATCAAAAGCTAGAACTCAAGGATTCTACGTATAAATGGCACGTGGGTGGGTCGTGATATGCTCTTCATTTGAGGGGATCTTCATAATCTCTTCATAACATTTCAATAAACAACTCACATAACGAGCACCTCTATGATGATTGACTCTAATTTTGTATATTGGGTGGCAATTGGTTTGGATGCAATTGTTAATGATATGAAACACTTCTATGTCTTGATGAATCCAGGAACTACCTAAGCAGTGTTTAAAAGCAGCATCAATACAAATTTCATATACAAAATCGGGAAATGGCCATGCCTTTAATACTTGAACAATCTTCTTCAATTCTGAATTTAAGGCACGTATAAATTGCTCCATCATCAAGTTCAGAGTAATACAGAGGCAAATAGAAGGTGGAGATGGAAATAATGAGGTAGGGGCACGGTCGTTCGTTTGCACACTAAAGAGAATAAGGATAAGCAATTCCACCATTACCAACAAAAGTTTTCTAAAATATTTCACAACCATCGTTTTTCTAACACTAGAGAAGCTATCTTATTTTGAGTTTAACTCCAAATGATAATTAAGGCTTAAAGAATTACATTTATATGCAAGTGAAGTGACTTTTGGTTAGATAAAAAGTTTTAAAACATCTTAATTGACTTATTGTTAGAGTAATTTTATTCAGGAAAATGACTTTTGGTAGAACAAAAGGTTTAAGACAATATTTATGTCAACTTCTGACTTTTAGCAAAACTAAAGTATAATTGTAAGAGTTGAATTATTTTCACTAAAATAAAGTATATGATATATTATATTAATTCACACATTCAAAAGGTTTGTAATTTTAGCTTAAAAGCATCATAAACAAGTCATAAAAAAAATGATCAAATTTGAATGATTTGGAAAGGAACTTTACGCTAAAGATACAACCAAAAAAAATGTATATAGAAAAAGAAATTTATAGAAGACAATGAATTTTTGCAAACTATGGAGAGACAATTGAAGCAAATAGAATAGATCAACTTGATCGTAGCAAGATACATGACTTACTTTGAATGGAGAAAAATGTGTTGATTCAATTCTTATGCAACACAAAATGCTTTTTTGCATAACATTGCCCTAAAGAGAGTTTTATTTAAATGGAGACTGTTATAAAATAGTAACTTTTCATCGAATAAGATAAATCATAAGTTAAGTGAAATTTTTTTCCTTGATTAGAAAACAGTGTATATATTTTTTTTTTGGATCGGGCCTTTGACCATCTCGTTTAAAAACCAATTGGTGTCCAATGAGGGAAATTAAGTCCTTTTATGGCATTCAAAATTGCACCCCCCAAGGCCTGTTCTAAAAGCCGTTCAAGTGAGCAGAGTGGCACTATTGCACCTCAAATTTCCCTCCCTCAACATGACACTCTTGCGAATTGAACCCAGGACCCTGGCTTTGATACCATTTGTTGGACCGAGCCTTTGACCATTTCATCTAAAAACCAATTGGTGTCTAGTTAGGGAAGCCAAATCCTTTTATGGCATAGTAAAACATACATAAGATTTTTATTGTGAGAACTTCGGATATATATTGATGAACATGAGACTATGTTGTTAGGATTTGATGGGTGTGGATTCCAAAACCTTAGTGCTTTATCTTTTGATTAATTTTACTTTATTTAGTTTATGTTTTCTTTTTATTCAAAAAAGTCACAAATCTTTCGGAATTATGTTAATATTTAATTGGTTTAGATATAATTGTTCTTCATAAACACAATTCCCTACGGCTCGCACTTGCATCCCTATATTGCAAAATGATTCGTGCACTTACGAGTATATTAAAATTTCACAACACTGTCCCGAGGGACCTATAATACAATGTTGGTGCCCTCGACTATTGTACGCTACTGTCCATAAAACTAGCAGCCCGACCGAGTCCGACCTCGGGTGGTCCACGCTACTAATTATATACATCTTGTAGTGACTGCCAGTTAAGGCTACGCCGGTCATGAAAGAACCATTGGATTCAAGGCACATATATCAACATACACATTTGACCATAAAGTTAACACGCATAGTAAACCTATGGTTGTTATCCCACACGTACTGGTGTACCATGTCAATAGATGCAATTAATCTTGTTCATATTTTACATGCTTACTTTTACAAGTCTCGATGTCATTATCTTGTGAAGTAGCTCAATTTCACAAATGATAGAGTTCTTGTGCAGCAATGTATATCGTGAGAGTTGTAAATATGTATGTTTTGGTACACAAAATAGTCATGCAATGCCGAAAAATATGTGGTGAGCATTATGTGAGTTAAAACTCACCTAGGTTGAACAAAGTCTCTGAGTATTCCTCCAAATGTTCTTGGTCCTCCGAATTTTTGGAAAACCTACTATTAGCCCTAAGTTCATCTAAAACAACCTAAAGCACAAAAACAGGAGCTATCAGATGACTCACCAAAGTGGCTTTTCCTAGAGCACTTCTGTGTGTATGTCTGGGCTCGAGGTCGTACGTCTGACCAGAAGATTCAATTAAAACCTCATTTGGTCCAAGCGTCTTCCTATCCTCCCAAACTGGTTCTAAAGCTACCCAGAATGATTTCTAGAACCTCCTATCCCAAAACAATGTCTCCATGCATAAGAAAGTCTGTTCAACAAAGATGAAATGGTAAACCAATCTTAAAGAAAGATTAAAGCATAACTTAGCTAGAAGCTCAAACCAACAACTAAGCTAGTCTAGAAAAGCAACATAACAACTAAAGAGCAAGCTTAAAAGTAAAAGGTTACCTCCTTCTCGTAGGCAATGCCAAATCAAGCGCATCTTCAGTTCCTGAAAACTCTTCTTGCACTCGTCTGTCCAAACATAGTGAGCATTCTTCTTAGTCAACGCAATAAGTGGTCCCGACAGCTTCGAGAAACCCGTAATGAAGCGTCCATAGTAACCAGCAAGTCTTAAGAAACTCTGAATCTTGAATACAGTTGTTAGCCTACTCCACTCCACTACCGCCTTAACCTTCTCCAGGTCAACCACTACACCATCTTCGAAAATCACGTGTGCGAGGAAAGACACGCTATCCAGCCAAAAATTGCACTTCTTGAGTTTAGCATAGAGCTACTCCTTCTGAAGCCTCTCCAATTCCTTTCGTAGATGCTCCTCATGCTCCTCCAACTTTTACAAGTAGATCAAGATGTCGTCAATGAAAACCACGGTGAACTGGTCCAAATAGTCATGAAAGACCCTGTTCATTGTGTCGATAAATATAGCTGACACATTAGTCAGTCCAAAAGACATAACTAAAAACTCATAATGTCCATAACGAGTTCTAAAGGTTGTCTTAGGAATGTCCTCTTCCTTCACCCTCACTTGGTGATAGCCTAAGCGCAAGTCAATCTTAGAGAACACACGTGCTCCCTGCAACTAATCCAACAAGTCATCAATCCTTGGCAAAGTATACTTGTTCTTAATAGTGACCTTGTTCACCTCGTGATAGTCAATGCAATTCTCATCGATCCGTCCTTCTTCTTCACAAGCAACACCGCCCTCCCCACAGTGATGAGTTAGGGCGGATGAACCCCTTATCCAACAGCTCCTAGAGCTATTCCTTTAGTTCCTTCAAATCTGACGGTGTCATCCTATATGATACCTTCGATATAGGATTAGTGCCTGACACACACTCAATTCCAAACTCCACTTCCCACTAGATGGCAATCCAGCATAGTCTGTTGACAAGACATCTGGAAAGTCTCGCACCACAAAGATGTCTTGCAAGCTCTTCTCTTCCTCCTTTACTGGGGTGATGACAAATGCCAAAAATGCATGTCCTCCTCCTAGGATAAGCTTCTTGGCCCGAACAGCCAAAATAGTGCGAGGTAAAGACCTCACCCGCGATCCAACAAACGCGACTTCTTCTTCACCCCACGACCTAAGCATAACATGCTTCCGAGCACAGTCGATAACAGCAGAATGCTTCGCCAACCAATGCATCCCAAAAATAACGTCGTAACTATTCACAGGGAGAACAACTAAGTTTGCCGGAAGTATCCTTCCACAGATGCTTATAGAGCTTCCACAAACTGCACGCTTACAGACTACAGTTTTGCCTACGGAGGTAGCTACAACAAGACTGGTTTCCAAAGTTTGTACTACAAGTCTAGACAGTTTTACAAACATGATAGATAAGAAAGAGTGGGTAGCCCCTGAATCAAACAAAACTGAAGCCTTAAATCCAAGTATAGGGACAGTATCGGTCACCCCTTCTGTCTCTCCCGGAATAAACGAGTAGACTCATGTTGGCGCCAAGGGCTTCTGAACATTCCCATTATTAACACAATCCTTGCTGAAGTGGCCGAACTGGCCACACTGATAGTACATTCTAGCTCCCATTCTACAAAGTCACCAATGCACCCTGTTACACTTCCGGTATAACTCCGACATCTAAGCCTTCGACTACTTGGTCAGAGAGGTATTCGAGGCACGTCCTTGGGGCCTCTAGGGTGGATAACTTCCCACCGCCATCCTCTTGGCTAGTCCAACTCCTCCAAATGAATTACTAGGTCCTTGGGCCCTCCTCTTCTAAACTGCATACTCCACTGCATTCTCCTTCAAACTTTTCCCATAGATTGATACTCGATCCACCAACTGGGAGAAATCATGGATGTCGAAGCAAGTCGTCATGGTCTGAATACGGGTGTTCAGACCCCACTCGAACTTCTTTTCCTTCTTTTCCTCATTCGGGATGTGGTACATGCCGAACCGTGACAGCAGAAGAAACTTTTCGGTGTACTTGATTACTGACATCCTTCCCTGAACCGAGTCCAGGAATTCTCGTGCCTTCGCCTCCGACATAACTCTTGGAAAGAAGTGCCGATTAAACTTGTGCTTGATGATGTCCTAAGTAATAGCTATCTCTTAACCCAATTAGCAACAAGCACGACCTTCTCGTCTTGCCACCAACGTTTGGCTTCTATAATTAGGTTATAAGCAGTGTATACCACCTTTTGCTCACTAGTACACCCAGTAGTAGTAAGTATCTCCTCCATATCATTCAGCCAGTGCTCCGCGCTGATATGATCACCAGTGCCATCAAAACTAACGAGGCTATGACTACAAAAATCCTTCGAAGAACCACCAGATGTCGCCACTAGCTTCCTCGCTGTCCTATCTTGATTCAAGGTTGACACTAGTTGTCTAATCGCGTCCATCATAAGTTCTCTCTTTGGAGGCTCTGCTTTGTAGACTGAAACACTTCTATGTCTTGATGAATCAAGCAACTACCTAAGCAGTGTTTAAAAGTAGCATCAATACAAATCTCATATACAAAGTCAGGAAATGTCCATGAGCCTTTAATACTTGAAAAATCTTCTTCAATTCCAAATTTAAGGCACGCATATATTGCTCCATCATCAAGTTCAGAGTAATATGGAGGCAAAATAGAAGGTGGAAATGGAAATAATGAGGTAGGGGCACAGTCATTGGCTTGCACACTAAAGAGAATAAGGATAAGCAATTCCACCATTACTAACAAAAGTTTTCTAACACATTTCACAACCATCATTTTTCTGACACTGGAGGAGCTATCTTATTTTGAGTTTAACTCCAAATGATAATTAAGGCTTAAAGAATTACATTTATATGCAAGTGAAGTGACTTTTGGTTGGATAAAAAGTTTTAAAAGATCTTAATTGACTTATTGTTAGAGTAATTTTATTCAAAAAAATGACTTTTGGTTGAACAAACGGTTTAAGACAATATATATATTTTAAATTGTGACTTTTAGCAAAACTAAAGTATAATTGTAAGAGTTGAAATATCTTCACTAAAATAAAGTATATGATATATTATATTAATCCACACATTCAAAAGGTTTTGTAATCTTAGCTTAAAAGCATGATAAAAAAGTCATATAAGAAATGATCAAATTTGAATGATTTGGAAAGGCACTTTATGTTAAAGAAAGAACTTAAAAAAAGGTTTATAGAGAAAAGAAATTTACAGACGATAATGAAGTTTTGCAAACTATGAAGAGACATTGGAAGCAAATAGAATAGATCCACTTGATCGTGGCAAGATACATGACTTACTTTGGATGGAGAAAAATGCATTGATTCAATTCTTGAGCAGCACAAAATGGTTTTTCGCATAAGATTGCCCTAAAGAATGTTTTATTTAAATGGAGACTGTTATAAAATAGTAACATTTCGTCGAATAAGATAAATCATAAGTTAAGTGAAATTTTTTTGCTTAATTAGAAAACATATATATTTATATATGGGTAAATATTTCATATAACATTCAATGAAGTACAAAACACTTTCGCTATTTTGCTAGAAAACTCAACGAAAACAAAAAAAATCCTAAACACCAAAACTAATACTTAGAATTAACTAAACAACATGTTGTAATTTGATTCTTTGACGATGATAAACACATTAGAACGACATGACGTAATTTGTTATCATCAAAACTTCTTAAACAAGCTTGGATTGAAGGTGTAAGGCTAACAATATCCATGGTTCCCATTCTAATAGGAACATTCTCCTTTGTCGCGGTAGTCACATTGATTCATCCTATTGTTATGGTCTTGCTCCATCCCTTCTCATTCTCCCCCATCCTTTATGTTTTCTCCCGCTTCATGTTCGCAATGGTGCTCTACATGTTGGTCCATGCATGATGATGTTACGTGTGGTCTCTTCAATGGGCAGTTGTAACACCCCCAATGGAAATCAATTAACGGGTAATTGACTCCATGGTATGTCTCCCAGCCTTAGCCCTCACGGGACATGACTCAGGAATCTTAACCTCTCCAAAACGAGAGAATACAGTGGAAGACTTTAACCACAGGAAATAAGAAAGTAATAACTAAATGCCACAATTATAACACCAGGGTAAAGATAAACCTCATAACATAAATAGATCTCCCAAATGTATTGGTCAACAGACCGATCATCAAAATATAGGGTTACAAAATACAAACCAAAGGATAATTGTCTCAAAATAGACAGTAAAATCAACGCCTAATATTCAGTAATGCCAATGCGATAACAATCTCTATCATATTTGCCCGTGTGGTTCCTCTATCATCCCACATGGATTTCAACCACACTGGATCCATATCTTCAAAAGCGACTCTAATCAAGCCCTGAGCAATCACCCAAGTCCAGTTTGTAGGCATCCTCCTCTAGGCTAGCTAAACCGCACAATTATACGTAATGGAGGGGGGAAATAAAAGGAGTAAGTCCAAGGACTTAGGGAGATATAATGCACACAATACCTATGCCATTTTAGTGATGAACTCTATTTGATAAAGAATGCAGGAGTTTAGGTGTGACAGTTATCAATGGATGCAATATAGATATAGTATATGCTTATAATCATGAGAATCAGTGATAGTTCAACATTATGGTCTACTCGAGATATTACGCCTTCTTAGTAGAGTTGGCGTTGTCTCGAGGGACTTGTAATACAATACCAGTGCTTTGACCAATGTACAGTACCTTCCATAACACTAGCAGTCCGACCTTGTCCGACCTTGGGTGGCCAACGCTACTAATGATGTACGTCCTGTAGTGACCGCCTATTAAGATTGGGCCGGTCATGAAACAACCATTGGATCCAAGACCCATATAATAACACACACATTTGACTATAAAGTTAACATGCATAGTAAGCCCATGGCCATTATCCCGCACGTACTGGTGTACCATGTCATATGATGCAATTAATCTTGTTTGTATTTTACATGCATGCTTTTACAAGTCTCAATGTCATTTTCTTGTTAAGTAGCACATTTTTACAAATGATAGAGTTCATGCACAACAAAGTGTAGATTGGGAGAGTTGTAAATATGCATGTTTCGGTACACAAAATAGTCGTGCAATGCAGAAAAATAAATGGCGAGCATTATGTGGGTTAAAACTCACCTGGGTCGAACAAAGTCTCTAAGTATTCCTCCAAATGTTCCTGATTCTTCGAATCTATGGAAAACCAATTATTAGCCCTAAGTTCATCTATAACAACCTAAAGCACGAAAATAGGAGCTATTGGACAACTGGCCAAAGTTGCGTTTCCTGGAGCGCTTCTGGGCGTACGTCCGACCAAAAGGTTCAGGTAGAACCTCATTTGGTCCAAGCTTCCTCCTATCCTCCCAAATTAGTTCTAAAGCTACCCAACAGGATTTATAGAACCTCCTATCCCAAAACAACGTTTCCATGCATAAGAAGATCCGTTCAACAAAGATGAAATGCTAAACCAATGTTAAAGAAAGATTAAAGCATAACTTACCTAGAAGCTCAAACCAACAACTAAGCTAGTCTAGAAAAGCAACATAACAACTGAAGTGAAAGCTTAAGCATAGAAGGTTACCTCCTTGAAGCAAAGCCTTTAAAAAGCCTCTTCTTCTCCTCCAAGAACTCACAAAAACCCACAAACACTCACACAGGGTCTTTAGATGGCACAGGGGGAAAAATGGGGCATAAGGATCGAAGGGGGGGGGGGGGGGGGGGTAGGGTATTTAAAGGTGGGAAAAGCTGTGAGCACGGTAGAGCTGTTCTGAAAAGCAGCGTATGTATGGTACCATAGGAGCTTACGTACAGACTATTAATCTAGTGGTCCAAAGGTTGCATCGTACGTATAGGCATTAACCAGTGGTCAACCAAAAAGTCAGCACCCACACGTATGTACGTGTACTATTTGCAGGTGCACATACGGGTGGTTCCCCAGGTGTACATCCGGTCAAAAAGTCCAAAGTTTCCAAAATGCCCTTCCAGCAGTTCCTAGTGACCCAAAGTCCAAATTAACCCTCTAACTAAGCTACCTAAGCTTAGTTAATTATTTGGGTCACTATAGCAGCGGCGCGCCCCTCTAGTTTGCCAAGGCTTCATTTCGTTGAACAAGTTCTTCTACGCAATCGCGAGTTGCAGCCACCTTAGCCTCTAAATCATGCGTGTTATATGATGTGAGGACTGAGAAGATTCTGGTTCTGTTACATGGACTAAGGGAAATTGCCCCAATAAGGCCCCCTCTGATGTGGTCTTTTTTTGTCAAAAAATAATCAATAATAAAATAAACACTCGCAATAGAACGAATCCTTGAAGGATAAGGCTATATTAAGGGTGTCAAACCTCAACGATTGCGTGGGTGTTGTTATCAAGTTTATCAAGATTAAATATAACTTAATTAAAAGAAGTTGATTTTTTTTTTATTATAACTAAATACATAAAAGCAAAGGCATAAAAGTAAAGATAAAAAGTAACGAGAGATAAAATAGGGGATTGATTTCATCACTAACCGCATAACAATGTTCAATCATAAATTAATAAGGAAAATTCATATTATGCATAATATAGGGCTCGTCTCACTCGAATAGTCAAGAAATTGCCATCATCAAGGAATAAGTATAATCCATCTTCGGTTGACACTGAACGTCCACCTAACCACTAAGATTCGGCATGATCTGTCTACCCTAGGTATAGATTATCTAATTCCTTAATAGGCTACACACAATCAATGAATAAGCATAACCCGTCTTCGGTTGGCACGAACTGTCTACCTAAATTACACTAAACTAGGGTATAGTACAATCCGTCTTTCCTAAGCATGGCCTATCAAATCCTATTGATCATGTGTTAGTTAAAATCGATGTATAACAATCATTCAAACAATCACATAAAGTATAAAGGATTGAGTTCAATCAATATTCACGACTTTCTAAGACAAGAGGAGAATTTCATAATGATTGAATATAAACATTAAGATCAATTCTCACAGTTATACAACCATCATGCATATAGAAAAACCCAAATTAAAATACAATTAAACCATTGTTACTTGGAAAAGGCTACATCAACACCCTATTAAAAATTTAGTCGCTCATCCTAGTCCTGGGATTGCCTCTTGTAATGTTCCTCTTCTCTTCAACTCTCCAAGCCTCAAAGAAGATAATTTATGTCTAAAACTAAGCGTACTTTCTCTTGAAGCTTAGAGGTCAATTTATAGGCATGAAACAAGTCCTAAAAGCCCTAGGAATCCTAGAAAATCCATACATCAGTCTCCTCGTTGGACTGGGAGATTGAAAACCTTCTCCAGGGTTGATTTGGAGCTTTTGCGTGTGACAGAAGCCCGAGTGCGCTCGAGCCCATGGAAAGTGCGCTTGAGCGCACATCCATCCGGACGGGGACTCCCACCATTCGGACGGCTTGCGAACGGCCTAGGAACAAAGGCTCTTTTGATTTAGTAAACATCGGAATTAGCAAATTCTCATGAAATATGACTTTGTAGATCTTTGCGTTAGCTTTCCAATGCTGTACAGTTTGGTCCAATCCACGTTTTTCAACTCTAGATATGGCCTTTTTAGTCGGATTCATCATGTGCAAATCGTCGCTCAATCCAAATTTGCTGACAATGCGACCCAAAGTGTCTTAAGCCCCATAATTAATGGAATTAATTGTATTTTTCCTTTAGAACCTGAAAACACTAAAACAAAACAAAATTAAACAAATAACAATGCTAAGGAACTAACATATTGGAGTGTGCAACATTCGGTGCTTATCACACCCCCAACTTACATATTGCTAGTCCTTTAGCAATACACAATAGAAAATAAACTGAAAAATAACAAGATAAATCCATCTTTCGTAGGATTCACGATTGCATTTAGTGTATGCAAAAAGCCTTTTAAACCCCTAGGCATCCCTAAAGGACAGGTGAAGTCTCGTGACGGTTTAACAGGAATGATACCCATAAAATTTGTCAGGATTATGTCATTCAAAAGGATAAAGCATCACAGAAATATTGGTTCTCATTCATTGGCAAACTTAAAAAGATAAACTCCATCTTCAAAATTCCAAGAAATTAAGAATCAAGCATCACATAAATAATAGTTTTCAACTAGTGTAAAGTAAACTTAACACATAATCATGAGGTTTCAAAAACTAATCTCAATCATGCATGGTTCACTGCTCAAAATTTACTAGGCTCCCCATTGGATAAAACATCCAAGGCATTTTTTTTTTTTTCTTTTTATGCAATCCATGCAGTGCTTAGCTCCATAAAGCTTTCTAATTGACCCATGTATCGAGCTTTAAGCCAATGTCTCCCAAACTAGATGGCTTTAGGTTCGTAGGCGTAAACACCCCTAAGAGCTTACTAACTCGAGTCAAAAAAGGCTATGAAGCTAAACTAGTCATGCTATTAATCAAACCAAACTTCCAACCTTATGACGTGAATACTCACTGCTTAATGAGGCAAGAGGTCTGGTTACTCAGTGAAAAGCTCAATGTGATCAATATTATTCTTTTATTATTATTATTATTTGTCATACCAAGGTTATTCCTCCAACAAGTTATCCAACTACATTCAAGACATTGACAACAGACATAACTAATCTCTGATTTCATACCCCACAGACTAAGTGCTAATATGCTTTTGAGAATCAAATTGAAACAAGTAATATCTCATGTCGCCAAAGAAAGTAACAAAACTCTAAATCCCCTAGTCAAGTGATCATGTGTTCACAACTTTAAGCCCACCAATGAAATTCAAATCAAAATCGAAGCTCAACCATATGCTTAAGCATCACATAACAAGATGGACAATGTTTTGTTCTTCCATACCCCTAAACTTGAATCATACATTGTCCCCAATGTATGTACAAAACTAAAAAACAAGATCAAGTTGATAGGAATACCTAAACGAGCAGATGTGGGCCATATCGCACCCCAAAACTTGTATGCAAAAACACGTCCTGAAAAAGATAAGTGATACTCCAACCAAATACCAGTCAGGTGCAATGTATTACTGTCAAAATATAATCAAAGAATGAAACAACAATAGGAAAAGATAAAACCTGGAAGGAGATCATGTACCTTGGCCTGATGGAGGACTTGAGTGCATAGGGCTTGGGCTCGAACCTATGAAGCTGATTCATTTAGCCAAAATATATGAGATCCGCCAAGCCAATGGAATCCTCATCCTTGATGCGCATAGTGCTCTCTGACCCTTAAGTTTAAATTTGAAGCATCAATCTTTTCTTCTCTTTGACGAAAAAGAATGAATTTTACCTATAAAAAGGTAATTCATAATATCCGCAGATCGAGGTAGATCACTCTCAGTATTCTCAAACAGTTTCTCATCCGGAAGGGAATCACGAACTGGGATAAAATGAGGAGATTACTCAGGGAATTTTTCTACCTCGGTGGTCTATTTTCACTCTTCCAACAGACTACTCTCCTAGCCTTTTGGTAAGTCATAAGTAATAAGGGCAAGGAGAGTGTCATTTGTCCCTAAAAATGAAAATTTCATAGTACCTGGAATAAGGACTCAGGGCTCATATGGCGTCTTGAGAATAGGAGTGGATGATGAAGGAGCCTCAGTGCTCACTTCTTCGCCTTCTTCCTGATGAAGATCCTATGTGACCTCAATTTGCTCCTCCTTCTTCTCTTCCACGTGATTTTTGACCACTTCACCACCCCTCAATGTGATGATAGCTTGATCATGATAAGAAGCACTCTCATCCACCATGTAGTGTCCATCAGGATTGGCTATAGGCTGACTAAGAAGCTCTTCTTCTTCTCTATTAAGGATATTGATGATTTGTTCAACATGAGCTTCTATCTTGAGTGTGATAGTGCACCCCCTCCTATTGAGACTTCACAATCTGATTAGTTTCACTAATAAGATTTAACATCTTATATTTAGAGTCAGAATCTGACAGAAGAAATGGCTCCTCTTGGTTTTGTTATTGTGGGGACCAATAGATGGGAGATGACTCCTCTTCGTGAGCTTCTATCTTTGAGAAAAGTGCATCAGTTGATTATTTGCCTCCTATCTACTGAGAATAGCAAACACCTTTTTTTCAAAGTCAGAACTCTTCGGAGGAAGTGGCAATCAATACCACTTGGACCCAATGCTAGTGGAGAAAATGAGACTTTAGAGAAGGGAGAGCTCTCAAAATAAAATTCCAAAGCCTAAAGAGTGAACAATGAAGGAAAATCTTTTATAGAGAAAACATTTCCTTTGTCACGTCATAACGGGACACTTTCTCATTATGACGGGAATAATAGATTTCGTAGATCTGAAATTCCCTCGTGTTAACGAGACAGCAATCCTGTTCTGACGGAAAGGCAAAATGCCTCTACTTCATCACATGTTCCGTCTTGACATCCAGCTGACAAGAAACCAGGAATTTCAACCTTGGTCTTGTTACATGTCCCGTCCTAATGTGGTTCCTGACGAGAAACCAGGAGGTCCAATTTTGCTCTCATCACATCAGCGTCCTGAAGTAGTTCCTGACGGGAAACCAGGGAGACAAGTTGCTACTCCCGTCACATCCTTATTATGACGCCATTCCTGACTAGAAAATAGGGATACCAATGTTTGCTCCCATTAGATTTCCCATTCCGATGTGCTTTTGACGGGAAAACAGAGTGCTCTTTATTCAGTCCCGTAACAAGCCTAGTCCTGACGGCATTTCTGACGGGAAATCAATGAACTTCACAAAAAACCCTAAAAGCACTAGGACACCTCCAACCAAACTTAGGACACCCCCAAAGAAACTCTCAAACTTTTAAACAAACAAGATTACATGAACAATCATTGAATTTAGGCCAATCTAAAAACCTAACAAAATAAAACCAAGAAAAAATAATAAAAATGAAAAAGGGAACCAAAAAAAAAAAGAAAAAGGAAACAGAAAATCAAATAAATAAAAACAGAAAAGAATCAAGTTAAATTCAATCATTAAAACTTAACAATGCAACCCTTAAGCAGTCCCCAGCAATAGCGCCAAAAATTGATGTGGTCTTTTTGTGTACAAAAATAATCAATAATAAAAATAATCACTCGCAATAGAACAAATCCTTGTAGGATAGGGCTATATTGAGGGTGTCTAACCTCAATGACTGCGTGGGTATTGTTATCAAGTTTATCAAGATTAAATATAACTTAATTAAAAGAAGTTTATTTGTTTTGATTATAATTAAATACATAAAAGTAAAGACATAAGAGTAAAGATAAAAAGTAATGAGAGATAGAATAGGGGTTGATTTCACCACTAACCGTATAACAAAGGTCAATCATAAATTAATAAGGGAAATTCATATTATGCATGATATAGGGCTCATCTCACTTGAGTAGTCAAGAAATTACCATCATTAAGGAATAAGTATAATCCATCTTCGGCTGGCACAAACCGTCCACCCAACCACTAAGATACGGTACGATTCGTCTTCCTTAGGTATCGATTATCTAATTCCTTAATAGGCTACACACAATCAATGAATAAGCATAACCCATCTTCGGTTGGCACAAACTGTCTACCTAAATTACACTAAACTAGGATGTAGTACAATCCGTCTTCCCTAGGCATGGCCTATCATATTCTATTAATCATGTGTCAGTTAAAACCGTTGTATAACAATCATTCATATAATCACAGCAAATATGGAGGATTGAGTTCAATCAATACTAAAGACTTTCTAAGTCAAGAGAAGAATTTCATAATGATTGAATATAAACGTTAAGATCAATTCTCACAGTTATACAACCATCATACATATAGAAAAACTCAAATTAAAATATAATTAAACCATTGTTACTTGGAAAGGGCTACAGCAATACCCTATTCCAAATTTAGCCGCTCATCCTGGTGTTGAGATGGCCTCCTACTATGTTCCTCTTCTCTTCAACTCTCCAAGCCTCCAAGAAGATAAGTTCTGTCTAAAACTAAGCACACCTTCTCTTGAAGCTTAGAGGTCTATTTATAGACTTCAAACAAATCCTAGAAGCCCTAGGAATCCCAGAAAATCTATAGGTCAGTCTCCCAGTTGGACTAGGAGACTAAAAACCTTCACCAGGGTGGATTTTGACCTCTTGCGTGTGCTAAAAACCCAAGTGCTCTCGAGCCCATGGGATTGGGACTTCACCGTTCAGACGGGGACTCCTACCGTTCGGACATCTTAAAATAACCACGTCGTTCCCATAGACTGCACCAAACTGTTGGAACAACTCTAGACAGGTACGAGACTATGGTAGCTGCTAGTAGGTGAGAACCTTGAACTGCAAGACAAAGATCAATTAGGCACAAGAGCTTGCTGGAACGTGTCGATGTGGGATAGCTCTAATGCCTAATACATAATCGTTGTTGAAAGGAATGACAAATAAGACAGCTTAAATTGTCAAGGCTGGGATCCCTTACTTGTGGCATCAGTCATCCTATTTATACCAGTTCATTCAAGTAACGGAGGGACCCACATTTTCTTGATCTACAAGTGGAGACTTGCAATGTGCTTAGGTCGTGGCTACGAGCTATGATGTGTCTCCTGTATAGAGCTTGCCGCCTTGACAAGTGGCGGATCTAGAAGAGGGGTCAAGACAGCTAGCATGCGTTTGTTGGTGGCGTGTCACCCCTATAACTGTAAGGTCTGCTACCTTGCAACTGGGTTGCTTTACAGGTGGCAAAGAAGGAAGTTTGCTCCCTGTTGAATTTATTAGGGATTGTGCCCTAAATCTAATGATTTTATGTTGGGATTGTATGCATAAATTTCAAAAAACCTTCTTTTTACGCAGCCAAATAAAACACAATCCTCAAGACATTTTTCCATCAAGACAAACATGTTTAGATTCAATAAAAAATACATAAGTTAGATTACTTACATGTAGCTTCAACCTCTCCTAGGCATTGGGGCATAGGAGTGTGCATCCGTTCTTCCCATGGAGTGGGACTGAGCAGTTGAAGCTTTAGCAAACTTGCAAACTCCAAGTATGAGTCAATACTCATCTCATGTTCATCGTGTTCTTTGTAAAACTTTGGGGAGAAAATTCTTAGAGAAAGAACTTTGGGAAGAAAATTCTTCCACTAGATATTCTCTTTGATGACTAAATATGATTGTGAGTGTGGGGTCACAAAGTTTTCTCAAGAACTGGGGTAAACTATAAGCAAAACTTAGAGAGAGAATTTCTCCTTAATGGCCATGTATTCACTCAATGGAGAGTGGAATGTGTTTTTGTTTTCATAAAATCACAAGTTGTTGAATTGGTTGTGTGCTTTGCTTCTCAATTGCACTTCTATTTATAACACCAGGATCCCAAGAGAAAACAAATTCCCAAGAGAAAACAAATTACAAACCATGTGGGACTGGGATTAGAAATCCCAGTACTAGGGGAAGCCAGCCATGGGGGAGATTATTCTCTCCCCATGCACCTAGGGCTAGGGCTAAACTCCCACTTGGTTTAGCACTTGTGCTTGAGTTTTATCCTCATACCCAATGCTCCTTTCACTTATCTTTGGCCCTTGAATTTAATTTCATTTAGCCCAAAGTTTATTTACAAGCCTACAAGAATTAAAACATAATAAGCCCAAGGCTTATTTTAATTCTTTAGCCTATATGAATTAAATTATGAGCTAGTGCTCCATTTGATTCCCTAAATCCAATTTCTCTATATAACCAATAAGATTAATAAATCTTCTGGCCCATGTTTTATTAAAATAAAACATCTCAATATATAAATATATAACTGAGGAACAATATAAACGTCAGTTAATTTACATCAGCTTAAGGAGGGACTTGATGGAAAAATATCATTAACATTATAAGCCTCTAACCATGTCTTCCTAGACCATGTCACACAACTCTATTTAATCACAATTAATTCTACTAAATAATTGTGACTGCACTCTAATGAGTATTTTTTATTTCATCAATTAATCCTTATGGCGTAGTTATTTATTGCATGTTACTCCTCCAAGGAATCATTCCATAGTTGAACCAAAGTCTATGAACTGTCACTTTGTTCACTACCTCTTTTCCTTGTGCCACTTATTTAAATTCACGATTATCCTTATTTACCTTGTGAGAATACAACTTACTATGTACAAGTTTTCAGTGTACCTACTGAAAACATTCAGCCCTAAGCTTTAGGATAATCTTTCTCATTAAATCTAAAACAATGAGAATATTCCTTATCTCTTTGTTCTCTGGTAAAGGATTTGGATTCCTTTTTAAAATTGGTGTTCCCACAATGCTGCATGTGATTACCCAATGTATTAAGGTTATTTCGATCGATGATAGATCTCACTCTTTGATACATCTAAGTAACCTACACTTCGCATCTAAGTTCACAAACACTTCAGGATTCAGAGTAAATGTTATAAGCGGTCGTGCACGTACATCATTTGTTATGATAGTATAAACAAATGATGACTCATATGGTCATGTTCGGTGTATGGCATAACCTTGCCAATACACCCAATATATTAACCTGAACCCTCCCTACTTCTCATGACCAATATAAGTCATTTGACATTTAATATGTTATAGTATAGATGGAGTTCCCGGTTCCATTTACAACTACGAACAACAGGTTTTATAAGTTGCAAGGACCATTGAGTATGATCTTCTGTGATACCCACACCATCACTCAAATACAATGCACTTAGGAATCTCACATGTATAAAATCAAACAATACACAATCATACATATATACCATGCAAGAATAAGTGTATATGTCAATTGTTCTAATCAAAACACTTTCTATTCAATTGGAGTTTTGGACATCATTAACAAGTCAACATTAAGTAAGTCAAATAGATTAATTGTAGAAAGTTTACTCGGATCAAGTTCTACCTCTAAAAACCAAACAAACAAATCATGGAACTAAGCCAAACAACAAGCACATAACATGCACAACGAAAATTAATAACATCAATCAAAGCACAACACAAAGATTGTTTACGAAGTGGAAAACCCTTTGAACACATCAAAGGTAAAAAAACACTCCAGGGCAGCCAATCCCGGGAAATCACTATATGAAGATTTAGAGTTACAGACTAGACAATACTCACAACCTTGAGGACACCTAGACTTAGTAAGAACAACAAGCCCCTCATCTTGCCTCCATCTTGACCATCTTCATGTAGTGCATCTCCTTACCAACCCTTCGGTAGACTTCCTTCTTCAAGTAACCAAACCCATAATCTTTGTGTAGTTGAATAACAAAGGCAACATGCCAAAATAACAACCACTCTAGAGTCACAACGCTCGTAGAGAGAATACCTCGGGACTTTAGTGAACAGTGCACAGAGAAAAAATATAATATCCAAAAGTCTGCAACGAACAAAGACATGAAAACTATTTATAGGAGAGATATTTTCTTCTTCACGTCCTAACGGGACACTTTCTCGTTATGACGGGAAGAACAGATTCGTAGATATGAGAATTCCACATCCTAACTAGAAAGTTGTTCCGTTAAGACGATAAGAACAAATGTCTCCTCTTTCTCATATGTCCCGTTTTAATGTACCAGCTGACAGGAAACCAGGGAGTCCAACATTGGTCCCGTTACTTGTCCCGTCCTGTCGGGGTTACTGATGAGAAAATAGAAGCTTCAACTTTGCTCCCGTTCTGACGACGTTCTTGACGAGAAACCAGGGAGTCCTACTTTTCTTTTGTTACATGTCCTAATCTAACGAGGTTCTTGATGAGAAACCAAGGAGGCCAACTTTGCTTTGTTACATCCTTGTCCTGACACAATTCCCAACGAGAAAATAGTAACTCCTTGTTACATGTCTCGTTCTAACGGTACTTCTCACGGGAAAATAGGAAACTCTCCAAATACCTTTAGGAAACTAAGAATAACTCCCCAAAGTTTTAAATAACTCAAACATATAAGAAATATCATTGAATATGGCCAACTTAAAAATAACAATCTCCCCCTTTGGCCATTCAATGACAAAACCCTAACCAGGGTTTAGAACTTTACAAAGCAAAAAAAAAAAAAAAAAAAAAAAAAAAAAAAAAACCCTAGATACAAGAACACATAAAAACAAACCATATGTGCAAAATTTCCAAACCAAGGTGTTCGGTCAAGGAACACTACACCAAATGACTATTGTAGCACAATTCCAACAACAAACAAGAACACAATGTCCTGATTCTGAAACATTTCACACAAGAAACATTATTTCACCATATTCAAAATTTGAATAAAGGATAACACAAAAGCTAGACATTCATCATAAACTAAATTAAATCCAAAAGCAATTGTCACCAGATAAACTAAAACTTTGAGTGAATAAACAAATAGTGTTTGAAAAGTTGAAACCCATTCTCCCCCTTTTTGTCATAGGTGGACAAAGGGGGAAAAAAAGACTAAAGGATTACTCATAATCTTCATAATCTTCATCATGAGACTTCTCTTGAGAACTTAAGAGGGACTGAACATTTGCTTCAACCTTGGCCACTTGATGCTTGTTGTGCCAAATACCACCTAAATTAATGGGCAAATACTCGGTATGTTTTTACTCGCAAGTGCACAAAATCAAAACGTTAGTATAGAAGGCAAATATGAGATCATTCCCACAAGGATTGGTAAATTATGATTAGAATGTAACCTCCTATTTAATTAACGATTTTAAAACAATTGCCACAAATTGAATTAAACTAATAAAATAAAATAAAAGATTAACTAAAAACCCTAAGACTAAAAAAACAAAATAACAGATTCACTATATAAAACGAATTAAGCATATAGCACATAAAATGTCTTTTACATGCTGATTACCATGTATATCATATTTGTTATGCACGTGAAAGGTCCAAGGATTACATTGAATATTTATGCTATTTTAGTTCTTTTATGTGTTTTCCATGCTTTTGTAGGCTTTTGGAAGAGAAGGAAGTAAATCTGGAAGATTTGGGCTCAAAGAGAGAAATTGAAAAAACTTGGAGCTCTTGACAGTGCGATCGAGCGCAGGGAACCTGCCATCGAGCGCACTACCAGAGAGGACAACCAGCAAAGCAACCAGGTGCGATTGTGTGCACACCAAAAGAGTCTCGATTGCAAACGTGCAATCAAGCGCACCCGTGAGCAGGTGACACATCAGAGTTGGCCAGACTGCTGTTCTTTCCATATTAGCATTTTCCAAGTCCCACTTGTAATAGGACTAAAACCCTACGAATTTTTCTAGGTTTACTAGTGTGTCAAAGACTTCTAAAGCCTATAAATAGACCTCTTAGCTTCTAGGAATGGGTGTGGAGAAAGAGGCACAAGCTCTGGAAAGGAACTTAAGTCTAGATCAATAGGAGTTTGGGTTTTTCTTCTCTTCCACCACCTTTTATTTTGGTATGTAGTTTATATTTTAATTAGGGCTAGATTGAAGCCCTAATCATGTCTATTGATAATTTCAATATTGGCGTCTTTGCTACAATTATATTTTGGTGTATTTAACTTGATTAATACCTATTATCTTGAATTCCTCATATGTGTTTGCCTGGCCAATATATGCATGTGGTATGGACTAGTTAATTAAATCAATTTGGATGATCAGTCCTGGGTTTAATAAGAGTAACAAAAGAAATCCACACCGTGTTCTTGGGTTAATCAACATGGAAATCCTGGAATAGACACCCATACCCTAGGCCTCATGTGTTTGTCGATTTCCACAAATTTATGCTTTCTTAAAGAACAACTTAGTAAACATCCATGCTAAATCCTTTAAGAAAGAAAAGAATTAGAGTAGACACTCATGCCTAATTTGTTGCTTGGGGAAATCAATATCTTAAGGAGTAGACACCCATACCCTTAGGTTGGTAAACATTAAATATACCGGTATAATTGGCGCATTGGCATATTGTTATCTTAATTAGTTTGATTAGTGGTGGATATCAAAACCCTAATCTTTTTTAGTTTTAGTTTATCTTTTATTTTATTTCTTTATATTAAATCCAATCGTGACAATTGAATTTAATATGTTTAATTAAACAGGAAATTACTTCTAAATATAATTTACCAATCCTCGAGGGAATGATCTCGTATTTGCCTACTATACTATTGTTTGATCTTGTGCACTTGCGAGTAAAACGTACCAAGTATTTACCTATTAATTTAGTTGGGTATTTGGCACAACAAGTTTTTGGCGCCGTTGCCGAGGATTGCGTCAAATTTTGTTTTGAATTATTTTCCTTTAATTGGTTATTTTAATCTTTACCTTTTCTATCTCGATCAAAAGTAAAAAATAAAAAAAATAAATAAATAAATAAAATAAAAAAATTGGTTTTCCAATTACTTCTTTGTTTCTGTTCTGTTTCAGCTTGCAAAACACGGCATTCTGTTACTGCGATCGAGCGGAGACCAAGTGTGATTGAGTGCAGTGCGATCGAGCTCACTAACATGCAATCAAGCGCAGTTTTAGAGGACTTCCGCACAGTAGTATTGAAGCTTCTGTGACCACAAGGGAAAATTCTTCATATGCAAGGTCGTCAATCTCAAGCCTCAACCATCTTTCCACTTGATCCAGAAATCGAGCGGACCATTTGTCAAGGGCATAGAGACAATTCCGACACAGAAGAAGAAGAAGAAGAAGAAGTTGAGGAAACAATGCAAGAGCTACCTGAAAACCCACCGCTGTGAAGGCCCATGAAGCAGTTGTTCATCCCAAAGAACCTCAACCAGCCGTCATGTATAGCCTATCAACCAGAGGTAGAAGGCAATTACTACATATCACCACAGATACTAAATGCCTTCACTCACTTCAGAGGCACAGCTCCGGAGGATCCAAACTTGCACCTTAGGGAGTTCTTTGATCTCTGTAAACTTCAGCACGTTCAAGGCCTAACTCTGAAAATGCCTAGGTTAGTCTTATTCCCGTTCTACTTAAAAGACAATGCTCAGTTGTGGTATAATTCTTTGCCTACAGAATCTATTCATACTTGGGAAGAGTTGTCCAGCAAGTTCCTAAAGAAGTTCTTCCCCGCCCAAAAGACAAGGCAGCTTAGAAGGGAGATTCAATCGTTCCAACAAAGAGATGGAGATCTGTTCTTTGAAGCATGGGACCACTTCAATACGCTACTTCTTATGTGTCCACATCACAACATGCCTCAAGATGATCAGGTACAAGCTTTTTATGAAGGTTTAAATGATATTAACAACGGTATTGTTGATTCAGCTTGTGGAGGTGTGCTGATGGAAAAGAGCAGTGAGGAAGCCATAGAGCTCTTTGAGACATTAAGTGAACACTCCCAACAATTCTCATCCAAAGGAAGGCAAGGAGTAAAGAGCAAGGGCATGTATGAAGTGAACCTGAGTGGTGGACCCCCAAATCAGATGGTTGTTGTGGAAAAGAAGCTGGATATGATTGTCAAAGTCATGACTGCTCAGAACGTCTCACCTAGTCCACAAGCCGTTCAACCTCAGGTATGTGCTTGATGTTCTCATTTTGATCACACTACTGAGACTTGCCCCTTGTACTCATCTACAGATCAAGAGCAAGTAAATTATGTGGGACAGAACAACTATCCTCCCAAGAATAATCCCTACTCCAACACCTATAATCCAGGGTGGAAAAACCACCCTAATTTATCATGGAGTAACAATCAGAATACTCTGAACCATCAAGGGCAGCAAAGGAACTACCAACAAGCAAGCCAACCAAGCCAAGAATCAAAACAAAATGACTTGGAGAGTATGGTAAACACCTTGGCAACTACGCAATGGGAATTCATGAATGATCAAAGACAAATCAATGCAACAACCGATCAAGCAATACAAAGAATTGAGCAAGCTATGCAAAGATTGGAAGTTCAAATGGGGCAAATGGCAAAGGAGCTGAGTGAAAGAAAACAGGGTGGATTCCCATCCCAAACAATACCCAATCCTGAAACTTCTTCAAGACAGAAATAAGAGAATAAGGGGAGAACAACTGTCTAGCTGAAGACGTTAAACTTAGCGCTCATGGGAGGCACCCCATAGTTTATCCTATTATTTTTTTACTTGTTTTTTAATTTATCTTTATGTTTGTTTTTCGTTTTGTTTTTGTTTCCTTTTTATTTGTTTTAGTGTTTATTTTCCAGGGACAAGTGTGTTTCAATTCAAGTTTGGGGGTGTGCTATGAGCCATGCTATTCCAAACAATTTCGTTCCTATCCCGGGTAAATTCTTTTCATGTTATAGACACATTGGGGACAATGTGTAATTTAAGTTTTGGGGTATGGGAGACACTTTACACACATTTTGTCCCAGTTTTTTATTTTTGTTGTTCATCGAAAGAAAAAAAAAATCAAAACAAAACAAAACAAATTATCCCAGTTTTATTTTATTGTTATTTTGTAGTTTGTGAAAAAAAAAATGCATAATCATGTTTGTCCTAAAATTTTGGTTGATCTTAAAAATTGTATGAGCTTAAAATATTGAACACATGATTTGATAATTGAGTTTCTCAATTTGGTTTCTTGCTTAGGACAGTTGAGAATTCACATGTTTGATCTGATCGTACATAAGCACATTAGCACATAATTTGTGGGGTATGACAAGAAGTCTAATGTGTGTATTTCTATGTCTTGGGTGAAACTAGATAATTTATTAGATGGATACTTTGGCATATATATATATATATATATATGTGTGTGTGTGTGTGAAAGAGAGAGATAAAAAAAATAATAAAAAAAATAAAATTATATGATCATTGATAAGCTTTTCACTAAGTAATTGGACCTCTTGCCTCAAAGCATTGAGTGTTCACGTCGAAAGGTAAAGAATTTTGATATCGTTAATGTTATGGTTAGTTTGGTTTCGTAGCCTTTTTGACTCGAGTTAATAAGTCATAAGGGTGTCTCTACACCTAGTGCCCTGAAACCATCTGGTTTGGAAGTCATTGACTTAACACTCGATACATGGGTAAATTAGAATGTTTAAGGGAACCAAACATTGCACAGCCTGATGAAGAAAAAAAAATATATGTCATTGTTGTTCATTCTAATAAGGATTTCAGTGAACTTTGAGATATTGAGACATTGCACATTAGAAATAATTGGAAGTTTCACATTTGGGTGCTAGTTCACTTTACAAAGTTTTCAAACTTGTGATGCCTTAGCATGTCTTTGTAAGTAATTAAATTGTAAAATTCCAATTCATTGTGAAGATGGAGTTTATCTTTTAAGCTTGCTAATGAATGAAAACCATGGTCTTGAATGATACCTTAATTTTTTGGATAACATAAACTCTTGCATAATGTTTGTGGGTAACATTTCTGGAAAACCCTCACGGGACTTCACTCGTCCTCTAGGGAATTCCTAGGAGTTTAAAAGGCTTGTTGCATATGCCAAATGCAATGGCACATCTCACGAAAGATGGATTTATCTTTTTGTTTTCTACTTTTCGTTTTGTTTTATTTTTTGTATTGGTAAGTGACTAGCAATATGTAAGTTTGGGGGTGTGTTAAGTGCCAAAATATTCATATTTTAGCCCTTAAACGCCTGTGTGTTAATTCCTTAAGTGTTGTTAAATTATGCTATTTTAGTTCTTTTATGTGTCTTCCATGCTTTCGTAGGCTTTCGGTAGAGAATGAAGTAAATTTGGAAGATTTGGGCACAAAGAGAGAAATTGGGAAAAGTTGCAGCTCCTGACATTACGATCGAACGCATGGAACCTGCGATCAAGCGCACTACCAGAGAGGACAAGCAGCGAAGCAGCTAGGTGAGATCATGCGCACACCAAAAGAGTCTCGATCGCAGATGTGAGATCGAGCGCACACGGGTTGCGATCGATCGCACCCGTGAGCAGGTGACACATCAGAGTCGGCCAGACTGCTGTTCTTTCCATATTAGCATTTTCCAAGTCCCACTTGTAATAGGACTAAAACCCTACGAATTTTTCAAGGTTTACTAGTGTGTCAAGGACTTCTAAAGTCTATAAATAGACATCTTAGCTTCTAGGAATGAGTGTGGAGAAAGAGGCACAAGCACTGGAAAGGAACTGAAGGCTAGATCAAGAGGAGTTTGGGTTTTTCTTCTCTTCCACCTTTTATTTAGTTATGTAGTTTTTATTTTAATTAGGGCTAGATTGAAGCCCTAATCATGTCTATTTATGATTTCAATATTGGTGCCTTTACTACAATTATATTTTGGTGTATTTAACTTGATTAATAAATGTCATCTTGAACTCCTCATATGTGTTTGCCTGGCCAACATATGCATGTGGTATGGACTAGTTAATTAAATCAATTTGGATCATCGAGTCCTGGGTTTAATAAGAGTAACAAAAGAAATCCACACCGGGTTCTGGGTTAATCAACGTGAGGAACCGGGAGTAGACACCCATACCCTAGGCCTTATGTGTTTGTGGATTTGCACAGATTTATGCTTTCTTAAAGAACAACTTAGTAGACGTCCATGCTAAATCCTTTAAGAAAGAAAAGAATTAGAGTACACACTCATGCCTAATTCATTGCTTAGGGAAATCAATAGCTTAAGGAGTTGACACCCATACCCTTTGGTTGGCAAACATTAAATATACCGGTATAATTGGCGCACTAGCATATTATTATCTTAATTAGTTTGATTAATGGTGGATATCAAAACCCTAATCTTTTTTAGTTTTACTTTATCTTTTATTTTATTTCTTTATATTAAATTCAATCGTGACAATTGAATTTTATATGTTTAATTAAATAGGAAATTATTTCTAAATATAATTTACCAATCTTCGTAGGAATGATCTTGTATTTGCCTGCTATACTATCGTTTGATCTTGTGCACTTGCAAGTAAAACGTACCAAGTATTTGCCTATTAATTTAGTTGGGTATTTGGCACAACACTTGTATCCTTAAAGTATAAAGTTCGCAGTTAATAAATGAAACTGGGCATTCCATTTTGAGTAAGATTGTTACACATCAAATCTTGGTGATCTTCCTTGATCAAGCAAAGCGGTGTCTTTAGGACTTATGTGTAATGTGCTGAGAACCTAAGGCACTGAACAGACCAAGGAATTGTCTTTTCACAAAGATAATGTATGTTGAGAAAAGACAAAAAAACTCCTTAAAAGCTGTTTAGACTTTGATTCTAAATCCTGAGAAGTTTGTGAACTCAGAAGTGAAGTGATGATTACTTTGATGTATCATAGAGTGAGACCTATCGTCGGTCAAGAGAAATTCAATACGTTGGGTAATCACATCTAACATTGTGTGAACATCAGCTTCAAGAGGGAATCCATATCCTTTGTTAGTACACAAAGAGATAAAAAATTTCCCCTTGAAATAGATTTTGTGGATATTATTCTCAGAGTCTTCGACCAAAGCATTTTGGTTAGCATACCAAAATATATACACGTGTTTTCCACATGTATGAGAATAACACAAAATCAGTGACTCAAGGATAAAGAGGTATAGAATTAAGTGGCAGTATCCTAAGCCTTAATTCTGCTACGGAATATTTCATGGAGGAATCAAAAGTCAAAGGATTAATTGTTTTAAATCAAAAATGTTTGTTGGAGTTCAATCACATTTATTTAGTCGAATTAATTGTGATTATAATATTGTTGCGTAACAAATGTCGGGGTGACACGATTACGGACATATTCAAGCCAACAATATTTTTCCCTTCAAGTCCCTCACCAAGCTGATATAATTTAATCATAAGGCTTTCTTAATTATTGGGCTAAGTGTTTTATTTAATTAAAACATGGGCTAGAGAGATTAAATGTAATTGGGCTTGGGATAAATACATAAGGCCAGAGTTTATTCACTAGGCCTAAGTATTAGTGACAACGGAAAATGCTTGGGGTGAAACCCAAGCCCAATCCAAGAGCATGAAACCTTGTTGCCCACGGAGAGTGCTCCATGGACCACACGGCCATATAGCATGGATGCTAGGATTAATCCAAGCCATCCATGCCATCGGATTGATATTACTAAGTTCTAATTGGATTAGAACTGCTCCTTTGTCCCACATTGCCTAAATCTGATTCTCTACCTCCCTACGTTGCCTATAAATCGAGAGGAGCCTAGAGCTCTCAAATTCATTGATTCATTCAATCAAGTTATTCTTGATCGTAGTTTTCAAAAACTCTCTCAAAACTATATTAGTTCTTTGTGTTAACTCACGAAGAACAAAAGTTAAAGATTTGAGGAGACAAGTAAGAACCCACGCTCTCATGGTTATTTTCAGTCATTGGTCAGAAGATCTAGAGGTCTCTATATCCATAGGTTCGTTCTTCAAGAAAGAAGAACTTATTCTTCGTATTCTTGAAGAAAGAAAATCCGTTCTTCGTGTTCTTAAAGAAAGAAGTATTTATTCTTCGTTTGGATAATGACTTGTATTTCACAAGTCATGGTGGACCCCTGATTATTTATCGGTTTTTTTTCCTACGACATTTTGTCTCTTTAGCTTACATAACAAAGAAGCATTTTGTTTGCTTCACCATGAAGCACTTGAACCACCCGGCAACTTTCTTCAAGAGGAAGAATCCTTTTCCTTAACGGTGAAGCACCTTGGCCGAATTTCCTCTTCTACAAATAGCCATTCGGCCATTTTGGTAGAGCTGGGTAGTAGCTCAATTTTGAGTGAAAAAAGTGAGTGAGTGTGCTGCAGTTTTGTGTGTGAGAAAACTTGAGAGAGAATGGGAACCAGCTCTGTATGAGAACGGAGAAAAACATAGACACTTGAAAGTGTTCTCATTTTGTATTCTCACAAGCTTGGTGCATCTTAGGGCAATAAGAGAATTTAGAGAATATTCCTCTTTTGTATTTAATTCTCTTTGGTGTGTTTGTGAGCCTTGGTGTATTAGGGCTTTTGGGTTTGAGTGGTTTTATTTGTACTACTCTTTGTACTCCATCCTTTTATTAGTGAATTTTTCATGGATCGTCTCCACCAGTGGATGTAGGCTTGTTAAGCCGAACCACTTAAATCTTTGTATCTTATGACTGTTTGTTAATTTACTATTCTGCTTTTTTTTTTTTTTTTTTGCTTCATTGGTGATCCTATAATTATTTTATCTCAACAAACTGGAATCACAGCTTGGGTATTTATTTTGCAGGATGGTTACTGCAAAATATGAAGTAGAGATATTTGATGGTTAGAATAGTTTCAGTCTTTTGCGTATAAAGATGTGGGCTTTCTTGCAACAACAAGGTTTGGCAAAGATTTTGGATGGCCAGGTGTCATCAACATCATTAATGGAGGTAAGGAAGGAACTTAAAGAAAAAGGCCACAGTGCAATTTTGTTGTCTCTTTTAGAGGGAGTTTTGAGAGAAGTTGCTGGTGAAGAAACTACTCCTAGACTTTGGAAAAAGTTAGAAAGTTTGTACATGAAGAAGTCTCTCACTAACCGTTTATTTCTGAAGCAACGATTATATACCATCAGAATGTAGGAAGGTATGCCTCTTTGTGATCATCTTGACGACTTTAATAGAATTATTTTTCATTTGAAAAATATTGATATTATAGTAGATGATGAGGATCAAGCCATGATTTTGTTGTATTCACTACCGGATGTTTTTGATAATTTTCTTTATTCAATGTTGTACGGTACAGATAGGATCTCCTTAGCAGATGTTAAATCTACTTTGAATTCTATGGAGTTGAGAACAAGATTAAATGGTAAAGGTAGTGAAAATCAGGCAGAGGGTTTATTCGTTAGGGATCGTTTGGAAAATTCGTCTAATTTTAGAGGTCGATCCAACAAGAGAGACTTAGGTAGAAGAGGTCAATCACAGTTCAATTCGAAGAACAAAGTTAAGTGTTACTATTGCAAAAAAAAAAAAGAGCATTATAAATCTGAGTGTCCGAAGCTGAAGAATAGAGAGGAAGATAATAAGCAAAATTCCTCTTCTATGGCTGGTGTTGTCGAAGGAAATTTTAAGGATTCAGGATTTGTCCTTGTAGTTACCGATTCAGATAGTCGTCTTAACGACAAGTGGGTCCTTGATACTGTATGTACTTCTCATATGTCCCATAAAAGGGATTGGTTTATTAATTATGAGTCGGTTGATGGGGGTTCATTCTTGATGGGAAATGGCGTTGCCTGCAAGATTGCTGGTATTGGTGCAGTCTGAATAAGGATGCATGACGGGATTGTTAGGAATTTGAAGAATGTTCGACACATACCAAATTTGAAGAAAAATCGTATTTCTTTGGGCATTTGGGACTCCTTTGGATATGAGTATTCTAGTGAAAGTGAAGTCATTCGGGTTAGAAAGGCTCATTGGTTGTGATGGAAGGTAACAAGGTTGATGGCCTCTACTTTCTTCAGGGCAGTATGGTGACAGATTTAGCTAATGTGTCTTTCTCTGATAATTTTAGACTATCAACAGTGTTAGCACAACAGAGTGTCGCATGTACCTTACTCTAGTGCGTTTTGGGGCATCATGTGGGTTATGGTGTGCATTCATCTAGATGTTTCACATGCAATTAGTGTTGTTAATCATGGCAAGGTTCATTGGCTGGCTGTGAAATGGATACTCCGTTATTTAAAGGGTGCTACAGATGTTGGTTCAGTCTTTGACAGAGACAGTGGTATCGGTTCTTGTAATACCCCGACTTTTTAAATTCCTTACTCAACAAATAGCCTTCTAAATCAGCCCTAAACAAAAAACCCTAAGCCATCTCAGCATAACCCAAAGCCCTCACACTTACCATAAAGCCTTGAAGTAAAACTCAAACCTACCATTTCTGACCGTACGTACGCCTAGGGAATCGGACATACACTCTTGTCTTTAGTAGAGGACGTACGTGTGGGGACCAACGGACGTACGCGTGAGGACCACCAGACGTACGCTCTTGTCTCTAGTACCAGACGTACGCTAGGGGACCACACCGGACGTACGTTGCTTTTTGGAAAACCCCTGGATAATACCTAGAACGTACACTGAACCCTTCTACCCAATGTGTAATAGTACCGGACGTACGCCCCTATAGTACTAGACGTCTACTACTTTTCAGAATAGTTGGTGAGCACCTTCAGCTTTTCTGCCCTATAAATACCCAACCCTCCATCGTCCTTCAAACATATTTCTCGCCTCCAGGCCCTCTGAAACCCTTGAGTTAATATCTTTGTGAGATTTGTGATTTGAGAAGGAAGGAAGCATTTGTATTATAGGTCCATGCAAGGTCGGACTCGATCATGCCACTAATGGGATGGATGGTAGCGTACAATGGCTGGGACATCGGCATTGTATTATAGGTCCCTCGAGACAGTGCCAACTCTGCTGAGAAGGGGTAATATGTCGGGTAGACCATACATGAGAGTTATGACCTATAAAAGCATTATTCTTTTGGCATTAAAATACTTAGGCGATTTCCGCCGGTGGTACACTACACTTTGAAAACCAAAATACTATATTATGGTGTATTAACGGAGACAACACTTCCTTTTGAATGTTTACTAAAGCTGAACGTTTATTTATGCTTAACTGGTCTCATATCGTGCCTAATTGTGAGGTTTACTTACTAAGTCGTTAGACTTACGCTATTATGAACCCTTTTTGGAAGTTTGTCACTAAAACCCAGGAGTGGCTCGGTTGCCATTACAGACCTTGCTTAGAATCTTCATAATGCTATCAGGTTTGTTTTACATTATTGTTAGTTGCTCCATGTCTTTAAATTTCGAGGAATATACTTGTCCATTTCATGATTTAATAGTTTTCTCAAAGTTATATCACTTTCCTATGCATCAACTCTGATAATGCTTAGAGGGGTGATTCCTCATTTAGCCACAAGTTGGTTTAATTGGGGTAATTGTTAGTAATCATGCCAGGTTAGCCAAGGCTAATTTTGGGGGCATTACAGTTCTAGTGTCATTGGGTACGTCGCTTGAGATTATGCTGGTGATCTGGTTGTGACATGAGGAGATATCACATTGGAGGAAATTGTTTCTAAGGAAAATCTTGTGGATATGTTGACTAAGCCAATTTCGGTTTTCAAGTTCAAGAGTTGCTTGGACTTGTTTGTTGTTTGTAGCTTGTGATTGCCCTTCAGGGTGTTGGAGACGTCATGAGGAGATTTATGTTGAGGACTTGATGAAATTCAAGCCAAGGTGGAGATTGTTGGATAATGAGTTGTATTTCACAAGTCATGGTGGGCCCCCCCTTTATTTATTGGTTTTTTTCCTACCACGTTTTGTCTCTTTAGCTTACTTAACAGAGAAGCATTTTGTTTGCTTCACCATGAAGCACTTGAACTACCCAGCAGCTTTCTTCGAGAGGAAGAATTCTTTACCTTAACTGTGAAGCACCTTGGCCGAATTTCCTCTTCTATATATAGCCATTCGGCCATTTTGGAAGAGCTGGGCAGTAGCGCCAATTTGAGTGAAAAAAGTGAGTGTGTGTGTGCTGCAGTTTTGTGTGTGAGAAAACTTGAGAGAGAATGGGCAACAGTTCCATATGAGAGCAGAGAAAAACCGACAGACTTGAAAGTGTTCTCATTTTGTATTCTCACAAGCTTGGTGGGACTTAGGGCATTAAGAGAATTTGGAGAATATTTCTCTTTTGTATGTAATTCTCTTTTGTGTGTTTATGAGCTTAGGTGTATTGGGGCTTTTGGGTTGGAGTGGTTTTATTTGTACTACTCTTTGTACTCCATCCTTTTGTTTGTGAATTTCTCCTGGATTGTTTCCGCCAATGGATGTAGGCTTGTTAGGCCGAACCACTTAAATCTTTGTGTCTTGTGTGACTGTTTGTTATTTTACTATTCTGCTATTTTTTTCTGCTTCATTGGTGATCTTATAATTATCTTATCTTCATGTTCTTCAAGAAAGATGTTAAGTACTAAAATATTCATATTTTTAGCCCTTTACTTACATGTGTTAATCCTTTAGTTTTGGTTAATTTATGCCATTTTTGTTCTTTTACGTGTTTTCCTTGTTTTTATAGGTCCTTCGAAGAAAAGGAAGCAATTTCGGAAGGCTTGAGCATAAAATAGCTATTTTGAGAATATTGGAGGCTTTGGTAGTGCAATCGATCGCAGGGGAGCTACGATCGAGCGCACTATAGGCGAAGACCATAAGCGCAAGGCACTTGCAATCAAGCGCCCAACATAACAGGATCGATCACATTCCTGCGATCGATCACACACGGGCTGCGATCGAGAGCACCCGTGCGTGATGAGCAAGTCAGCCACTAGCCTTAATATGGAAAGTACAATTTCTAGGGTTTTGTAACTTAATGCGAACTAGGGCTCAAACCCTACAATTTTTAGGGTTTCTAGAGTGTTCCTAAGGCTTATAAATAGACTCTTAAACCTCTAGAATAGACACACAATTTCCAAGGAGAAGAATTGGAGCTCTTCAAGTTCAAGTTTCATGTTTATTCTTTTCCCTTCTTTTTATTTTATGAAGATGTTTAACATCAAACTCATGTGTAACTAATTTATTTAGTATGGCTAGATTGAAGCCCTAGTTATGTTTAGTTAATATTCAATATTGATGCCTTTGTGTTGATCATGTTGTGATATTTAACTTGATTAATTACTGCTTTCATGAATTCCTCATATGTGTGTGCTTGATCAACATATGCATGTGGTATGGACTAGTTAGTTAAATCAATTTGGATGACCAATTCCTGGGGTTAATAAAAGTAACAAAAGAAATCCACACCGGATTCTTGGATTAATCAACAAGGAAAACCGAGAGTATACACCCATGCCCCAGGTTCCTTGTGTTTGTCGATTTCCATATATTTATGCTTTCTTAAAGAACAACTTAGTATACACCCATGCTAAATCCTTTGAGAAAAAAAAGAGTTAGAGTATACATCCATGCCTAATTCGTTGCTTAGGGAAATCAATAGCTTAAGGAGTATACACCCATGCCTTTAGGTTGGCAAACATTAGGTATTCATAATATGATCGGATCATTGACATATTGTTATATTATTTGAGCATAATTAGTGGTGGATATCAAAGCCCTACCTTTACTTTATCTTTATATCTTTTTATTTCTTTTTCATAATATCAATCTAGTGACAAATTGATATTTTTAATTAATTCTAAATAAAATCAACAATCATCGTGGGATCGATCTCGTACTTGCTGCACTATACTATTGTTTGATCTTGTGTACTTGCAAGTAAAATGTACTAAATATTATCTATTAATTTAGGTAGTATTTGGCACAACAAAAGGAGAGATCATTCTTCGTGTTCTTGAACAATAAAGAATATGTTCTTGAAGAAGCAAAAAGATTTTTGCCCAAAGCCAGGAGTGGCCGTTTATATCCAAGTAAGTGTTCTTCGTTCTTGCAATTTAATTTTAAATAGCAACAATTCTTCACAGGTTCTTCATAAAAGATCTTGGCACGGGAATTTGATTCCTTCCGCTACGCAAATACTTTGATTTGCAATCCTATTCCCAACAGCAACATGTGAAGCAGGTGAGGCAAGAACAAAATTAACTAATTTTTTCGAAGCTACCACATATCTTGAAGTAGAGGCACTTGGATCATATCAAATTCCATGTCTATCACCAAAATACTTTTGCATGATTAGAATGGTGCTCAATTTTGATGAGGGAGATTCATTGGTCGAGTCCTCTTTCAGGGCATCTTTCGATTCCTTGATTCCATTCATTTTGTTCATCAAGAACTTATTTTCATCCTGCAAACTTGCACAAGTTTTGTTAGCATCAAACAACTTGGTAGTCAAAGAATTATTTTCTACCTTTAGAGATTTTTCAGTTTTGTAGGCAGAGTTCAGCAGGTTTTGAAGAGCAATGTTTTCTTCTTCAACTGCAGTCAATTGCTTCAGGAGCTCCTTGCACTTCTTCCTGGCATTTGCGCAATTTCTGACAAGAGTGTCATGAGACACAAGATGACCGCTGCTCTTCACTAATCTTCCATCGGAGTTCTCTTTATATGACTCACCATCAACACTTGCGGATGCACAATCATTGGAACCTTGAACGGTGGATAGAAATGCCATGTACACAACCTTCTTCCCTTTTCGGTCTTCAGATTCATTAAACGCGAACTCATCACTCAATGATGCATTCATGGCGTTTTCTCATGCATTCTTCAGGTTTCCACAGTCAGCCCTGTTGTGACCAAATTTCTGACATCCATAGCATTGAGGAAATCGGGTTTTCTTATCTATGTAGGATTTATCTCTTGGATCCTTCTAAAATTCTCCTTTGACTAGCCACCCCAATGAACTTCTTCAGGTTTGTTTAACATTTTTCAAATATTTCTGGAAGTTTCTAGTTAGCATAGCTATTGGTTCAGAATTAGAGGATTCATCATCACTTGTTTCTTCATGAACCACTTCGTTTTCCTTCTTGGTGATTTTCAGTGCTATGCTCCTAACTTTGGGAGAGAATCTCCTACTCCCATAGGTTATGAGAGAACCTACCAATTCATCAACATTCAGCAGTTCCACATCCTTGCTTTCCTCAATAGTTGTTATCTTGGGGTCAAAACGAGGAGGAAGTGACCGAAGATTTTTTTTCAATTACTCTAACTACAGAAATTTTCTCACCAAGCCCTCTCATAGAGTTCACAATCTCACTTAATTTGGTGTAAAATTCACCAAATGTTTCATCTTCCTTCATGTTTACAGTCTCAAAACTAGACATCAACACTTGAAGTTTGGCCTTTCTTACTCCTTCTGACCCTTCATAAGTCTTCTCAAGAATATCCCATGCTTCCTTTAAAGTTTCACATAGAGCAATCCGTCAAAACTCATCCGTTGATAAACATTTGAAAATGCAACTTAACCCTCGATTATTCCAGTTGCTCTTCACAGTATCTTCTTTACTCCAACTGTCAAAATAACCATCTGGTTTATCAAAACCCTTTTCAATAGTGACCCATATATTGTCATTAAGCCCCTTCAAGTAGGCTTTCATACGAACCTTCCAATGAGCATAAACATTTCCATTGAAAATGGTAGGAGCATTGGAAACTAAGGTATTTGGCTCCATACCAAAGACGTCAATGAAATCGCTCAAGATGTGAGTCAAACCGAGCGAACCCGCTCTGATACCAATTGAAAGTTTACTAGGATCGAGTTCTGCCTCTAAAAACCAAACAAACAAACCATGGAACTAAGCCATACAACAAGCACATAACATGCACAGCGAAAATTAAAAACATCAATCACAAGCACAACACAAGGATTGTTTACGAAGTGGGAAACTGATGCAGGAGAAAACTGAGAAAACTGTTATTTTAACTATTCATGTGTGATCTAGTTTTCCTTCTTCAATAAGGATTGGGTTTTTCCTTTCCAGTTAGGATTTGTTTTCCTTTTCCTATTAGGATTTGTTTCCCTTTTCCTTGTTAATTTAGGAGGTACCTAGCCTATATAAAGGCATCCAGTCTTTGTTATTTTTTGAAGAATTCAGTTTATACTATCAATTAAATTTAAGTCTTTCAGAGTTATTTCTTTATTTGCTTATTTGAGGCACTTAGGGACTTTCTCTTCCCTATTTGTTTTTTTCTCTCTCCCTAAGTTCCCTTTTCTATCTACAATTCTTAGTTTCTGCTGCTATTAAATGTAGTTAGAACAATCCTAGTTCTGCCCGGTGTCAGTTGGTATCAGAGCTTAGCGTCTTCTTGGGATGAATTTTTTTCATTAGTTTTTCATGACTAGTGGTTGTGGTCGACGTGGACAGGTTCCGAATGAGGAGATTCCTCACCACGAGCGCAGTATACAAGACGTGATGATTGAAGATTTGCAGAGGCAGGTTGCGGAGCTAACCCAGCGTCTAGCGGCGCAAAACTTGGAGATGTATTGCGATATTGACAGTCGCAATTCAAACTCCAATGTCGAGAACCCGTATCACAAGCCTGTTCTAGTTCGGGAACAGCGTGTTCAGGATGAATGGCATGAAGTGATGAAGACTTAGGCTTCAGAGTTAAGCTTCCAGAAATTTATGGTACTCTCACATCCTTAACTATTGTTAGCAAGTCTTAAGCCCATCAACCAAATCCATCCCATGTGGAGGAGGAAGATAAATTTATTGAGGAAGATTTTTCTGTAGATTGAGCCTCTCCACGAATCTATGATATTTATCCTAACGAAGAGAATATATTGGAGAAGGTAAATTTATTTCTTGATACCATAAAAATTGTTGAAGAGAATGATGTCTACCGTACGTTTGACGAAAGTCCAAAGAGTGAAATATCTCAATGGGGTCTTGAGAAAATTAATTATGTTGATTTTCTTGGGATTGAAAAATTTTCTTTCAACTTTTCCTAAACAAAATCTTGATGTTAGTTTCAACATGTGGGAGGAAATTCTGAATTTTTGGGGCCAAGAAAGAATTCATTGTTTTCGGAAAATTTTTACAAATGGTGAATTTATGACAATCAATCAAGACCTTCTGAAGATTATTTTAGCTCAAGTTGGTGTTAGTAACTTCAAATATAATACTCGAAGTCATGTGATGAAGGCTTGCAAATTGTTTATCTTCTGGTATCAAGCTGCTTTGATGTTGAGAAGTACAGGATGGAAGGGATTAATTGGACATCCAAAAGATCGAGGAAAATATGATTCGAACTCGAAGGCGAGTTCCTTCCAACCCAGAGAGACTGATGCAGGAGAAAATTGAGAAAACTGTTATTTTAATTATGCACTTGTGTTTTAATTTTCCTTTTCGAGTAAGGATTGGGTTTTCCCTTTTCCATTAGGATTATATTTTCCCTTTTTAATAAGGATTTAGTTTTTTCCTTTCCTATTAGGATTTCTTTTCCTTTTCCTATTAGGATTTGTTTTACTTTTTCAAATTAGGTTTGCTTTTCCTTTTCCTTATTAATTTAGGAGGTACCTAGCCTATATAAAGGCATCTAGTCTTTGTTATTTTTTGAAGAATTCAATTTATCCTATCAACTGAATTTAAGTCTTTTAAAGTTATTTCGTTGTTTGCTTATTTTGGGCACTTAGGGACTTTCTCTTCCATATTTGTTTTTTTCTCTCTTCTTTCTGCTGCTATTATACGCTGTCAGAATAATCCTAGTTTTCCGTTCCCTATTAGGAAAGGGAAAACAAATCCAAATAGGAAAGGAAAAACACAATCCTCATTGAAGAAGAAAAACTAAAACACACATACATAATTAAAATAACACTTTTCTCAATTTTCTCCTACATCAGTCTCTCCAGGTTGGCAAAAACTCACCCTCGAATTCTAATCATCTTTTCCTCGATCTTTCGAATGTCCAATTAATCCCTTCCATCCCGTACTTCTCAACATCAAAGCAACTTGATACCAGAAGATAAACAATTTGCAAGCCTTCATAACATGACTTCGAGTATTATATTTGAAGTTACTCAAACCAACTTGAAATAAAATAATCTTCAGAAACTCTTGATTAATTGTCATAAATTCACCATTCGTAAAAATTTTCCAAAAACGATGAATTCTTTCCTGGCCACGAAAATTTAGAATTTCCTCCAACATGCCGAAACCAATGTCAAGATTTTGTTTAGGAAAAGGTGAAAGAAAATTTTCAATCCCAAGAAAATCAACATAACTAATTTTTTCAAGACCCCATCGAGATATTTCACTCTTTGGACTTTTCATCAAACACACGGTGGACATCATTCTCTTCAACAATTTTTATAGTATCAAGAAATAAATTTACCTCCTCCAATAGATCCTCTTCGTCAGGATAAATATCATAGATTGGTGGAGAGGCCCAATCTATAGAAAAATCTTCCTCAATAAATTCATCTTCCTCCTCCACATAATATGAATTTGGTCGATGGGCTTGAGACTTACTAACAATAGTCAAGGATGTGAAAGTACTAGAAATTTCTGGAAGCTCAACTCTAAAGTCTAAGTCTTCATGCCACTCATCCCGAACACGCTTTTCCCGAACCAAAACAGGCTTGCGATATGGGTTCTCGAAATTGGATTCTGAATTGCGACCGTCAATATCGCAATACATCTCTCCAATTTTTGCATCACTAGATGATGGGTTAACTCTGCAACCTGCATCTGCAAATCTTCAATCATCATGTCTTGTATACTGCACTCATGGTAAGGGACTTCCTCCTTCGGAACCTATCCACGTCGACCACGACCACTAGTGATGAAAAACTGATGAAAAAATTCATCCAAGAAGACGCTAAGCTCTGATACCAAATGACATCGGGCGGAACTAGAATTGTTCTGACAATGTATAATAGCAGCAAAAACTAAGAATTGAAGATTGAAAAGAGAATTCAAGAAGAGAGAAAATAACAAATAGGGAAGAGAAAGACCCTAATTGCCCTAAATAAGCAAACAGAAAAATAACTCTGAAAGATTTAAATTTTATTGATAATATAAACTGAATTCTAAAAAATAACAAAGACTATATGCCTTTATATAGGCTAGGCACCTCCTAAATTAACAAGAAAAAGGAAAAGCAAACCTAATTGGAAAAGGAAAACAAATCCTAATAGGAAAAGGAATACAAATCCTAATAGGAAAGGAAAAACCCAATCCTTATTGAAGAAGGAAAACTAAAACACACATGCATAATTAAAATAATAGCTTTCTCAATTTTCTCCTGCATCAAAAACCCTTTGAACACATCAAAGGTAAAAATCACTCCTGGGCAACCAAATTTGGAAAATCACTATATGAAGATTCAGAGTTACAGCCTAGACAATACTTACAACCTTGAGGACCTCTACAAGACTCTCAGCTTGCCTCCATCCTGACCATCTTCATGGAGTACATCTCCTTACCGACCTTTCAGTAAACTTCCTTCTTCAAGCAACCAAACTCATAATCTTTGTGTAGTTTTATAAGAAAGGCAACGTGCCAAAATAACAACCACTCTAAAGTCATAGTGCTCATAGAGAGAATAGCTTGAGACTTTAGTGAATAGTGCTCAGCGAAAAAATAATATCAAAAGTCTACAATGAACAGTGATAGGAAAACTCTTTATAGGAGAGACAACTTCTTCTTCACGGCCTAACGGGACACTTTCTCGTTATGACGGAAAGAACTGATCCATAGATCTGAGAATTCCACGTCCTAACGAGAAAGTTGTTCCGTTATGACGGAAAGAATAAATGTCTCATATTCATCACATGTCTCGTCTTAATGTACTTGCTGACGGAAAACCAAGGAGTCCAACATTGGACCCGTTACTTGTCCCATCCTGACAAGGTTCCTGACGAGAAAACAAAAGCTTCAGCTTTTCTCCCGTTACTAGTCTTGTTCTGACAAGGTGCTTGACGAGAAATCAGGGAGTCCAACTTTGCTCTCATTACATGTCACGTTCTGACGAGGTTCCTGACGAGAAACCAGGAAGTCCAACTTTGCTCCCCTTACATCCTCGTCTTGATGCAGCTCCTAACGAGAAAACAGTAACTCCCCATTACATGTCTCATTCTGATAGCACTTCTGACTGGAAAACAAGAAACACTCCAAATACCTTTAAGAAACTAAGAACAACTCCTCAAAGTTTTAAACAACACAAACATACAAGAAATATCATTGAATACAGCCACTTAAACCTAACAATTGTTTTAATAAAAAATATTTATTATAGTACTGTCACAATTATTTAGTGGAATTAATTGTGATTAAAACAGTATTGTGTGACGAATGGCAGGAAAGACATGATCACAGACATATTTAAGCTAATAATTACTTTTGTCTTTAGGTCCCTCACCAAGCTAATGTAATCTCACCAAAGATAGGTTTTCTTATGCTAGCAATAAGATTACAAATCAGATATTTGCGCTGCGAAAAATACAAATTCCAACGCATGGTCAAGTGGGGACTAGAGGGTCTTCGTTAGTGTTTACGAGCTAGTTGGGAGCGAAGCGCAAATGGGCTGCGAGTGGCCTATGAGCAGATCGCAAACCGCGACATGGGGCTTCTTTACAGGTGAAAAGGCGGGCGGTTAATAACCGCCCGCTAACCGTGTTTGAGGCTGTCAAGCTTGCAATCTGTAGCAGAAGAATGCAAAGAAGAAAATAAAAGAAGAGAAGAAGCCAAGCAATAAGATGAAATGCAAAGAGAAAGGTTGAGTGAAGAAGAGAGAAAAGAAATTCTCATTATCTGCATAATCAACCTTACTTACAATGAGGGATCAAACTTCTTTATATACTCGGCTACATAACAGAATGTAACAACTAACTTCAACAAATCTTCAACTGTACAAGAAACAGATGTAACATCCCCAGCCCGTTAGGGTTAGGTTTGTTAAAAATTTCTTACTCACAAAGATCCATAAGGTTTATCAACAAAACAATACTAGAATAAAAATGAATGCATGAAAGTCTAGAATATCATGTCCAAAATTAATAACTAAACTGAAATATCTATGCTTAACAAAAATATGTCTCACAAACGATAATAATGCTCCTTATTAAAATAAATTCATCACTCTCTAAAAGAAAACTGTGCCAATGCACTTATTAACTTGACTAATATGAAATCATAATAAATCCTAAATACGCCCGCCCCCATTCCGGCCTCCTAGTGCAACCTGTTCACCACCTGAAACAAGAAATAAAACTGATGAGCCCAAAGGGGGCCCAGTAAGTAAAATTCACAACCATAAGCAGTTTTACTCCTTGTCCCGTTTTGAAAAATGGAACTCATAACTACATATGTTTCCAGTATATTTTTAAAGAAAACAGAAAGCACGTAAAATATATTATCATCAATAAAAATTGTGATAGTCTTTATCTGATACTAGGGCCCATGTATACTGTTACCCCCATATACTAGGGTTGTGCGGTCCTTGCGACCTGGGATGAGATACTGTGGCCACAGCCCCGTCCCCTAGCCAGCTGATTAACTATGGGTGCACTCAGCATGGCAAAAAGAAAACTATGATAGAACCACCTTCTAGCAGAGCCTCTTTCAGCGGTTGCACCTCCATCCTTAGCATTGGTACCGAGCTTCTCTCTTGTTTCTCTTGGGCCAAAAATACACTCCTTCCTACATTTGCTCTCATTTTATAACACTCTTTTCTCATTTCTTGTACTTCTCTAAGGCAACATGTAGGAGGGTTTATCATCATTTTCTCAAAATCTCTTATAAACATCATTATTTTCACAAAGTTTCTTTTTCTCAAACTTGTCATGCATGCAGCATAATTTCATAGTATAAACAAAATAATCATTTGCAGTTTGAAACAAAATTTGCATAAATAGCATGACATGATAATTTTTCTGCAAGGGATATTAAATTGACTTACCTCTTGACTGCAGTAAAATTTCCTCTAACTGCTAACTAATCTCCTGAAGGAGATACAGACACGTTACTACCCTCATACACGTCACAACAAAACATTCTACTACTATTATGAGTTCGCTTGCTAATCAATTGAGAATGAACTTATTTAGGTGTTTAGGTATGCTTCCCAATAAATTTCCAGAATTTATTTTATTCCTTAGGATTTATATACATATATTTATATAATATATCTTAATGTACTTTAAATTATTTTGTTTATAAAAATATTACTCTTATTTATTCTATATTTATATAGATATATAGCTAAGTATACTTCAAACCTTGTTGCACCTGTATATACACGCCGAGGTACTACAACTATATATATATATATATATATATATATATATACATATACTTTGGGTCATCATATATATCTATATATCTTGAAACATTCCAGATGTACGTGTACAAAAAAAATACTACAAATCATTATGTGTATATATATATATATATATATATATATATATATATATATACTTTAAGGTACTCATGTATATATATTTATAAATCCTTCAAATCATTATATATATATATATATATATATATATATATATATATATATATATATCTTGGGTGCAATATGTATGCATGTCACTTGATAAAAGTTTGTTCCCACAAGAGACAAAGTAGGCGTGATATATATATATATATATATATATATATATGGCTGCACATGAAGAGTTAAATGAAGAAATTCTCTCTTTCACACTACAAGACAACACGGCCACCAAGGAAAAATACTGAAATTTTGACTCACTTGTGCTTGAAATAAGTATATATATCTAAGGAGAAGAAAAGCAAATTCTGAGGCAAAGAACCATACCCGACACGCACACTGAGGAGAAGAGAGCAAGAATTTTGGTGTGCTGTAAGAGTATAAGAGCAGTTGAGGGTTTGTCTTATATAAATAGGGTGGGTAAGAAGAGAAAAAACATCAACGGTTTTTAAAAGGGTAGGCGGCGAGCTTTAGGGTTTTCATTCTCTTTTTTTTTAGTTGGCGCCTAGGGCTTTCCATATATATATATATATATATATATATATATATATATATATTTCTTTATTTTATTATTATTATTATTACTATTATTTATATTTTACTATTTCTTTATTATTATTATTATTATTAATTCGTCCATTCTCATTGTTAACCTAAGCCAACCTTTTTAAAAAAAATCTATGAGTTAACTAAAAATACTCTAAAGGGACCTAGGATTGTCACAACAGAAATAACCAACTAAACTAAAACTAAAAAGGTTACAACTAAAATGTGCATGTGTACGGTCAACTCTCAATTGAGTTTGAGTTGTCTAATACTCACCCTCAAGATGGAAGACAAACATCTTGGACAAACATCTTGGACAGTAAGTGAGTAAAGTCTTTAAAACCAAGTCCCTTGGTAAAGATGCCAGCCAACTAATGTTGAGAGGGAACATGTAGTGTTTTGATGAGGTCAAGTTGGATTTTTTCTCTAATAAGATGACAATCAATTTCTATATGTTTAGTTCTCTCATGATAGACACGATTAGTGTTAAATACCAAAATATTCATATTTTAAGCCCTTAACTTATATTTGTTAATTCCTTAGTTATGTTAGTTTAAGCTATTTTAATTCTTTTATGTGCTTTCTTTGTTTTCGTAGGCTTTTGGAAGAAAAGGAAGCAAATTTGAAAGTATTGGGCTTAAAGAGCAAATTTGGGAAAAGCTGGAGGCTCTAGTGGTGCGATCGATCGCAGGGGACCTGTGATAGAGTGCACTACAAGCAAAAGGATCAGACGAGCGCAAGGCATGCACTCGTGCGCACAAGCAGCATCCTCGATCGCACATCTCTCGCAATCTTGCAATCAAGCTAACCCATGCATGAAGAGCAAGTCAGCTACGGCCAGAATTCTCTTTCCTTCCATATTAGGGTATTCTAAGTATCACTTGTAATAGGACTAAACCCCACGAATTTTCTAGGTTTATTTGTGTTTCAAGGACTTCTAAAGGCCTATAAATAGACCTCTATGCTTCTAGGAAAAGGGTGGAGAAAGAGGCACATGCTCTGGATATGAACTAAAGGCTAGATCAAGAGGAGTTTGGGTTTTGCTTTTCTTCCACCTTTTATTTTGTTATGTAGTTTATATTTTAATTGGGGCTAGATTGAAGCCTTAATCACGTCTTTTTAGGATTTCAATATTGGCGTCTTTGCTACAATTATATTTTGGTGTATTTAACTTGATTAATTTATGCTTTATTGAATTTCTCATATGTGTTTGCCTGATCAACATATGCATGTGGTATGGATTAGTTAATTAAATCAATTTGGATGATCGAGTCCTGAGTTTAATTAGAGTAACAAAAGAAATCTACACCGGGTTCTTGGGTTAATCAACATAGGGAACCGGGAGTAGACACCTATGCCCTAGGCCTCATGTGTTTGTCGATTTTCACAGATTTATGCTTTCTTAAATAACAACTTAGTAGACACCATGCTAAATCCTTTAAGAAATAAAAGAATTAGAGTAGACATTTATGCCTAATTCGTTGCTTATGAAGATCAATAGCTTATGGAGTAGACACCCATACCCTTAGGTTGGCAAACATTAAATATACCCGTATAATTAGGGCATTGGCATATTGTTATCTTAATTAGTCTGATTAGTGATGGATATCAAAACCCTAATCCTTTTTAGTTTTAGTTTATCTTTTATTTTATTTCTTTATTTTAATTGAATCGTGACAATTGAATTTTATCTGCTTAATTAAATAGGAAATTACGTCTAAACATAATTTACCAATCCTCGTGGAAATGATCTCATACTTGCCTGTTATACTATCATTTGATCTTGTGAACTTGCGAGTAAAACATACCAAGTATTTGCCTATTAATTTAAGTGAATATTTGGCACAACACGTTTTTGGTGTCGTTGCCGGGGATTGTGTTAAATTATGCCTAGAAATTTTTTTTTTCCTTTAGTTTAATTTAGTTTCTTTTATTTATTTTTTATTTTTTATTTTGCTTTCTTTTCTCTGTTTTTTTTTTAAAAAAAAAAAAAAAAAATTTATGTTTTTGTTTTTTTTTTTTGGTTTAATTTTTATGTTTCATTTTTCGTTTCTGTTTCTGTCCACAAATCTGATTTAATTTGCAGCAATGCGATCGACTACACTGTTGCCTGTGAGCCCTATACGCTTATCTTTTGCGACAGTACGCTCGAGCGCCCATTCCAGGGAGATCTAGCACAGCTGTACAATCGAGTGCAAGTGCACTGCGATCGAGCGCACAGCCAGACAGCAGTACTAAAGCTGCTGATTTCAATTTTACTTTTATTTTTCATTTATATTTTATTTTTTTATTTTTTATTTATTTTTGTTTTCTATTTTCTTTTATTTTGTCTTTTGTTTTATGTTTCTGTTTTTAAAGTCTGTTAGTTTTTATTTTTATTTTTTTTTTGTGGTTTTTATTTTTCTCTGTTTTCTGTCCACAACTTTGAGCTACTATGCAGCAGTGCGATTGAGCGCACCTCCATCCAGCAGTACTGAAGCTGTTGTACAGTCTGGCTGAAGACGTTAAACTTAGCGCTCACGGGAAGCACCCCATAGTTTATCCTGTTATTTTTCTATTTGTTTTTCAATTTATTTTTATCTTTAGTTTTGTTTTTGTTTCCTTTTTATTTGATTTAGTATTTTATTTTGCAATGACAAGTGTGCTTCGGATCAAGTTTGGTGATGTGCTATGAGCCATGCTATTTCAGATAATTTCGTCCATATCCCGAGTAAATTCTTTCCATGGTATAGACACGTTGGGGACAATATGTAATTTAGGGTTGTCAAAACAGGTCCGCGGGTCGATCCGTTTACGACCCGCTGGGACCCGCGACCCGTTTAACTAATACCTAGACACGACCCGTTTATTAAACGGGTCAGACCCCCCCCCCCCCCGACACGACACGAACCCGGGTTTTTCACGGGTCACCCAACACGACCCGTGAGACCCATTTAAAATCACGGGTCATGGCAAGTCGACACGACTCGACACGACCCATTTACCCGTTTAACTTAAAAAATGATTTTTGTTTTTGTTTTTAAATAAAATAATAATATTTTTAGCAATTATCTCTTAAAATTAAACTCCTAGCAGGCTAGCCACACCAAATCACATAATAGTTATAAGTTAATATGCTTAATTGTCTAATCAAAAAAAAAAAAAAAACTACATCATTACAAATTTACAAATACAAAATGGGTTCTCATTTTTGCCACTTGTTGTCCACTCTTGAACAGTTGAATGATCCACAAATATGCTCATTTTAACATGCTCCAAGTCCAGATGAACTTGGAATCTCAGAGGAACTGATACTATCCAATGTTAAAACATCATCTTCTTCGTTATCCACCGTCATTAAAGCTTGTTCTCTATCAAAAGATAAGAGAAATTACTGTCATTAAAGTAAGATAAAAAAAATACAAGTAAATGAAAAAAATTAAATATGCAAATAACTAATATTACCTTGCTCTCCATATAATCAATCTCTAGTACAAATTAATGCCTCAACAATTTCAGGTTTAAATGAACTCCTATAATGATCAATCACACGTCCACCAACACTAAAAGTAGATTTTGAAGCAACAGTCGAAATAGGAATACTCAAAATATCACGAGCCATGGCAGCTACTTCAGTATAACGAAATTCATTTCCTTTCCAAAATGAAAGGATATCAAATGTCGCATTCTTTTCCGCATACTTGGGCTCATCCAAATAAAGTTCTAATTGAGTCTTGTTTGCATCAGAATCGACTCCATCAAATGCTAGAAATTCCTACATGAACAGAGAAAATATAAACATAAAATTAGTAAGTGATTATGAGTATATATATAATATACTAAGTTAGTAAGTTACTAACGAGCTAAGAAACTTATGATATTATTCACCTTTTCCCAATCTGGGTCTTCTTGTGGCCGAACGACTGTGGAGCTTGAAGTTGTAGGAGTACTATACTCCACAAAAAGTTTGATTAACTTGTTAAAAACATTATTATACTCTTCAGAATCAGCTCCATAAATCTTCGTATAGTAGTACTTTACAAGGCGAAGCTTGTAACGAGGATCCAAGACAACTGCAATGGCCAACACTACATTAAATCCTGACCAATATTTCTCAAATTTGGCGAGCATTTGATTTGCCATTAATCTCTTATACCCATCTTCGCCCACTTCTTGCCTCAAGTTCACATAAATCAATGCAACTACAGGAAAGTATAAATTGGCTGTGGGATATTTGGTACCAAAAAAAGCACATGTAGCACGATAAAAGCAGTCCAAAAAAGTACTGATATCAATCACCCTTTCCCACTCAAGTGAACTAGGACAAAATTTATAATTTTTATCAGTCATCTCCAAATAAGCAAAAGCATGCCTATAGTGAATAGCACTCTCAAGCATAAGATATGTCGAATTCCATCTGGTTGGCACATCTTGTCTTAACCCCTTGTTACTGTCCAATGACATTTGATTGACAGCATGAAGAAAACTTTGTTTTCTCACTTGTGATCCTCTAAAATACTTAACACTATCTCGAATATTTTGGATAGCATCAGGGATCTCTTTCAATCTATCTTGCACAATCAAATTAAGAATATGGGCACAACAACGCACATGAAACAACTCACCTTCACAAAGAAGGGCTTTCCTCATGTTTAATTTTTGTTTCAGTTTCTCAACACAACCATCATTTGCAGAAGCATTATCTAATGTTATAGAGAAAACCTTTTTATCAATCCCCCACTCTTGTAGCAAACTATCTATCTTATCAGCCAAAGAATCACCATTATGTGGTGGGGGCATAAATGAAAAACTTATCACCCTTTTAGATAATACCCAATTTTTGTCAATAAAATGAGCAGTGAGGCAAATATATCCATTAGTTTTCAAAGAAGTCCACAAATCAGATGTAAAACTAATCCTCCCAGGACAAACAGTTAACAAAGACTTAACATTTTGTTTCTCCAACATATGCATCTTAACCAATTCTGTCTTAGCAGTATTTCTAGAGATTAATGGTACATCACTACGCAAGTATCTATGCATCTCTCTTACACCATCATATTCAACATATGAAAATGGCAAGTCATGCTTAATAATCGTAGCAACCAACAATTCTCTATATCTTTTAGGATCAAATTTTGAAGTACTTACTGACAGAGTTCCTTGATCTCTAGATAGGAGCAATTGCTGAATATCATGATCATTTTTCCCCCCACAAACCTTCATATGCTTCTGCAGATTTCCAGTTCCATGTGAACTATTAGCTATATATTTATGATCACAAAACTTGCATTTTGCCCATATCCTTGAGTCATTTGGATCTTTAGAACGAACTTCATCAAAATGGGTCCAAACTACTGAGGTCTTCTTACGCTTCTTCTGGACCCTTTTGTTCGTCATCGGATTCATATGAACAGACGGATCTTCATCTCCTATTGTATTTATTTCAACCACATCATCATCGAATACAACCGAATCTTCGTTAATCACCTACGCACATAATCGTTAGTAAGTTAGTTAAAGATAGGTTCAAAAGTAAGAATCAAACCAAATTTAGTAATGCTATCACAAAACTAGAATTAAGTAGGCATTAATTCTTTGTCATTCATCAAACACATTGTTTGTTGTCAAATTGTGTTTAGCAATTTTATATATATATAAATTGGAGGCCTCCTAGCATGTTCTAGGATGAGATTTTTTTTTTTTTTTTTTGATAAGTATTCTAGGATGAGATATTGGAGCTTTAATCACTTAATTTATATATATATATAAATTGGAGGCCTCTTTGTTACAACCCCAAATCACAACGACCAAAAATATATTTTTCTACTCAATTTAGAAAGAAAACAAAAAAAAAAACAAAAAAAAACAAAAAAAAAAAAAAAAATCCACCTCTCATATGAAATGAATGAAAATGGTTTGGCTATAGCCTATGAAATCTAGCCTATTTCACAAGCAGAAATCTGAAATCCCCTCCCCTGTTTCCCCTTCTTCATTGAAATCCATCTCCCTCCCTGTTTCAGTTGTAGCTCATTGTTCACCAAACAGGTTGGGTGGTTGGGTTTTGCTTCATTTTAGGCTTTTGTGTTTGTTGTGGAAATTTTGAAGTGATTTTGTGTTTCGGCCGATTGGAATGGTGTGTTCACTGTGTTGGCTGTTTCAAACCAGTAATATCCTCTTTGATTTTCAGAAACAAAAAACCTTATGTCGTTAACCTTAACTCATACGTTAACAATAACACCAAACAAGTGAACATCAACAATCCACAAAATCAGAGCATCAGATATTCAGATTTGAAAGAGCAAGAGACTTAAGAGAGAGATACATACCGGATGCGACATCGGCGGAAGAGAGAGAGCGGCGGTAGAGGAGGAGAGGAGTGGCGGTGGCGTGGTGTTGGAGTTGGGACGTGGCTGCGTGAGGACTTTGATGACTGACAAGTGGATGAGCGGCGAGAGAGAGAGAGACCGGCAGTGGCGTGGGCGTGGGCGGTGGCGTGGCATGAGCTCCGGTGAGCTCAGTGAGGCCGAGAGGGAGGAATGGGTTTCACACTTTCACTGTTTCAGGAACTTGTGCTTGCGTGGCTGCGCCTGGAGCTGGAGGATGCGTTTTTTACTTTTAGAGTTTGTCTTTTTCTTTAATTCTTTTAGGTTTAAAAAAAAAAAACAAAAAAAAAAATCAAACAAACAAATGGGTCTGGCGGGTCACCCGCGGGTCGACCCGGGACACTACCCGCCAAGCACGCATAAACGGGTCATAAACAGGTCGACCCGTTTATCACCCAAACCCGTTTAAGGTAAACCCAAACCCGCTAATTTCGTGTCATGTTCGTGTCGGGTTGTCGGATCGTGTCAAAATTGCCAGCCCCAATGTAATTTAAGTTTGGGGGTATGGGAGACACTTTACACACACTTTGTCTCAATTTTATTTTATTTTTATTTTTTGTTGCTTGTGAAAAGAAAATATATATATATATATATATGCATGTTCATGTTTGTCTTAAAATTTTGGTTGATCTTAAGAATTGTGATTTGATTTCATTGGTGAGCTTAAAATTTTGAACACATGATCTGATGATAAAAATTTTTAGTTTGGTTACTTGCTTTAGGCAGTTGAGAATTCACATGTTGGATCTAATCTTACACAAGCACATTAGCACATAATTTATGGGGTATGACATGAAATCTGATATGTGTGTTTCTATGTCTTGGGTAAAACTGGATGATCTATTAGATGGATACTTTGGCATATATATATATATATATATATGTGTGTGTGTGTGTGTGTGTGTGTGTGTGTGTGAAAAAAAAAAAAAATGCCATTGTTGTTCATTCTAATAGGAATTTTAGTGAACTTTGAAAAATTAAGACATTGCACATTAGAAATAATTGGAAGCTTCATATTTATGTGCTAGTTCACTTTACACTGTTTCGAACTCATAATACCTTAGCATGTCTTTTGTAAGTGATTAGTCGTTAAAATGCCAATTCATTGTGAAGATGGAGTTTATCTTTTTAAGCTTGCTAATGAAAGAAAACTATGGTTTTGAGTGATACTTGAGTTTTGGATAATAAGAACTTATGCATGATGTTTGTGGGTAACATTCCTGGAAAACCCTCACGAGACTTCACTCGTCCTCTAGGAAATTCCTAAGGGTTTAAAAGGCTTGTTGCATATGCTAAATGCAATCGTACATCCCACGAAAGATGGATTTATATTTTTGTTTTCTGTTTTTCCATTTAGTTTTTAGTTTCGTATTGCTAAGGGACTAGCAATATGTACGTTTAGGGGTGTGTTAAATGCCAAAATATTCATATTTTAAGCCCTTAACTTATATTTGTTAATTCCTTAGTTTTGTTAGTTTATGCTATTTTAGTTCTTTTATGGGTTTTCTTCGTAAGCTTTTGGAAGAAAATGAAGCAAATCTAGAAGTATTGGACTTAAAGAGAAAATTTGGGAAAAGCTGAAGGCTCTGGTAGTGCAATCAATCGTAGGGGGCCTGTGATCGAGCGCACTACAAGCAAAAGGATCAAACGAGCGCAAGGCGTGGGCTCGTGCACACAAGCAGCATCCTCGATCACGTATCTCTCGTAGTCCTGCGATCGAGCGTACCCCTGCGTGCAGAGCAAGTCAACTGCGGCCAGAATTTCCTTTCCTTCCATATTAGGGTATTTTAAGTCTCACTTGTAATAGAACTAAACCCTACGAATTTTCTAGGTTAACTAGTGTTTGGAGAACTTCTAAAGGCATATAAATAGACCTCTTAGGTTCTAGGAAAAGGGTGGAGAAAGAGGCACAAACTCTGGATAAGAACTGAAAGCTAGATAAAGACGAGTTTGGGTTTTTTTTCTCTTCCACCTTTTATTTTGTAATGTAGTTTATATTTTAATTGGGGCTAAATTGAAGCCCTAATCATGTCTTTTTAGGATTATAATATTGGCGTCTTTGCTACAATTATATTTTGGTGTATTTAACTTGATTAATTCCTGTTTTATTGAATTCCTCATATGTATTTGCCTGATCAACATATGAATGCAGTATGGATTAGTTAATTAAATCAATTTGGATAATCGAGTCCTGGGTTTAATTAGAGTAACAAAAGAAATCTACACCGGGTTCTTGGGTTAATCAACATAGGGAACCAGGAGTAGACACCTATGCCCTAGGCCTCATGTGTTTGTCGACTTTCATAGATTTATGCTTTCTTAAAGAACAATTTTGTAGACACCATGCTAAACCTTTAAGAAATAAAAGAATTAGAGTAGACATGCATGCCTAATTCGTTTCTTATGAAGATCAATTGCTTAAGGAGTAGACACCCATACCCTTAGGTTGGCAAACATTAAATATACCGGTATAATTGGCGCATTTGCATATTCTTATCTTAATTAGTCTAATTAGTGGTGGATATCAAAACCCTAATCCTTTTTAGTTTTAGTTTATCTTTTATTTTATTTCTTTCTTTTAATTCAATCGTGACAATTGAATTTTATTTGTTTAATTAAATAAAAAATTACTTCTAAACATAATTTACCAATCCTCGTAGGAATGATCTCGTATTTGTCTGTTATACTATCGTTTGATTTTATGCACTTGTGAGTAAAACCTACCAAGTATTTGCCTATTAATTTAGGTAGGTATTTGGTACAACAATTGGCTAGAATATGGAGAGCAGATTGGCAATTAGGAAAACCGCCTAGGCTGTTACGGTTAGCAGTTTTAGGTTTTTTCAAAACCATATATATATATGCGGTTATATACACTCACATGAAACGATGTCATTTTTGTGTTTAAAATTTTATAAAAATATATAAAAATCTAGAAATTATGTAATATTATATTATCATATTACCATAGAAACGACATCATTTTGTTTTTTTTTTTTAAAAAAAAGCTAGTAACCACTAACGGCCCGTTAACCGCCTAAGCGATTAGTGAATTTTACTAACTGCTTAGGCGGTTACGGTTAGTGGTTTTAGGTAATAACCGCTAATTGTAACCATCTTTTCACCCTTAGCCTTCTTTAGCAGGTCGATTACTTGGAACTCGAGGGTTTGGCATCTCGAATATGGGCATTTGGTGGGCTGGCCCATGTCCTAACATATATATTCTTTGCATCTAATACAGTACCATAGAGAAAAAAAAAAAAAAAAAAAAAAAAAGGTACTGTTTCTATATAATTAAAAATCATATTTGAAAAACTCTTTAAAAATTTGAAATTGATATCGAATAAGCATGTGTTTGGATCATTGTTTACTTCATGTTACACATAGTTTTGGAAATATAGGTAATAATTAGTTAAATAAGAAAAGGTGTTAACTAAAAAATATACTACATATTCATCATGGCTCGGAGGTTTCAATTTCTGGCTCTTAGATTTTTCAATAAATAGAAATGTCTAAGTGTAAACCAAACCAAACTTCTGATCCAATCACAAAACCTGCCCGGCCTACTCACCAGGACACTGGGCCTGTCCAGGTTTTCTTAAAATCTAGTCCAATCCGAACTGGAGTTATGACTCAAGTTGTCCACTAACATGATTGGTGGGTGAACTTTGTTAAGACAATTAACCCCAAATTTCAACTTACATGACGACCAATATTTAAGTATGGGAGTAGACCCGGAGGCCGGCCCAGTTGTATTACAAACCTTTGCATTAGCCTTTGTGAACGGGAGATGATCCCATTCCTTAATTTTTAAGGTCAAAATTGACTTTTTATTTTTTTAGACAATTTTACCCTCAAATATTAAGGAACCGGTTCCTGATTTCCAATTCATTTGAACGGGAGAGGATCGGATTTTTAGCCTAAGTTATTTTTGTTTCCCTTCCCACCACCCAAATAGCAAAAAGTTCCCCGCATTTTATTTAGGATAAAAGTTCATTATGAGAGCTAATTGCAAGATAAATTTTAGCTAAAATCTCAGTAAGTTTGAGCTGTCTTAATCCTTCCTTTTTCTTTGTCCTCAGTTGTTGTACTTCTCATTTCATTTCTATTTTGCTGGGCTGATAACGCAATGTCAATTTTTCTTATTATGTCAGCCCTTTGTTTTTAAAAGAAATAAATTATTAAAAAAAGAATGAAAATGAGCACTACTACTACCTCAATCCATTAGGATGAAAGGTGAAATAACAAGAGTGTGACAATTAAGTAGAATTTATGTGGCTAATTTTGATTATGGAGTAGACGATTTGAGCTTCTTCGTAACAGCTTCAAGAACAAAGATTCCTCCACCCTTGATAGGCCATTCTAACTGCCTAAAGAGAGAAAGAAGATCTCGAGGGAGATGGTAGAAGGTCTAAACATGTATATATATAAATAAAAGAAAGAGACATGAGTTATGATATTTTATCTTAAACATCATTAGCGAAACGCTCATTTTTCATTCCTTCTTGACTTGAGTGTCAAAGAGGCGAGTACTGGTGAACTCCTCTAACCTCTTTTCTCTCACAGGTTGCTTTTATAGAACAAGACAACGAGATTGAGAGCTCATGTTTGAGTTTTATATAATCCAACAAATAAAAATAAAAGAACACTAATGTTATGCATATGAATAACTTTATTTTTATTTTTTATTTTTGAAAAAAAAATAACTTTATTGTTTTGAATGAGATAGGGATAGTATAGGTTATTTTTATTTGATGAAATAGATTGAAAAAGTGGGAGTTGAGAGAGTTGGCAGCGGGAAAAGCGCCATAATTTACGTAAACCACATGAAGGATGATCCTTCCACGGCTCCACCCATGCCTCGTAACTCATACATGATAGTGTGATACATACATATATGATGTCATTCCCTACATGCATGCAGGGGCGGATCCAGGGGGGGTCGAGGGGGGGCATCTGCCCACCCTCAACTCCCAAAAATCCCCCTGAGTATGGTAAAAAAAAATTTATGTCCTGATTATGCCCCTCTTAGCCATGATTATGCCTCCTTCCTCAAGCTCCGGCCATATTATTCTTTGTTGAAATTTGAAAATTTTTAAGAAGTTAAATGCTGCAGTCTTGTAGAAAAATGAAATGTTAAAAGCTTCAAGATGATGAACAGTTCAGTTTTCAAATGCACTGTTTTTCATTTCGACAATTTCGTACAGGTGCAGCCTGCTTTGGACTTTGGAGTGGAAAAAATAATATTATAAATTAATAAAATTATAATATATTGTCATTGACACAACACACAAGACAAAGAAAAATTATAATATGCCTCCAGGGGATGCGTGCAAAACAAGTCCAAGGCCATTGGCCAAGGGGGCAGGCTAGGCATCAGACTTGCTAGGCTGCGGATCCGGATCCGGATCTCCTCTAATTGGGATGAATTTGCAATTAGACAACCAACTTATCACTTTAGACAACCAACTTGAAACTCCTCTAATTGGGATGAATTTGCAATTAGACAACCAATTTATCACTTTAGACAACCAACTTGAAACATATATCGTTGACATGCATTCTAGTGATGAATTTTCAACACTCAAAGGGATTGGACAACTTGCTGAGAAATTGGTAGAGATGAAAAAGGATGTCGTATATCACTTGTTTATTCATTGGTGACATTGTCATTGATTCTGCCAGTTGCGACAGCATCTGTTGAGAGAGTATTTTCAACAATGAATATTGTTAAAAATCGTCTACGCAACCGAATTGGAGATCAATGGATGAATAATTGTTTGGTTACGTACATTGAGAAAGATATATTCAAGACAATCAGTAATGAAAAAATCATGAAGCGATTCCAAGGTATGAAGACTCGTCGAGGACAATTACCTTAGTGCTAGTCGTGACAAAACAAATTGTAAGTTATATTTACATGTTTTAGAACAAAATTAAAATTTTTATTGAATTATTCACTTATTCGGCTTGTTATATTTTTGTTAAACTTTATTTTTTGTATTCATTTAAAAATAAAAAAAATAATAAATTAATTAAAAAAAAAAAAAAAAACCATGCCCCTCATGGACGAAATTCCTGGGTCCGCCACTGCATGCATGCATGTTTATTGGCTATTGCTATTCTTAATTATTTAATGATGTTCTCAATTGGTGCTCTTTCATCTCATGCTAATGGCTAAATAAACAACACATATGAAAATAGAAAATTACAAAATTCAAAATGTAAAGACAAATAGGAAAACTCAATCTTAATAGCAATTCCGCCACAGCTTGAGAGGATCTTGGAAGGCCAAGAAGACCATTGAGAAATATTTGGGAGTAATGTCTCTAAAGCTGGTTGTAGAGGTACATGATAAATAATGTGAGATGTGAGTAACAACAAATAAAACTCATTTTAACTTAACTCGAGATAGGTGTACAATACTGGAGGAGAGACTATCTAAGGCGATAAAGCAAAAAATTACTAAAATCGAATATTTTTTAGGCCCAAATCTAGATTTAAAATTTCAGCTGGTTAGACCAAAAAAACTCTATAAATGAGAGCTAAAGGGGCTGTAACGAAAGAAATTTGTTGTAAAAAATTAGACGGTCATCGATCCACGTCCGAGAAAGAGAGCCAATTAGGAAAATTCTAGATGTTCTCTTCATATTTTTCTAGTGTCTTCTTAGTTCTAAGTGAATATTATTTTCTAAAAAAAAAAATAAATAACACTTATTTCTCTCACTTGTTTTTTAAAAAATAATAGGATATAAAAAATAAATAAATAAAAAAAAAAAAAAAAAAAAAAAAAGAACACCTAATATTTTTCGGCCCAATAAATAATTGAGTGGCAGCCGGCGACGAAAACGAAAGGCCGGCCGGTTCCTAAATCTAAACTACAGTAAAGATGGGCTTAAAAGATGCGAATCAAATCTGGTAATTATAATATTTTATTTAATGATTGATTTGGTTAGAGATAGAAAGTGAAAGGGTCAAAGACTGTTGTGGATGATGATTGATTGTTAATAGTAAAGCCATTGATAGTTTGTCGTATTAAGGATATTTCTCTAGTAGTGGGTAATAATAATAATTATTATTATTATTATTATTATTGAGTGTATTGGATGGAGTGTAATACTTGGATTGAGTTTGCAGGTGGGAAAATGAAGTTTGTTTTGTTTTGTTTGAAACAGCACAGCTGATCCAAGCCACCTCTACCTCTATTAGGCGTGCACGTCACTAACTGTACGTGTAGATTGGGGGAAACACATTAATGAATCGTCAAAGTAATGTTCTATGTCATCTTCACTCTTAATTTCCACCTTATATTCAGCAAACAAAAATATGTATTCAATTCAAGCCATGTTATCCTATATATATATATATATATATATATATATATATATGTTATTTATGTTTCTCACATGGAGCTACTTCCACAACTTGATTCTGCCTCTTCCAAGCAGTGGTGGAGCCAGACATTTCAGAATGTAGGGGCCGTAAAAAAAAATTTTGCATCCTAAAATTTTTTTTTTATCCTACAATTTTTTTTTTGTCCTAAAATTTTTTTTCACACTGAAAATTTGGTAATTCACACAATATATGCATCACAAAAAATATATATAAAAGTTTATAAATATGTGCTCAAATTGATATATTAGAGGGACTGAGTCACTGAGGGCGGTGAGGGGGAGAGCCAGAGAGAAGGAGAAGAGGAAGATGCGTGAAATTGAGATTTGAGAAAGGAGAAAAACAAAATTTTTTTAATAAATAATATCAGACTATGAAGCCGCCAAAGGCCCAAAAGAAACATAAACTAATTTTTTTTTTTTTTTTTAATATGGAGGGGCCAGCTCCAGTGCGTTGGGCCCTATTAAAAAAAAAAATCTCAATAAATTAAGAGAAATGCTAAAGGCCCAACTTTTTTGCCCAACAAAAGTCCAACTTTTACCTTCTTCTTTTTTCTAAAAAAAAAAAATGGAAAATGGAAAAAATGTCTAAAGCAACCCTATCTATTTTTGGCCTTTCTATTATTTAGTATTTTTAAAAAAAAAATTTTAAAAAAATGGTATTTTTCTTCATAATAATGACATTTTATTAAAAAAAATGACATTATTATGAAAAAAAAATACCATTTTTCATTTTAAAAAAAATACCAAATAAAAGAAAGACAAAAAATAGATAGGGTTGCTTCAAACATTTTTTCTATTTTTTATCTTATTTTATTTTTAAAAAATAAATAAGGTAAAAGTTGGACTTTTGTTGGGCAAAAAAACTGGGTCCCTATCATTCCTCATAAATTAATGCTGATCCTATTTAATTTTTTTAAAAAAAAAAAATCTTATGGGGCCACGGCAACCTCTGGCCGATATGTGGCTCCTTGGAAGTTCCAAGGCCATCCACATCAAATGCCCTTGTTGGGAACGCATAACTTCATTAATTTCATGCCTAACAAGATAATCTAGTATTAAAGAATGCTACTGTCCTTTTAGGTGTGTTTTTTTTTTTTTTTTTTTTCTAATTTTATGTGGATATTGTTTTTTAAGAAAGCAGAAAAAAAAATTAACACATTGGTCCCTTATATTTTTTAAATAAAACAATATCCATTTAGATCACAAAAAAAAAAAAAAAAAACCGTAACATTTATCTTTACGATTTCCACACTACTGCATTTTTTTTAGAAAATTAAACAATAGTTTCTAGGCTGCTTTGAGGGGTAGATAATATGCTTTATGTACAGTTACCCAATTAGTGCTGTTAGAATATGTCAATTTTCTTTCTGGGAAAGATATAAAAAAGCCTTCTAAATTATCAGTCGTTTGCAATATAGTATTCGAATGTTTAAAATGTACTAAAATAGCTCCCAAAACTACCAAAATGTATCAAAAAAGTCACTTATTTTTTTTTATATTCTTATAATACCCCTATTCTTTTAACAAATAAAATAATAAAATAACTGTAAAAGAAAAAAACCAAACAAGTTTTTAAAAATACAAAAAAACCAATCGGCAAATAAATACCAAAAAAAAAAAAAAATGTTTTGGAATAAATAAATAATTTAGGTCAACTACAGTAACTATTCATATCGTATTAAAGTAAAATTAAATGTACAGTTCTTGAGATATTCCAAAAAAACAATTTAGTCCATGGAGTCAAATTTTATTAAAAAATTGTTTTTATCCGCCCATTGATTTTACTTTAATACGACATGAAGCAATTTGTAATTTAGGGCAACTACAGTGACTAATTATTTATTTACTCCAAAAAACTCTTCTTCTTTTTTTTTGGTATTTATTCGCCAATTGGTTTTTTTTTTTTTTTTTTGTATTTTTCACTAATTTTTTGGTTTTTTTTTTCAATTATTTTATTATTTTATTTGTTGAAAGAATAGGGGTATTATAGGAATATAAAAAAAATAAGTGGCATTTTTTTTATACATTTTGATAGTTTGGGGGACTACTTTGGTACTTTTTGAACATTAAAGGGCTATATTGTAAACAGAGGGTAGTTTGGAGTCTTTTTTATATTTTTTTCCTTTCTTTTTCTTTTTTTTCTTCTTTTAGCATTTTGGGTGAATTATTATTAGGGTTAAATATCTTATTCCTATGTGGTTTAACTTTTTTATTTAGGGTGGAGTCAATATGGCACAATAGTGCACGGGTTTGTGGGGAGAATCACCAGTATGGCACAACAGTGCACAGGGGTCGTGAGGTTGGCAACACAAGGAGGTTGTGGTGATCTGGGCTAGGGCGGTGGCGCGTGACGGGAGTTAGGTTTGAATTGGACAGAGTGTGGCTATGCCCAGCGCCACTAGATTGACAAGGTGCTGGGAGATGATGGCGGCACTATGGTGGACAATGGCAAAGGTGGTTTTGAACATTTGGATGCCTTTAATTTTTGGGTATTTGTTGGTTGTGATGGTAGCAGACATGGTAATGGTACCTTTTGTGGCTCCTTGAGGACTCCATCCAATTTGGCATTAGCTTCTTCCAACTTTGTTATCGCACGTTTAATCATGTTTTCAAGATGATTAATTTGTTGCACCAAACGATCAATTCTTTGACCCGCCATCGAACAACTTGGCTCTGATACCAATGTTACGTAAATGCTTTTGTATAAACGTAACGGGATATATTGTTAGGTTTTGAAGGAACATAAACCCTTTAGATTCGTTGAAGGAAACCTAAAACCTTTTCAAATATAAAGTTTGGATTAATTTTCTGGTTTCTTTATTCATAACACACTACAAAAAACAGGAACTTTATTGACATGGCAAACAATAACTTATGTTTGCCACATCAATAATTTTTGACGTGTCTAAATAAACATGTCAATAAAAAATTTATTGACGTGACTAAATGCCACGTCAAAAAGTTTTGACGTGGCATTATAACACATCAAAAATTTTTGATGTGTCATAATGGCACGTCAAAAAGTTTTGACGTGTTCCATTGACACGTCAAAATTTTTTGACATGCCTTTATTCCACCCGTCAATAATTATAATTAATTTAATTATAATTAGGTAGTAAATTAATTATACAATATGTATTAAAAAAAATTAGATAGTAAATTAATTTTAATTGGTATGAAAATTTAATTTTATCATATTAGTATAAATTAATTGGTATATACGTATTGTATACCAATTAATATTATCATGCATATGAATCAAACATTTCATTAATATTAATTTTAAATAAAATGATAGCCATATTAATATGATATGATATTATCATGCATAAATCATTTTAGTAATATTGATATGATAGCCATATTAATTTTTTAAAAATAGGACGTACATAATACATTTATTTTATAAGACCCGCAAACCCCACATGAACCCGGCCAACACAAAATATGTGTTCAGTGAGTGGATTATTGAGCCCTCATGAAAAAATTGATTTTTTTATCTGTACATCTAGAATATTAATTTATCTATTCTCTAATTAGTTTTAAGTATATTGTATGTATAATGTGTTATATAAGATAAAAAAATAATAATATAAATTAAAATTAAAAAATTAAAAAATTTATCTTGCAATTCTTGACGTATCACATATGACACGTCAAGAATTTCTTGATGTGTCACATGTGGACACGTCAAGAAAATTAATTCTTGACGTACCACATGTGCCACGTCAAGAAGTTCTTGACGTGTCCTATGTTGACATGTCAAGAAGTACACCTTGGGAAGGCGCAAATCCAGCTATCGTTGGGTTCTCCTTCTATTTCTTTTTTTCTTCTTTCTTTTTCCCTCCCTCTCTTTCTTTCTCCCTCGTGCAAGCCACAACCCTCCCCTCCGCCAGTTTTTTTTCACCGACGGCCATATCTAGCTCTGTCTCCATCATAGTCACACGCATTCTCCCACACGCGTTCTCTCTCTCACTAGCTAGCTCGCTATCGGCCGGCCGCTCTCTCTCTCACCCTCTCTCTCTCAGTGGTTCTCTTTCTCACCGGCCGTCACTACTTCTCCTCCCTCTAGCCGTCACCAATACAAAAAAAAAAAAAAAAAAACAAGGTTTACTAACGCTTCGAATAGAGGCGATTTAATAAAACATCCCCTTATAGGGACGTTTTATTGTGTAAACGACACAAAATAAAATTAGCAACGCTTGCGCATAAAAACGTCCCCTTAATTCGGGACATTTTAATAGGGCATACCCCAATTTAGTTAATTAAGAGTGCCTCGTTGGCAAGCGCCCTTAATTCGGGACGCCTGCTATCAAGGCACCCTTAGTTAGGGGCGCCTACCAGCCAAGTGCACTTAGTTAGGGGCGCCTGCCAGCTAGGCGCCCTTAATTAAGTGCGCCTGGCTGGCAAGCACCCTTAATTAAGGGCGCATGGCTAGCAAGCGCCCTTAATTCAGGATGCCTGCTATCCAGGCGCTCTTAATTAGAGGTACCTGCCATCGAGGCGCCCTTAATTAAGTGCGTCTGGCTGGCAAGTACCCCTAATTAAGGGCGCCTGCCAGCTAGGCGCCCTTATTTAAGGGCTCTAGATAGCAGGCGCATCGAAATTATTTTTAGCTATATAGGGAACTAGCTGCTCAAACATTAAGTTATATAAAAATAACTTAAACACAATAAAGGATAAAAGATAAAGGAAGAACAACATAAAATTTAAAATTCTAATGTTGGCTTATCTTTTATCCTTTATCTATTATCCTTTAATGTTGGCTTATATAACTTAAACACGATAAAAATTATTTTATGTTGTTCTTCCTTTATCTTTTATCCTTTTATAGGGGAACTAGCTGCTCAAACACAATTCATTACTGTTGACTTAAGAACATATATATGATTGCATAAGATACATTTGCATCTATTTATATATAGGTGATAATGGATTAACAAATGAAAATGAGCATGTAGCTGATGCAGAAGGCGACCATCGTGGATCATCAAAAAGTATGTGTAGATCTTCATATCTTAGTCACTTGTAATATAATCTAGTTATATATGGGTTTGCACTTTAAAAATAATTAGATATAAGTTTGTAATTTAATATTTTCTTTTGGTTTTATCATTTGCAGGTAATTTTTAAGTGACGTACGTATAATGGACATGTTAGGTTCGGTACGTATTTGACGCCAAATGCTAAGCGAACCCGTTAATTTATTTTATTTCATATGCAATATGCAATTTTTGTAAACTCTTTTAAGAGGTGGTACACTTTGTGTTTATGGTATCGTTTTGGATATTTTATTTCATATGTATGGTACAATTTTTGTTATCTCTTTAAGATTTGGTACACTTTGTGTTTATGATATCATTATTTTGGATTTAGATGTCTTATGAGATATGAGATTGTATATATGGATTAGATATGTATAAGATTGTATGGGATTAATGAATGGAGAAAATATTTATGGATTAATCCAATATTTATGGAGAAAATAAAATATATATATATGGATTGCATGGAGAAAACATTTTCTCCATATATTAATTATTGGAGGCGCTTTGCGGTGTGGAAGCGCTCCCATATAGAAATAGGAGCGCTTTACACACAAGCGCCCCCTTTTATGAAAAGGGGCACTTGCCCACCCGAGCGGCCCCCTTTTAGAATGAGGGTACTTCCAAGGCAAGCGTTCCCTTTTTAAAAAGGGGATGCTTGCCTAGAAAGTGCCCTCATTCTAAAAATGGGGTGCTTGCCTAGAAAGTGCCATCATTTTAAAAAGGGGGCGCTTGCCTAAGAAGCGCCTTCATTCTAAAAAGAGGGCGCTTGCCTATGAAGTGGCCCCTTTTTTAAAAGGGGGCGTTTTTCACCACTAAAAAAGGGCATGCTTTGTTTCAAACGTCCCTTTTCGATGCGCTTTTTAGTAAAAAACGTCTCAAACTTAAATTCTAATCCCCATAAAAACCGACGTGTCCCAAGTGCCCCTAATCAAGCGTTGCGAAATCAATAGAGACCATTTTTTGGCCAAAAATGTCCTAAATAACCATGTCACTAAACCTTGTTTTTTTTGTGGTGCACAAGCTCACCCTCTGGCGATTCTCCGTCCTCTCACACGTTCTCCGGCCTCTCCAGATCAGGTATATATATATATATATAATTTACAGTGTATATTATATATATTATTGATGTTGTTATATTAGCAAATTAATTTTACATATTAGCGAATTAATTTATTTGTTTGAGATATATGTTTTGTATGGTGGGAATATTGTTTAATGTATTTGCATACATGCATGTATGCAAAATTAAGTACGTAAATTTTTTGAAAATAGGTTTTTTTGTGCAGGTTTTTGCATTTGGATTTAGACCTAAATTTTGTGAAGGTTTTACAAATGCACGTTATCGAAAAAGAAAAAAACAAAACTTGCTTAAACCAAAAACAAAACAACAAATAACAAATGCATTGGGTATTGTCGTTAATTTTTGTTTAGATGTAAATGTTAAAAAAGAAAAACAAAAGAAAAAACAAAATAAAACAAATTACATAGCTAACTGGATTTATTTTATTTACGGTCCCCCACATATAAAAAAAATTATTTAGGCCTTGCAAATTTAGATTATGTAAATATCATAAAAAATGAAAAAGAAAAAAATTACAACAAATAACCTAGTTAGCTAGCTAGATCTATTATATCTAGGGTCCCTATGTATAACAAATGCATTTAAATTTGGACCTTAATTTTGTTTAGGTTTTGCAAATTTAGATTATGTAGTTGTTATAATTAAAACTAAATGTATGTGTTTATTTGTTAAAAATAAACAAAAAAATTGAAACAATGTAATTAAAGAAATACACTAAAAAAAATAACAACTAACTAATTAACCTAGATTTATTTTATTCAATTAGGGTTCCAGTAACTAAAGTTATGGACAATAGTTGGATGACAAAGTCTAGAGGTACAATGGAATACAGAGACGGGTGTAGATTATTCATGGACTTCGCAGTTATGAACTGTACAATCTCTGATGAAAAAATTCACTGCCCCTGTAAGGTGTGTCGTAATAAGCAGCGCCACCCGCCGAGTTTCGTATTTGACCACTTGACAAGGGGTAAAGGAATAATGATTGCATACAAAAACTGGTATTATCATGGTGAGATGCCTGTACGGTCTCCTGTTGCAGTCTCTAATTCAACTACCATGATCACAGATGCGGGTATAAGCACAAAACAAGGTGAAAACATGCAATTGCGTGATCTATTCGGCATGCACGGTGTCATGGAAGACAATTGTGACCCTGAACTGGTGGTGCAGGGGAATGAAGAAACTGTGAATGAAGAAGCCGCTGAAGGTAACATACTAAACTACCACAACTTGCTTAAGAAGGCAGAGAAGTCACTTCATGATGGGACCAAACATAGCAAGCTTAGTGCTACTGTACATCTGTACAAATTGAAGTGCGTTGGCGGACTTAGTAACGCGATATTCTCATCTTTCCTTGAGTTCATCAATCAGTTGCTGCTTGCGAGTGATGAGGCTTTGCCGATTAATACATATGAGGCGAAAAGGTTTCTAAGGGACATAGGACTCGGGTATGAGAAGATCCCGGCATGTCGAAATGATTATATGTTATTTTAGAATAACAATAAGGATTTAGATTCATGTACCGTTTGTGGAGTATCTAAGTGGAACGATGAAATTCATTTGGATGAGAATGATCAACCCATATCATCGACTAAGAAACTCCCAGTCAAGGTGTTGCGGTGGTTTCCACTCATACCACGACTACAGAGGCTGTTTATGTGAGAGCATACTGCTCTCTATATGAGGTGGCATGCAGAAGGCTGAACTAAGGATGGTGTATTGAGGCATCCGGCCGATGGTGAAGCATGGAGGGCATTAGACAATTTACATCCAGATTTTTCAGTGGGCAGCAGGAACATCAAGCTTGGACTAACCTCGAATGGATTTAATCTATTTGGGAACATGAGCACATCCCATAACACTTGTCCTGTAATGCTTGTACCGCACAACTTGCCTCCATGGACGTGCATGAAACAAACATCATTTATACTATCCCTGATTATCTCGGGCCCAAAATCACCTGAAATGGATATAGATGTCTACCTTCAACCCTTAATTGAAGAGTTACAGGAACTATGGACTGTAGGTGTACAAACATTTGACGTCTCCAAGAAAAAGAATTTTGTGTTGCGAGCGCAGTTGATGTGGACAATTAATGACTTTTCAGCATACGCAGACTTGTCCGGGTGGCCTAACAGGGGTGAGAAGGTATGTCCCTGCTATATGCACTTGACAAGATCCAAAAGGTTAAAACATGGCAAGAAATCTTGTTATATGGGGCATAGGCGATATTTGCCCATGGATCATCCGTGGAGGAGGAACAAAAGAACATTTGACGACAAGCAAGAACTAGAATATGCCCTCGATGTGACAAGTGGAGATGAAATCCTTAGACAATTAGAGTGGATGGTATTTGGGGATGAGAATGCCGGTAAGGGAGGAAAGACAAGAAACGGAAGAAGAGTGGGCCTACAGAAAGAGGAGGAAAGACTGCTAATGTATTGTGAAAAAAGAAAAGTGTTTTCTTTAGGTTGCCGTATTGGAAAGATAATTTATTGCGGCACAACCGTAATGTCATGGACATTGAGAAAAATGTAATAGAGAACATACTTGGCACAATACTATACATTTCAGGAAAAACGAAGGACAACCTCCAAGCACTCACAAACTTGCAAGAAATGGGTGATGTGGTATTTTTGTGACAAAAAATATCAATTATAGAAATAACCACTCCCAATAGGATGAATCTTTGTAGGATACGGCTATAGAGAGCGTGTCGAACCTCAAGGACTGCAGAAGTTTTTTTATCAAATTCGAAAGATTAAAATTAACTTAATTAAAAAGATATTTGATTTGATTTTATTTAAAACTAAAGTGCATGAAAATAAAAGAGATTTAAAATAAGAGAGAGTGTAGGGTATTGACTTCACCTCTATCCGCACAACAATGGTTAATCATAATTAATCCCAGAAATTCATTCTATGCATGTTATAAATAAACAAGAAACTACCTTATTAAAGAATAAACATAATCTATCTTCGGTTGGCACGGATTGTCCACCTAACCATTAAGATGCGGTATGACCCGTCTTCCCTAGGTATAAATTATCAAATTCTTTAACATGATACATACAATCAATGAATAAGTATAACCCATCTTCGGTTGGCACGAACTGTCTACCTAAATTACACTAAACTAGGGTGTAGTATAATCCGTCTTCCCTAGGCATGGCCTATCAAATCATATTGATCACATGTAAATTAAACCCATTGTATAACCATCATCCTCATAATCACAGAAAACAAGAATGATTTGAGATCAATAAAAGTAAAATACTTTCTAAAACAAGAGAAGAATTTCACAAGTATTGATTTTGGAATTTAAGAACAATTGTATTTAATATGAAGAACAGAAATCAATTGTAGCAATCATCAGGGTTATACAATCAACATGCGTAAATTGAAAATCTAGAAATTAAATACAATCAAACCATTGTGCTTGGATAGGGTTACATCAACACCTCACGACTCATGGAAGTGGTGGTCTTTCTTCTCAATGCTTAGAGGCCTATTTATAGGGATTCGGAGAACCCTAAAAACCCTAGAAATCCCAGAAATTTTGGAGATTTAAGTCCAAGTCCAATTAGGATAAAGAAAACCTAAGTCCAAATCGGAATAGGATTCGCCCAGAATTGCGTTCCTATCTTGCGGGGAGATTTTGGCATTGCGGCGCTCAGAATTAGGAAAATACTATTTCACAATGATTTGTAGGAATTTGAGTTAGCTTTTCAGTGTCACTTGAATCACCTCAATCAAATGCCGAGACATATGCAGAATCCAAATTTGAATCCAATCCGATTTTGACTCCAATTTAAGAAATTCCGAATTAATCCATTCCTTTATTTGATTAAAATTAACCATGATTTGTTAAGCTTAATCATATCTTCTAGGTCTTCTCAAAGTGTGCTTTTAAGCCCAAAATCAATAGAATTAATTGCATCTTTATTTATAACCTGAAAATAATAAAAACAAAACAAAATCAAACAAATAACAACGCTAAGGAATTAACATATGCAAATTAGGGAGCTTGAATGTGCAACATTCGGCGCTTATCAATGGGGTTGAGACATACACTTCATCCATACATGAGCGAGGATTGTCAAACATATATGCCCCCAGCTTGCCACACGATGTCTAAAGACAAGAAAACATATTTTTTGAAAGTGCTTCGAAATGTAAGGGTGTCAGACAGATATGCCTCAAACATTTCCCGATGTGTACGACTTAATGATCGTACGATATCCGGTTTGAAGAGCCATGACAGTCACGTCGGTATGCAACAGCTTCTCCCTATTGCATTGTATAGATCACTGCCAGGTAACGTGGTTAGACCACTTATTGAGATGTTTGCATTCTTCAGGGGTCTATGTTCAACGTCATTGACACAAGAGGATATGGACTGACTAGAGGTTGATATTTGTATCACTTTGTGCCAGATGGAACAGGTCTTCCCCCCAAGTTTTTTTACCATAATGGTTCACTTGGTCGTGCATCTTGTCTGTGAATGCCGACTTAGTAGATCGGTACAGTATAGGTGGATGTATCCGGCTTAGAGGTAAAATAATTTTACGATTATTCATCAATTTATTTTCCCTCCATTACAAAACCATCACTAATTGTAATGAATGAATTATGTTCATATGTAGAAACCTTGGGGGGTTCAAATCTAATATACGTAATAAAGCGGCTCCTGAGCGTTGCATTGCGGAGGGATACATAGCAACTGAGTTGGTGGCGTTCTGCTCGAGGTATTTAGACAACGCACCAACGTTTCAAAATAGGGCTCAAAGAAACCCGGATAGTTCAAAGGGGGCGGGAACATGAGTCATCCTCGACCATGTCACATTGACACAGATTCACCGATACATTATGTTTAACTTAAACGAGTTCCTTCAACTACGGACGTAAGTAGTGTTAGTAGTCCATGCAAGTTCAATATCACCTTGCACCCTTAGTTGTGAATTATCATAGAACTAATTTCGTATTGTAGGTGCACATGGATACACTTAAGCGATCATGCGATAAGGGGCGAACGATGGAGGATCAGTTGAAAACCCAACATCATGAGTTGTTCTACGATTGGTACCATGACTAAGTAAGACGACCGTGATGTTTAACTATTACAGTCCGATTAGATTTACCTATGGTTCATAACAACTAACAAAACTAACTTCTTTATGGTCAATTGTACCTAATATACTCGCAGGTTGATTGATTGGACGATCGACGCAGGAAGGAAATAGATGACAAACTAGTAATACATTGTAGATGGCTGAAGGAGACAGCTACCAGATATAACAAATATGTGGTTAACGGAAAGCTGTTTCGCACTCTTGAATTCGATGCCGAAAAGAGGACGCAGAACAGCGGTGTGTGCGTGTAGACTGTTGATAGTGAAACATGCTATGGGAAGTTAACAGAAGTAATTGAGGTGGAGTACTTCGACAGAACCAAGTATGTTCTGTTCAAGTGTGATTGGGCGGACAACACGAAGGATAGGGGGTACAAGGTAGACGAGTATGGCATGATGCTTGTCAGCTTCAAAAATCTTGTCCATCGGGGCCAGCAAATTACTGATGAGTCGTATGTGTTAATGTTATAAGTTGACCAAGTCTTTTATGTCGAAGATGAAAGGGACCCTGATTGGACTTGTGTTATAAGGACTAAACTTACAAACGTATACGACGTTGGTCAGGGTGAAGGTCCTAATGATGAATGTGCCAACTACCATGAGTGTGAGCCGCTCCTATTGACCAGCAATAATGAAGTGGATCCGCAGAAAGACATTGACTACGTCCGACCAGACTTAGATTCAATATAATCATATATGGTTCAAAAAAATAAAATTATATATGTAGTTCACATTAATTGACTTGTTTTCTGTTATTTCTTTCTACATTAATTGGTAATTGTGGTGCATATTTTAGCTATTGTATACATAATTAATTGGGTGTGTGATGTGTTTCACATGTTGATATGAGTACCAAGGGGAAGAGTAGACGTCGGAGGTCCCCACAGGTAGACGACCAGGGGTATAGACTAGTACTTCCAGAGCATGTGGAAGGGTCTCAAATAGGGTATCAGTCTCAGCCGTCTCCATACGACACGGAACCAGAGTTTCATATGCCTAGTCCGCTACCTACGATGAGCGAGTTAGGAATATGTTCACATGGCCATGTAGAGTGGTTATTCCCCCCCAACAAGAAGACATGTTTGAACTACAGTGAGCCATCGCAATCGGAGGACAGCGAGGCACAGGGACCGGTGGAAGTGGATGATGGGATAGGTGTCACGCATGACTCGTAGCCCGATGACCCTTCTCCAGATGTGTTGGGCAATCGTCATTTCCAAACAATAAGTAAGTATATATGCTTCAAATACCAATATTGAATACGTATATAAGTTATGTAGTTACTATTGAATTTCAAATAATTAATATCGGTAATTATTAATGTGTTAAGCATCAGTCAAGACGGGCGCACCCATATTTAAGTGGTGACTATTAAACCATCGAACAAGATGTGAGATGTCTCCACCGGGCAAAAGGTCGTGTATGAGTACAATAGAGTGTGGCAGCCCATAGGATTTAGTAGGATGAAATTTCGGAGGACGACTAGCAACACCATAAGGAGCGAAAATTATGTTAGATTGCCGGACAACTGGACGGAGGTACCTCCCCGTATGAAGGAGGATATATGGAATGCCTTGATGGTATGGTTAAACTATTTGTTATATTTTAGCATGTGTATTTCATTATGTCAAACGCTGTTAATGCGTGAATTATACGCCTTACTTTTTAACTTGTGCAGGCGAACTTTTACATCCCACCTGAGTACAATCTCGATGAGATTAAAAAGGACGCGTTCCGAGATATGAGCGTGAAGCTAAAGAGTTGGAGATACTCAGTGAAAGACACGATAAAAATCAATCGGGCAATACTCCTATCATTGTGAAGGCAAGAATGGGTCAAGATGCCGATTCGAAATACAACGCCTACGACTTCGATGTGTTGTTGGATAAATGGTGCGACCCAAAGAATTAGGTAGGTCACGAGTGTAGTTTCATTAATTGTAATTGTGTAGTTTCATTAATTGTAATTGTGTTACGGTTGACATATTAAGAATGATATTTATGCAGGAGTATGTTGCCTACATGAAGGCATTGCGAGCAAAAAGAACAAACATCACTGCATCTGGTCGATGAGCTTTGCTAGAGCGACACATGAAGAGGTATTTGTCTTATTTACCGCATATATATATATATATATATATATATATATAAATTATTTATGATTAACCTTCTTTATATGAGATACTAACTTGTTATTTAACGTACATGAGAGGATAAACGAATTAATACCCACTGACCCGGCATTGACGTCGAGCGTGACTAAAGGGATGGTACGGTGGACACCAAATGACGCGTATGCTCAAGCGCACAGAAATAAACCTGAGTACACTGGCAGGGTCCGACAGGTGGGTCCGAATGTTCTACCGATGTGGGGCAGCATACATTCGTACTATACACCGTCCTAGGCACACTCTCAGAATCCTAGAAACTCCTCGTTCTCACAGATGACAGATAGGATTAGAGAACTTGAAGAGGAGCGGACACAACAAAGATGTGTGATGGATGAGATGGCCAAACAAATTGAAGAACAAAAAGCTCAGATAGCAGAGAAAGATGTCATCTTTAAGGACCGTTTTTGCCAGCTTGAGGTCATGCTCGCGTCGACATCTGGATCCACGCCCGACAGAGGTAATGCTATATTTGTGTTGTTTTTGTTGTTCTTCGGTTAACATGACAATAGCCTGCATCGATCACTTTAACTGTTAAAATTGTGTCTCCACAAGATTCACAGTTAGGAACGCATTGTTCCCGCAGTGAATTTTAGAACTAACGTATATTTGCATCACAGTATATCTGTGTTTTGGATTTTTTTATTGATTATCATTGGTTCACAACTTATTTGCAAGTAATGTTGGCTAGGCGTTAAGGGATGACTATGTTGACTTGGACTGAGCACAAGGTTTCTCGTCGCTGTTTGTATATATATTTTGTTACTATTTGTTGATGTATATAGTTAAATCAAACTATATGTTTGTTGAGACTAGTTGGAACAGAGATAGTTTGATTGTATATTTGTTTTGTATTGTGTTGAAACGTATTTTCGATGTAGATATTTGTAGTGTTGGAACGTATTTTCGATGTATATATTTGTTTTGTTTTGTGTTGTGTTGGAACGTAGTTTGAAATTTGGGGAAACTTCACTTACCCCCCCTATACTTTCGCGCTTTTTGCAGACACCCCCCCATTGTTCAAAACCTCTCACTTTGGTGTATCAAACTTTCGTTTCCTTTCAAATACCCCCTACCATTAGCTTTTGCAGTGTAAAAGACCTTTCTACCCCTAAATTTTTTTTTTTTAAATTATTTTTTAATAAAAAATAAGGGCACGATTGTAATTTTCCACCCTTTCCGTTAGGATTTAACAGAAAATCCTAACGGAAGGGGCAAAGTGAAAGGAAATGAAAGTTGGATACATCAAAGTGAGAGGTTTTAAACAATGGGGGGGTGTCTGCAAAAAGCGCAAAAGTATAGGGGGGTAAGTGAAGTTCCCCCTTGAAATTTTGTTTAATTAATTTGTGTTGGAATTTCATATGTATAGGGTGTATATGCAAATTGAATTGGAATTTTATGTGTATTGGGTTGGATGTATTGGATATGTTTGATGTATTGGATTAATTGGATGTATTTGATATGTTTGATGTATTGGATATGTTTGAAATTGGGTTAGATATGTTTGATGTATTGGATATGTTTGAAATGGGGCTGTATATGTTTGATGTATTTGATTAATTGGATGTATTAGATATGTTTGATGTATTGGATTAATTAGATGTATTTGATTAATTGGACATGTTTGATGTATTGAATTAATTGGATGTATTTGATTAATTGAATGTATTGGAGATGTTGGATGTATTGGATTAATTGGATACTGGATGTAAATGTAGATATTTGATTGAATTGAATGTATTGGATATTGGATATTGGATATTGAATGTATTTGATTGAATGTATATTGAATATACATTGAATGTATTTGATATATATTAGACATATTGGATATATATTGAATGTATTGGATATTAGGTTAATACGTAAATCTGAGTATAAACCCGAATAATTCAGAAAATATATATATAAACAGTGTGACACGTCAAAAAAATTTTGACGTGGTGAGTTGACGGGGTGAAAATGCCACGTCAAAAACTTGGATTTTTTTACACCCGCCTTTTTAACCGTTAAGACACGTCAAAAGAGTTTTCTAATGTATCAGTGCCATTGACACGTCAGAAATGGCTGGTAAAAAAAAATACGATTTTTGTAGTGACATAATGGTATTTAAACAGGCAAACTATTACAATATTTTTTAGGGCTGAGTTAACAGTTCTTATTGGGATATAAACTAGGGTTGAGTCATCAAGACTCTTACATAAAAATAAATAAGGACAATATCAAATAAAAATAAACACAATAAAATATTATATGGTATCATATATTTTAATATATCCTACTATTAATAATTATTCTACATAAAACTCTATTCTCATAACATATGACATATACATAATTAATTTCTTTGCCCAACTACAACTTCAACTCAAACCATCTTCGTTCACAACATAAAATTTTGAAGAATCTTTATAAAGGACCCTTGAATTAATACATGATTTGAAAAGATCTCCCCAAATTTCAAAACATCTTAATTTCAACCCTCTAAACTTTCAATTTGATGCAATCTACCCCCTTCGTCAGTTTTTGGACGTTAAAAGTGATGAAATGACCTTATATATCTCTGAAACTTTTATAAAATTTCAAATTTACCCTGATTTCAAATTGCAAAATAAAATAAATGAAAATTGAAGGTTAATTTGGTCTTTTTAGTAGTTTCCGTTATGGTTTAAGTTGAACGGCAAAAATTGACAGAGGAGAGTCAATTGCCTCAAATTGAAAGTTCAGGAGGTGAAATTGCTCTAAAACCGTTAGGGGATTAAGATCTACCTTCAATTAATTATTCAAATTATTAACAATTTAGGCAGAGCATGTAAGAAAGTTTATATAGGACTCACTTGCCTGAATAGGCGGCCGATTAACCCATCATTTATTTGGCTATGTGGATCTCATATGTGCTCTCCCACAATGTGCTACCCAAATTACTAGCCGATTATTGAATATCCCAATTTATCACTGGGTGCACTTGTTTACTCACATTCAACCCTGCAATTGGAAATTTTACAAACTAATTGGATTCTTTAATATCGGCCCAAGTAGTTGGGATCATGATTTTTTTGAGCGTCCTTAACCATTCTTAATTATCTTAGTCCTCTAAGCTGCGTGATTTAAGTGTTAAATCAAGTGATCATACACACTTAGAAAAGAAAAAGACAAAACAGAAAATTATGAAGCAATTGAGTTGATGCTTAATTGGTATTGCTATGATTTTAATTGCTAAAGTTCAAGAAATTACATATATAATTGCAATGAATTTGAGATAGAACATCATAGACAAGTATGAAAAAAGAAAAGAAAAATTCAACTCGACGACAACTAGGTGCAGCTAGAGGGAGCAAAACCCACTTTATGACAGCCCAAGTCAAATTCCCACAAATGGTTTTGCTGCATTATATTGCCAATAATGGAGGTACCTGGCCAACTCACTGGCACAAATCCGAGACACTTCTTCTGAGGAGCTACGTCGATAATGTAGCTCTTCACTGGCGGCTCAAACCGAGCTCCGTCGGCAAAGTGAATCGCTAATTTCGGCACCAATGACTCGTTAAATTTCGTCGAATCGAAGCAATACTCGAATGGTCCGTCATCGGAGACCAATCTGTCGTAAGGTGACACAGCCAGTTCCAACGCCATCATGACGGGAGTGTAAGCCGGCTCAGCCAGAAGCATTAGGCTTGTGCCTGAATCAATGATGGTTCCACCACCAGCATTTACATCCCACACATCAGATGTTATATTCAACATTTTGCCTCCAATGGAGATGCCCGACACATTCACAACATAGAATGGAGGAATAACACCAAGAAGGAGCTTGGTGTATTGCACATTGCCCACCAACGAATGCTTGTTATGATTTCTCTTGCCACCAAAAACGAGATAATTTGAGATGTTCTTGGGGCTCAGGTGATCAACCAGGCAATATGAAAACTTGCCACCAAACTTTTTGGCCGCTGTGGTTGCAAAGGTGTAATTGGCGTAGCCTAAACCCAACACACCATTGGCTCCCTGGAAGCCCTGGCCCTTTGTTGACTCGGTGCACCCAATGAGCATGTTGTCTAGCATCATCTTTCTTCCACTGGTTAGGTTTACTGTGATGGTGTCATTGGCAAAGAAGCCCAAAGCAACCGACCCGTCAATGTAACTAATCAAGACAAATAAATAAATAAGATGAGTAAAACAAATTATAATTTATATAAAAGGATATATGCAAAAAGAGAGCTATGGCAATGGCATTAATTGCAGCCATGACTGAGATCAGATCCTGAAAAAGGGTGCAAAGATGTGGGTCATGTGAACTTACCTACTAACAATAACTTCAATTTAAATCTTATGTCGGATATGGAGCCAATGGAGGTATAGTACTGTTTGTTTGAGAATTCGACATCAATTTAATGCAAAATTAAGCAATTTAATTAATTTATTTAATTGACCGATAATGACTGATTAATCTTTGGCACAAATTTCTTTCCAATTGGTTTGGAAAAAAAAAATTTATATGACACACAAACTCGACACGAATCTAACACAAAATTAGCAGGTTATGATTGAAAATATTGACTCGTTTGATTAAATAGGCAGATAAAAATTGTTATATATAATATTATGTTCACCACCCGACCCGACTCAAGCTCAATACAAAACATAAGTCTTATATTCATATTCGACATGACACACGATATAAAATTATCAATTCTTTTATACGACGTGTAAATTTGACATAAATTTAACATAATTAATAAATTATGATTAAAAATTTGACTCGTTTAATTAGATAGGTCGTGTAAAAATTATTATGTATACCCTTATGTTCATCACTAAACACGACTTAAACTCAATAAGCTGACCCGGGCTATGACCCATCTTGACCAACTTTATATGGCTCAAGTGTGTTTAGCCATAAAACAAAAGGGTTCGTGACCACGATGGTGACGGGGAAAGCTTTTTCAGACGACCATGGTCCACGACTCCCAACTTAACCCAACCCCCCATCAATGGCTACTACGTACAGCTGCTACTCTGCATTAAAAAAACACAACCAAAACTCAACACACTCATCACTTCAATAAAGACGCGTTCCAACCAATATTCCCGGCTCGCTTTTAATCTCCAACAACTTTCCTTGGATTTTTCTTCTCCCAACATTTTCTGTCCCCTGCTTTGTCTAATTAATCATCCCACTGCAACTAATCATTAACAATTTTCCGTTTGATTAATTCAAATAATACAGTCCACAGAGGCTATACCAACCTGAATTCGTAGCCGCAGGGGGTTGATGGGAAGGGGCATTTTGGACTGCGGAAGAGATCCGCCAGCCCAACCTTGCACATCTCCGACGAACACGGCACAGGTCGGAAGGACGAAGACCGATCCGCATGAAACACCCTCCGCCGGTCGAGGAGTCTCCCCTTATGGGTGCCGCACTTGTTCCCACATCCGTGCCGGCAATTCACCCACGTCAGCTCGCTGGCGGTGTCGGCGATCAACAGGAACTGCTGCGCCGGCTTCCCAACTTTGACCTCCACGAAGTACTGGCCCGTCCCGAAATCCGCGCCCGAGTGCATTGGCATTTCTATGGACGCCTCCAGCTCCAGGTCATTTCGCCTCGTGCTAGCGCCCCATTGGCCGCGTTTGTAGGAGATGATGCGGTGTCGAATGATGTCGTTTCGGACGAGCTCCTTAAAGCGCTCCAGCTGCGTTTGTTTCGGCCTCCGCACCTGTCCATTGAGCAGAGGATTGTCCCGGTGTATCAGCTCCAGCCTTATCGGATTTGCGTGGGCGAAAAGGAAGCCATGAAAATCAAAACCGACGGAAAGGAAGAAGATGACGAGGAGCGAGATTAGCCTCCACTCCATCATCGTAAAAGCTCTGTGAAGAAGGGAGGGAAAAGGAGAGGTCTGAGGGAAAGGGGAGAGAGAGGGAGAGGGGAAAGGTTCTCCTGCTACGCAAATATCGACAGAGCGAGAAAGGGGGGCGCCTTTAATGAGGATTTGGGGTTATATATATATATATATATAATATTTGTTGTTGTTATTGTTACTTGTACTTAATTTTTGTACAAAATGTGTTGCCAATGCCAACAAAGAATGAGGATGGTGCGGGAGGAGTAGAGCGGAAGTATACTATAAATAGGTGTCGTAATTAAATTAAATATTGTTGACCAATAATTTGAAGACCTAAAACTAGGGATTACAACTGTTGAATCCATAATTAGACTTAAGGCCTGTTTGAGATTGCGTTTGAGGGGTCTAAAAGTGCTTTTAACACTCAAAAAGCCCGTTTGAAGAAAAAAGTATTCGTTTGGTAAAAAAAATTAAAAGCGCTTTTAAGGGTATAAAAAGCTTAAAAATGGTCAAAAAGCACTTTTGGTAAAAACTTAAAAATAAAGCTTTTGCCCAAAAACTCTTTTTGACTTAAAAACTCTATTTCTCAAACGTAATCCCAAACATACACTTAAGGGTTTGTTTCGCTTTACAATTTCAAAAAGTGTAGCAATGTTAAAATGTGATTTTTAAAAAAGTAATTAAACCTTTAAAATTGTGTGTTTTTAAAAAAGTACCTTCGTATGTCCTAAAGGGTACCTCAATCGATTGGATATTACATCGCACAAAACAAAGGTCACTAGTTTGAATCATTTCTCTCTCCCCTTGTGCAGAAATGTTTAATAAAAAAAAAAAGTATAAAACAAAGTCTCAATCAACCCCAATTTCTACTATTTCTACGATTTGGTTTAAATTTAAAATTGTATTTTTTGCTATAAAATCACAATAACAAACTACTCTTAAATTTGATGTAATTTGCTCATGAGAGCTGCTTCTATGGGGTTGTGGCACAAACTCACCACTTTGTGCCCTTCAATGAAAGATTGACATCTCAGCTTAGTACAACTTAAGAAATGAAAACAAACACACCAGATTACATCCATATACATGAGGTGAGATTTTTTTAATTTTTAATAGATTTGGATGTGATCTAGTGTATTTGTTTTCTCTTCTTAAGTCATACTAAGCTTAAGTGTCAATCTCTTATTGGAAGGCACAAAATGATAGATTTGTGCCACAAGCACATAGAAGTTATTCTCTTTGCTCATTAGTATATTTTATTTAAAAATAATAATAACAGCTCTCAAAATAAAGGCAACTATTTTTTTTTTTTTTTTTTTGGGTAGGCCCGGATACTATGTTTTTGGTTGCTTTTAGGAGGAATGTTAGGCTTACAAACAAACTTTACAAAAAAAGTTTTACAAACTAATATGTCACAACATAATTAAATATAAAATAAGTTCAAATTTTAAAAAATTTAATCATATTATATCACATCAATTTATAAAATTTATTTATAAATGCTTTTAGTGGCTCCTCTTACCTTTAAGCATCGTCCATGATTGTCATCTCTCTCTCGTCCGGACATCCAGGATAATTTAGAGTTTACTTGGCATCTCGGAGCACTCCAGCTTGGACGACTCGGCTTATGAGCCGACTCATGACTCGGTGGGGGCACTAGTTTACCTTTTGGCAAAAAACCCCTCCGATTTGCTTTGATTTTAAAGATTCCTACGGTTTCTGTCTTATTATTATCAGGATTTAAACTTTATCCATATAACTGCATAAATTATTTCGTATTATTTAAATTTAAAAAACAAATGTGTGAATAATAAATTTATATATATTGTTAGATTTATTAACTTTTAAATTTTGATCATAAAATAAATATTACCTATTTTATTTAAAATAAAAAGGATCTATTGGAGCGTCCGACGTCACTTGGGGTACAAGGATTAAGATGTGTTTATACATATACTCACTTTTTTTTTATAACAACGTGTTTTAAAACTGTAATGACTATAAATTTGTCAAAATTATTCAATTAAACGTGATTATACAAGTAGTATTAGGATGTGTGACATTTTTAGAACTTTGTTTTAGCCTTTCAAATGAGTTAAAAGCGGACAATATTGATAGATGACCTTTTGAAAAATTTGATTCGGGAAAATAAAAAAACCGACAGTATTGAGTGGGGTGTTACATCGTTACAGAAGACAAAGGCTTTAAATTGGTGCCGTAATCACAAACAAAGAGCTGTCAAACCCTTTTTTAGACTCAATTGTTTTTAATCCCAAATCCTAATGCTTTATCAACGTAGGAGTTTTATAAATTTAAAGTACAAACTTTTACAAATTAATATAGTAATCCACGTCATAGTTAGTACATCAATCCCTAAAAAACTACATTTATAATATATAATTATATTATTTAATTTTTTCACGTATATTGCGTTACATAACATTGATAGTGTCATGTCAAAATCTGCTTGTAGGGGAAATATTTTCCCTAGTGTTTTTCTTTTATTTTTTTTTTATTTTTTTAATTATTATTTTTATTTATTTTATTGCCTAGCTAGCTTAGCTGTCGTTTTTGTCTTCTTGTGGATATCAAGTCTGTTGATTGTTCCATAAAAGTTACGACCCTTGTTTTTTCCTTGCTGATATCGGGTCAAGTTGCTGAGGCCTTTTTGGCACTACAATAATCTGATGGAACGCCAATTAAAATATTCATATGAGAAAATAAGAAATCTGTATCTTGGGTTTGAGTTATGGGTGTAAAGGAGGGAGCTATTAGACTAAATTGGTGTTGGACTTGTTTATTAAATAAATAGTTTGTGAATATGAAATTATATTTAATTATTAAACGATACATACTCGTATAAACTCAGTTTGTGCTCTGTTAATAAATAAGTTGGAGCTCAATCTCGTACAAGGTTTACGGCTTGAGAAGCTAAGTTAGAGCCCAATTTCTCGGCTTGTTACACAAGCTCTAGTTGGAGTGAAAATAGAATGAGCCAAACTTCTTTTGGTTTTTTTTAAGTTAAGACTAAAAAAAGAAATTTCCCTTAACAAGCTTTTAGTGACGATTTCCCAAGCTTTTGGCAGACGTTGTCTTCAAAAATTATCCCACACCCAAATGGTAGTTTCTAGAGGAACCAATGGATACTCTTTAAGAAATTCAAAGAATTGGTTTTCATTTTCTTCTTCTTCCTTTTTTTTTTTTTTTTTTTTTTGAATTATTTTTCATTACAAATGAATGCGACCTTTTCTGTTTCAAAATATTACAAGATTTCAAGATGTTTGGCCTCTTTCTTGGGGACCATGTCAAAGAGACAAACCTTGTGTCTTTTTGGGATGAATGTTTTGGATATACGTGTCGTGCTCTCTTGCTGTCTTCAGTGTTTTTCTTGTACTTGGATCACATTCTCTTTGCAATATTTAGGGTAGTAGTTGGGCGTCTTTAACTTAGGTTTCATTTGTTTCGATGTAATATGTTTTTCGAAAATGTTTGTTTTTTCTTTATATTTTCTAATTTTTGGGTTTTGGAATGTCAGAAATTGCACTTAAATCAAAAGCATTTTTGGTTGATTAGTAAAACATTATTTTAATTTCTGTAAATTTTTTTTAAAAAAAAAAACCATAAACCATTTTTCAAATATGAACTTCTCCTTCTCTCTTTCTCTCTCTCTCTCTCTCTCTCTCTCACTCAGTTTATTCTCCGTTGCAGCCGGAATCCACCATCAACCACCACCAAAGTCTGCCAAAATTCGTCGGCCACCACCGAGGTCATTGGAATCTGTCATTGTACCTAAATAATTAACTAAGCTTAAGTAACTTGGTTATAGGGTTAATTTGGGTTTTTGGTCACTAAGAACAGCTAGAAAGGCATTTTGGAGATTTGAACTTTTAGACCGGACGTACGCTAGGGTTACTAAACGTACACTCTTGTCTGTAGTAGAGGACGTACACCAGGGTTGCCGAACGTATGCTCTTGTCTGTACTAGAGAGGACGTACGAGGTGGGACCACCGTACTTATGCTGACAATAGTACGTCGTACTCTGCCAATAGTACACGAACGTATGCTACTTTTGGAATACTCATTGGTTAATACCTAGACGTACGATACAACCTTTGGACCGCTGTGTAAATAGTACCGGACGTACACCCCAATAGTATCGGACGTCCGCTACTTTTCAGAGAAGTTGGTAGCGCCGTCTGCTATAAATACCCCTTACCCCCCTTATTGTCATACGCCCATTCTCGCCCCCAGGCTCACAGAATTCTGTGAGAGTGTGTTTTGTGAGATTTTGTGTGTTTTGTGGAGAAGAGAGAAGGTTCTTGAAGTTTCACTTCAAAAAGGTAATATCCTTAAGCCTAGCTAGTTTCTTAGCTGTTATGCTATTTAATTGTTAGCTTAGTTGTTGGTTTTAAGTTTCTAGCTAGGTTAAGCTTTAATCTTGGCAGTTTAGTAGTTTATCTTGATTTAGCGTGTTTTGTATTACATTGAGACATTATTTTGAGATAGGTAGTCTTAGATATCATTTTGGTAGCTTTAGAACCAGTTTGGGAGGATAGGAGACAGTTGAACCAAATGAGGTTCTACCTGAAACTCTCTGAGCGGACGTACTGCCACGAGACCGAACATACGAGCCTTCTGGGCGGACGTAAGGCTACGGACCCGGATGTTTGGTCAGAAGTGTTCCAAGAAACACCATTTTGGCCAGTTGTCCAATAGCCTCTATTTTCATATTTTAAGTTCATTTTAGTTGGATTTAGAACTAATGATAAGTCTTTTCTCAGTATTCGAAGTTATGGAGCCTTAAGAAAATTTTATGGATGAGCCTTACGACCCAAGTGAGTACAAACAAACTCACATAGATGCTTGTTGTTATTTTTCCTGCATTGCACATCTATTTTATATATATAAAACATGCATATTTTACAACTCTCATGAAATACATTTTAGAACTACTGTGAACTCTCTTTTGTGAAAACGTGTGTTGATTAATATGATAACAATTAGGCTTGTAAAACTATGCATGTAAAAGACTGATAAGATTGATTGTATTGTATGACATGGTACACCGGTACGTGCAGGATAACGGTTATGAGCTTACTATATAAGTTAACTTTATGATCAAATGTGTGTGTGTTGACTTTGGATCCAATAGTTTCATGACCAAGGCCCAGCGATTCCTTATGGATGGTCACTATAAGATGAACATCATTAGTGGTGTGGGCTACCCGAGGTCGGACTCGGTCGTGCCATTAATGTTACGTACCGTAGTGTACAATATCCGGGGCATCAATGTTGTATTACAAGTTTATCAGGACAACGCCAACCCTACTGAGAATGGGTAATATTTCGAGTAGACCATACAGTTGAACTATTATTGTTACTCATGATTATATGCATATATTATATCTATATCACATTCATGATAAACTGTCATAATGTTGCATTTGTTTTATAAATAACTAAGTTCACCATTTAATGACGGGTACGTCATGTGCATTTATACTCAGTAAGTTGTTAGACTTACATTTGTATTATTTCCCTTTTTTCTCCATATGTACAACTGTGCGGTTATAGATAGTTAGCATAGGAGGGTACCGCGAAGCATCCGGTTACTTTGGAGGATTCAACATGGGATATGCTTAAGGACTTATTTCAAGCTTAGGCGGATACTCATGGTAACTAATACTTTTGAGTTATGTTGTAGACTTAAAACTTTTATGTATGTTTGCATATTAAAGTATAGCATGAATCCCTTGTAAAGATGATGACTTGTACAGTGTGATTTTAACTCCTTGATGATCTTTGGTAAATGCTCTAGTTGTAACGATTATGTTTTGTTGTTTAGTATCTTCTTTTTTTGAGGAGTAGAGGTTCCTGAGTCTTGTTCGTAGTGGAATAAGGCTGGGAGACAAACCGTGAAGTTAATTACTAGTTAAGTAATTTTCAGGGCTTTATAGTCACCAGCGATTTTAGGTCGGCCCCGACTACTACCACCAAAGATCGCTCATCGTCGCTGATTTTCCATACGAACTAAACATTGAAAACATTTTACGTCAAAACCTTAGTTTAGTTAATTAGTTGTATGTATATGCATTTTAAAAATTTTGGGGGTCTAGTGCCCTCAAAGCTACGGGTAGTTAGGCACTTGGTTGTGTGATAATTGTTATTTAATGATGTTTCTTAATTTAGAATGTCATTTTCTATAAATTATTGTTTTGTTTTGTTTTGTTTTTTGTTTTTTGTTTTGTTTTTTATTTTTATATGTCCACACAAGAAAGAGGTGTAAAGATTCAAATTAGTGACATGCACTTTATGAAGCGTGGTACACAGCTGATTGAGTTACCCCTGAATAAATGGGTTCTGATCCTTTACTGCAACAGAGAGTAGAAGTTTGGTGTTGAAGCCTTTTTTTTTTTTTTTTTCACATACAATATGTTGAAGCTAATGTGTTTCTTTTAATGTTTTTGTTTTTCTTAAAGCATAACGTATAGATAAATACATACATTTCTCTTTAAGAAAAATACACTTCAACCCCCTAAATTATCACAAATTTTGCACTTATACCTCCAAACTTTTAAAAGTGATATTCGAGCCTCTCATACTACCACCAGATGTCAAATTAGGCACTTTTGCATTTTTTATCCCCATAATACCCTTAGAGTTATTAAAAACCCATTTTAAAAGAATAAAATTATTTAAAAATTAAGCCAAAAAAAAAAAGAAAGTCAAACACAAAAAAAAGAGTGGCCCTTTTCATATTAATTAGCCCTTACTTTTTTCTTTTTCTGTTTTTTTTTTTTTCAAATAGTTATTTTCATATATTTTTTTAATTTATTTTTTAATAATTTTAAGGGTATTTTGGAGATAAAAATGCAAAAATGTCTAATTTAACGAGAATAACTTCTATAGGGTCTTGGCAAAAACTAAGGCTTTTGTGCCCTCCAATAAGAAGTTGACACATCAGCATGGAACATTTTAACAAAAATATGGTGTTCTACCTAATCTTTTTTCTAGAATACCTAAAACAAAACATCCTCTAGAATAACCTTTTCATATTTTTCTCCAAAACCACCCCAGCCACCAACCTGCTGCCGGAGACGCCGCCAGAGAAAACGCCCGAGACATTTGGTTTGGGATTTTTTTTTTTTTTTTTTTAGGTTGTAAAGGCACTAGTTTTGGTTGAAGAATTAGTTTTGGTTTTGGTTTTATTCTCTATCAACGAATAGGATATATATATATATATATATATATATATATTCGGATTTATCACCTAATAACTCATCAGTATAAATGAATAACATGCACACATCAAGAAACCCAAGATTATAGAAACAACCAAATTAATCACACGCCTCCTTTTGCTGTTTTTCACAAAATTAAATTTTATTTTATTGATTCAAATTCCTAGCATTTACTCCTAAAATTGAAAAAGAATCCAGAGAGACAAAAAGCCCTAGCCCATTTGTAGCCAGCCGTCCCCCACTCTCTTTTTCCTTCATTTCTTTCAACTCTCATATTTTCTCTGTTGCCGCCGGTGAGAGAGAGGGATGCTAGAGGGAAGGAGGAGGAGCACCGTTCTTACCTGGTGTTTTCTGTACCGGACGGCGTCATTTCTGACTTTTTCTGTACCGGCCGACGTCGTCTCCGGCGTTTTCTCCGGCAGTGTCTCCGGCGACAGCTTAGTGGCTAGGGTGGTTTTGGAGAAAAATATAAAAAGGTTATTTTAGAAGGTATTTTGTTCTAGGTATTTAAAAAAAAAAAAAAAAAAAAAGATTAAGTGGAATACCATATTTTTGTTATAGTGTTCCACGCTGATGTGTCGCCTTCTTATTGAAGGGCACAAAGGCCTTGGTTTGTGTCAAGACCCTGTAGAAGTTATTCTCCTAATTTGACACGTAATGATAATATGTAGGGCCTTAATATTACTTTTCAAAATTTAAAAACATAACACAAAATAAGTGATAATTCAGTGAATTAAATTATATTTTTTTTCCCTTTTTCTTTTCTTTAGAGGTGATTCGGCAACATTTATCCCCATCGTATGTGGCAATGAAGTACTGTATGAAAAAAATAAATTGCCGGTGTTGAATAGGCAGATTATGAATTAAAATCGTTATGGATTAAATACAAATTTAAATGTCAAACAGTATAAAAATCCTGGATTTAGCAATGAAAGTGGAGTAGCTTTCATATAACAGGCTGTCCACGTTTCGGAGTGGAACCATGACTCGTCTCCTCCGGATTCAACAAATTAATTGGTATTATCCTTAGGATCCCACTCCAAATCTAGTCATGTTATGCTTAGAATAATTTCAACAATTCTAAACCATAAATATTTACACACACACACACATATATATATATATATATATATATATGAAAAAATTACAGTTTACCTCCCAAAGTTGACAGCGTTTTTCAATTCGAATACAAAAGTTTCAATCTTTGCAATTCACCCCTACAATGTTCCAATTTTTTTCAATTCGACTAATATTATCCCAAAATTCTCATATTGCCCCTACTTTTTATTTTTATGAAGAAAAAAAAATAAATTTGGGAGTACAAAAATGACCAGATGGCCAAAGGGATGGCTACGACCACCTCGAATTTTTTTTAAAATTTTTTATAAAAAATAAAAAAATAAAAAATAGGGGCAATATGGGAAGCTTTGGATACAATTGGTTAAATTGCAAAAATTTGGAACTTTAGGGGGATGGATTGTAAAAATTAAAACTTTAGTGTTCGAATTGAAAAACGCTGTCAACTTTATGGTGGTAAACTGTAATTTTTCCTATATATATATATATATATATATATATATATATGAAGTAACAAAAAGTTTTCCGCGTAGGATAATCTGGTTTTTTCTTGGAAACAAAGGGCGATTGACTTAATTAGTCATTGAATTAGTCTAGACAGTGGTTTAGCATATATAGAAAAATGATGAAGATCCTTGGGTTTTCTTTCTTGGAAAGTAATTTATGGGCTATTGACTTCAGCAGAATGAGACAGGTTTTATTTCACATCACACAAAACTGACAATCATGGTGTTTCGTTCTCGGAAACTAATGGTAAAATTTCTTTTTCTATTAAAAATCAAATCTTAATCTTAAACGCATTATTAGATGTTGTCTGAATAACATTGAGTAATGTTAGGAGTAGGACTTTTTGTCTCATTATCCTTTTAAAGTTATGTGACTTTTAAAATTATCATTGAATTTGGAATGAATCACTATCGGATTTTGATCTAACGATTATGTGACTCCAATTATTACGTGCACATTAAGTATGAGATAAATTTAATCATTTAATAATTACTTGAACATGACAAAAATGTGACAAAAGTGTTAGTATTAGCATTACTCTGGTAGCACTTGTCTACTAAAACTGAAAACTCTTCCTCATGCCCAATTCATTCATAGCTTGATCTAACTCCATTAGAACATCAGTAAGATTCATGGTAGTTTATTCTAATTAGGCATATAAATTCTTATTTTGAAATTCAAACTCATACCTTAATGTGCACGTAACCACTTTTAATTTTTTTTTTCTTAAGATTACTAAACCACCACCACCACTGATGATAAAACCGACAGTAAATTGACTCTTAGAGAATGCTTGTGATTGTGTTTGAAAAATAAAGTTTTAAAGTCAAAAAACACTTTCTGACAAAAGTTTTATTTTTAAATTTTTACCAAAAGTGTGTTTTGGCTATTTTTAGAATAAAAAGGTCAAAGAAGTACTTTTGAAATTTTTTACAAAATATGTCCGCTTTTGTTTGGAACAACTTTTTAAATACTAAAAATACCTTTTAAGCTTTCTAACGCAATCTCAAATATGCTCTTAGGGAATTAGGTGATCTCACTTTGTCGGCAAACTCACAACCTTCAGATGCTTTTAACTATGTAGAAAATGAATTTGGGTAATAGATTAATGGTCAACTGGATGAGACATCCAAGCACTTAATCATAGTTTATGATTTAATACAAAATTAATCCATGTGAAAGAAAAGATCTAGTCCACCTTCTTAAACAATATGAGAAATTATTAGCATTTAGTTATCCCATGCATATCCACCAAAACCATAAAATTAAGCTCAATTATTAAATGAACTATACTCATTTAAGCTAATATAAACTCATATAACTTTATTTTTATTATTTGTTATAGTATTATTTTAATTTCGTATTAGAACGTCTTAAGTAAAGAAGTTCCTAATATAATATGGACCATGATACAGTGCACGCTGGCGTGCTGATTAGCTTCACCCATATAATACATATCTTGAATTGTTGTTAGTGTGAGTCTTGATATATATATACACAAAACTCTCATAAATTTTCTCTCGTTTTGACACTACCTGCAAAATTTAAAAAAACTCTCAATTAAGGGTATCAAATTTTCAATATCTTTCAATTACCTTATCCTGTTAGAATTTTTCTTTAAATATTGTTAAAATTCTCAAAATACTCATTTTATAGGGAAAAATAAATTTTACTCCCCTGAATTATTCATACATTTGCACTTTGACCTCCAATGTTTAAAAAGTGGCACTTGAACCCCCTAAACTTCCAAATTGTTGCAATTCGACCATTTTGAACTCTTTTTTTTTTTTTTTTTTTTTTTTTCAAAATGCCCCCATCCCAAGTTAAAAAAAAATTAAGGGGTGGCCGGCCACACTAGTTGGGCCTAGGGGTGGCTTCGGCCACCCCACACCACACTAGACACCCATAATTTTAATTTTTTTTTTTTAAAAAAAAAAAAAAAAAAAGCTTGGGATGGGGGCATTTTGGAAAAAAAAAAAAAAAAGTTAGAATGGTCGAATTGCAACAATTTAGAAGTTTTGAGGGGTCAAGTATCACTTTTTAAACATTAAAAATTATCCGCGTTATAATGGAAAAGAGAGAAAATGGAATAAGAATGAAGATGTGAAGAAGCTATATGAATGCCACCGGTGTAGCACAATGAGGGGTTCTTGCTTTTTGCCGACTTTTCTGAGGCAATCCATGTTTTTTTCCTGGAAAAAAAGATAGACATGAATCTTTTTCTTCTGAATCTGAAATAAAATATGAATTTTTGGCCATGAAGCAACGATTAAGAGAAAGTCAATGCAATTAAAAAAATAAAAAATAAATAAAATAAATAAAAATAAGGTAATATTTGAATAATCACCGCTCATGCATTCAACTTTAAAGACTGAAAGAATAGAGTTTTAATTAACAATGATTTTCAATGCTAGGAGGAATTAATTGGAAACAGCTAAGGTGATGGTGGTGGGTTAAATCATACAAGTTATCGCGTGGATTATCACATGGATAATTGACCTCTTCCATCCCCACTGCTTCGCCTCACAAGAGATAACCTTTTTTTGGTTGCTGTCCACCTTTATCATTACTGTCTTCCGGTTTATTTGGTGTAACAAAGAAAAGTAACAGGATTTTTTTTTTTTTTTTTTTTTTTGGTCACTTAAAAATAGAAAGTGAGGGATGGGTGTGGGGACAGAAACACCTCCATGACGGGTGGTGGTGGAGTTATCCGGGACCTAACATTTCTTTCAGGAAGGTCGTTCGTGAAGTGTGAGGTCCAAAGTGAACATGTGGACCTAACTTTAATCCACATGTTCACTTTGTGCATGGATGTGTGACAATCTCCCGCAACCCATCAAAGAAGGTGGCGTAGTTGCAAGGGCCCTTGTAATATCCCGCTTTAAAATATAAATTAATTAAGAACATGTGGATTAAAGTATTAATGGAAGCATTCTCTCAAAGGTCAAGAATATACTAGAAATATTGATTTCGAGCTCGAAATTGACACTCACTGTGTTTCTCTGGGTGGCCATGACGTGCGCATAGTCCCATCCTTAGGATCCATCGGTCACAATGGGATCACCCCACCTCTATGAGACGGATAGAGGTGGTAGTGAGGGTTGGGAAGTCCTACATGACTCACCCCAAATGTGTTTTTCCTTAGGGTTTTCTCCTTATAGTCTTGTTTTTCCTCAGAGTTTTCTCCCTGGTTTCTCCTTAGGGTTTTCTCTCTATACTCTTGTTTTTCCTCAGAATTTTCTCCCTGCCTTCGAGGGTGGTCTCTGCAACCAACTTATTTTGCCTTCAAGGGTGGGTTGTGGGGGGGTCTTCACCACCCCCACGTAGACCTCCGTTGGGTGGGATTCCCACCTGAAGCACCTTCCTGAGAGTGGGCTAGGTCCCAGAATCCCGCCACCTTCTATGGAGATATTTCTGCACTTAAACTAACCCTTTTTTCTTTTCTTTTATTCTTTTTTTTTTTAATAAAAATAAAAATAAAAATTTAATTTTCAAGCAATATGCTAATGTGGCAAGAATTGACATATGTTGGTGTTTTATAGGTCTTATGTGGCTTTTTGTACATGTGACAAAAATTCCATTGATTTTTTTTTTTTAAAAAAAAAAAAAAAACGGCAAATAGGTAGAACGACCATTTTGATAAAAGTGAAACGTAGGATAGTTAATTTTCCCACTTTTGAAAACTCAAGAAACTTTTTGGTTGATAACCTAGAGGGATCAAGACGTATTTTTTATATCATATAAGTTAAGAGTATACAAACTTAAGTTTGAGTAGTTAATATAATTATGTTCAGTCAAACTAAAAATTTTAAGTATTTGAATTAAATAATGTTTTAACATATTATATTAAAGTCTCACCCACGATTGTGGTGTGCAACAAGTTGTAATTGGAGAAGAGAGAGCACATTGCACAGACAAACACGGAAAAAAGCTCGACAAAGTGAATGGTAAGCAAACTTTGTTTGACGGTATCAAAATGAATTCAGAGGTAATTGAAATATATATACCGAAAAACTAATTTACTTTCTACAAATAAATTTTGTTCACTAACTTGACAGATTTTGTTAGTGTGGCACTGACTTAAATATGACACATGTCACAATTTTATTGGCTCTTACTTGTCATACTCTTAGAATATGTTAAGTTAGTGGAATGATTAACTAATTTTACATTATTTGTTTTTTTTTTTAAAAAAAAAAAAAAAAACAAATTCAAATTAATGACAACATTTCTTTGAAAAATGTGTTGGTGTGGAGTAAGAGACACTCGAGAAGAAACGAGAATCGGAGTATATATAATATAATATATAGATATTCTTCATTTTCAACGGGCAGCATGTTATATTTCCCAGCCGAAAGCCTATGTATATGCATCCAAAACTTACGGCCAATGAGCTGTACGTCAATAATAATAATAATAAAATATACAGAAGATGAACATTTTCTGATGAAGTAATATTTGTAGTCCACATCTCTGCACTGCAGAGAATAATTTCTATTTAGTAAGTTGCAGTCGGCCAATAGTTGTCGGCACATGCATGTAATCTAATTTGCTCTATATTCAATGTGAAATGTGATTCAGTATCCAAACATATATTATAAAAACTGTTTAACCATTTTGCCAGCCTTTTCAAAATCAAGCCAGCAACTGTGCTTATTTTTTTCTAATTATATTATATAATATGTAAATAGAAATTTGGGAAAAATATGAGTGGTATAAAGGCTGGGCCTGGTGGCCGCAGGCCGCCAGTCAGGAGAGTAGTTGTAAGAAAGAAAGAGAGAGAGGTTAGAGAGTGAACTCGGCGGAACCCCTCCGACGCTCAAGTCAATGTCTAGAACTAGAAGGCATGAGACTGGGAGGTGGCAAGGGGAGGGAGTATGGCGTGAGCAGGCCATTAGCTGAGCTAACGAAGCCGCTGATTGGCTGCTGGGACTGGGAGCTGCATTTAGGAAGTAGTGTGTTAGATTTTGCTAACAGGCCGTCGGCCTAATAGGCCTTGCGCTCGTGGGCCACCGGTCTTCCTAGTGTTTTCTAGTGGGTGGCCTTTCTTGAAGGGGTTGTCAATAGTTTGGCCATCCAATAGTCTCATGATTCCTTTGATTGATTGGTATGCTAATCAAACCATGGGAATATGAATTTCTCTTGTGGGCCCTTTAAATTCTAGTCAAAGGTCGCTAGTTTATTAGGCCTTGGGCTCATGGGCTGCCACTCTTCCTAGTGATTTCCCGTGAGTGGCCTTTCTTGAAAGGGATATCGATAGTAAAGCGCTCCAGTAGTCCACGGATTTCCTTGATCGAGTATCTAATGATTAAGTTCAAACTATCATTTTAAACCCAATGAACTTGATCAAACCATAGAATCCCCAAACACCTTGAAAATCTTTAGGAAAAACCTTAATCTTTTTGTTCTAACTGAGCTCGATCGACCAAGGATAGATCGAGTGTCACTGGAAGCCTACTGGACTTACTATCTTGGGCTCATTCAACCCGAGTTACTACAATGCTCAATCTATATATATATATATATATATATATATAAAATAATAATAAAAAATAAAAAATAAAAAAACCCAAGCTAGTACTTTTATGTGAAGGTGTGGCTTTGTGGTGGATTTATCCCCCATTGTAGCCCTAAGCAAAGGAGGTTGGCATTTAGGGCGACTGTCGAGAGGAGTTGAACACAAGAAATACAACCTCGACACGGGGGAAGTGATAATATGATGAAAGTAAAGGAAAAATAAAAATAAAAATAAAAAAGGAAAGGTAATAAGGAAAAGAAAGTAAAGCAAAGTCTAGTTTTTATGTTTATAATAAAGTGTAATGCTTTAAAAAAAATGTTTATTACGTGACGATATGAGTTTATGGATTAATTTGATAGAATAGTTTTATAATAAGAAATATGCGTTTAAAGAGGTTTATAGAAGTTGTTTTCAAAGAAACTTTTGATGTTTAGCAAAGTAACTTTTATAACTCAGTGATTTCTATAAAGTAATTTTATGTTATGAATAAGATATGAAATGTTTACGCTATCACACACTAGCATTGGTTTGCTTACTTGCTGAGGTGTGGACCCATCATTTCACTTGTAAACGTTGTTTTTTTTTTTAATATATTATTATTATTATTATTTTAGATAAAACAAGAGATTACAAAAAACAACAACAAAGAGCTAGGCAACCCAACAATAAGCCCCAAAACGACCCCATTAGTATGAGTAAACAGAGAAAAAAAAAAAGAGGCAATGTATAAAGTGAATGATGCGGGCCTATGTTTTCTTAGTATAAAGACCAAGAAAATTGGCCACCAATTAAGGTGATTTGTAAAGGTGCACCATAAGAGAACCGTTGCAGCACACCCGAAGGATAGCCACAACAACAACCAAAAACACACTAATGAGGAACGATTCAAAGCCAACGGAAGGAAATTCCAGTACAGAAACACAACAAAAAACAAAACCCAGAACAAACTAGACACAAATTGCATCGAACGATGGAGGTGCACCAGAGGCGAAGGACGATGAGGCGGAACACTGGAGGGCGGTGCGTGGGCTGCACGTGCCTGCGAGTGAGATCTACTCGCAGGCACATGTTAGTCACGCTTCGGCGCGTGGACGTCGTATGGGGGCAATTTTGGTGGCAGACGGAAGTGGCGACACCCAAGAACAAGGTGGAGGGGCGCGTGTATGGCAGTGACTTCCTGAAATGCATAGATCTGATTTTAAAAAAATCAAACCCAAAATTTTCAAGAAGGGAGCCAATTCGACGTTGGGAGCCGCCAATGATGCCAGTGAACGGTGGATTTACAGTGGAGGATTGGGCGATGCAGTTATTGGAAAAAGAAAAATAAAAAAATAACAAAGATGTAAGATAGGGCCTCCGAAGAGACGGGTTTGGCCTCCAAAAGAGGCGAGAAGGATAGGAAGAGGAAGAGGGTGGGAGGGGGAGGAGGAGGAAGGAGCCAAGGCTCCCTCCTCCCATGACAGCCGTAGGAGGAAAACTATGGGTTTTTGAGGAGAGAGAACAGAGAGAAAGTCTAGGAAGAGTTTGCTCAGAGCATTCACATAAACGTTGTTTATAGATTGACAAGTTAGAGTAGTATGAGACAAGAAGTCAGTGATGGCAAAGATTAAGAACTTGGGCCCAAAGATAATAAAGCCCAGAGGTATAAGTATTATATAATGTAGAATTTTTAGTTAGGAGAATTATGATATAAGGAAAAATAATTTGACAAGATGTTTTATATTCACAGCAAATTTACAGTTAATTAGAGCTATGGTGGATTGTGTGTATGATGTAATAGAAAACAAAATTTAAATCTGCCCGCTGCTCCAATAGTAGTGTGCCCATATATTAGCTTATTGGAGCATTATAATAAGCACATTTATAATCCATTAACTCGATGTGGGCAATCTATATTTTCAATGTGGAACTAATTTTCTAGAGTGTCACAATCTCTTATTCTTTAACGTTCATGTTAGGGTCCATGTCGTACAGTGCCTTAGAGCCACATGATATTACTTGGTTGCTCTTATACCATTTGTAACGACCAAGTCAAAGTGCTTGTCATTCTGCGCTATTACTTTAACATGACTAGTCAAGTTACAATTGGAGCTTAAATCACTTATAAAGTCAAGTATCACCTAGTAAGGAACCAATGCAAAATTTAGCCCCTATATATGATCATAAAACAACCCCAACTCAATTTTCTCTAGCAAATTTGGTGACAGTTCAACTAAATTTGCTTTAATGTCAAAGAATTAAGTATAACTTGATTAGATCATTTTAAGCCAAGGTTCTTTTAATTAAAGTGTTTCTTGAATTCTCATAGATAATTACTATCTCATACAATTCTGCCAACATCATCACTGGATATTTACTAAAGGTTGGAAGGTTAAAGCACTCAATTAGTTGTGTAGAGATTAATGGAATTTCTATATATGGCCAAAACTTGAATGCTCATTTATGGCCACTCATTCATGACAAAGTTTCCCAAGTCTCTAAATCATGATGTTGTACTCAACTTCTAAATTATTATAGTTTCATTAGAGGGAGAGAGTTTGGGGTGAAAGAAGGAATTAACATGAGGAGAGTTATAGTGATGATGATGGTCCTAATAAATTTTTTCCTACCTTTATATTTCAATTGGAGCTAGAATTACTTATAAATTAAGTCTGAGTATCAACTAATGTAAGACTTTGTACTCATGAGCGTTTTTATAATCTATCGACTCAATGTCGGCAATCAATCTGTTCAATGTGGGAATAACTTTCTAGGGTGTTGTAATAACAATATTATAGGTACTAGGAAAATTTATCCTACTTTGATGCTTAATGAATGCAGAGCTAACATTTCAAGATTTTCTAATGACAATATCAAACAAAGAACACTTGAGCTTACCCAACAAGCGGAGATAACCGACTGAGTGTTGGCCAGAACTGGAGAGGAAGCAGCCCCAGGAGTTTGAATCTCAGTTTTCTTCCCCTTGACAAAAGAAATATCTAACACTGCAAATACTGGGGATTAGAAAGAGCAGTAAAGAAAAGAGTTTAAATTTGATAACAAATCCTATGTTAAATGCTTACGTTCAATCACAACTCCAATTGTCAATGAATCTAATGGGCTATGCTTGAGAGCAAATTCAACACACTGATATTGCCTTCTTCACGTGCTTTCATCTAGTTATACAAGCACCCACATCCACTAAATGTGATATATATATATATATATATAGAGAGAGAGAGAGAGAGAGAGAGAGAGGAACATCAATATTCAAAAACATATGAAATAACTCCTGCACAATAGTCTTGTGGAAATATTGATGTAAATTTACATTGTGAGTAACCAAATCATATTCTGACAAATTCTGGGTTAACACAAGCTTTGATCAGGACAAACATTATTAATCCATCGGTGGAAGTTTAAGAAAGGTGTAACTGCATCAAAGAACAGCAGAGGTTGTCACATAGGATTTGATTTTTGATGTTTATACACACACTCTTGCCTTTTTCGAACACGACTGAGTCATTGTTTCTTGAGTAAGGCTCTCAAGTGTGGTTGAAGACTAGTAGAATTTGTAGCCATCTGAACCACATAAGATAGATCTCCACCAATTAACTGAAAATCCCGGGTTATTTCTTTCACCTGAGCAGCAGAAGACAAAAGCAACATTGATTATTCAGCAGATTTTTAATCGAGGGAAAATTTATTTTTCTTACCAAAGCATCCAAACTTCTTTAATATGAATTAACAACCATCAGCAATTTCTAGTCAGAAAATAATTTGTTCTAGGATCTAGATTAATCAAGATCAACACACAGAGACATGCATAACTTGTACAAGTTTATAATTCTCTATTTCCAAAAGGCCTTTTGATAGAGTAGGAAATGAGGGTTCCCGCAACTGGTCTAGTTTAGAAAAAACTCGAAATTTTCTTCCTATTGAATGAAACCCTCGTCTTCGGAAGAATTTATACAGGCCAGCCAAAGTCTATCTTCTACGTAAGAATGCCGGTTCACAATTAGGAAAATTTTCTCAGTAAGAAATTAAGAAAATATGGTCACTAGCTTTATATGTGTCTTAAAATGACCTTCAACATCACTCAGAATGTCACCTGGTATACAATCCTCATTCCCCCATGATTGTTCCATGACTCAATATAGATCTTCGCCAGTGTTCTCTCTATCTCTTAAACCCCCACCACCCCCCCAAAAAAAAGAAAGATTTCAAATCCTGCATATTTGTACCAAATACGTACATAAGTTTGCATTTCTAAAGTTTCTTTGCTCATTTTTAAGCCATCCATTTACAATGGTCATCTTAGTGACAGTTAACTGTCGTTAGCACTGCCATATATATACACTTTAACAGTAAAAAATTGACACTAACCAGACTTCTATCTATAATTATTATGGAATAAGAAACCATCATATAACTTCATGTATCACTGAGGCTGATACAAGCATAGGATACAAAAAATGCTAAATTTATCACCCAATAGATATACAATATCAATTAAGTTGAACAGTCTGATTTGCCTGTGCGAAATATAGAAAGGATGTGGGAGGGTAGAATATAACTAGGAAAGAATGGAAGTGGGTGGCTTATATGGTTACCAAAAGTTGATTACAAAAATGACAAACCATTTCCAAGTCCTAAGATTTTGAATGGGAAAAGTGATTACAAACACAAGCTCACATCTTTTAGAAGCAAAAGTACAGAGATTAGTGCATGTGGTTCAATTCAACTCTAGTAACATGCAAAACTTATCTTACAGGCAAAACCTAGGATGCAAGTGAACAAAACTTAGCAGTAACAGTAACTACCAGTTTCAAATGTCCACTCTAGTTATTTATTAAGAAAATGACATTTTTGTAATAGCTAAACAAACAGATCTATATACTCTGCTTAAGGTAAATGCCTTAGGTCATCCTTCTGTATCACATATACCCCCCAATTGTCCAAATGTGCAGATGAATAGTGAGGAAAAAGGGAAATAGTTCCTGGGTTCCAACAAGGCCTGCAACACCATCGATGGAAGGGGTTATTGAAGAGACCGTCGCCCAAAGCATACCGAAAAGCCAAGTAAGCAACCCTATTAGCCAGAAAAGGAGAATCTAGAATGACTTGCAAAAAACCCTTAAACTGATTTTCAGTTGTGATGGTTCACAGAACGCCATGAGTATGCAAGAGGTACAAGTACAATCACCTTTAATATTCAAACCTCAAACGAACTGGAAGTCATAGTTGTTGGATGCAAGCAATCCTGGGCATATAACTATTCAAAGATCAAATCAAGTGCAAATCTTTTAGGTATTTTCTATCTCCAGGTCAAGAGAAAGAGCTTAAATTTCTCTGCACCAGATCACCATCTTCACAGTGGCAAAACAGAGTTGTCATATAAGTGTTAAGTTGTTCTGGAGAGAACTCATTCAATTTGTACAAAAATAAATAGTAGGATATTTTTACTCGAAATCCTAAAAATGTAGCATTATACAAGACTACAATGATTAGCATAAATTACCTTGGAAGCATTGCCCACAATTGCACTTTGAAGCTTTATGACTTTCTCTTCTGCATTATGTGTCCCTTTCTGGAATGGAGTGTCAATTGTACTGAATACCTCTCAATGTGAGGGTTGCTAGTATTATATAGAAATTATCTAGGTAATTACAGGCTGTATCTCAGTGATTACAGCAATTTAGGGAAATAAATAAGGTAACTAAAATCTACCTATTAATTACAATATACTATAGCTATAATACAAGAACATGCCATAACTAGAAAGACTAATTATGGCTAAATATATATGGACCGTATCTGATTGACATCCCCCCTCAAATTGATGCTGATCGATCAAGAAGCATCAATTTGCCCACAAGAAACTGATGACGTTGTCGTGTCATAGCCTTCGTGAAGACGTCAGCTATCTGGAGATCAGTGGAAACATGAGGAAGAGAGATAACACGAGTGTCCAAGGCTTCCCTAATAGAATGACAGTCTACCTCAATATGCTTCGTACGTTCATGGTAAACAGGATTAGCAGCAATTTGAATGGCACTAGTATTATCAGCATGAAGAGGAGTAGAATCAGTTTGAGAAAAACCAAGCTCAGCCAAAAGCCCACGAAGCCAGACAATCTCAGAACAAGCAGCAGACATTGCTCGGTATTCGGATTCAGTAGATGATTTAGAAACACGAGCTTGCTTCTTACTCTTCCAAGAAATTAAAGAAGCACCAAGAAACATGCACCAACCCGTGACAGACCGCCGAGTGTCAGGACATCCTGCCCAATCCGCATCACTATAAGCAACAAGGCGAAGAGGAGAGCCAGTTGGAAAGAACAAACCACGGCCAGAAGAGCCCCGAAGATATCGAATGATACGCCGAACAGCAGCTAAATGAAGATGGCGGGGAGTTTGCATAAACTGGCTAACCTGCTGGACAGCGAAGGAAATATCAGGCCGAGTAATAGTCAAATAATTCAAGCTGCCTACCAACTGTCGGAACACAGTAGGATCAGAGAGAAGATCACCCTCCTCACTTCGATATTTCACATTAACCTCCATAGGAGTATCCACCGAAGAAGAATCCTGAAGACCAGCTAGACTAATCAAGTCCTGGGTATATTTGTGTTGATTCAAGAATATACCGGAAGAATCAGTGTGCACCTCCAACCCCAAAAAATACGTAAGAGGACCAAGGTCTTTCATATGAAAAGAGTCTTGAAGATTCCGCTTGAGATGTGCAATCAAACTGGAGTCGGTTCCCGTAATGACAATATCATCCACATACACAAGTAAAAGAACAAGACCAGTCGGAGTCTTGCAAAGGAACAAAGAAGAATCATATTGGCTTTGGACAAAGGAGAAGCGAAGCAGAGTAGACCTGAATTTTTCAAACCATGCCCGGGGAGCCTGTTTTAAGCCATAGAGAGACCGCTTCAACTTACACACAGCGGCAGATGGAGAAGAAAACAACCCCGGAGGAGGAGTCATGTAAATATCTTCTTTGAGATCACCATGAAGAAAAGCATTTTTGACATCCATCTGATGAAGTGGCCAGCCTTGGGAGGCGGCAATAGAAATAATTGTACGCACTGTAGTCATCTTCGCGACCGGAGCAAATGTCTCCTCATAGTCCACCCCATATTCTTGCCTGTTCCCAAGAGCAACTAATCGAGCCTTATACCGATCCAGAGTCCCATCAGAGCGAAGCTTAATTGAGTAAACCCATTTACAACCAATGGCGTTAACATGAGAGGGGCAAGGAACCATGTCCCATGTATGATTGTCCTGGAGAGCCCGAAGTTCCTCATCCATCGCTTTCCGCCAACATTCATATTTAACAGCCTCGGAAAAACATGTAGGGATGGAAATAGAAGATAAAGTAGCAGTAAAGGAAGTGTGGGGAAAACCATACCTATCAGGAGGACGTGATACCCTAGCAGATCGTCGAAGACCAGACTCATGAACTGTCTCAGATGGCAAGTCAATCGGAGGAGTTGTCGGAACAGTTTCAGATGAAGGGTCAGTCTCGGGAAGGGGCAAAGTTGGTAGACGTCGAGTATACACAATTCCAGGTTTGAACCGCTCAGGCAGAATAGGCAATTCATCAAAACAAGGTAGAATACTAATCTCAGGCAATGATTCAACATGTGTAGAAAAGAAACATTGATGCTCAAAGAACACAACATTACGAGATATACGAAATTTGTCAAAACAAGGATCATAGCAAACATAACCTTTGTGAGAAACACTATAACCCATAAAGGCACATTTAACAGACTGAGCAGAAAGTTTGTGACGTTCATGAGCAGGTAAATGAACAAAACAAACACATCCAAAAGTATGAAGATTAAGATAGCTAGGATGCTGTTGATACAAACGATAATAAGGAGAATCAAACTGTAAGACCTGAGAGGGCAGTCGATTAATTAAGTAAACGGCAGTAGATAATGCCTCAACCCATAATTTAGAAGGAACAGAGGACTCAAGTAATAAAGTACGAACAACATCCAAGAGATGGCGGTTCTTTCGTTCCGCCACCCCATTTTGCTGAGGAGTATAAGGACAAGAGCGCTGAGAGACAATTCCTTTGTGGCGTAAGAAATCATGAAACTCGTGGGACATGTATTCTCCACCAGAATCAGACCTCAAAATCTTAATGCCTGTAGAAAATTGATTCTCTATATATGCTACAAAGGTCTGGAAAACAGACAAAACCTCGGATTTGGCCCGAAGAAAATAGACCCAAGTATATCGACTGAAATCATCTATGAATGTTACAAAATATTTATATCGAGCATGAGAAATTACAGGAGAAATGCCCCATACATCACTATGCACAACATCAAAGCATTTTGTAGCACGACTACCATGAGAAGAAAACGAAAGAGTTTTACTCTTACCAAGTTTGCATACAGAACAATCAAATGACAAATTTTGAGAAACGCGTTCTTTATTGCCTAACAAACCAGAATTTAACATATGAGACAGAATAACAGAATTTGGATGACCCAAACGTTTGTGCCATACTTCGTTCGGAGTATTAACTGTCCTACAAGCCAAAGATAAACAACTAGGAATTGAAAAGTGCAGTGGAAATAGTCTGCCAACTTTAGGCCCCTTCGCGAGTATCTTCCCCGACACCTGATCCTGCACAAGACAACCATCACGAGAGAAATGGACATCATAGTTTTTTTCAACTAACTGGCCAACTGAAATAAGACTATTAGAAAGGCCAGGAGAGACATAAACATCTCTGAATGAAGGATTAATATCTCCTACTTCATTAATAGCTAAATGACTTCCATTAGCTACTTGAATATGAGATGAACCATGATATGGACGAACATTGCAAAGAGTATTAGACGATCTGGTCATATGATTGGATGCTGCAGAATCAATAAGCCAAGACTTAGATAAAATAGTACCATTACCTTGGAGCCCTAAGGCAGAAAAGGCTGACATAATCATCTGCTGGACCATTTCAGGAGTAAGAACAGCTGATCTGGCCGCAGAAGAAGAGGTTGAGGACATCATTGGAGCAGTAGAGGTGTTTACTGTAGCCTGATAAGCAGTAGCTTGACGATTCTGAGGCCGAGTGGGACATTCTTTGATAAAGTGGCCCGGTTTCTTACAGTAATTGCAAGATTTCTTTGCACAATTGGCGGCAATATGACCATACTCCTTACAGCTAAAACACTGGACCTTGCGCATATCCTTACCTTTCCCTTTCCCATAGGCTGCATAGGCTACTGGATTTGGATTGGAATCGTGCTGAAACGTAGCCTGTGTGAGAAGACGCTGCTCCTCACGAAGTAATTCTCCAAAACAAACATCCAAAGATGGCGAAGGATCCCGATTCATTAAATTTGAGCGAGTAACCTCAAATTCAGGGCGTAATTTCATCAGGAATTGATCTCTCTTGCTCTGCTCATGAACAGCCTGAACAGCAGAGAGAGATACAACAGGTACCTTCGCATAAACCATATCAGAAAATTCTCCCCACAAATTCTGAAAACCAGAAAAATACTCTGGAATGGAGAGATTGCCTTGAGTGTAATTAGCAATCTCATATTCCAGCTGAAAACGGCGTGCAGTATTGTCCTGATGATAAACCTTCAGCAAATACTCCCACATAGTCTTCGCAGTCTTATAGGGCCTCAAATTGAGCACAATAAGAGGATCAACAGACCCTAAGATCCAAGACATCACACGTGCATCCTTGACCTTCCACTTAGCCAAATCCTTAGCTTCTGTAGGAGCTGGATCACTGCCGTCAATATGGCCCCACAATTCTTTTCCCGTAACAAATAATTGAAATTGGAATTCCCAAGCAGAATAATTTTTTCCAGTAAAACGGACCCCAAAAGTCTCGCTAGACGACATAATGAAATAAAAAAAATTAGAAATTAGACAACCTGAAAAAGAAGTAACAGGCCCACCAGATCTGTTGGACAGCACCAACCAGCAGCCCACCAGAATAGCAACACAGCCTAATCAGCACCAAACAGCAAGCCCAAACAGCCAGCCCAAATCCAAACAACAACCCACTCAGCAATCCCTAAACCACACTCACAGCACCAACCAGAAACACGTCAACAGCCCCAAAACCTCCAGAATAGCGCCCAAACAGCACCCAAATCAGTCAGCAACCCAAACAGAAATTGCCGACAACACCAAAATAGCCGACAGAAATCGCCGACAGCCCCAAAACCTCCAGAATAGCGCCCAAACAGCACCCAAATCAGTCAGCAACCCAAACAGAAATTGCCGACAACACCAAAATAGCCGACAGCAATCGCCGACAGCCCCAAATTCCCGGGAACACCACGCCGACCCTCCAGAAATCGCCGGAAACACCACAAACTTCACAGACCTCCAAAGAGTCTGCCGACAGCCACTGATCACCACAAGAGGAGTAGTTTCCGGTAAGAAATTCCCTACCCTCAATAGAAACTGCCGCTACCCTCGACAGAAACTTCCGAAAAGCAATTTAGAACCCTAATTTAGATGATTTTGGCTCTGATACCATGTCAATTGTACTGAATACCTCTCAATGTGAGGGTTGCTAGTATTATATAGAAATTATCTAGGTAATTACAGGCTGTATCTCAGTGATTACAGCAATTTAGGGAAATAAATAAGGTAACTAAAATCTACCTATTAATTACAATATACTATAGCTATAATACAAGAACATGCCATAACTAGAAAGACTAATTATGGCTAAATATATATGGACCGTATCTGATTGACATGGAGATCATATCATTACCACATTTATCCACAAACAAACAAGAAATAATGCATGTACAGATATATAGGCATATATACCACTCCTCTCACACAAACATAAAGAGATCAAAATAAACGGGAATAGAAAAGCAATTAGAATGTAATACTATAAACTATATCAACAACAACGAAAAGCTAGTTCAGAGAAACAAAGCAATATAGAAGCTTTCAATGTCAAAACAATATAAAGAATGGCAGAATTATCATTTGATATACATACGCATTCATCAAAGAATAATGGAGAAACTTCACTTGACCCCCTCAAACTACCATCCTATTTCAATATCCCCCAAACTTTCTTTGATAACTTGCAATGTCCCTCCCCCCCCCCACCCCCTCCCTCAAATTTTTTTTTTTTTGATAACGTAGGAGAACTTTACTCAGATTAATTGCACGTCGCAAACGCATACTATACAACAATCCTCACCATTAATCAAACTTCTACGGGTAACTGACCCCACCCGCCAGAACCAGCCCCCCTCAAATTACCTAACCCTTTCACTTAACCCCTTCCATTAGGATTTTTATTTAAATCCAACGGAAAATGAGTCACGTGTATTACATGTGAAGAAAAATGACAATAATACCCCTGTGTTAGATAAAAATAAAAATTAAAAAAAAAAAATTAAAAAAAAAAAAAAAAAAAAAACACAATGGCCAGCTGGGTCTCAATGGAAGGGGACCTACCCATGAAAGTTTACCTAAGGCCAGCCGTGGGTCTCCAAGGAAGTTGACCCAGGCCTTGGGTCAAGGGCAAGGAAGTTTTATTTTAAAGAAAATATAAGAGTATAATTGCATTTTCACACATCTCATATAAGGTATAATGGACATTTTACGTCATGTGTTGGTCAGGTAATGCGTTTGTCATCCAAATTAACAGAAAATCCTAATTGCGGGTGCTAAATGAAAGGGTTAGGTTGTTTTGGGAGGGGGAATTATAACTTCTTAAAATTTGGCAAGACTCTGTAAATAGGATAGTAGTTTCAAAGAGAGGGAGGGATGGTAAATGTAGTTTCCCCAATGTTGAGAAATAATCTCACATTGCCTGTGGACAAAACCTTGGGCATGTTTATAAGAAATGGGCAACCATCTCTTATTAAACCGGTTTTATGAGATGAGTTAAGTCCATGAATTTCTTCATGGTATCAGAGCCTACCGCAGGACAAATGGGGCCCACATTACTTATCCCATGACAAGGATCAGGAAAAATACCGGCCTGCACGTGAGGGAGGGTGTTGAGAAATAATCTCACATTGCCTGCGGACAAGACCTTGGGCATGTTTATAAAGAATGAGCAACCCTCTCTTATTGAATCAGTTTTATAAGATGAGTTAAGCCCACGAATTTCTTCACCCAAGAATAATACATGTGAACTACGAATTTCATGTTACACAAACTTGGTTTTTCAATTGATGTTAATTTAGAATTCAAGGATAAGTACGCTTAAACCAAACACTAAAAGTGGCTGGAAAAGGCTACTTTTGACTCCTTATCAATGATTAGCAACAAACCACTCTTCTGACGTTAGTAATATTAATGTTGATCAAGAACAATATAATGCAATGTAAAGAGTTAGAAGAGGGACACCTGTTAGCCTCCAAATAAATTAAGGAAGGCTTACAAAGCAGGCACTGCCATTTGCTTTACAAAGCAAAAGGGCTATTCATTATCATCCTACAGGCCATGCAATGTATTAGCAACCCAAGAAATACTACATCTATAAATAATTCATGGAGAGACATATCACATACTAGAAATGGGGGATGCTTAAAATTGAGGATAATTTCAAACTCAACAATAGTGGGCATCCAGAAAATCTGTCACAAATGTACTGGGTTATCAGAAACTATCCTGGTCATGCCATTTGCTTTTTCCAAATATGTAAGGACTAGATAGCTAGCTAGCTTTTTTGAGTCATAGAATCTAGCATCAAGAATGAAGTGAAGTAATTACTGCTCCACTTTGATCCATCAGTTAGAATTTTTTTTTATTGGGCTTCCATTGATTGTTAGTTTTTGTTTGCTAAAACAGGTTGGACACACTACCTAAAATGACAAGCGCAAAAGTTATTGAGTTTATGTACCTTAGTTGCGTATGAATTGAATTCCTACTAGGCATGGTAAACAGTATGTAGGCTTCTAACCTATTAAGGTTAGGCCTCTCTGATGGATTGACTATATATGGTTTTTTATATATAGGCTAGGTTCCTTCCTCTCCATATACAAAAAACCTATATTCTCCTTAGCGAGAGAATTTGACTGTTAAATCACAACTTGTTCAAAAAGCATAAGCTTATAAAAAATAGCGAATTTAATAATTTAATTAATATTCTAACACTCTTCATCGCGTATAGGTCTAAACTTTTCCTTAATAAATGAGGCCCAACACATAAAATATTTAATTGAAGAGTAATGCTACACACACTCCTACTTCTTCACACTTATTTCCACACTCTCTTAGGTAGTTTTTAAAATCACCATTAGATTAAAATTCAATAAAGATTTTAATCTAATAAGTGTGACAATGGGTGTGGAGAAATAGGAGTGAGTGTAGTATTAGTCATAAAAGAATAAAAGAGGTAAGGTTCGAAGACCTTTGTTCTTATACATGTTAAATCATCACATTTTTCAAAAAAGCTTAAGCTTATAACATATAGTAAATTTAATTACTTAATTAATATTCTAACCAGGACCCCGCCACCTTCAAAAAGGAACATGGACGGGAAAATCCAGCTGCTAGTATTAATTCACAATACTTCTGTTTCAACAATAGAAAGGAGATGGCATCTGCAGTATTCCTAATTGACAGTTTCAGTGTCTTTGCAAGTGAGCAGCGATCGTTCGGAAAACGAGTCGACATGGAAATTGTTCTCTGTTTGTATTCTAGTTTTCTGGGATGTTTATTATTGTTCTAACAATCTTCATTGATAGTACCATGAAAAAAAGGAATAAATGGGCAGGCATAAAATGAGTTGTAGTGAGTGAGAAAGGTACCAAGACTTCAACAAGGCCAGTGCTTTGAGCAATGACAACTTCGATGGAACCATCGGGTCTGGGGCGCCAGTATCCGCTCTCAGCGTGCATTGGCTCTCCGGAGGCGAGCTTCCAAGTCTTCTGGGTGTAAGCGATGACGGGCTTGCTAGAATGGTGGGAGAAATGGAGCTCTTCGCCGTAAGCGAAGGAATTGATGGTGGGAAAGCCACCCTCTCCTTGGCCTCTCCACCTCCCCAGCAAGTACGATATTCCTTCTATTCCCGGGTGTACGGCCACTACATCTCCTGATGGTTCCATTTTCTCCGCCTTTGGGATAATACACAATATCCCAAGTCACCAGTGCTATTTCTCTTCCTTCTTCGTAATTACCTCCCCCTTGCAATATTAATTAAGGGTTAAATATCCTATACCCATGTAGGGTTTGTCAATTTTATTTTTTTCTTACTATGGTTTCATTTTTATCACAGGATCTTCCTGAGATTTTGATAAAGGATCAATTTGGTACATCCGTTAGTTAACCATTAAGACTGACACGTGAACCAATCAGATGTTGATACGTGACATCTATTTAATTTTTTTTTAATTTTTTTTTTAAATTAAAAAAAAAAATTGTATTTTAAAAAAAAAAAAAAAAAAAAGGAAAGGAAAAAACTGGGGGTGGCTCTTGGCCATTTCGAGCCACCCCCTTTGTCCATGGGGTTGGCCATCTAGCCAACCACCATTAGGGGTGATTTCGGCCACCCCCAAGGCTCCATGGGGGTGGCCGAGCCACCCCTAGTGGCTACTGGGGGTGGTTTCGGCCACCCCCTTGGAGCCCAAGCCACCCCCAGTTTTTTAATTTTTTTTTTTTATAAATACTTTTTTAAAAAATTTTAAAAAAAAATTAAATATGTGCTACGTGTCAACATCTGATTGGTCCACATGTCAGTCTTAACGGTCAACTAACGGATGGACTAAATTGGTCCTTTATCAAAACCCCATGTGGGTCCTGTAATAAAAATGAAACCCCAATGGAGAAAAAATAAAGTTGGTAAATCCTAGGGGGTTTGAGATATTTAACCCATTAATTAAATGCTTAACATTCAACAAATTATAATTTTAGATGGTATCAAGGCATGGTGTTGAACTAAATCCTGAATTTATTGATAATTTATCTTTCATTTAAATTAATCATTCGACCTGTTGACAAGGATGATTTGACCTTCTATTTTTTTCTCTTCCAGCCTCACACACCTTTAGATGGCTCCCACTTTTATTATTAGATCTAAATTTAATTGTTAGGTTTAGTTTTGCCTTATTTAATGATCAAAATATTTGGTTGAAAATTCTCATTCTTCCCAAGAGTCGAGGTAAAGATTGGATGTTTCTAAGAGTTCTTTGTCTTCCCTGTTGGATGGGGCGTCAGAACTGCATGTGACAGGGCTGAAGGATAACTCTCTGTTTTCCGATCAGGAATCGCGTCAAAACAGGACATGTAACAGATACCGAGGTTGGAAATTTTTGTTTCCTCATCAAAAGGTGCGTCAAGACGGGACATGTAACCGGAAGTTTCTATTTCCTTGTCAGAAGGTGCGTCAGGACGGGACATGTAACGAGAAGCTACTGTTTCCTCGTCAGAAGGTGCGTCAGGATGAGCATGTAATGGAAGGCTACTGTTTCCTCATCAAGTGTAACACCCCAAGTTCTAAAGGTAAAACGATTGGGAGCAATTGTAACATATTCTTATTAAAATTGTTATTCTTTTACCACATGTTCACCACAGTAACATAAAATTACCAGAGCACTATAAACTCCGATTTATTATGAAATCACAAACTCATAATGTGTAAGAATTCAATACCCTCATAAGTAATAAAGTTACTAAAACAAACTTTAGAATCATTACAACCTTAAAACTATCAAAGTTCTTAAGTTGTAAGGAAAGAATTATAGTATGTATAGTTTGATAGTTTTTTTTTTTTTTTGTATCAAACTATACATACTATAATTCTTTCCTTACAACTTAAGAACTACAAGATATTAATCCTTAAGTTATAGTAAATGACATATAAATATGAGCCACAAATCAAATGGTGAAAGCTTTATACCTAAGAGTCCAACCTCTCAAAATTATACAACTTGCTAAAATATAAAGTACAATGAACAATAACTCCAAAGCTCAAACCTTGAAAACCTTCATCCTTTCTTCCTTGTTGCATCATGTGAAACTCTTGGCTTTGTCATGGTATTTCTTAATCACTGCACTCTCTGTAAATGCAATTTGTAAATTAATACATATTGCATTTACAGGTAGAAGTGGGTAAGTCTGCGACTTAGTAAGTAAAGTAAGGTTAACATTATGTGCATGTAGCCTTTATTAAATTCTTGAACATAACCTCTTAAGGAATTCTGTTGAAGTTTCATTAATAATAGAAGAAGGGCAAGCCCCTTCTTAAATAAGTCATCGTTGGGGACTAGCTTGGTCCCCAAGTAGCTTATACTTGTTGCCCAAGTAGCTTGATGGCCTTTAAATAGCTGCCCATGATTGCATAAGGCAACACAACCCAGTACAAGACACATATGGTGCTTGCTATCCCCACTTTAGTCTTCTTCAACTACCATTTTTCCTTTGGCAACAAGTATACATTTCTTTTTTTTTTTTGGTTAAACTCAAATACTTTTACATTAGAACGTGGTCATAAAAATCTACAATTAATACTCAATGAACCTAAACCTTTTGACTACCACATACCAAAAACATCGTGGCCTATGGACATCATTAACCCATCCAAATAATTTCACAAATCGTAGGTACTGTAACTGTTTGATAGCTTGACCTATCAAGATTAGAAAAATCATAATTCTTTCAATTTAACTTCGAATGACACGAAATTTGACTTAAAATTTTTTTAATTCAAAGCCCACAACATATCCAAAAATCATAGCAACCCAATACTTTTTGATACCTCAAAAGTCCCTTGAAATTCTGTGTCTCTATTTGATTGAAATTTCTATTTTGACACTTGCATCTTTTAAAAATCATAACTCCTTTTACAAGTGTCTAAATATCATGAAACTACTTTTAAAATCTTCTTTTCTCATTATTCTATAAGGTCTTAAAACATTTTTATTTATGGTCACTTATCCAATTTTCAACGCCCAAAACAATGTGACTTTTCTTTCTTTAACTCGCTATACTTTTATCTAGCCATTTCCATCATTTACCACATTAAGTCCATTTACCCAACTCCATGACTTTCAACAAAATTGAAAATCCTCCTTATCTTTGATATTGAGATCACATTTATTTTAAGAGATAAATTTCAGGGTATTACATCAGGAACCTCGTCAGGACGTGACATGTAACGGGATCAATGTTGGACTCCCTGTTTTCTCGTCAGAAGGTGCCTCATGACGGGCTCGTGACGGGTATTTAGATATACTTTTTACTATTTTCGTCTTAACGAGGATTAACTCCCATTATGACGAGGATGACTCAAAATATCAGATTTTGGCCTTCCCATGCTAACAAAAGATAATCCCTGTTAAGACGGAAATCAATATTATTTTCAGAACTATTTGAACCTCTCCATTTCCATTTTATGTTCTTCTGAGTTTGGAGGTTCCCGGTAAAGAAATGGTTGCTATTGTCACTCATGGAAGTGATACTTTTCACCGTTGTTTGTGCCAAGTACAGCTGCTAAAAAAGCTTTATGCTTTCTCGCTTACTTGGGGTTTTTGTGCTGATTTTAAACCACGCCATACACATCACTCAACCGCAAAGAAGTCTATCGAAGAGTCGGCAAGGAGGTGCACTCCTTGAAGATGGTCAGGATGTAGACAAGCTAGGAAGCTTGTTGTTCTTATTAAGTCTAGAGGTCCTCCGGGGAGTGAGTATCATCTAGTATGTAACTCTGAATCTTCATATGGTAATTTCCTAGGTTTGGCTGCCCCGGAGTGATTTTTCCCATTGATTGGTTCAAAGGGTTTTCCACTTCCTCAACAAAACTTATGTTGTGGTTGTGTGAATGCTATTTATTGTTGTGTTGGTTTAATCTTAAGCATAGTTATTTGTTTTGGTTATATAAATAGTTTATGCATTTGATTTGGGGGTAAAACACGATCCTTGTGTTTTATTACTAATAATAATATATTCTAAATCCAATGATGAGAGTGAAAACTACTTGAGGATATATAAGAGCAAGAGTGGGAGTATGTGTAGCATTACTTTTAGGAAAATTTTATAATAAATCCATGAGTTAACGTGCGAAAACTATAAACACCCTCAGGCTTTTTTTTTTTTTTTTTTCAATCTTAACTCCCTGAATCAATCGAAAAGGTGTCGTAAACCCCTCTGTAACATTTTCTCCAATTTTCTAACGTTTGTCCATCTAGGGGTATAAAGGCGGTTACGGTTAGCGGTTATTGGCAAAAATCGCTAACTGTTAATAAATTTCTTGCGGTTAGCGGTTAGTAAAATATGTAACACCCGCTATAACCAATTTTTCAAAATTGGGCATTTTGGGCTTCTTTAGGGTTTTTTTTTTTTAAAAAAAAAAAAAAATTAATTTTTTTTTTGGCTTTTTGGCCTTTCTCAAGATAAACATAAAACCAATTTTCAGTTTTTGGTTTTTTTTTTTGGATAACTGTAGCATTTTTTACCCTCATTTGTTTTTTGGTGTCCATCTATTAAAGTGTTATTAGATAAGTAATTTTTGCATTGCATGAAGAAACATGTTGCCCCAAATTAAACTAAGAAACATGAATTTCTGCATATATGTATAATTAAACTAAGAAAATCCTATCATGAAATGTAAAATCCAAACATGCCACAAACGTCCAAACATCAATTCAAAAAATAAAATTCCTTACATATTGTATAAGAGAGACAGAGAGACAGAAAGCCTTATAGAGATAGAACAACGACAGAGAGACAGAACGAAGACAGCGAGCGGCGATAGCGACTGGCGAGTGGCAACAGAGACAGTGAGCGGCGACAGAGACAGCAGCGATAGCGAGACAGAGATAGAGTGGCGACAGCGACCTACGAGGAGAGACAGTCCCAGCGAGCGACAATAGCCACCGACGAGGAGAGACAATGTTGAGAGACAGTGACGGGGAGTGTGAGGGAGAGAGTGTTAGGATTTAGGGTTAGATGAAATCAAGAAAATGATGAATATATACCCCTTGGTTTAACATAAAACAATTGGTTTTAAAAAATTGCTAAGATATTAAGAGAAAATAGTTAAAAATAATAATAAGATTAACTTGATATTATACAATTGATATTATATGAATCAATTGAAAATAGAAAATAGAATTGAATAGAACTTGATATTATACAATTGAAAATAGAAAATAGTTAAACAATTGATATTATACAAATCACATTATCATTGTACATTAATAATATGATTAACTTGAATAAAGTATTTGAATTTTCATTGAATCATATGATTAAATATTGATCTTAGATATTTATATTATTCAATATACATATATGTATAATTATAATTTATAACATATATAGACTTATAAGTTTATAACATATATTGGAATTAAATCTCTTTGTACTTAATTGTTGTATTAGTATGAATTGTTATACTTATGACTTATGTCATATTATATATGTATAATTGGTTATTATATAATCATATAAATTAGAATGATAATACATTAATACTTCAATTGTGGTTATAAGTAACACATTGTTTAATTCAATGTCAATTACTTTATTTGATTTATACGAATCATGTTATCATTGTACATCATGATTAACCCTACTCAATAAAATAAAATAACATGATTAACTTCAATAAGTATTTGAATTGTTATTAAATTATATGATTAAGTATTGATCTTATACATTTATATTATTCAATATGCATAATTGTATAATTATAATTTATAACATATATAGACTAATAAGTTTATAACATACATTGGAACGTCTCTAGGTACGTAATTGTTGTATTATTATGAATTTGTGTACTTATGACTTATGTTATATTATATATGTATAATTTGTTATTATATAATCATATAAATTAAAATGATAATACATTAATACTTCAATTGTGGTTATAAGTAACATATTGTTTAATCCAATGTCAATTACTTAATTTAATATTATACGAATCACATTATCATTGTACATTAATAACATGATTAACTTTAATAAGTATTTGAATTGTCATTAAATCATATAATTAAATATTGATCTTATACATTTCTATTATTCAATATGTATAATTGCATATATGTATAATGTATAATTATAATTTATAACATATATGTACTTATAAGTTTATAACATACATTGGAACTAAGTCTCTAGATACTTAATTGTCATATTAGTATGAACTTGCATACTTATGACTTATGAATTATGTCATATTATATATGTATAATTTGTTATTATATAATCAAATGATTTAATGATCAATCGATCATGTGATATAAACATATAAATTATAGTGATAATATATTAATACTCAAATTGTGATTTAATTATCTCAAAAAAATTTGTGATTTAATGATCAATTGATTATGGTATATGTATAAATATTATTATAATTATAATTAAAAATATATTATATAAAAAGGCGGTTAGTGGTTACGATTAGTAAACCCAATAACCGCTAACCTCTAACCGTTAGGCGGTTATAGCGGTTAAGATGGTTAGTGGTTAAGCGGGTAGCGTTTATACCGGCTAGCGGGCGGTTAAATAATCACCCGCCTTTACACCCCTACGACATCCATTCCAAAACGAACCATTTTGCTCCGGCGGTAAAAAATGAAATCTTATATTCTGTTCACTCTTATTTTCATGTTCTAAAACAGAGCAAGTGAACCCTAAGCAATATTGAGAAAAGAGACACCATCCGTTCGTATTAAGAAAAGGAGCCATATCGAATGGATTGTTTGGAGCACCTACCTGTATAATATATTATGTTGAGAAATCTAAAGAATTTAAACCTCCCAAAGACAGTTACGGGTCTACAATTCTAAGGAAAGAAGACTCGTATTGAAGAAGAAGACTTGATAGAGAAGAGGAGTGTTACTCTTAAAGGAAGTAGGAGTGTCAATGCGGTAACGGTTAGTGATTATTAGCAAAAACCGCTAACCGTAACTGCCTTAGCGGTTAGCGAAATATTATATTTCGCTAACCGCGGTTACGATACTAACCACCGGTTAGTGGTTAGTAAAACATGTTACCGCCCGCTATAACTGCTTTTTCCAAATTGGGCATTTTGGGCTTTTTTTGAGATTTTTTTTGGGTTTTTTTGGGCTTTCTCAAGATAAACATATAACCAATTTTCAATTTTGGGCATTTTTTATTTTATTTTATTATTATTATTTTTTTATCACTGTTGCATTTTTACCTCATTCGTTTGCATTTTTAGTGTCTTCTTGGGTCAAATTGCTATAAAAAGAGCCTATATTGAAAAATCAAAAATATTTGATCCAAAATTTACATTTACTTGTACTTTAAAAAAAATTCCTTAATTATAAATCATAACCTATTAAAATTTTATATGATTAACTTGAATAAAGTATTTGAATTGTCATTGAATCATATAATTAAGTATTGATCATATACATTTATATTATTCATATGCATATATGTATCATTATAATTTATAACATATATAGACTTATAAGTTTATAACATACATTGGAACTAAGTTTCTAAATACTTAATTGTTGTACTAGTATGAACTTGCATATTTATGACTTATGAGTTATGCCATATTATATATGTATAATTTATATTATATAATCAAATAAATTATAATGATAATATATTAATACTTCAGTTGCGGTTATAAATAATACATTATTTAATCCAATATTAATTACTTAATTTGATATTATACGTCCATATAATATTGGGTAAAAATGTATAATGTCGATTACTTAATCCAATGTCAATTACTTTATTTATTTGGTAAAAAAAACACCGTCAAATCCCCATGTTTAACTCCCACCAATTCTTTTTTTTTTTTTTCTTCTACCCAAACCCCAACCCATCTTCTCTCTCTTTTCTCACCATACCCAAAACCGGCGTCATGTTTAACTCCCGTCTTTTCTCTCTCTTTTTTTTGGGTGTTAAATATGACTTGTGACTTGTGACATTGTTTGTTTTGGGAAATTCATTAGCATTTACAGCCACTATTATTCACCGGGACATTGAGATCCATACTTTCACCGAAAAAAACCAATAAAAATTGAGTCTTTCACGCAAAAACTGAATCTTAGGTAAAAATAACAAATACATCCCATAAAAACTTCTAAAAGGATGAAAATAATACTGTAAGGGATATAATAGTAGGAGCTCTTTAAGTGTAATTGGCATATTAGGTTAGTGCGCCAAAGCCCTTTGGTGAGTAAGGCTAAATAGTTAGGCTTGAGTTTAAAGGCTAACTCTATATAAGATTCACAATAGAATTGTATATCTCAAATCAACCTTGCATATTCTTGGGTTTCTCGAAGTGCCAATTCCCAATTACCATCAAACATGTCAGGAGAGTCTTTGACTTACTCTGTACATTTAGAAGCTTATTATTTAGGCTTATATTTGTATAACTGTGACTTCACTTGACGAAATAAATTCTGCTTTTTGCATCTCCACCTGCCTGGCATAACTACTGAGTTTCACTACCTTTTCTTTCAAATCTCTTATTTCTGAATCTTTCTCTCTGCTGGCAACTTCTTTATCTCGTACAGAGCATCTTGGAGAGGAACGGGAAGAAAAAGTTTAGTTAAAATCATTATAACAATGACATAATGGCAAATCAATCAGTTACATAAAATTACTACCTGGAGGAGGATGCTAAATTAAAGTAGCGAGAATGTTTTCAAGTGCAAAAATCCTCGAATTTCTTGGACCAAGAGAGATTGTGTCACAGCCATCACTACATCAAAAGCAAATGAAGGTAAATTTCAGAATGAAAAAAAAAAAGAAAAGAAAGAAAAAGGTAAGAGGTATTTAAGCATTGGTTGCAATCTAAAGAGAATATTAAAAAACCTAACAAGAGGACATTCATTAGAAAACTTTTAACCTTAATTTTGACTGCTTGAGCAAGTCTGCTTCTTCCTTCAATCTTGCAACTTCCTTGGCCATCCTAGTCCACCTATAATATCAAGAACATAACTTGGATTAACTTGGGCAGCGAAAAACTGATAAGGAGTTCCATAATAAAGTCTCAATACCCCATGTGAAATGTATATGGTAAAGCAAGAAAGAAAATCTAGATAGTGCATACCAAAAGATAGTGAACATAAAAACCAACTCTTAAATTAATTAATTTTTTTTGATAAGTAATGTTGATATAAAACAAAAGTGCAGAGGGGCGCAATCCAAATACACGAGAAGTATAAATAGAAAGCGCCTAAGAGGGAGAAAAATGAAAAAGAAAGTCAGAAAAACTAATCACTAAAGAAGCTAACCAAACGGCTATCCAAGAGTAAAGAGTAAAAAAGAAAAAATGAATAAGTTCCTTTAAAGTCCTAGTGGAATTTTCAAACCATCTGCATTTCTTTCGCTCCATAAACACCATATAAGACAAAGAAGAATCATTTTCCACATAACCGCACTTCGAGAACGCCCTCCCGTCCACCAGCAATCAAACAAGTTTCTTACCTTGCAAGGCTTAACCCAAAGCAACCCGAACCAACTAAAAATAGTATGCCTAAGAGCACTTGCAATCTCGCAGTGAAGAAGAAGATGATCGACTGACTCTTCGTTCTTCTTACACATACAACATCATTCCACTACCACAAAGTTCCTCTTACGCAAATTATAATGAATCAGAGTTTTGCCGAGGGCCGCAGTCCACCCGAAAAAAGCCACTTGCAACAGCACCTTAGTACGCCAAATACTCTTCCAAGGAAACACCTCATGGTCAAAGTTGGACAAGGCCTTATAGAATGACTTCACCTCGAACTTACCCTTCTTGGACAAGGGCCAACGAATACCATCCACAATACCAAGGGAGATCTTACAATAGTACAACCGATCAAAGAAAGAAAGTACCATATCCATCTCCCAATCCTGAACGGGAAGCACAAAAATGACATTCCACTCGACATCCCCATTCCTCCAAGTAAAGTTATCCTTCACCCAAGCTTCTTTGAATCTAGCAATACTAAACAGGGAAGGAAAGGCATGCTTCAAAGATTGTTCCCCACACCAAATATCATGCCAGAAACGAACTTTCGAACTCACCCCCACCTCAAACCGAATACCTTTGGCAAAAAAGTTCCAACCTTGTCGGATATCCTTCCATAAACCCACGCCATAAGAACCCGAAACCTCCTTCGTACGCCACCCACCATCTTGCTCTTCATACTTGGCTTTAATAATCTTGTACCAAAGAGCCTCACTCTCATTCGCATATCTCCAAAGCCATTTCCCTAAGAGAGCTTGGTTAAACTTATGCATCTTCCGAATGCCAAGACCACCAGAACGCAAGGGATGACAGATTTGATTCTAGCTTACAAGATGCAACTTAGGCTCATCTCCCATCCCTCCCCACAAGAAATCTCTTTGGACTTTCTCAAGTCTTTTTGCTACACTCATAGGAATAGGAAACAGAGACAAAAAGTAAGTCGGAAGATTAGACAACATACTCTTAATGGGAGTTAATCGGCCTCCCTTAGAAAGATACATTCTCTTCCAACCAGCCATTTGACGCTTCGTCTTTTCAGTCACATCATTCCACAGAACCGTATCCTTATACGACACCCAAAGAGGCAGACCCAAATACTTCATAGGCAAAGCAGCAACACTACACCCAAGGATATTAGCTAAAGCCCCAATGCTCTCCACCTCTCAAACCCGAAACAGCTTCAAAACATAAGTGTATAAGGCGCACATAACGGATTTGCTCGGGAGAACAGAGTATCATCAGCGAATAAAGAGTGAGAAACCACCAACTCTGAGAAGACCCTTTCTCCCACAGAGAAACCAGTCAAAAGGCCTAGCTCAATAGTCGTATTCACCATCTTACTCAATGCTCCATAACAAGCACAAAAAGTAACGGAAAGAGAGGATCCTCTTGCCGAATTCCCCTCAAACTGTTAAAGAAACCTTCCGAAGAACCATTCACAAGAATAGAGAATCTTACCGACGAAATACACCTCTATCCAAGCCCTCCACCTCTCACCGAAACCGCAACGATGCAGCAAATACAGAACAAAGTCCCAGGTTTACGTGGTCATAAGCCTTTTCCAAGTCCAATTTGCATAGAACACCTGACACCCCTGATCTCATATGACTATCCACACATTCATTTGCAATGAGCACATAATCTAAGATTTGACGACCACCGATGAAAGAATTTCAAGAGTTGGAAATGATCTTACCCAAAACAGTTCTCATCCTATTGGCAAGTACCTTAGAAACAATTTTGTACACCCCTCCCACCAAGCTAATGGCTGAAAATCCTTCATCTCCACCGCATCCGCCTTTTCTCGGAATCAAGGAAATAAAAGTTGCATTCAAGCTCTTCACCAACTGACGTCTTCGATGGAATTCAGCAAAAACAGCTATAACATCATGTTTTACTACACCCCAACAAGCTTGAAAGAAAGCCATGGATAAGCCATCTGGACCCGGTGCCTTGTCACCCTCCATACCTTTTACCACCTCCCATACCTCCTTTTCCTCAAAATCTCTTTCTAACCAATTATTTTCCTCCTCATCAATGGAGAAAAAAGATTGGTTATCCATTCTAGGTCTCCAAGTGCTTCGCTTTGAATATAAGCTTTGATAGAACTGCACAATATGATCTTTTACCTCAGTGGGATCGTCGGACAAGACACCATTGATACGAAGCACTTCCACACGATTATACCTGTGATGAGAATTAGCCACCTTTTGAAAAAACCAAGTATTTCGATCCCTCTCCTTCATCCACAAAGCTCTCGACTTTTGACGCCAATGAATTTCTTCACACAACATGGTATTCTCCAATTCTTTCGACATATCCGTCTTTTTAAGCTTCTCCTCCTGAACTAAGCCCCTCAACTCTGCCAAAGCATCCAACTCCTGAATTCCTTCCAACAACTCCTTTTTTTTCCTCCCAATGTCACCAAACCCCTCCTCATTCCACTTTTTCAAATCCAGCTTAAGGGATTGCAGCTTATTAGCTAAAACAAAGCTAGGTAAGCCCTCAAACAAATATGACCCCCACCAAGACTTAACCTTGTCAACAAACTCTTCAGATTTAAGCCACATATTCTCAAATTTAAAATACTTGTTACCTCCGCAAGGAGCCCCACAATCCAGTAACAAAGGGAAATGATCGGAGAGTAGACGTTTAAGTCTTCTTTGTGACACCGCTGGGTAATGGTCCTCCCAATCCGAGGAGAGTAAAAACCGGTCAATTCTAGACCAAATCTCATTCTCTTGATTATTCGACCAAGTAAATTGACCCCCCACCAACGCAATATCCACCAAACCGTTTTCAGATATAAAGTCCGAGAAATCCATCATGCCTGTAGTATAGTAAGGGACACTAGAACGCTCACTAAGAAACCGGACAATATTAAAATCCCCACCAAAACACCAAGGGACCTCCCACATATTCACCAAACCCGCCAGCTCCTCCTCCCAAAGGACCCTTCTCTCCACATCATCATTCGGGCCATACACAAAAAAAAAAATAAATAAAAAATAATAATAATAAAATCAACAATATTGAGTCAACATTAATTTCCCAATGCCTGAAACAAATTTAATACCCAAATCTTCTTATCTATTGTAAAATACCAACAGACTATCTATTTCCATTCAATAGAACATTAAATTTGTAGTTTAATTACTTGCAAGACTCTGGTTTTGACAGTATTTGTTTTCCCATCAACTCATAAATAGAACTTTGTGCAATTAAATATCTAAGCAAGCTGAAATTTTCCAGATTAGGTAGAATCATAATCTCCTTGAAGTTCTGAATTTATCCCCCACTGCTGTTGTAATTTGGTCTTGCACCAATTATGTCTATTGGATTTAACTTTGTGCAATTAAATGTGTAAGCTACAAATTGCAGTTCCCATTAAAGTTTTGGATTTATCTCCCTAGTTCTCACAACTTGGTATGGCAACAATTATCTCTATTAGAGCAAATTTGCTCAATAATTCCATTAAGCAGAATTATTGAGCTTTGTTAGCTCACGCCATACCGAAAACAGTTAGGCAGTATGGCGTGAGCTCAATCATTCTTCTCCAAGGAATTGCTCTTCTACGGTATGGCGTGAGCTAATAAATGAAATGGTCTAATTTCCATTAGACCATTTCATTTATTAACCTCTTTGTCTTTTTTTTTTATTCTTTTTTTTTTTGCCATTTATTATAGCAATTAGTGATGTTAACAGAAAAAGCTGCACAAGCACAAAAGTTTCAAGCAATACCTCAAATACAAAACAAACATTTAAAGTTTGGAAAATCCAGGAAGCTACAAATAACAAAGTACAAAAACCTCAAGTGCCTATCAGAAGGGTCTTATATACCCTCTGTTCTAATCTAACCACAGATATAAAGAAAATGAACCCATTTTATCATCACAACCAAAGCGCAAAAAGCAACTCAAGTTAAAAAAACAGGTCCTCTTAGAAAGCTCAAACATCTCTAAGTGGAAATATTAATAATAATAATAATAATAGTAATAATAATAATAATAATAAACTCACTCTTCAATTTGACGCTCATACTCAGCACGCACTTCATGTACTCGTAAAGTGACTTCAAGGTCATGCTCAATTGCCTGCATCAGAGCCTTCGCAATAACAACAATGTGTTAGTGAAGAGAGAGACACCCAAAGCACCATGTAATCAAATCCAAAAATAAGATACATCAAGAAACATGAAATAATGAATGCCAACCTAGTGCTAAACAGAAGCATTAAAAAGCAATTCTTATATGACACTAGATCATTTACTCATCAATGCACACACAAACCAATTCTCCTGATACATTTTCCATTTAAGTACTCCTTATATTGTATAAATACCTGAATACCAGGACCATTTCCAGCACCTGCATATAAAAGATAACTCATCAAAACTGTTATAAACACAGGAAATGAAGGAAAAAAAAAAAAAAAAAAAGGTGAACCGTGTGATGCAGTATAAATTCTAACCGGAAGTTTCGCGTGAGGAAGCCTTTCAAGATTCTAAAAGTTCTTTTAGCCTTTTTGTAGCCAGAGAAGCTTTTTCAGTTTTTCATTGCAAAACCTGGCATGAAATTCAAAAAGTAAGAACAATTTCTCTTAAACTAGTAAGCTCATAGAATCCCAGATAAAACAGACAACAATCGCCAACAACAACATTAACAGAGCCATGAAAGTTACTAGTTTAAATCTCTATAGTGCCAAAGGATAACAAAAAAATATGTTTGAGCACAGGTTCTCACACTATTCTACAGTTTGTTCAAGCTTCAAATTCAAGGGCTTTTACAGTGCGTCAAGTTACCACTAAATAGATAAGTTGAGTAATACATCTTTTTGTCAACTACATCCAATGCAAACTTCAAATCGACAAGGATATTGCGATGTCTCAAATCAACTGCATGAAGCATTACACAATATTATGACATCCTGTTATGCTGACACATACTCAAAGCATGATCAAAGAATGCATGCAAGCAACTTTTTCCAGTTGAGACAAAGTATGATTGTATTTCGTAATTCTATTTGAGAGGAACTTCTATTGGTGAAAATTCATTTTTTTACATGCCAATTACAGTCACTCTCGACATAGTTTCAAAATTTTGATATTCAATAATAGACCAATGTGATACCACATTCAGTGAATATTTTAAAATACACTATCTGATAATAAATCGAAAATCTAACTTGTTTCAGTTTATCAATGTGCCTTCAACATGAATATATAAACATCATAATAACAAAACAAGGAGAATCAGATAGATCATACCAAAAAACATTGGAAAAAGCTAATCAGAAATACTGCTACATAAAGATGGGAGCATCGAAGTAAGTAAAGATCATCAGGTGACCCTTTATTAGATTTTCATGACAGTATACTTCAAATTTTAAGTATGGCTATATTTATAAATAAATAAACAAATAAGAAAAAAAATGAATATATATAGCAAAGCATCTTAGACATCTGAGGACCATGAACAATGTAAACATAAAACACTCAAACATAAAATCTTGGACGGTCTGAGAAGGAAGATAAGCCAAATTTCAGGCATCAACTTGAGACTAACAAATGAAAATAAAACAACTAATTGAACTCAACCCACCTCAAACGTCTTATACTTAAATTCAAGTTAACCACAGTGCCTGGATTTAAAATACGGGTTTAACAAAAGGCATAATGTAGTTAAATCCTTCAGCAATGCATATACCTGAAGAACTTTTTCCAGTGAAGCCTTGCATAACCTAAACTGCATAGACTATAGCTTGATCTTACATTGCAATTGAACCTAAATATCAGGAAAATTGTTTTTGTTAATAGGGGAAACATTGAAAATAAACAATTATTTACATAAGCATGGTCATGTACAAGAATCTGGCACCTTCTGGGCCTTCAAACTTTGAACCTCAAACTGTAACCTTTCTGTTGTTTCATCACCTTTCGGTTTTGAGTTGAGAGTTGAGATTGAACATTTTGTTTCTTCTTCAACTCTGTAACCTACAAAAGCATAATATGGTTTCAGAACATGTAACTGAGTGATCAAACATATTGTCGTAATGCAAATAAAAAATGTACCTATTCTTCAAGGACATTCAGCTCCTCTTTGAGCTTTGCAACACAAACATTAGAAGATGAAACATTTTGCAAGTTTTTTCCTTAGTTCCTCAATCTCCTTATCCCAATTTTGACAAAATTTACAGTAAGGAAGCTATACTGATGGTTGACAATTTAAAACATAGGCCGAAACAAAGTGTTTCCAAAGTTCTCTCTAAAAAACAGTTGCATTGAGGAATGATCCCTTTCAAAAGACCTTTTCCATGCTTTCATTTTTCATACCCAGACTGAGAAGCACAAAGAAATTTATCATATTATTATCAATATTTTCTAAGTGCATTCTCTGAAACAAAAATGCATGCTTTAAAAGCACTATCAAAAAAACGTCTTAAGTAATATACATTTTATTTTACTCCAAAAATATTGTCAAGCGTAATTCAAATAAGCCAAATAGCTGTACTGCACTGGAAATACTTTCTGCTTTCCCAGCTTCTTGATGAGATCCCAATATCCAAACACTATTGTCTCAAAGGTTCAATCAAGAATAGGTGGTGGGTGATTCTCTCTCTCTCTCTCTCTCTCTCTCTCTCTCATATATTCCCGCCTTGTGTCGGCGTATGGGTGGCGCATGAGAGTTGTTTGGTGGTAGTTTTAGGCTATGTCATGGCTAGCTCGAGAAGGTGGTCTGTGGAATCCAAGGAGTTTGAGGTGCTGATTAAGGTAGGGGCATCAAAGGTGAGGATTTTTGAGAGGACCAAAAGACTCAATAGGTCCATTTTCTTGAAGAAGGATGAGCTAGCTTGGTTGGTGCGAATTGTGAAGGATTTGGTAGTAGTGGATAACTCAGAAGTCTTTTGGGATTAGTCTAGAGTTGGGTATCCTAGAATGCTAGCTCAGAAGTGTGCTAATAGGCATGGTTGTTTTCTGACAGTGGAGGAATTTGATGGAAGAAGAAGGTGTGACTCGATCATCATTCCAAAAGGTCAGCATGGGATAGGGTGGGACCGTTTCAATGAGGAAATGCGAGTGGCAAACTCTTCTTTACGTGAATTTTGAGTGGTCAATGAGCATCGCGTGTTCAGGGAAGAAATAACTAAAATCTAGGGAAACAAAGAAGGTAACTAAAATCTACCTATTAATTACAATATACTATAACTATAATACAAGAACATGCCATAACTAGAAAGACTAATTATGGCTAAATATATATGGACCGTATCTAATTGACATCCCCCCTCAAATTGATGCTGGCCGATTAAGAAGCATCAATTTGCCCACAAGAAACTTATGACGTTGTCATGTCATAGCCTTCGTGAAGACGTCAGCTATCTGGAGATCAGTGGAAACATGAGGAAGAGAGATAACACGAGTGTCCAAGGCTTCCCGAATAGAATGACAGTCTACCTCAATATGCTTTGTACGTTCATGGTAAACAGGATTAGCAGCTATTTGAATGGCACTAGTATTGTCAGCATGAAGAGGAGTAGAATCAGTTTGAGAAAAACCAAGCTCAGCCAAAAGCCCATGAAGCCAGACAATCTCAGAACAAGCAGTAGACATTGCCCGGTATTCGGATTCAGTGGATGATTTAGAAACGCGAGCTTGCTTCTTACTCTTCCAAGAAATTAAAGAATCACCAAGAAACATGCACCAACCTGTGACAGACCGCCGAGTGGCAGGACATCCTACCCAATCCGCATCACTATAAGCAACAAGGCGAAGAGGAGAGCCAGTTGGAAAGAACAACCCACGGCCAGAAGAGCCACGAAGATATCGAATGATACGCCGAACAGCAGCTAAATGAAGATGGCGGGGAGTTTGCATAAACTGGCTAACCTGCTGAACAACGAAGAAAATATCGGGCCGAGTAATAGTCAAATAATTCAAGCTACCTACCAACTGTCAGAACACAGTAGGATCAGAGAGAAGATCACCCTCCTCACTTCGATATTTCACATTAACTTCCATAGGAGTATCCACCGAAGAAGAATCTTGAAGACCAGCTAGACGAATCAAGTCTTGGGTATATTTGTGTTGATTCAAGAATATACCAGAAGAATCAGTGTGCACCTCCAACCCCAAAAAATAAGTAAGAGGACCAAGGTCTTTCATATGAAAAGAGTCTTGAAGATTCCGCTTGAGATGTGCAATCAAACTGGAGTTGGTTCCCATAATGACAATATCATCCACATACACAAGTAAAAGAACAAGACCAGTCGGAGTCTTGCAAAGGAACAAAGAAGAATCATATAGGCTTTGGACAAAGGAGAAGTGAAGCAAAGTAGACCTGAATTTTTCAAACCATGCCCGGGGAGCCTGTTTTAAGACATAGAGAGACCGCTTCAACTTACACACAGCGGCAGATGGAGAAGAAAACAACCCTGGAGGAGGAGTCATGTAAATATCTTCTTTGAGATCACCATGAAGAAAAGCATTTTTGACATCCATCTGGTGAAGTGGCCAGCCTTGGGAGGCGGCAATAGAAATAATTGTATGCACTGTAGTCATCTTCGCGACTGGAGCAAATGTCTCCTCATAGTCCACCCCATATTCTTGCCTGTTCCCAAGAGCAACTAATCGGGCCTTATACCGATCCAGAGTCCCATCAGAGCAAAGCTTAATTGAGTAAACCCATTTACAACCAATGGCTTTAACATGAGAGGGGCAAGGAACCATGTCCCATGTATGATTGTCCTAAAGAGCCCGAAGTTCCTCATCCATCGCTTTCCACCAAAATTCATAGTTAACAGCCTCGGAAAAACATGTAGGGATGGAAATAGAAGATAAAGTAGCATTAAAGGAAGTGTGCGGAAAACCATACCTATCAAGAGGACGTGATACCCTAGCAGATCGTCGAGGGCCAGACTCATGAACTGTCTCAGATGGCGGGTCAATCGGAGGAGTTGTCGGAACAGTTTCAGATGAAGGGTCAGTCTCGGGAAGGGGCAAAGTTGGTAGACGTCGAGTATACACAATTCCAGGTTTGAACCGCTCAGGCAAAAGAGGCAATTCATCAAAACAAGGTAGAATACTAATCTCAGGCAATGATTCAACATGTGTAGAAAAGAAACATTGATGCTCAAAGAACACAACATTACGAGATATATGAAATTTGTCAGAACAAGGATCATAGCAAACATAACCTTCGTGAGAAACACTATAACCCATAAAGGTACATTTAACAGACTGAGCAGAAAGTTTGTGACATTCATGAGCAGGTAAATGAACAAAACAAACACATCCAAAAGTATGCAGATTAAGATAGCTAGGATGCTGATGATACAAATGATAATAAGGAGAATCAAACTACAAGACCTGAGAGGGCAGTCGATTGATTAAGTAAACGGCAGTAGATAATGCCTCAACCCATAATTTGGAAGGAACAGATGACTCAAGTAATAAAGTACGAACAACATCCAAGAGATGGCGGTTCTTTCATTCTGCCACCCCATTTTCCTGAGGAGTATAAGGACAAGAGCCTTGAGAGACAATTCCTTTATGGCGTAAGAAATCATGAAACTCATGGGACATGTATTCTCCACCAGAATCAGACCTCAAAATCTTAATGCCTGTAGAAAAGTGATTCTCAATATATGCTATGAAGGTCTGAAAAACAGACAAAACCTCTGATTTGGCCCGAAGAAAATAAACCTAAGTATATCGACTGAAATCATCTATGAATGTTACAAAATATTTATATCGAGCATGAGAAATTGCAAGAGATATGCCCCATACATCACTATGCACAACATCAAAGCATTTTGTAGCACGACTACCATGAGAAGAAAATGAAAGAGTTTTACTCTTACCAAGTTTGCATACAGAACAATCAAATGACAAATTTTGAGAAACTCGTTCTTTATTGCCTAACAAACCATAATTTAACATATGAGACAGAATAACAGAATTTGGATGACCCAAACGTTTGTGCCATACTTCGTTCGGAGTATTAATTGTCCTACAAGCCAAAGATAAACAACTAGGAATTGACAAGTGCAATGGAAATAGTCTGCCAACTTTAGGCCCCTTCGCGAATATCTTCCCTGACACCTGACCCTGCACAAGACAACAAACACAAGAGAAATGGACATCACAGTTTTTTTCAACTAACTGGCCAACTGAAATAAGACTATTAGAAAGGCCAAGAGAGACATAAACATCTCTGAATGAGGGATTAATATCTCCTACTTCATTAATAGCTAAATGACTTCCATTAGCTACTTGAATATGAGATAAACCATGATATAGACGAACATTGCAAAGAGTATCAGACGATCTGGTCATATGATTGGATGCTGCAGAATCAATAAGCCAAGACTTAGATGAAATAGTATCATTACCTTGGAGCCCTAAGGCAAAAAAGGCTGACATAATCATCTGCTGGACCATTTCAAGAGTAAGAACAGCTGATCCAGCCGCAGAAGAAGAGGCTGAGGACATCACTGGAGCAGAAGAGGTGTTTACTGTAGCCTGATAGGCAGTAGCTTGACGATTCTGAGGCTGAGTGGGACATTCTTTGATAAAGTGGCCCGGTTTCTTACAGTAATTGCATGATTTCTTTGCACAATTGGCGGCAATATGACCATACTCCTTACAGCTAAAACACTGGACCTTGCCCATATCCTTACCCTTCCCTTTCCCATAGGCTGCATAGGCTATTGGATTTGGGTTGGAATCATGCTGAAACGTAGCCTGTGTGAGAAGACGCTACTCCTCACGAAGTAATTCTCCAAAACAAACATCCAAAGATGGCGAAGGATCTCGATTCATTAAATTTGAGCGAGTAACCTCAAATTCAGGGCGTAATTTCATCAGGAATTGATCTCTCTTGCTCTGCTCATGAACAACCTGAACAGCCGACAGAGATGCAGCAGGTACCTTCCCATAAACCATATCAGAAAATTCTCCCCACAAATTCTGAAAACCAGAAAAATACTCCAGAATGGAGAGATTGCCTTGAGTGTAATTAGCAATCTCATATTCTAGCTAAAAACGACGTGCAGTAGTGTCCTGATGATAAACCTTCAGCTAATACTCCCACATAGTCTTTGCAGTCTTATAGGGCCTCAAATTGAGCACAATAAGAGGATCAACAGACCCTAAGATCCAAGACATCACACGTGCATCCTTGACCTTCCACTTAGTCAAATCCTTAGCTTCCGTAGGAGCTAGATCACTACCATCGATATGGCCCCACAACTCTTTTCCCGTAACAAATACTTGAAATTGGAATTCCCAAGCAGAATAATTTTTTCCAGTAAAACGGACCCCAAAAGTCTCGCTAGAAGACATAATGAAATAAAAATTAGAAATTATAAAACCTGATAAATGAGTAACAGGCCCACCAGAACAGTAACCAAGCCCAAGCCCAGCAAGCCCAAGTCCAAACAGCAACCCACCGAGCAAAAAACCACGCTCACCAAACAGCAAGCCTAATTTGATGATTGCTGACCACACCAAACAACAAACCCAAACAGCAAGCATGAAACCACGGTCCACGCTCCTCCAAAAATCAAGAACCAGCAACAGTCCATACTCCTCAACACCAAAATTGCACCAAGAACCAGTGACAGTCCACACCGGCAACGGAACTAGCCAGCGATGACAACGTCAGCAACGAGAGCGTCATCGACAAGAGCGAGATCGTAGCCAACAGCCCAACTCCTCCAGAAATTTTTGGTAGCTCCAAAACCTCCACGCCAACAGCCCCAAATCCTCCAGAAATCTCCGACAACCCCAAAAGCTCCAGAAATTCAGGTAAGAATAAATTCCCTACCCTCAACCAAATTATCAACAACTTCCCCTGAAGTTACCAACAGCCAAAGAGACCAATAACTCAGTCCCGACCCAACTAAAAAAAACTCAAATCAAAACCCTAATTTAGATGATTTAGGCTCTGATACCATTGAGAGGTATTCAGTACAATTGACAAAAAGAATGATAAGGAGGTCAAGGGACGCAGTAGTTACGCGGAGGCGATGAGATTGTCGTCGAAGCAAACTGAGAAGGGTTGTAACTCCGGCCAAGAACAGTTTGAAAGGGTGCTAAGATGGCCAAAAACTGCTTCTTGTCTTATGGAACAACAAACCATTGAGTTTGGCAGGAAAGCATTGGCTTCGACGGAGACCCATGCTTTGGAGAGGGCTCACAGCGATACCAGGGAGGCTCCGACGAAGATTTTATGTCCGATGAGGTATGTCCAAGCATCTGTAGAGGATGGAAGACAAGGCTCGAAGGATGGTGGTCGCATGGGGTGTTCGGCTGGAGCTCCGGTGAGTAGCTCACAAACGCCGGTGATGTCGCATGACTCGAGGACTGCTTCTGATCGCATGACGGGACAGGGGGGAAGGGGCACCATGCTGGGCAGACCTACTCTAAGGTAAGTCTCGAGCTCCTCAAAGTCAGGGAGATGTTGAAGCGTCTGCAATGGGAGTGTGACGTGGGGCTGTTGCAGATTGACATGGCATTCAAGATTATGGAGGGTAGTGGGCTTGGGCTTGGGCAGGGAGACAAAAATCTAGCTGGTCAGAGGATGTCAACAACGAAGGGGATAAAGGGGTCTGGGCTGAAAAGGAAAATCACTAAGCCCAAGAAATGGTGGAGGGTGAAGAAGGTATTGGTTTGTAAGCCTAAAGGAACAATGAGCTCAGGCCTGGGTTTTAATAGCCCAGGGCATGTTGGACCTTTAGAAGCAGTTTGCCCAGAAGAGGAGGTTTCGACGGAGAAGCATGAGAAGGTCATGTTTGGCTTGCGACCTAACTTGGCTAGGTCGGCAAGTCGCTCGCCGGTGGTCACACAGGTCTCATCAGTGGACAAGGGGGTTAGGTCAGCGGCTGATGAAGCTTCCAAGCCGGTTGTCGGCACTAGTGGAAAGGATCCTCTAAGTCCAGCGAGCAAGGCTCAGCCCACCGGAAAGGGTGAAGTTATGGTGACTTATAGGAGGAGGAAATTTGGGCCGCAGAGGTGGAACGCCGCAAAGGTGGGCTCGTTAGAAGCCTCTTCTTCGACTTCTGGGCAAGTGAAAGGGATATTAGGGTCGTTGCCGGAAACTAACCAGAGGGTGCCGGAGACGCTTTCTTTGCCGGAGAACACACAGAGCTTACTGGAGCGTCGAGTGGAGACTGGAGAGGCTGGTGAGGGTTCACCGAAGTGCCCTGTGGAGATAGGTGATGCTGGTGAGGACACGGGCTCTACCTCAGATCAGGTTCCAATGGTCTTTTCATCTCGTCGGAACTCTAGGTTGGTGGCAGGGGTCTGTTGTGGATAGAAAGAATTGGGAATTGGGCCTGGGTCACGTAGGGACGAGGACAGTGTCTTAGCATCAATCGGGTTGGAGGAATTAGGATCAAAAAAGCTTTCTTCCAGCTGGGTAGTTGAAAGCTGCCTCAATTTTTGCCCAAAAATTGGTGTGTCTGATGAGGGGAAGAAGGAGGAGTTGGCAACCTTGTTCAATTCTATTGAAGCTTCTAGAATGAAGTTTGACTATGATCTGGGGGACTTTTCTGCCTATGGTCCTGCCCCCACAGGTTGTAAAGAGCTAGATAGTGCTCTTCTTATTGACAGGGGCCAGACGATTTCTGTGCAAGGTAGGGGTCGTGGGAAGGGTCAAATTGGTGGATCATGAAGCTAAACATCGTAGCATGAAATGAAAGAGGGTTGAATGCCCTCAAAAAAAGGTTGCGTATTAGGGGTCTATTGAAGGAGTGGAAAGCAGATATAGTATGTTTGATTGAGACTAAGATGGAGACTATTTCCCGTGAAGTGGTTCACAGTTTTTGGGGTGGTCAACTGTGGGGTGGAAGTATAAAGGGTCTAATGGTTTGTCAGAGGGGATGTTAATGATGTGGGATAGGAGGGTAGTGGAGAGTAAGGAGGAGTGTGTGGGGCAGTTTACCCTGGCGTGCTCTTTTCAAAATGTGGAGGACAACTGGGTTTGGGTGTTTGGGGGGGTTTATGGTCCGAATGAGGATGTGGAGAGGAGGGTCCTTTGGGAAGAGCTGGTTGGGTTGATGAACGTATGGGAGGTCCCTTAGTGTATTGGTTGGGATTTTAATATTGTCTGGTTCCCTAGTGAGCGCTCTAGTGCTTCTTATTACTCCTCGGGCATGATGGATTTCTCGGACTTCATTTCGAATAACAATTTGGACATTCCGATGATGGGGGGACAATTTACTTGATCCAATAATCAAGAAAATGAGACCTGGTCTAGAATTGACCGGTTCTTGCTATCCTCAGAGTGGGAAGATCATTTCCCAGCAGTGTCACAAAGAAGACTTCAACGCATGTTCTCCGATCATTTCCCTATTTTTTCTGGATTGTGGGGCTCTTTGCAGAGGTAATAAGTATTTTAAATTTGAGAACATGTGGCTTAAAGCCGAAGGTTTTGTCGACAAGGTTAGCTCTTGGTGGGGATCTTATTCGTTCAAGGGCTTACCTAGTTATGTGTTAGCTAATAAATTGAAATCCCTCAAAATGGAATTGAAAAAATGGAATGAGGAGGTGTTTGGCGATATTGGGAGGAAAAAGAAGGAGTTGATGGGAGGTATTCAGGAGCTGGATGAGTTGGCAGAGTTGAGAGGGTTAGATCAGGAGGAAAAGATTCGAAAGGCGGATATGTTGAAAGTTTTGGAGAATACCTTGTTGTGTGAAGAAATTCACAGGCGCCAGAAATCAAGAACTTTGTGGCTCAAGGAGGGGGACCGAAATACTCATTTCTTTCACAAGATGGCGAATTCTCATCGCAGGTACAATCATGTGGAAGTGCTTAGTATTAATGGTGTCTTATCCGAAGATCCAGTTGAGGTAAAAGATCACATTGTGCAGTATTATCAAAACTTATACTCGGAGCAAAGTTCATGGCAGCCTAGAATGGATAACCAACCTTTTTTTGTCAATTGATGAGGAGGATTGTAGGTGGTTAGAAAGAGTTTTTGAGAAAAAGGAGGTTTAGGAGGTGATAAAAGGTATGGATGGTGATAAGGCACCTGGTCCAGATGGTTTCTCCATGGCTTTTTTTTCAAGCTTGTTGGGGTGTGGTTAAACAAGACGTTATGGTGGTTTTTGATGAGTTCCATCGTAGACGTCAGCTGGTGAAGAGCTTGAATGCAACTTTCATTTCCTTGATTCCGAAAAAGGCGGACGCGATGGAGATGAAGGACTTTCGGCCCATAAGATTGGTGGGAGGGGTGTACAAAATTGTTTCTAAGGTTCTCGCCAATAGGATGAGAACTGTTTTGGGTAAGGTTATTTCCTATTCTCAAAATGCTTTCATCGAGGGCCGACAGATCCTAGATTCGGTTCTAATTGCAAACGAATGTGTGGATAGTCGCATGAAGTCAAGGGTGCCAGGTGTTATTTGTAAGTTGGACCTGGAAAAGGCATACGGCCATGTAAATTGGGACTTTGTTTTGTATTTGCTGCATAGGTGTGGTTTTGGGGAGAGGTGGAAGGCTTGGATAGAATGGTGTATTACGTTGGTAAGATTTTCCATTCTAGTGAATGGCTCTCTGGAAGGGTTCTTTAACAGTTCGAGGGGAATTTGGCAAAGGGATCCCCTCTCTCCGTTACTTTTTGTGCTTGTTATGGAGGCCTTGAGTAAGATGGTGAATGCGACGATTGACCAAAGACTTCTGACAGGTTTCTCGGTGGGAGATAGGGTCTTCTCGAAGTTGGAGGTTTCTCACTCTTTATTTGCTGATGATACTTTGATTTTTTGTGAAGCTTCTCTCGAACAAATCCAGTATGTGGGTCTCATTCTTTTATGTTTTGAAGCTGTTTCAGGTTTGAAAGTTAATCTTGGAAAGTCTAAAATTGTGGCTATTGGAGAGGTGGAGAACATTGGGGTTTTAGCTAATATCCTTGGGTGCAGTGTTGCTGATCTGCCTATGAAGTATTTAGGTCTCCCTCTTGGGAAGCCTTATAAGGATACGGTTATGTGGAATGATGTGATTGAGAAGATGGAGCGTCAAATGGCAGGTTGGAAGAGGATGTACCTCTCTAAAGGAGGTCGTTTAACTCTCATCAAGAGTACGTTGTCTAATCTACCGACCTACTTTTTGTCTCTGTTTCCGATTCCCATGAGTGTAGCTAAAAGGCTTGAGAAAGTCCAAAGAGATTTCTTGTGGGGAGGGATAGGAGATGAGCCTAAGTTGCATCTTGTAAATTGGAACCAAGTTTGTCGGCCCCTGCACTACGGTGGTCTTGGCATTCGAAAGTTGCATCAGTTTAATCAAGCTCTCTTGGGGAAATGGCTTTAGAGATATGCGAATGAGAGTGAGGCTCTTTGGTGCAAGGTTATCAAAGCTAAGTATGAAGACCAGGAAGGTGGGTGGTGCACGAAAGAGGTTTCGGGTTCTCATGGTATGGGCTTATGGAAGCATATTCGACAAGGCTGGAGTTCCTTTGCCAAAGGTATTCGCTTTGAGGTGGGGGTGGGTTCGAAAGTTCGTTTCTGGCATGATATTTGGTGTAGGGTAAATTCTTTGAAGCAAGACTTCCCGTCTTTGTTCAACATCGCTAGACACAAAGAAGCTTGGGTGAAGGATAATTTTACTTGGAGAAATGGGGTTGTAAAGTGGAATGTCCTTTTTGTGCGACCCATTCAGGACTGGGAGATGGATTTGGTTGCTCCTTTTTTTGATCGGTTGTACTCTTGCAAGATCTCTATAGGTACAACGGATCGTATTTGCTGGGCCTCGTCTAAGAAAGGCAAGTTCGAGGTTAAATCGTTCTTCAAGGCCTTGTCTAATTATGGCCATGAGGTGTTTCCTTGGAAGAGTATTTGGCGCACAAAGGTGCCTTTGCGAGTGGCTTTTTTCTGGTGGACCGTGGCCCTAGGCAAAATTTTGACTCATGATAATCTGCGTAAGAGGAACTTTGTGGTGGTAGAGTGGTGTTCTATGTGCAAAAAGACAGGAAAGTCAATAGATCATCTTTTTCTCCACTGCGAAACCGCAAGAACTCCTTGGCATATTATTTTTAGTCGGTTTAGGTTGCATTGGGTCATGCCTTGCAGAGTGAGGGATTTGTTCAATTGCTGGTGGTCGGGAGGACGTGCTCGAAGTGCGGTAGTATGGAAGATGATCCCTCTATGTCTTATGTGGTGTATATGGATTGAAAAAGAATGCTAGATGTTCTGAGGACTCTACTAGGACTATAGAGGAACTGATTCATCTTTTCTTCTTTACTCTTTACTCTTGGATGGCCGCTTGGCTAGCTCCTTTAGTAATTAGTTTTTCTAACTTCCTCTTTCATTTCTCTCCCTCTTAGGCGCTCTCTATTTATACTTCCCGTGTATATGGGTTGCGCCCCTCTGCGCTTTTGATTTATAACATTATAACTTATCCAAAAAAAAAAAAAGGTTCAATCAAGTTAAACTTACGGAATTTTCAACTTCCTAGCACTTGGAGGACATAAATATCTTAAAGACTCAGAACAGTTGTAGCACCTTATTTCCACATTTTCTCACCAACCAAACAGTCTCGTTGTTCCTCAAGTAGTCAGCTAAAAGAAAACCTAACTAACACTCAACCAAATCGCCTTCAATTCTATTCCTAAAGTTTCTTAACAACCAAATGGAGACTGAAAGGTTTCTCTCTATGCTTGCTATACTTGCTAAGAAACTCCAGAATAATTAAGGTGGGTCGTTGTGTGGATTGGTAGACGGGTTCTTGGTTTGTTTACAGAATTGCATACGCCGAATGACATCTAATTTGGGGTGTTACCTTGACTTCCAAGAACCCTCAACCTAGTTTTGCCAGGTTCGAATCAGGTTGAACAACAATTAAGTGTGAAAGTCAGTTTTGGGCTGGAGAAACTGATGGCCAGTAGGACAATTTGGGATCTCATAGGATGATTTGGGGTGTCTGAACTTGGCCTTGGCTGGATCTTGAAATTGTTTAAACCTGTTTCAACTTAAATGGGTTTGCTTTGGGGATGTTCCCCACATCTATGCACCTGAATATGAGAAAAGGCTTAGTCCAATCCTTTTGTGTTTCTTTTCTTGTTCTTTTGTAGATTTACTTCGCAATAGGAACAGTATGGCTACTTCCGAGGGTACTTTGCCATGTACTTGGAAAGCTGCTAAAGATACTACACAATCAGTACATTCTTTAGTCAAGAAGATAAATAGGAGAAGAACACATTGTAAAACGGGAGGCCTATAATTGGATGCTAGAGTTGCTTTGATGACTATTGTTGTTGGGTTGGTTAGTGGGTGGATATTCTTATATAGAAATATTTGTGCTGTTTTCTTAGCGGGTGGATAATCTTTAATAAGGAGCTTCAATGAGTACACTCCCATTTTTCCCCATCTTTCAAAGTTGCTTAGTTCAGTTGTTCTCTCTTATGTTTTAGATTCCTGGTGAAGATGATTCCACCATCTAGACAACAATGTCACAGAATACTTGGGGCTCATACTCAACCTATGTATCTTGAACGATTTTGTGATTTTTGCAGAGGGACAAGAAAAAGAGAAGCAATTGGCTGAAGAAAATGGCAACAATAGTGCAGAAGACTAAAACTAGAATTTTTGTAGTTGAAGCTCAGTTGGGGAATTGTGGCAAAAGCAGTGCAGAAGAAATGAATATAGGTAAGAAGATATCAGTTGAAAGAACTTCTGGAATCGTTCTGCTAGATATCGTTGTATGCAGGTTTTGAATGTTGTGTTTGTAACTTTCTTTTTTTATGGCCTGTATCTATTAACTCTCTTTCAAACAGTATGTTTTAATGACATCTTGTTACCTCAGGATGTGTGAAACTTTACAAGAAAACACTTGTTGATTGACCATAACTTTTCGTACCGTTCTTCAATCGCCATTGATGGCTAACTCAAGATTAGGGTTCTTCGTGTGACCGTCCTTTGACCTGTTTACTGTGTGCCGTTGGGTCTAGCTCGTATATGACATGCATTTTTCTAATTACTTGAACTTTCAAAAATCTCTATTTCGCATATGCAGTTTTTTCTTTCATATTCTATTAAAGTATTTATACGCATGAAACTTAAATCGCTTAAAACTTGCACACAAATGGGTAGCTTTACAAAGCTTCTTAAAATTCAAAACTAACATGAGCAAAAATGGCATCTGCTAATAAAATATTTATTTTAATGTTAACTGTTGCTTTATCAGAAAAGATGAAAGTAAATACACGCGTGGTAGAAATGCTAAAAAGTTTTTCTGTTTTCTTCCCAAGTGAAAACTGGTTCAAAAACATTTGTCTAAACACCTTTAGAAACTCTTTTCGGAAGAAACAGTTTGCCAACCTTCGTTTTTTTTTTTTTTAATGAAAAAAGAACATAAAATGATATTCTTTTTTTTATTATTATTAATTTGTGCGCAACCAATGGAAACTCAATAGGCATTTGGTTGGTTTTATCATTGTAGAGCCAAATTACAACTGATAAATTATAAAAGAGAGGCAGATTCAGTGGCTCGCATAAGGGAAAAAACAAGTATAATGGTAAACAAGTACCTTCTTTCTTGCCCTTCTCAAACTTGTACAAAGGTTTTCTATCAAACATGAACCAAAAAAATTAAAAATATATATTAAAAAAAAAATGCATAGACATTATTTGCGAATGAGCAAAGAAACTTTTTTAATATTTTATTATTTTCTGTGGTAACGACTAACACACAACAGCAACTTGTACAGAGCTCTATCAAAGGGTAGGTCATATACTTCGCGGGAGAGAAGGGACCCCAAAAAAATCAATAAAAAGGAAAAATAAAAACACGGCTAAAATGGACATTTGGTACACGCAACAACAATTGAAGAATTGTAGTCCACCTGGTTTTGAAATGGGCTTCAGTGTTTAAGAGTGGCCCCTGTACCGTTGTAATCTGAAAAACATGATAAATGCTCATCTCCTGTCACCCTTGAGCTGGTTGCTGCCAGTTTGCCCTCCATTAATCTTCTCCTCGTTCCAAGAGGGGTCCACTGGAGGAAGTTGATATTCATCGGGTTTCAGGGCCAATGCAAAGTCGGGCAATGTTGGTGCTGTTTCCATGATTCTGCAGTAAATCATTTGATCATTGTCAACCTTCCTTTCATCAATCAAGAAATGAAAAGGAAAAAAGCATCATACCGGTTATTTCCACTCGAGCAAAACTTACCTTTCATAAGAGTACAGATCACGGTTTATCCGAACCTTGCTTGACGTATCTTTTGGAATTTTCTCAGAGAGATACTTCATGGTTCCCCAGAGTGGCGGATATCTGCACCAAGGATCGTAAGTGAAGCCATTAAAAACTGTCAACGGGTGCATATATTTCCCTTGTTAAAAAAGTATACACAAAAAGCTAAAAACTAATGCTGGCCTTACTACTAAATCCTCACAAATTAATTTAGAATGAATACAGGAAACCACAAGGGGCGATTGGAATGATTTCCACAATTTACAGGCTCTATGTAGAAGTACTGTAAATTGATGAAAGTGGAATGACCATAGTTTGTGATCTGTCACTATAATACATGTCAATTGTGACAGGAAAGTTATGAACAAAAACGTTTAGGATCCATTAAAATGAAACCAAAGCACACAAATGCTGATCTACCACTGAGAATCAACACCATATTCTGCAACAAGCATAACCTAAAATGCAACCACTTGCAAACATTAATACCCCTGCATTTGAAAGAAAAGGCACCTAAGCACATTGAATGCTTTCACATACAACCTAGGTGTACAGAATGCTGAAAAAGAGTAGCTAAACTTTGTTGCCTCGAGGATAAGGAACAGAATGAAGTATGGAGAAAAAAGAATAAAACATTGAGGACCGGAGAATAGGTAAACAATGATGAGAATAAGCATGCAAAATTACTTCCACTGGAGGTAAAATATATTTTTTAAATATTGCGTGTCTATATATATATATACTTTGAAACTTTCCCTATGAAAATTACTTCAACAAACCCAAAGTTCTGGGTAGATGATATGATTTTGAGCCAAGCTTATCTGCTGACTTCAATATCATTACTGTTTAGAAGAGTTATGGAAGACTAGGCAGATTGATATGATATGATATACCATGAGAGAACATTTGACAACCATAGCACTAAGTAAACCATCTATCTATATACCCTTCAACTTGTGTCCAATAGTTCTTCTGATATACATCATCATAAAGCAACTTATGGTAGGGTTTTGAGTAAGTTTATGCCTCTCTCTCTCTCAAATTTCCAAAATCTAGGAAATGTCTTTGAATTTGTACTTAAGTTTTTCATCCACTTCAACATCAAAAAAAGAGTAAATAAAGATATTCACAAACACCCTAAACTTGCATTAAGTGAATATTTTACTATTTTAGTATGACCTCTATAGATTGGAGTTCACTACCAATGCAACTAGAAGAAGCCTAAGTAGAAGCAATTTTGCTAGATATCAAGCCTACTTGGGACCTTAAGTGCTCAATTTTAGTGTGTCGAGCCTTAATTTATGTTTTCTCCTCCTTTTGAAGAATTATGCTGCTAGTTTGGGTGCCTTGTTTTCTTTAATTTTTAGTAATCAAGCAATCTGGAATATTCCAGATCTGTGGCATGGACTGCAAAAGTGGCCCATAAGTCCTTTAACGAGTTGTTTTGGTATATTTTTATTTGGTTTTACCATATTCCAATTTAGTTAACTAGCTTCTCTAAAACCTATGTAACATGTTACTTATAGAAAGATTTTCAGCAGCTATTGATGCTACTTCGACGGTGGTTGCCTTGTTTCCCACGTTCAATTTCTAAGGAAACCTTGGTATTATTCCCTAGCCTTCTTTTCTTCTTCTTCATCTTCTTCTTTTTCCCCCTTCTTTTAGTCTTGAAAAACCAGAACTTATTCGACCAGAGCAAACACTTCTGAATTAAACCCATAAAATCTTTATAACATCAGCAAAAATCCTATTAAACCCTGACCATCCTTAAACATGATTCATATCAAACCACAGAAAAGAAATACTGAATAGCCCCACAGATTACAAGAAAGAATGCTATAGTATTTTTAGGGATAAAGGCTATCATTGAAAACTCAAGAAGATAATTAACCTATAAATAACTATTTCAGAAAGTTAGCTTAGAGAATAAGAATTCCCAAAATGATTAGAAAGGTATAAATGATTATTTTCTAACTGTTACTTTCAAAGATTTATTTTCAGGGTATCCATCTTTCTTCTTTCTTTTCTTTTTTTTTTTTTTTTTTTTTTTTTTGTTTTGTTTTGGTAATAACAAACAGAACTGCTAACTACCTTGACAGAGGAAGAGCTGCATTAAATGCCTCGCATGCCTTCCAACTTTCTTTGAAATACTCGTCGGCCGCTTGCAAAGCAGATACAGCCATCTAGGGCTGTTAAGTGAGCGAAGTGTCTCGCGAGCAAGCTCGGGCTCGGCTCGCATAAGCTCGGCTCATGCTCGACTCGCATATTAAATGAAGCACTTCATGAACACAAATCCTGGCTCGAATATTAAACGAAGCAAGCTCGGCTCGACTCGGCTAAGCTCGTGAACAACTCGTATAAGCTCGAGTGTGTGTATATATATATATAAACTAAGTAATAGATAATTAATTATAAATCTCATAATTATTAAAACCTTAAAATTGGATTTATATTTAAGCGTTAGAGAATGAAAAATTCTAGACCATTCGTGATGAAAGAGAAAGAGAGCAATCATTAAAAAAAACCTCGATTCAATTAGAGCAGATCCAAACGAAAGGAAGAAGAATCAAGCAGAGACTATTGAGGGAGATTGCGAAAGGCATAAACTATTGATGAATCAAACAGACCCAAACACTATCACTACATGTCTGGTGAGTGAGAGTGAGAGAGTGGGAAATGAGAGTTCAGGTGGAAGATCCGTTGTGACTAGTGAGGGGGATTGAGAGAGAGACGTTAAAAAAATATTTTTTTATAGGGGGCGTTGTCCCAATGCAGTCTGAGTGCAACTTGTTAACTTGTCCCACATTGTTAAGAAAACATCAATCTCCAAGTTTGCTTATCTATAAAATGATGCATATCCTCTCTCTTTGAAACCAAATGCCTTGCTGCATTGACTCAGGCTCCATACTCGACTAGCCAGGCTAAGCAAATACTCATATGCAAACTAACATCTTAAACCGTTTAAGAGTACTTGAAGTTAAATTTTTTTTTTTAAAACAAAAACATTAAATATAAGAGCCAGCTCGCGAGCTGGCTCGGCTCGACTTATTATTAGCTCGAGCTCGATTTTTTTGGCTCGCCCTTAAGCTCGACTCGAGCTCGAGCTCGAGTAAAATTTAAACGAGCAAGCTTGAACAAGGGAAGCTCGCTCAAGCTCGGCTTGTTTACACCCCTACAGCCATCCCATGGTATTTTTGTGTTTCCCTCATCAATGATCAAACCATGATAATAATATATATATATATATATATATATATATATATAAGGAGTTTTATTAATGAAAAAAACCCTAAAAGTACAAGAAGGGAAGCCAAAGCTCACAAGAAGGGAAGCCAAAGCTCACCCAACAAACCCACCCAACAGACCCAAACAAACCCTCATCCGCCCTCAAGACCCGACCGGAACGCTACAACGCATTAGCCTTACCCATCCTTCTTTTTTGCTAGTGCGTCTTCTCCGACATTCCCCAAGAAAATTCTCTATATACCCTTTCAGAGACGCCAAATTCCGATCCTCCTCCTCAGGGGACAGCACCTCGCGTGCTTCCTTATTCGCCCGATGAATAGACTCCTTCAAATCCTCCAGGAGCGCCCTATGCATATCATCATCCTTAACCACTTCCCGAAACTGCTCAAGCAGCCACTTTTGGGGTTTGGTAAACGTTGGTGACCTCTCCACAGCCTCAGCCTCGGCCACCAACACACAGACAAAAATTTCATCAGACGAGGGTAGGGCTGAGATAAGAGGGTCAGAAAGGTCACCGGCATGGTCTGGCTGGAAACCGGCATGGTCTGAAGACTCCGGCTTAAAATCCGAGGTTCTGTCCCCCTGCAGAGCTGTCGCATTGGGTATGACGTTGTCGGCCCCCAACTCCAGCCCAGAAGTGCTCACCGAGGAGGCTTCCTTAGCATCCAGCGTTGACGAGGCTGAAGGAGGTACAGTTCTCGGCCCAGAAAAGCCTCGCCGGAGTAAGCCCTTCGCAGGAGAAGAATTACGAATAGAACCCACCGCTCCCTTCGCCGGAGGAGGATTCCTGACAACCTTTCCCACCTTTGCGTCTATATCCTTAACTCTCGGAGCCAAGGAAGAAGAGCCCAGAGTCGACTCTCCCTGAATCATCGTTGACTCCCTCATCGGAAAACTACACCGGCAAAATCCTTTAGTACCCGAAGCCATGACGGCGCAAGGCATATGAGAATGCTGAAGAACTGGACCCAAATCCGCACCCGGAATCGAAAGGGAGCCAGAAGACCCATCGATGGGAATCGGGTCCGCTTCCAAAAATAAAGGCCTAAGCCCAACCCTATCCCTTTCCTCAGTAATTTTCTGAAGCGGGCCCTTGAGCCCAATCCTTAGCCTAAAACCAAAGGAGAATTTGGGCTTCAGGCCCAACCCATTAAGAATGACCCGGACCACCTCTAACCTAATTTGCTCAAGCCGCTTCTTCCTCCATGAAGCGCCGCCACCCAGAGATCGTCTTCTACCATACCCATGATTGAATCTTATGACCAGAGAAGATTCAGACTCCGGTCTCTCAAATACAAAACATTCCACTGCCTGCCGAGTTGTCTCCCTACTCAAAACCTAACGGAATCATCTTCTCCAACTCGCACCAAGCCACCTCCTTTGTCTGGATCAAATCCCCACCACCATTGGTTACCGGCGAGAGTACGACCTCTGCAAACGTCAGAGAACCCATTGACTTTCCCCAAAACTTACACACTGGAGAGGCGTCAGCTAGTGCAGTCACGGCAGTGGCTTAAAAATAAGCCAGAACTTTGCTCAGCTCCCCAGACACACTACTCCAGCCCCGCCCATCACGACCTTCAGGGAGCAAGATCAACCCTCTCCGGCCACCCGAGGCATAGACTGCCACCTCCAAGAACCGGCCAGATTTATTCTCCCCTTTCTGAACAAAGGTCTCCGTCGAATTCCCCCCTAAAGGCTTTGACGAAAGCATCAAGAGTAGGATTTCGCAGCATTTCTTCCACCATCGACAGCAGCCAAGCAGCGCATTGTGAGTCAAGAAGCACAACCCTTGAAAATCCTTTCCTCTTTTCCTCCACCCTCAACACATCTAACCCTTTCGCCACCGAGAATAGGATAGATTTTGCCTCCACAAAGATCCGGCTCTCCATCCCCACCTACAGCCAACAATCCCCAAGAGAGATCGCACCAGCCTCTCCACCCTGCACCACTCACATGGCTCCCCAGATCAAGATCCCAAAATATGATAATAGCGAAACCAAAACCAGCGAAACAAAATCAGAAAGAACCACTAATGATCGAAGCCAGAACAACCGGAATGGACAAACCAGGACTGGGCTCTAGCGCAATGCGCCTCCGCTAGAGGAGAGAGAGAGAGAGAGAGAGAGAGAGGTTTTTTCAATCTTAGGTTTTTTCAATAATATGCTGCAGCCTGGTTAAAATTAAAGGAAAAAGAAAAATAAGAATGTATCAAATAAGTGTGCAACAAATTTGATACTCAATTTAGTACATAAATGTCAGATTGTGCAGATAAAACAAAATTCAGGGCAAATTAAATAAATATTTTATATACACACAAGCACACATATATATAGATGTATTATGTATATATAAACATATTCAAATAACCGCACCTCAACAACGGAAAATGTCATTTGAAACCTAGGGATTTAGCTTCTAGAATCTATACCATTTTTCACTTTCAGACTAGTGGATGATTCTGAAAGGAATCTGTACTGATAATGAAATAAAAGTGTTGTGCTATACAGACCAGTAAGTGGTTAAAAATGTGCAAACCATTATGCAGGCTCAAAACCCCCTGACTTTACCCCAGGTGATATAGCAATATTAGGCCCGGGGGGGGGGGGGGGGGGGGGGGGTGTGGGGGGGTGGGGTGGGGTGGGGTGGTGTGGTGTGGTGGTGGTGGTGGTGGAGGGGTTGGGTGGATGGTAAAAAAAGGAGATCCCTAATCCTGCACAGATCAACTTCTTAATGCATTGCCAATAATAACACTGGTTAGCAGCCAATGATAGTAAATTACATATTTTTTTTGTGAAAATCATTTTCACTCAATCCCTTCATGTCCCCCATACTGATTCTGTACGTGGCTTGGAGCTTTCTGAAAAAGCATCCATTCCTCAACCCAAATGCTTAATTTTGAATCAAATGTGTGTCAATAGCAACAATGCAATAAATTGCAGCTGCATCTTTTGACCTTGAAAGCCTATTAGGAGAAATTCAGTTAATCCTTATTTTAACTCACACTCAAGCATCTTCAAGTTTATTAGATGAACAATTGGCAATTAACATCAATATCAGTCGTGGTATTAAAGGACTTCCAGTAATTATCGGGATACATGTATAAAATGTATGCAGAACCCAATTTATGATCTTACACACAATGACTTTGATTTTAAAGGCTCCCTGCCTAAATCATGGTATTAGATGACACTATCAAAATAACTCATTGAAGAAGTATATAGTGAAATACATATGCAATCTATAAAAGCATCTAATTTAGGATATCACTCATAATTTGATTTTAAAATTTGGTCTAATTCATGATATTAAGGGTCCCAATACATCCATTCAGACATCGTATGGTGATACATACTTTCCTCAGAGCAAGCATTTCTCTTTTCTAATCTTATAAATTGTGATAAGTTTAAAAAGATTTCTTTTGCTCATTGTGAACTAATTAGTCCTCTACTCTGAGGCTATGAGCCATTTGACTCTAAAATCTCGTCTGCACTTGCAAATTGGATGGTCAAATTCAGTGGCCAAGTGAGGACCTTGTCCAACGAGGAGCTCAATAGCCTCCAAACCAATCAGAAAGGTATGTGTACATGTCTAACTGACTACACCTCAAAATTTCAGTAGATTTCCAATTCACATGCTATAACTTTAAAGTGTGAACCTCACTTTCCTGTGTAAGTTTAAGTTTTTCATGCAATCTAACATAATGAGAATAAATTATAACATGCTTATAAGTGTCAAGTTATACATGTGATACCACCAAAGTCAGAAATCAGATTAAGAGATAAGGACAACTAATGAGAACCATTTATTACAAGTTCGAAAGACAAATAAGAAATAAGAGAAATAATAAGCTACCTTTGCTTCGACATATTTCAGTGTCGATGCTTTTCCCCCCAACCATTTGCTAGTGGGAGGTTCATTATGTTATCTTGAGCCTGCAAAGCAAACAGAGTCAATAAAAGCAATATGTTCTCCAGAATGATCGATTGCACCTTTATCCAACACAGATAATTTAACGGCTAGTCGCACAAACAATCACAAATTATTTTGGTAAGATATGTTATATTGCAAGCAACTACAAAATCATTAATTTATCATCTTTATCACACAATGGAGTAAAAACAATTATGATGACTCACTATAGGGGGATACCAGGAGTATCTAACACTCCATATCAAATTGGGATTAATATACTAGGAATTGTACTGGTAAAAGAAAAAAAATTAGTTGTGGCAACATAACCTAACCCAATGTAGATACATGAAAATCTTGTCTTAAAAAATTGCTGGCTCCAAAATGTTGGTCCTCAAAACTCAACCAAAAGTTTTACTGTTTTTGGATAAGTTAACAAGAGAAAATAAATGAAATTAAAAAACAAGAATCATCCAAGAAAGAGTATGTTAAGTAGTAATATTGCAGGCTCCATAAGGATTATGAACTAAATTCTGAATGAAGTAGATAAGCTGTGTCTAATTTACTATGTCTAATTTATGAACTAAATTATGAACTAAATTCTGAATCAAGAGTACTATGTCTAATTTACCAACTTACTTTTTGTCTTTGTTTCCGATTCCCATGAGTGTTGCTAAAAGGCTTGAGAAAGTCCAAAGAGATTTCTTGTGGGGAGGAATGGGAGATGAGGCTAAGTTGCATCTTGTAAAGTGGGATCAAGTTTGTCGTCCCTTGCACTACGGTGGTCTTGGTATTCGAAAGTTGCATCAGTTTAATCAAGCTCTCTTGGGGAAATGGCTTTGGAGATATGCGAATGAGAGTGAGGCACTTTGGTGCAAGGTTATCAAAGCCAAGTACGAAGACCAGGAAGGCGGGTGGTGCACGAAGGAAGCTTCGGGTTCTCATGGTGTGGGTGTATGGAAGTATATTCGACAAGGTTGGAGTTCCTTTGCCAAAGGTTGTTGGTTTGAGGTGGGGGTGGGTTCGAAAGTTCGTTTCTGGCATGATATTTGGTGTGGGAAAAATCCTTTGAAGCAAGACTTCCCTTCTTTGTTCAGCGTCGCTAGACACAAAGAAGCTTGGGTGAAGGATAATTTTACTTGGAGGAATGGGGTTGTAGAGTGGAATGTCATTTTTGTGCGACCCGTTCAGGATTGGGAGATGGATTTGGTTGCTCCTTTTTTTGATCGGTTGTACTCATGCAAGATCTCTGTAGGTACGGTGGATCGTATTTGCTGGGTCTCGTCTAGGAAAGGCAAGTTTGAGGTTAAGTCGCTCTTCAAGGCCTTGTCTAATTTTGACCATGAGGTGTTTCCTTGGAAGAGTATTTGGTGCACTAAGGTGCCTTTGCGAGTGGCTTTTTTCGGGTGGATCGCGGCCCTAGGCAAAATTTTGACTATTGATAATCTGCGTAAGAGAAACTTTGTGATGGTGGAGTGGTGTTGTATGTGCAAAAAGTCAGGAGAGTCGGTAGATCATCTTCTTCTCCATTGCGAAACCGCAAGAACTCTTTGGCACACTATCTTTAGTCGGTTTGGGTTGCATTGGGTTATGCCTTGCAGAGTGAGGGATTTATTTTATTGCTGGTGGTCAGGAGGTCGTGCTCGAAGCGCGGTAGTTTGGAAGATAATTCATCTATGTCTTTTGTGGTGTATATGGATTGAAAGAAATGCTAGATGTTTTGAGAATTCTACTAGGACTATAGAGGAGCTGACTCATTTTTTCTTCTTTACTCTTTACTCTTGGACGGCCGCTTGGTTAGCTCCTTTAGTAATTAGTTTTTCTGACTTCCTCTTTCATTTCTCTCCTTCCTAAGCGCTCTCTTTTTATACTTCCCGTGTATATGGATTGCGCCCCTCTGCGCTTTTGTTATATAATACTTTTACTAATCAAAAAAAAAAAGAAGTAGATAAGCTGTAATAAATGATGAAGGATAAAATGATTCCTTTTAGTCACAATAAAACTCAGCGTCTAGGCAGTTGAAATTCTCACATTCTCCATATCTTTCAGATACTAGTGAGTGATTCAATATCAATAGAAATGGAGCATGTAATTGAAATGATCATTCTAGGACTGTTAGAAAGAATATCTTCTATTAATAGGGGTAACTTCATTTATGAAAACTGTAAACCAACTAGCCGAACCAATTTTAGCTCAATACATCAGATTTATGAACAACTTTAGACTATCCTATCTTACAGAAAGGGATCCAGATACAGCATCAGTTTGATTTCAAATTGGTATATTGAACAAGAACTAACTAAGAATAGCAATAGAATGCTTTGTGCAGGGGATATTAGTGAGTGATTCAATATCAAAAGAATTGGAGCAGGTAATTGAAATGATCATTCTAGGAGGACTGAATAGAAAGAATATCTTATGTTACCTACTGCAATTCATCGACAAGGGTAACTTCATTTGTAAAAATTGTATACCAACAAGCAAAACAATTTCAGCACAATACATCAGAATTGTGAACCCTTTCAAACAATCCTATCTTACTGAATACTCGTTCCATAAATTTCCCAAATTAGTTTGCCATGGAAAGGGATCCAAATACAGCATCAGTTTGACTTTGAAATGGTATATTGAGCAAGACTAACCTAAGAATAGCAATAGGATGCTTTGTACAGGGATTAAGGATGCGGAAAGATTTTTTCTGACATTCAGAGTTCCCTTTCCAGTTGTTGCTGACAGAGTAATTTCAAAAGGACAAGGTTAATAATTATTTGAGTAGCACTCAAAAACCATTTCTGTCTGTCTATGTGTGTGTGCGCGTTAGGTTCGCTTTATCAAAACTTTGCACACATATTCTCCAACCCCCCCCCCCCCCCCCCAACAATCTTCCCTATTATCCTTTCTCTTTGAAAAAGAGAAACCTCCTCACAAGCCAGGACTTTAGCATTCTGAGATTCTGGCTGGTTGTAAGCCACAGCTATTGAATATGAACCACAAAGTGTAATAAAAAACATTGGAACAACAGAAATGGATAAAATCTGGGACTTTACTGAATATAGCAATGGTCAATAGTACAAATCATGGCCAAACCAATTAAGGTTTCTTTGGAGCAAAACACTTGCTGTTATCAACCATAGGGCTATAAATTAGCTGAGCTCAACTCGAGCTCAAAAGCTCATGCTTGAACTCTAGACGAGCTCAAAGCCCAATTGATTAAATAAACCTTTTTTTTTTTTTGATAAGTAAAGGAAGATCCACTAGTTAACTAACGGTTAAAGGGATAACAACTTGATCTTGGTCTTCAGCTCTTCCTTGGATTATGCAATTCAGAGCCATGCACACAGACTTGAAGATCAGAAGAGCATCTAATGATCCATTTGTTCATCCAAAAACAGAAGAAAAAAATAATAGCATTAATTAAATTTAAACATTGTTGAATTATCAAGCATATATGCAACTATATGAGCCTTGAATTCACAACTAAGAACGTGCTCACAAGCTTTATGCATGCACCTAATGAAAAACAAAAAAACAAAAAAGCAAAAAACAAATATTGCGGATGCATTTGTGTAGCCTAGCAGTCCTTATTCCCTAGCGTGTTGCCTCTATTACTAGAGATTGTTCACATGTAATTAACCAGGATGTTATAGTTACTATTTTGATAGAGAAAGCAGTAGAATTTATATTGTGCTATGTTATACTGTGCTATGTTATATATTAGGGTCTGTTTATTTGGGTCCCAGGGGTGTGGTTTGATTGATTGAAATGTTGGAAGAGCTGCTGAGGTCATCTGGTTCAGAGGAGTTCTTCAAATCCATCCGGGTGGAATCGAAGGCTCTCACTGTCAGGAGGGGTGGTAACAAGACTGGTTGATTCTTGGTGGTCTCGACTCAAGCCGTGGACGACAAGAGGAAAGTTATTGTGCTGCCTGAAGACTGAGAAGGACGGGGATGGGGCAGATTCGCTGGGGAACTGAGCAAAGTGAAGGTTTTTTTTGAAGCCACCACAGTGCCCCCCTCTGACTCCGGTTCTGTTATTGGGTGCTCCACGCCCCACGCGGTGGCAGGCGAGGTTGTTGTCCATCATGTGCGTGAGCTGGACCTGATTCAGATGGAGTCGTGTAGAGACGTCGAAGCTGGGAGAATGGCAGTGAATTGCTTCGAGTTGGAGAGGCAGTCAGCTAGGCCGACAAAGACGAAGAAGACGCCTGGCTCGTCCCTTGGCGGTGGAAAGGTGAGGAAGACGAAGAAGCTAGGGTTTTTTAGCTTCTGGAGGATTTTCGTGAAGTGGGTATGGGCTGCTTTGAAGCCCAACGGTTTCCGGGTGAAATCCAAGCTCAAGTTGAAGAAGGCCTCCTCGAATCCGGGCCCTTATGATTTTGGGCCGGCTAAAGGGTTGGATCAGGTTGCCGGGTCGGTTTATGTTGCCAGGTTGGTTCAGGTTTTCGGATCAGATCTTCCCGATTCAGATCCTGTTTCCAGTTCCGACCCTGGTTTGAGTCCTATTTTTGAATCTAGGTCTGCTTCTCGTCCGACTGGGTATGTTTCTCCTCCCCTACCAGACCAGATTTCGGCTGTGAAGGGTGCTGGGGATTTGACAGGGTCTCTTCTTCCTCCAGTCACATATGGGTCACATGTGAAGCCGCTGGATGATGGCCAGTTGGGGGCCACCAGTTTGGATTCGGTGGTGGTCGCGGTGGGTTCTGTCTCGCCAGCGGTGGAGCAGAATCCTAGTATGGCTGTTCGTCATTCTTTCCTGGCCAAGGGCTTGCTCCGACGGGATTTTTTTTGGGACGAAAACTACTCCTTCACCAGCCTCGTCTTCTGCCTTGGGCTATGGTACGGGTAAGGTGCAAGTGATGGCTTAGTCTAAGGAGTCGGTTGTGGCCTTTGGCGGCACCTCCGAGGTGCCCAGTGTTGTTGTTCCCCATGCAATGGTGAGCGTGGGTCTACCAGAGTCTAAGGATGGGCATCTAGAGCCTCTTGCAGGCAATGGCTTGGATCCGAATATGGATTTGGATCCGGATCCGGATAATAAGAAGAGTGCTGTTGTAGGGGCCTCTTCTTTGGGTTTTTGCACTTTTGACACCACCTTTGATGCCACTACTGTTGAGTTGACCGATACCCAATTAGGGTTGATTGAGCGCCTAAGGGAAGAATTAAAGGTCAATGATACAACTAAGGTGGTTTTGAAGCAAATCGAAGAGATTTTTCTTCGCGTGAATAAAGGTGTGCGTGATGGGGTGCTGTCTACCAAGGAGGAGGGATCCATTTTGGCGTTTTACTTTGCGCAGATAAGAGAAATTTCTAGGTGGAAAATTGGTTGAGCAGGTCTAAGGGCAAGAGAGAGCTGTTAAATTTAGAGAGCTCTATTAATTACGGCATTTCTTGCGGGCAATCCCGGACTAGGAGGGGCAAGACCACTGTGATGTAGTGATCTGAGTGGGTTTGTGGGGTTTTTTGGGTGTTTTTTAGGGTGAGCTTTGGGTGGGTTTGTGGGGTTCCTTTTGTGGGTGAGCTTTGGGGTTTCTTCTTGTACAGTTTTTTCTTCTCTTTTCTCTTTTTCAATAAAACTACTTAGTACTTATCAAAAAAAAAAAAAAAACTATTTTGATAGACCACAACTGTAAACTGCATAAATAAAGGGGAGTTAAAGTTATTAAGAGATTAGAATTCCTACCCAAATAATAAAAGAAAAAGAAGAAATCCTTGTAACAAATGTTGCAGAAAAGAGGCTCTGATGGCATCCTGCCATGGATAAAAACTTAAGTTCTGACAAATTATAGATTTTATGATTACTAAAGCTGATAATTCACTATGTAGAAATTTAGCTATCTTATATGAATGCCAAAGAAACAAGAAGAGACAACAGGATCCTGAAAAATTTAAGCTCACAATCCATAGTTATAAGTCAATGTGTTCATCAGACCTGCTGCCAGTACTTCACCATCTCACATGCAAGCCTTCACTTTACTGCAAGAGTAGCTTTGGTACTATCAATTGCCATTCCAAGTTGAATGTCAACACCCTACATCAGAAAGATCATCAGTGGGAAAAAAAAATCCAAAAAAAAGGGAGGGGGTAAAAAGAACAAAAGGAAATCATCAAACGCAAAGTATGGGATAGTCCAAGTCTTAAGAGCGGCCACTTCATACAGTAAAACGTTGGAGAATAGAAACATATCCAAGTCACCCCTCTCAAGACTTCACTTAGGTAGGACCAGTACCAGTAACCTCTAAAAGGAAAACTGCCTACATGATACAAATTTATATACATATGAAATTAAAAAGATGATCATTTTATGCAATTATATATATATATATATTTCTTTTGGGTCTATCTTCTCTATAAACCAAATATTGGCATTTGGCATTGTCATCATAAAAACTGAGATTTTGTAGAAAAATAGTACCTCAAGCAATTAAGACCTGAAGGATTAAGAAGAAAAAATAGTCATCTTTTACTAAAGAAAGGAAGAAGCATGTTAATTGTTAGAGCAACCAACACAAGAACCGTAGATAGTAGGTCAAAAGGCTCAACACATATTTAGACTCCTATCAAGATGCACACTCAACCAATACAAGACTTTCTGTAACACTCTCAGGTACTGGCCCAACAGAGCAAAACAAAATCCAATAGAGACAAGCTGGTAGAACCAGTCACTGGAACTAGAAGAAACCCAATAGAGACAAATGGGCTCAACCAACTCAAAACCAAAGACAGATGTAAATGGCCAAGCATGTGGAGTCCAAGACCAAAAACAAGCAAACAAATGTTGGGTGAATTTTACTTTATTAGAAAGATCATTGATCCATTAAAAACCTTTACGTTATTTAAAATATGTCATCTTTATTTTGCTCAACAAAAGTGACTAACTTAGAAAATATGTTTTAGATCAAAACAAGAGTTCTCTTAACAAGAATAGTACATATATATCCCATATGTATCTACAAATAGGTCATATTTTGGTTACACCAAGTGTAACTCTTTTTTACTTATCTTACACCACTCAATAATTGTTCATTAAATCAAGATTTTACTAAATCCAACCATTCTATTACATATTCTTCCTACATCATGCTTGCTAAACATCAGGACAATCAGAGATGACAAGATTTTTCAATTATAAAATGTTCAAAATTATATATTTGGAAAACAAACTAAAAGCATAACTTCATGAACTGGTGGATAGTAAAAAATGTTTGGTTCATGTACTCTATATCATGCCAAACAAGTATGGGAAAATTAAATGATCAAACAGTGGGTATGGCAAAATATGGATCTAATAAGAAGTTACTAAGTGGTTTAATATTTACAAAGTATTATTACCAAATGCAACTTGATCCTGACCCAGAGAAAGTATCTTGTTCTTCATAAAATACAATTTCTATCTAAACATTAGCATGAAACTCCAACTCATACTTTTTAACCCTATGTCATGCTGCCCACTGGCTAGTGCTAGATGAACATGAATCACTCCAAGTTTCAAGAAAACGGAAATGATTAACCTTAACCATTGGATAGCCTAACCAAACCTATGGTAATTTAGTTATTATAGCAAGCTAAAACCGGACAACAATTAGACTTCAACATTTGATTATATACCGCTAACAGTAACAAAAAGACATGCTTTCGCATCATCACATGTAATACACAGTTGTAAGTAAACACATCAGGCTTACAATCGAAGTCTTTCATTGTAGAGAACGCTTCCACGGCCTTTTCAGCCATACCCATCTTGGCATATCCTGCAATTAACACCCTAAAAGCATTGGAAGTAATCGGAATTTGAAGGTTTTTGAGGTCTTGGAGAGTTTCCCAGTACAAGTCAAAGTCATATTTGCCCTTAACGAGCATGTCAACAATGAGACTATCAGAGGCCCGGGTAGGCAAGTAAACGTCCAAAATATTATGGTTAAGAACTCCCTCTAAAAAATTATCAACACAAGAAATGCAAAAGAAACCAAGATGTTAGTTCATAAACGAACTTCTTTCCAGAAGTTGCAGTTGTAGATGATAGATAATGACAGTGGATTGTGCAATGAATAATATGCACAAGCAAGCCTTTTATTGAATTAAGCAAAACCATTTAGGCAATGGGAGAGAGAGAGAGGAGAGCATAACTCGTAATCAAGTTCCAAAAACTTGGAGCCTTAAAGAGAACTATATAGTAAAAATGTACAATCTTGTGAGCACACAAGTAGATCATATATAGTCACAACAAAATCAATGAAGAAAAAATATATCATACTGCATAGAATTATCACATATTAAGACCATCAGAGATTAAGTATAAAAATTCAAAAATTAAACAATCATTAGTTGAACAGAATTTGAATAACCATACAGTCAAAAACTCCATGCTTTTTGTCTGCAGAAGAGGTATCATGCTGAACAAAGAACAAACTATTATGAATCACGAAAACAACTTTAGATAAAATGAATCTCCTTTGCTCTTTCAATTTAATAATGTTACAAAAAAAAAAAAAAAATCAGGAATGGATTAGAAAATTCTAGGAAGCATTGGAAATGATCCATGTCATCCACTTCTTCAGTAGTATTAACACTTATTTCATGCACCAACTATAAGAACCAATTCCACCCTCCCAGTGGAGGCTACAAGGCTGGAAAAAAAAAAAAGGATTTCATGGAGGGAGGGTGGTTGTCAATATCAACCGAGCCTATTGTTTTACAACAGCTTGTCCCGGATTTGTGCCAAAACCATACGTTATTGTCATTTATTCCTCTGCAGTGGCCAATAATTATGCACGGGACATATATTCCATTTCCCGTGAGTTCCTGTGACCATGTAGAAGGGCCTTTGTATTTCGGTAAAGATGTCTATTCAAATCATATCCAAAAGACTTCATTTTACTTACAAGATCCAGGACATGCTCCTTCTTATCTTGGGAACGAAGTAAAGACCAAAGCAGCCGGTTGCAAGCTCGTGGCATCAACATGAAACCTTTTTCTATGGAATAGAGGAACACATTTATCGCCAGGTCCAGATTCCCTTCTCTGCAGAGACCATGAATCAATTTAACACAACTTGGGGGAGTGACAATGATCTTGCAATCCTCAAGAACAGAATATATCGCCATAGCTTCATCTACTCTTCTTGCCTGACAAAACCCAATGAGCAAAATGGTATACGGCCCTCGATCAAAATCTTTCATTTTATAATCCATTTCAAGTATGCCTCGGATTGCCTTTTCCACCTCTCCTTTCTCAAAATGTTCCTCTACTGCTTTGATGGTTCCCTCTTCCCTGCCTGGAAGGCTCCTCAAATACTTTAACCAAAGACTAATAGCTAATGAAACCTTTCTTTTCCTGCATGACCAGGTCATAAGTGATTTATAAACTGCAAAGCTAGGTGTAATCCCATTCTTCTGCATTTGATTGAAGACCCCAACTGCATCCTCTTCTCTGTCAACCCGATAAAGAGCATCTATAAGTGTTCCATATGTAATGCTATCTGGAGAGAGTCCTTTTAGTTGCAGGTCCTTGAAGAGCTTGAAAGCACCATTAATGTTCCGAGCCTTGCAAAAACCATTGATCAGAATGTTGTAAGTTATGATATCAGGCACAACCCCACTATCAGCAAGTTGCGTGAGAAGTTTGTAGGCTTTAAGAATTAATCCCGACTCGCATAGTTGCTCCACCATTGTTTGGAGACTAACCTTATCAAGACCCCGGTTGGCACCTTGAGAAAGCCGAAGAAATACGGAAGGATTTCTCCCTATCTCCATCTTGTAAAACAAAATATGAGCTTCCTCAAGCTGCCGAGCCTTACAAAGTCCATCAATAAGAGCATTGAAGGTCACAACAGAAGGAAAACATCCAAGCTTCTCCATATCATTGAATATCAGTTGTGCCTCCTCAACCAGCCCATTCCTACACATACCACAAATGAGAACAGTATATGTGGAGGCATTAGGGAAGCAATCATGCTTTGAAATCTCAAGTTGGAGAGACCGAGCCTTATCCAAAAGGCCGATATCACATAACCCTTTAATCACAGCATTATAACAACACGTATCCGGAGCCAAATCCCTCTCAGCCATCTCACCTAACAATTTCAATGCATCCTGAACCCTACCCGCATTTGATAACCCCTGAATCATTATAGTGTACAAAACAACATCCGGCTTGACGTCCTCCTTAAGAATTTTTCTGAACCATGCAAGTGCTTCTTTATATCTTTTAGCTCTAAACAAACCATCAATCAAACAACTATACCCAACGAGTCCAACAGGAAAACCATCCGTCTCAAAGGTTCGCAGAAGCGCATAAGCTTCATCAAGCCTACCCGATTTACAGAACCCATTAAGCAACGCACTGCAAGTAAACGCATCAGGAAACAGTCCACTCTCTTTCATTGTATTGAACAATCTATGTGCCTCATCGAGCCTCTTCGCCTGACACAACCCCGAAACAATAATAGTGCAAGTTATCTCGTTTGGTGATATACCCCTCTGGCTTATTTCATCAAACAAGTTAAGTGCATCCTGAGTCTTGCCAATTTTGTAAAGCCCATCAATCAAGATGTTATAGGTAGCTAAATCCGGACCACAATTAGACTTCAACATTTGATTATATACCGCTAACGCTAACAAAAAGACCTGCTTTCGCATCATCACATGTAATACACAGTTGTAAGTAAACACATCAGGCTTACAATCGAAGTCTTTCATTGTAGAGAAGGTTTCCACGGCCTTTTCAGCCATACCCATCTTGGCATATCCTGCAATTAACACCCTAAAAGCATTGGAAGTAATCGGAATTTGAAAATTTTTGAGGTCTTGGAGAGTTTCCCAGTACAAGTCAAAGCCATGTTTGTCCTTAACGAGCATGTCAACAATGAGACTATCAGAGGCCCGGCTGTGGAGAAGCTCTGTTCGCGTTGACCAGATGAAGAATCGGAACCCTAGTTTCGGGTTCGGCACTTGTTGGAGGACAGAGGTGACGATGTTGGATGAGAGATTGGGGAGTAGGCGGTCCAAATCGTGTTCCATTGGACTGGAGTTTTGGAGGGTGGACAAGATTTGATTGCAAGTAACAGCTCTGCGACGATAGAAGCATGGTCGTTCGGGAGAGGAGGCAGGTCGGAGGAGCAAAGTTGAGAGTTTCATCGCCTTATCGAAATGGCGGCACCGGCACAGCTCTCACTGTCATTGCTTGCAATGTGGTCGAGTATCTGGTCAAAGAGTATTTCACCAAATATTACAAATGTTAATTAAACTCCAAATCATGGAGGAAAACTTAGCATTACAACATGTTCTCTTCAAAACGAGGACCTTAGGGGTACTGTCAAAACCCAACCCCTGCTCGGCCAAAACAGAAAGCCAGGGCAAAAAAACAAAAAAAAAAATACAAAAACAAGAGTAAGCCAAAACCAGAAAATCAAAAACCAACATTTAGCCAAAAAAACAAAGCAACCCACGAACACCAACATTTGAACTACATTCAGCCAAACCATAGAACAAGGAAAACCCAATTTGGTTAGAACTCCAAAATCGGAAAGGAAAACATAAGCCCAAAAGGTTTTTTTTTTTTTTTGAAGACCAAATATCCATTCGGGAGAAGCTCAGCAAATTTCACAGTTTACACACAACACCACATTCGGTGGGTACCAGAAAATAAGCCAAGAAATTTTTTCAAGAAATTTACACATTCTCAATCAACAACCGAAAATCAAAGGGAATAAAATTTTCCAAACTATTGAGTGAAGCAAAACCGAAGCAGGGGAGCAAAACATGACACATGTTAGATATTATAATCGAAACTAGACCCACAAGCTCGTTTAAAATTCAGACTTGAAAAATCCAAGCATCTAAACCTTGAATAACCTCAAAATAGCATCCCTCTTTACAAATCAAACACAAAAGGCACTATCAAGATCTCTTAAACCATGTTAGATATTACAATCGAAAAGAATGGTACAAGAACAGTAAAACCATGAAAAAATCCCATTTCAAAATTCCACTTACCAAATCAGCTGCAAAAAACGGATATTGACAAAACAATCCTCTGAGCTGGTGCCGTGGGTGGCGTTCGGCTGGCCGGATCTTGGATGGCGGGCGTTGTCGGTGGCGATCCGCGGGTGGAGTTCGGTGGGCGTCGTCGCCGGATTTCGAGCTGATTCCGTGGGTGGGCGTTGCCGATGGTGGTGCGCGGGTGGCGCTCGTTGCCGGAAGTGGATGGTGGTGGGCGGAGGCGGAAGGTCGGGGGGAGAGAGAGAGAGCGGCGTGCAAAAGTGAGGAGGAGAGGGAAAATGAAACAGGAAACCTGGGCCTCACTCGCGTGGTTTCAAGTTTTTTTCTCTTTTATTTTTTTTATTTTTTATTTTTAGGAAAATTATATCTAAAATCCTTAGGTAAATGCGTTTTTTTAAAAAACTTCCTGGGTATTTTTTTTTTGAAATTTAGTCCCTGGGTCACTCGAAACTACTAAAAAACTCTCTACCGTCAATTTTTGTTAACTTCCGTTAATCTACTCAAAACTCACCATTTTATCTGATTAAAATATTATTTTTTTATTAATTTAATTTAAAAAATTCAATCTTAAAAATAAATAAATAAATTTGAAGGGTGGCCCCCCCAACCCCTATGGGGTGGCCGTAAGCCACCCCAAGGGTGGTTCGCCCACCCCCAGGTGGTTTGGGGTGGCCCGCAGGCCACCCCAAACCACCCATGGGGAGCCACCCCATGGGTGGAAAGGGGTGGCTGCGAGCCACCCCATAGGGGTTGGGGGTGGCCCTTGGCCACCGTTCAAATTTTTTTTTTTTTTTTTTTATAAGATTGAATTTTTTAAATTAAATTAATAAAAAAATAATATTTTAATCAGATAAAACAGTGAGTTTTGAGTAGACTAACGGAAGTTAACAAAAATTGACGGTAAGGAGTTTTCTAGTAGTTTCGAGTGACCCAGGGACTAAATTTCAAAAAAAAAATATCTAAAGAGTTTTTAATAAAAACGCGTTTACCTAAAAATTTTAGAAATAATTTTCCTTATTTTTATTAATGGGTTAACCATAGATTGGGTTGGCCAGCCTTAATGGAACTCATTTGAAGAGCCAACAGAGGAGAGAGAGTTTTTTTTTTTTTTTTTTTCATTTTAAAACTTCAGCCACGTAGACTGTGACGGGCAAAATGTGGTCTTTTGAATGCATTTTAGCATATCTCGAGAAAGAATAAACCCAACCAAAAGTGCCAAAAACCCAACTTCTCTCCTAAGTGGCTTTTTAAAAAAAAAAACAATTCCGAAACTTAATACTAGGGTTGTCAATGCGGACGATTTTTTTAACTATCCGCTAACCGCTAACTGCTTAACCGTATTAACTGTTAATTGCCTAACCACTATAACCGCCTAGTGGTTAGCGGTTATTGAGTTTACTAACCGTAACCGCTAACAGCCTTATTATATAATATATTTTTATAATTATAATTATAAAAATATTTATACATATAACATAATCACTTGATCATTAAATCACAATTTAAAAAAAATAATAATAATTAAATCATTGAGTATTAATATATTATCACTATAATTTATATGATTATATCATATAATCACTTGATCATTAAATCACAATTTTTTTAAAAAATAATTAAATCACAATTTGAGTATTAATATATTATCACTATAATTTATATGATTATATCACATGATCAATTAATCATTGAATCATTTGATTATATAATAACAAATTATACATATATAATATAACATAACTTATAAGTATACTAATTCATACTAATACAACAATTAAATATCTAAAGATTTATTTCTAATGTATGTTATAAACTTATAAGTTTATATATGTTATAAGTCTATATAAGTTTACATATGCATATGAATAATATAAATGTATAATATCAATACTTAATTATATGATTCAATAACAATTCAAATACTTTATTCAAGACTTCAAGTGAATCATATTATTAATGTACAATGATGATATGATTCGTATAATATCAAATTAAGCAATTGACATTGGATTAAACAATGACCATTATGTTACTTATAAACACAATTTGTGACAATTGTCTGAATTCTGAACTTTTTTTTATATGTTGTGTTGAATTTTATATATATATATGTTTTTTTTTAAAAAAAAAAAAAAAGTTAACCGGTAATGATTTAATATTTAATAAAATTTTTTTAAAGTACAAGTAAATGTAAATTTTGGGTTAAATATTTTTTATTTTTCAATCTTTTTTTATGGCAATTGGGCCCAAAAAGACACTTAAAATACAACAAAAAAAAAGACCCAAAAAGCCTTAAAGAAAGCAAAAAAAAAAACCCAATTTTAAAAAAACAATTAGCGGACGATTATTTATTTTACTAACCGCTAATCGACAGTTAACCGCTAAATAATTAGCAGTTGCGGTTAGTGAAATCTACTAATCGCTTTCGCACCCCTACTTAATACTCTCGTGTTTCCCAAATTCCCCAAAAAATTTTGAAACCTAACACTCTCCCTCTCCCGCTGCTCTCCCCTCCCTCCCTCGGTCACCCTCTCTCTCACTTCGGCGAGGGCTCCAGCAACCGGCGAAGACGAACAAAACCCTCTCCCTGGCATGCTCTCCCTCCCTCGCTCCTGTCTCTCTCTCTCACTCCGGCGCAAAAGACCTCTGGCCACGCGAGGTGAAAATCGTTGGGTTTTAGTCATATCTCTCTCTAAGATCCAGGAAGGCTCTCTCTTCTCTACCGGCGGTTAGTGGTCCCTCTTTTCTCTCAGAAAATGGTTGGGTTTAGGTTAATTTTTCTGCTATTTTTGTCTTCCTCTTTAATCCGCAACTAAAGAAGCTCATTCTTTCTTTCCATTTCCGTTAATGGGTTTTTGCTAATTTGTCTTGAAGATTAATGAGGCTTGAGTTTTGGTACCTTTTCTTGTTTTCTTGTAATATTTATATATAGATATTCTTTTATATTTTGTGGGTTTCTTTTTGCTTCAAAAAAATTTGGGATTTTTTTGGATTATTCTGTTAATCTACAGCTTCTATACAATGAATCTATTTGTAGTTTTTCGAAGATGTATATTCAGTACGGTTTTGAAAACGAAGATACCATAGATTCGTTGATCAAATTATAGTATTGTGGCCATCTCTTTGATTCGCACGCTAGGCATGATTACTCCATTTGGACTTTTCTTAAATCTTAACATTTGATTTCTTTTTTTTATTTTTTATTTTTTATTTTTTGCATAGGAAGCTGATATTAAAAACGCCCACAAGTATAGGTTGGTTGGGACTATGGAGACCTCGAGCTGAGCGGAAGGAATTTCATTGTCTTAATGTTTGTAATAGCCTGGTACTTGCATGCATTAACCATATATTTTGTTCGGTAGGGTGATTCCACCTTGCTGAAGGAGGAGTGTTGACTAGTAATAGCATAATCAAGGATGGTAATGCTTAAGGGAACGTGCACACCAGCGTTCCCTGTATCATGACCCAATCAAGGAAGATGAGTGTTATACATCCTAAATTTTGTTATAAAACATTAGTTTCTAAATTATGTATCATTATTTCATGAGATTTATTATTTTAAAAAATATGTCACCAACTCATGGGATGGTGACACATCATTTGAGAGCAACTTTTGGGAATGAAGCCTTAGGATGTCTTGCATTTCCCGTATTCAGGTTCAACCATAAAGATTACAATCAAGTTTTTTCTAAATAACCATATGTTCTACTACATGTCATGCAACAGCCAAACTCTAATATCCATAGTTGTTGAAGAAGCTTTCATCTTGAATTGAACGGTTCAAAGGAAAATTAATAATGACAAAGTGGATGAGTTTTTATGTGAACATATTCACATGCGTCTACCCGTGGTTCTAAAACAAGACTTTGACCTATTTTTGCTCAATCTTACCTTTGCAAAGAGCTAATTACATGAAAGAAAAAAAAATACCAATAGTGTCAAAACAACAAAATACAATGTACAAATGGCTCAAACTCCACTACAGCAACTGCAATTCCCTTTCAAATAGCTTTATAAGCATATATATAGCCTCGAAGCTTTCTTATTTCTTCTGATGATTCTGACAGTAGATAATCCACATACAGACACATTCCAGCTCCACTGCAATTCCCATGCATATATGTGTATTTCAGTGAACATAATGTTACATACAAATGCAGAGACAAATAAGCTATAACATACCTAACAGGCCCCAATGGAAGCCAGATAACATCCCACCGGAACTTCGGATGATAAATCAAAGCTCTTCAAGTATCCATTAACACAAACATGCATTACATCTCTGTTGCATGATAAATCATAGAAAAACATCAAACCTTCTTGGCTTTATCAAACACCATCCCAACCAAAGTCACCTAAACCAATAGGATATAAGAATTTCCATATAATTGAAGACATGTAAAAGAAAAGCTCTATTTCGTTTGAAGATAATACCCGGTATTCAGAAAACATATAAATGTACATTAGGCATCATATGGCTCTAACATGGCTCCAATACAAGCAGATCATCAAACACATCAGTTGTAACACCTTGGTCTCATATTGGGAAGATGAGAAGAAGTCCATATAAAATGGGTGGTTTATAAAGATAGTCATGGGTGCTAACTCCCACATTGCCTAGTTACTAAGTGAAACTGAGCTTTATAATAAATTCTAGGAAAGTTCCAAATTGACTAATTCTTTTGAGGTGATAGCACAGATGTGATTAGCGTTTTTCCCTGGATCGTTACAAATGGTATCAAAGGCACCTAGTAATGTTAGGTCATGTGGTACTAGAGCATTGCATGACGTGGCTATAATGAGGACATCAGGAATTTAAGAGGAGTTTGTAACACCCCGGTCCCATATTGAGAAGATGAGAGTGGGTGGTTTATAAAGATAATCATGGGTGTTAAATCCCACATTGTCTGGTTATTAGGTGAAACTGTTCTTTATAATGAATTCTAAGGAAGCTCCAAATTGATTAGTCTTTTTAGGGTAATAGCGCAGATGTGACATCTTTTGCCAACACCCAGATCTGAGAGAGAGAGATATGACCACCTGATTTTCACCTTGTGTGGCTGAAGATCCTTCGTCGAAGTGAGAGAGACAAGAGCGAGGGAGGGAAAGCATGAGAGGGAGAGGGTTTCGTTCTTTTTTGCATTGTGTAGCCAGAGATTTTTTGCGCCGGAGTGAGAGAGAGAGACAGAAGCGAGGGAGGGAGAGCACGCCAGGCAAAGGGTTTCGTTTGTCTTCGCCGGTTGAGCCCTCGCCTGAGTGAGAGAGTGTGAGCGAGGGAGGGAGGGGAGAGCAGTGGGAGAGGGAAAGTATTAGGTTTCAAAAAAAATTGGGGAAACACAAGAGTGCTAAGTTTCTGAAAAAAAAAAAAAAAAAAAAAGGCAATAGGATAAAAAGGCAGTAGGAGAAAAGTTGGGACTTTGTTGGTTTATGTTGTGGTTGTATTATACCTAGAGAAGAAAAGGGTTAGTGTAACCCTAAATCCTGCCAATTTTTAAAAAAATAATAATAAATGGGCTGACATGGCATGGTTATCTGCTGACTACCATGCCATGTCAGCAACTCTGGATTTCTATCGGATATTTCCCAATACCATTACTCTTTACAAGAAATACCTCTTAATAGTTAAGTTGGTAATGAGTTCTTAAAAAAGAGTAATTCTGCGAAGTAGCAAACTATGCCTAAATGATCTACACATGTTGATTTGTCCTTATTTAACCCAACTCGGGTTAAACTAGTCTAATAATAAAAAAAAAGAAATACTAAGGGTTAATAAGTTTTTCATATTTGGCCTATATTCCCTTACAATCAACCATTGAATTTGTAGACTTATGTAGACCTCACATAAGTCAATGGTAGACCCCACAAATCCAATGATTGATTGTAAGGGAATGTGTGCCAAATATGATAAACTTATTGATCTACAGTATTTCTCAAAAAATAAAAAAAATAAAAAAAATCTTTAAGTGATTAGTATAAAATTTCTTTTAAAAATTCAATCATTATAATAAATAGACATGAAGAATAACATAGTTTTTGTGGTTTTAAGATTTTTTATTTTATTTTTATTTTTTGACATATCCACACAATGGTGAGAAATAGGGTAGGGAGATTCAAACTTATAACATTTGATTTTGATAACATATTAAATAATCACTTATCCAAAAAAAATTAAGCAAATGAAAACAACCCAACAAAAAAGAAATAATTAAAAAAAAAAAAAAAACTTTTAGTGCTACATGTTTAGTTCTTTTTTTTATAAATATATATATATATTTTTATTTTTTTATATACCAGATGGAAAGGGAAATTACAACAGGAGATCTTAATTTGTTGCTGTCTGACCAAAAATCCAAGGAGGGTGGGGTGGAGGGGGAGTCGAGGTTTCCAGAAATAAGAATAGAGACAACCCATTTATGTGAACTACGTACTGACCACCTTTTAGTTTATATGATATTATACTAGCACAAAATAAAAATCAAATGAAATTAATTGGTTTTACATTCCAAGAATTCAAGAAAACAACATTCAGCATGTTGGCAAAGTCTCTTAATGCCAACTTTAATAACAAGATTATAGAGATTAAAAAAAATAATAATAAAAAAAAAAGAAAAAGAAAAAAAAGAAGTGAAAACAAAACCTCTGAGGAAGTTTCCTTCCCTACATATATATATAGTATTTATTATTTCTTCCCCTGGCCTCCACCCTAAGAAATAAATCAATAAATGAATGTTATTTTTGTTTTGCTCTTTGTACAACGTAAAAACCATCCAGAGAAGCATGTTATCATTGAAAATATGGTGCATGCTTTTAGAAGTACTCAAAATCTATATAAGAATCATTAGGAAAAGTAGTGCCATTTTTGTCAGCTCCAACACTTTCTCCCATCTTCTTTTCTGCAGTGGTTGCCTCCTTGCTAGCATACTGCGACAAGTCTACAGGTTCAGGAATGTGGGGAGGCATTGCGCTTCTCACAAGGGCCCAGTTCACTCCCTCGAAAAATGGGTGTTGTTTTACTTCTGTAGCACCCCTTTTGTATGCAATCCGCTTATGGGGTTCCTTCACCAAAAGTCCTCTGATCAGATCACGAGCCACAAAACTTACCTGTGGAGTTTCAGGAAATCTTAGTGGCTGCCCTACAACATTGAAGAGCGTGGCACGATTTCCTGAGCCTTTGAAGGGAGTTGTTCCATGCAGCAGCTCATATAAGAAGATGCCAAATGTCCACCAATCGACTGCACTACCTGTTCATTAAAATACAAATTAAATGATTAAATTCACTCGGTTTATAAACTGAAAAACTTTTGAGATAAGTGGTGATGATTTAATATTATTGTATACCATGACCCTCTCCACGGACGATCTCAGGTGCTAGATATTCATGTGTCCCGACGAATGACATTGAGCGCACATTTGTGGGCTCTGCCATCAGTTCAGGAAGGGAGCCTCCAACAAAGAGGCCAAAATCTGACTTTGATTTACGATTCTTTTTGCTTGGTAAAATGCGTGGAAGAAAATTCGATGGCTGCATGCAGCCATGCACTACAAGCGCATCATCTAAAATCCCCCCACCACCACCATTGCTTACATGGATAGAAGAGGACTTGACAAGTGTAGGATTCACAGAACAACGCAGGGATAAATCAAAATCCGAAAGCATGATATGACCCTCTTCTCTCACTAGCACATTCTCTGGCTTCAAATCCCTGTATACAATGCCTAGCATGTGCAGATACTCAAGTGCTAACAACACCTCTGATGCAAAAAACCTGTTAAAAGAACAATCTGCTTAAGAAATCTAAAATAGCAGATCGAGAAGAACACACTGAATTTTTATAATAAAACCAGAAGAGAGAAAAGGTGTTGGCAGAAGAAACTATAGCCGAGTGAGTTATCAATCACACTAATCAAAACATCGAGCAGTCATACTTTTTCGATCGGTACCCACCCTTTATAAAATAAAGTAACCCTCATGATGTCTACTACTTTATCTCTGCTTAAGTTCACATAGTTGTCATAAATTGAGTTCTAAAATAATGAAACTCAACTATATATATATATATATATATATATATATATATAAACTATCAAAATCAATTAGATACCATGTGTAACAAGGGTTCCTTCACACGTTCATTAATGTACAATCAGGGCTCCTTTGCCTTCGATATTTGAATCATACATAGATAGCTTGGAAAATAGGAATAATATTTCGTGAAAGCCATTCTTTTAGCACAGACATGAAAGAAAAGAATACCATTAACATTAATAATGCAAGGGGATCAGATCGACAAAGTTATATACTATTTTTGCCTCCTTTATTCACGTAAGTACTAAACCAGTTCAACAATATTGCGTGTAGAAAGATAAATTTGAATGATAATCAAAGAATAAGGAGAAAATGGTAAGGTACTTACCGTGCAGCTTCCTCAGTAAAATACTTGTTAGGTTGTTTCTGCCGCAGTGAATGAAGATTACCTCCACTACAGAATTCCATGACCAAGCAGTAGAATTTATCAGTCTCAAAGTGAGAATATAGAGTCGGCAAGAATGGGTGGTCTAAAAGTCCTAGTATCTCCCTTTCTGTTTGTGCTCGCAGAAGCTTGTTTCTACTGGCAAGAGAGGCCTTGTCCATAACTTTCATGGCAAAGTAGGCCTTAGTTCCTCTAAGGTTGACAAGATAGACATTCCCAATATCTCCATAACCAAGGCGCTTCAAAAGCCGAAAATGGCCAAGATTTAGAGGGGACCCTTTGGAAACCATGTTAATGGCATCCCACCGCACATCACCACCAGTATGCGGCTTAAGGGGTGCACTGGAACTCTCTAAGCTGTCACTGCGAGAGCTATTTCCACTCCCCTGGCCATTGTTGGCAGTCTTTGCACCGTTTGTCTTTGTGTTTGCTGGTGTTAGCCCTGCCACTCCTGTGGGAGCCGTTGGGAGTTCAGGTTTTGGAGACGTCCTTGGGCTTAGGATTAGGGAGTAGTTGCTAGTTGAATCAGAAACAATCTTGGCAACTTGTTCCATTTTTTTGGAACCAGAGGAAGGGTCAATTGTCAAATTGGGTTTCCTTTTGGAGATTGGATCCATATGTCCTTTGGAGATTAGATGTCCTGTTGGAGCTGTTGGGAATTCAGGTTTTGGAGATGTCCTTGGGCTTTGGATTAGGGAGTAGTTGCTAGCTGAATCAGAAACAATCTTGGCAACTTGTTCCGTTTTTTTGGAACCAGAGGAAGGGTCAATTGTCAAACTGGGTTTCCTTTTGGAGGTTGGATCCATGTGTACTTTGGAGATTGGATCCATGTGTACTTTGGAGATTGGATCCATATGCACTTTGGAGATTGGATCCATGTGTACTTTGGAGATTGGATCCATATGTACTTTGGAGATTATTGGATCCATATGTCCTTTGGAGATTGGATCCATATGTCCTTTGAAGATTATTGGATCCATATGTCCTTTGGAGATTGGATCCATATGTCCTTTGAAGATTATTGGATCCATATGTCCTTTGGAGATTGTATCCATATGTCCTGGTTTATATGCTGAATTCTGAGATGAATCAGCACAAACTTTTGCTGCTTGATGTTCTTTTTCGAGGACATACAGTGGACAATTGGCTGAATCCGCATAATTATTGGCAACAACATCCATCTTTTTAGGTCGACATGGTGATTTTTCTGATGAAGGGTAGCTCATCTGCATAACAAATGAATTAAACATTGTCCTATCATGATTAACACATCAAGCTTCACATGTTTAAACAATCAGTCCAGACTAGTTCGCGGTTTTCTTCTTCTTTTTTTCAATCCTTAATTTGAAGAGTAATCCATTTCAAAGAACAAATATCATACCTATTGTTAGATTTATTAATTCTAGAAAGAATCATACTGTAGGACTGAGAATAGATATGGAAAACTTACCTCAGCTGAGTCTGGCCTCTTGACAGGCTTTGATGACATTTATGGGGGCAACACAACACCAGCGCTCAACAGAAAATCCTAATCAGATTGGTATGAGTATGAATTACTCCTCCCACAATAAAATGCTTAAAGATGACATGATGTGCTTATGTATCACTACAATATTCTCATATAAATCCAACAACATATATTCATAGACATTCCATTTATGAGCTTAAAATCCTTGTTTACGATCTCAGACATGTCAAACAAATAAGTCCCTAGCTTCAAATGTTGTACTCTTGCCAAACATGTCTTATGCATTCGAGACCAAGCCAAATCAAAATAATAAACTACGTGGTTGGCACATAATGTTTTGTGACACAGCACTGCATATATCATATGGTCAAAGTTGGAATATACAATTGAATATGCTTCCATGATTTTTGGGAATCTATACAAAAATTTCAATATATATAATAACTGATATTGATGGAGAAGAAAAAAGAAAAGGCAAAGACCAATGCAAAAGCAAAACTAGCATAGACCCATTTGGAAACACAATGCAGGGAATACATGACAAACCAGAGAATTCAAAATTGGTAGCAATCACCAAAAAAAGAAAAGAAAAAAAGAAGAAGCTCCAACCTTTTCTTTCTCTGTCTGTGTTTCTGAGAATTTTATTGCATTTTCCTTGAATCCAAGAGTGAGTGAGATGATTTTCTTGGAATTTGGAAGAGGGAAATGGGAGACAGAAATTGCAGGGAAAGAGAAAGGAAAGGTGGTTAGAAGAGAAATGGCATCTGGGTATGGAGAATGAGCTGGTTTCCTCATTGAACCACCACCCTTCATCAGGTGGAGTGATCACAATTCTTGCGAGAAATTTGTGGAACAAAAAAGAGAGGATCATAACAAAACCACAATTAGGAAATCTCTTTTTTTTTTTTTTTTTTTTTAGAAACAGAGTAAAATAAAATCAATTTGTGTGTCACGAGAGAGAGAGAGAGGGAGAAAGAGCGCGCAAGAGAGAGGAAGAGGAGAAACGGTCATTGCTGTGAAGACGGATGGATGGATAGGCGTTTTTTAATCCTCACTAAAAGCAATATTGGTTTAACTGACTTCCAATCCTCTGTGCCCACCACTATTCTCCACCCTTTGTAATCCAGTGAGCTGGAATGCTCTCTTGCCCAATAGTTAACTGCCACGTTATGATTTTCCAACTATTTTTCTTTGGGGCATATGCAGTTGGATAGAGAGAAATGTTTAAACATTCATCTCTTGCTTATCTCTTGTCTGTTTTTTTTTTTTTTTTTTTCTTCAAGTCTATCTCACATATTCAATAGTAAGGAAGAAAAGACGATTAGTAAGAACCGTTAATCCCCTTCGCTAACTGCCTAGGTGGTTAACCGACAGTTAGTGATTAAAAAAAAAGAAAAAAAAAAACCAAAACGACTTCGTTTCTATGGTAATATGATAATACTTTACTACATACATTTTATATATATTTAAATGCAAAAATGATGCATGCATATATATATATATATATATATAGATAGGCAGTAAGCGGTTTTTCTTAACCGCCTTCAAAATGATTAGAAGTTAATGCAGTTAATAACCGCTCGTCTTTTCACCCCTATGCAATAGTGAATTTGTCCATCTCTTATAAGAAAATGTACAAGAATTAAGTAAGATATGGAAAATAAATATTTCTCCTTTAGATAGAGAAGCATTACACATTATTCTTTATCCAAAAGAGTCGATGGCATATGCTCCTTTTTTGTCCATAATTTCTATGTTTCTAGGCGATTTAATAAAACATAAATTCTTATGAATTTACATTGCAAAGTTTATTTGGATTTTATACAAGACTATGATTGATATCTGTTTTAGCTAAATGTCTTATGCCCCTTGATTCGTGAAGTGCTAGGTAACTCACAGAGAAGATAACAACTAGCGCAAGAGTAATGCTATAAATTGTATTTTTATTTTGCAAATATTTCATAAAACTAATGTAGTAGTTTAAAAAAAAATAAAAATTTAAGGGTTAGTTAAATTAGCGAGATATTTGTGTAATAAAAATATGGAATATAGCATTACTCTTTCTAAAATGAGTAATGCCAAATATCACATTTTTATCTTACAATGTTGACTTGATAATCTCATATCAATCGTTAAAAAAAAAAAAATTAAGAATGGAAAAATTAAACTTTACCCTCTCAAAGTTTGGGGCGATTTGCAATTCGATCTCTAAAGTTTTTATTTTGGCAATCCACCTCCAAAAGTTTTAAATTTTTGCAATTCGACCAATATTATCCCAAAATTCTCATATTGCTCATAATTTTTATTATATATATATATATATAAAATAGATGTGCAAAATGGCCAGATGGCCAAAGAGATGGCTACGGCCACCCCGATTTTTTTATTTTTATTTTTTATTTTTTATAAAAAATAAAAAAAATAAAAAATTAAGAAATATATGAAAAGTTTTGGATACAATTAGTCAAATTGCAAAAATTTAGAACTTTAGAGTGAATTGTCAAAATTGAAACTTTGGAGGTCAAATTATAAATCGCCCCAAACTTTGAGAAGGTAAAATATAATTTTCCCATTAAGAATTGATTGAAATTACCGCATTGCATCAGCGTTTTAAAATAGTTGTGAAATAAAAATTTAATTTTTATAACACTACTCTTTTAAAATTATTTTGTCGTTTCTTTTGACCATGTCAACTTGCTCTCACCATCTCAAAAATCTAGGTTAAGGATTCTTATAAAAAAAAAAAAATAAAAAAAAAAAAATTCCGAATTATTTTTCTGTTTACAAACTCAATGAAACCAAAAAAAAGTTGTATGTATTTTCGAACAATTTTCTTTCATAATTTTTGGCTGCTTAAACTAAAAACAAAACTCAATAAATGGGCAAATCATCTTTCAATCCCTCACAGTTTTTCCAATTATATGTTGTTTCTTTTGCACAAGCTTCCGTAACAAAGCAAACCATAATGGATTTAGATCCACGGCAATTCTTATAGTGGGGTACAGCAGCAACTGAAGACTGTTGCTTCAACTTAACAAAAGTGGCTCCCTAGCACTGCCCTTGCCCTTGACCTTGCTTCAAAATGCGACTATTTGCCTTTTTATTGGCATCTCTTCCAACGCTAGTTTTAACAGCGGTTCCAACTGCTAGTTTTAACAGCGGTTCCAACTGCTACCAAAACATTGTTATTTCATGAAACGAAACAATAAAAGAAAAGAAGAGAATAAAAAACCAGAAAATCATGGGAGCCAAAAACCACTTACCAAATGTTTGGCTTCACTGCATGGCCTAGCCCCATGATGGGCGGAGAACTTCCATTGCACTACACATTGCTTCCTTCCTTGAATGCTGCAGCCTCTTGCATGGGAGAGAACTATGAATCCAACTGTTCAGCTGTAACAAACTTATCCATATGTTACTTATCCAAAGAGCTGATATAGATAGATCTTCATGAATGTCTGGATCAGGGTACTCAAAGTCCAAATATGCTCTAGGAGAGGAGAAGTAATTACAGATAACTATCCAACCTTTAGCAATAGCTCTAAAAACTCCCCCCTTATTTACTTCCTTTACCTCTGTCTCAACCAGCCCCATAAGAGCTAGATTGTGCTCTAGAATAAATTTCCTAACAAATCTTTGCTTCATTGGGTCATTGAGACCTCTTATCTTCCAAACTCCAAAAGCGGACAAAAGCTAGAGCACTGCTCCTACAAGAGGAGCTATTTCTTCCTCCCCCTAATTTGGGGAGGGGGGAAGCTTGTTTAATCACTCCCTGACTGGACTTGTTTGGTCTCCTCTTTTTCTCCATAGAGTCCTTGACCCTACCGCCCAACAGGGAAGCCGTGGAAGACTTCTCAATGACCGTATTGAGCTGGCCAAGGGAAACTGGGGGGGGTGGAGGGAGGGGAAGAAGGACCTTACCCAACCGCAGTCTATCTTAAAGCATCAGACTATTACTGCCCAGGATTTTTGCCTTATTCCCCTGCATACCCGAATGGGGAGAATGCAAGTCATCTGATCTCCCACCAGCTGGTTGTCTAGTCCAGCAGAAATAGCAAGAGACACATTATCTTCCTTGCGATTCTTTTCACTGATTTCTTTTATCTGCGCCAATACAACTGTAAAACACATGACAAATGAACTATGAGAACTGAACATATGATACATTCAGTTGCTCCATCGTAACTGGATGACTCAATTTTGAAAAAAAATTATATAACTCACAAAAATTTCTCATTTCTAGTGTATCAGAGCCAGTTTCTTCTCAAAAACTAACAATTGACGGTGACATTATCCGATCATACATTAAACCAGTTTAGCACATCCTATGCCCATACATCTTATTCCTAACAAGAGAGGAAATGAAACAAAGCAATTGCAATTTTCAAAGAGAAGGGAAAACCATCCGGCAGTTGGTATTAATTTTAGTGTTCTCATAATATATCATGAACCTTAAACATACCAAGATTTATAGTGTTTTAGGAGATTAAAATAGATCAAGATACTGACAGATCAAGCCAAAAAAAGTACCTTTCTTGCCTTCTTAAAATAAATTTCAGCCCACACTTCATTAAAAGCAGAATGACACTTACCTACTCTTCTTGTTTCTGCTTTAAGCACACTGGTATAACAGGCAAAGTAACAGTTACATTCTTCCTCCACGATGCATCACATCAACCCCACTATCACCATATAAACCTTCAATGCAACTGAGATTTAGAACTGCCAAAACAGACAAGGAAAAATTCCATCAGAAAGTAAAAAGCATCCAAGGAAGGAGCTTACTGTTCATAATATATGTGCTGTAATCTCATTTGCCATTAATCAGGCTATCACCTGCGAAGTGGTCCAAAATACCGATTGGACCATCTGTTCTGATTTTATTGTTGTTGATCTTTTTCGGTAGTTCTACATGCTTGCTTGTTTCGTTCACAAACTCTAACAGCATGTCCTGTTCAAACCTGATGGCTTTATCATAAAAAACATCACCAACTGCAAAAGCCAATATAAACAAAATACTGAAAATTACTGCATTTATTTCAAGCAAATTGATAAAGTGATGAGCAGGAAAAAAGAGGAGAAAAACAACAGCACACAGATTCATCCATGATAAAGCTCTCAACTTTATATAAAATCTTTGCTTTTTGGGTAAGGTATATCAAATCAATAGTTTTTTGATAAGTAATAATTTAATGAAAAGAAAATTGGCACAACCCACATATATTAAATATATACAAGAGAAACAACTACAATAAAGTTGTAAAAAATCTGAAAAATTAAAAAGGTCAAAAAGATTCAAGGAGAAAGATGGAAGAAAGATTAAAACCCAATCTAATAGGGATCTCAAAAAAGTCGATTTTAAAGAGAGACAGAGGTCTCGCAATCCTCAAAGTGGCGACGATTCATTTCTCTCCAAATATTTCACATTAAGAATGAAGGAATAACTTTCCAGATAGCTTCTTTGGAATGCCCACGCCCTTGATTCTTCCAACAATGTAGCAGCTCTAGGACTGTTTCTAAGCATAGTCTACAAAACTCCAAACAAGTTGAAAACCATGTACAAAATATCGCCAGTGTATTCACAAAGGATGAAGAGGTGATTCACGGTGTCCTCATTCTTTTTGCATAGACAAGACTAATTAAAAAGAGCCTTGACCTTCCAAATACTTTTCCAAGGAAAAGGGCAAGGCTCTCTAGCCTGTAGAATTTTATAATAGTTCTTCAATTCAAACCCATGACTTTGGAGACCACAACATTCTATCCGCATCCCTAGGGTGAGTTCTCAAAGAGTATAATAAATTGAGGAAAGGGCCTAAAGATTCCAGCTCCCAATCCTGAACTGCCCTCATGAAATTCATATTCCAATGGAAAGAATTACCCAAGCAAACCAAGTAATCTGACACCATGACATCTTTGTCACGAACTATTGGATAAAGATCTAGGAAGAAAGTCTCCGATCATTTCCCTATTTCTCTGGATTGTGGGGTTCATTGCGGAGGTAAAAAGTATTTCAAATTTGAGAACATGTGGCTCAAAGCCGAAGGTTTTCTCGACAAGGTTAGCTCTTGGTTGGGATCTTATTCTTTCGAGGGTCTACCTAGCTATGTGTTAGCTAATAAATTGAAATCCCTCAAAATAAATTTGAAAAAATGGAATGAGGAGGTGTTTGGCGATATTGGGAGGCAAAAAGAAGGAGTTGATGGGAGGTATTCAAGAGTTGGATGAATTGGCAGAGTCGAGAGGGTTAGATCAAGAGGAGAAGACTCGAAAGGCGGATATGTTGAAAGTTTTGGAGAACACTTTGTTGTGCGAAGAGATTCATTGGCGCCAGAAATCGAGAACTTTGTGGCTCAAGGAGGGGGACCGAAATACTCGTTTCTTTCACAAGATGGCGAACTCTCATCGCAGGTACAATCGTGTGGAAGTGCTTCGTATTAATGGCGTTTTATCCGATGATCCAGTTGAGGTTAAAGATCACATGGTGCAGTATTATCAAAAATTATACTCGGAGCAAAGTTCATGGCGGCCTAGAATGGACAACCAGCCTTTCTTGTCTATTGATGAGGAGGATTGTAGGTGGTTGGAAAGAGAGTTTGAGGAAAATGAGGTTTGGGAGGTGATAAAAGGTATGGATGGTGATAAGGCACCGGGTCCAGATGGTTTCTCCATGGCTTTTTTTCAAGCTTGTTGGGGTGTTGTTAAACAAGACGTTATGGCGGTTTTTGATGAGTTCCATCACAGATGGCAGTTGGTGAAGAGCTTGAATGCTACTTTCATTTCTTTGATACCGAAAAAGGCGGATGCGGTGGAGATGAAGGATTTTCGGCCCATAAGCTTGGTGGGAGGGGTGTACAAAATTGTTTCTAAGGTTCTCGCCTTTAGGTTGAGAACTGTCTTGGGCAAGGTTATTTCCTACTCTCAAAATGCTTTCATAGGGGGCCGACTAATCCTAGATTCGGTTCTTATTGCAAACGAATGTGTAGATAGTCGCATGAAGCAAGGGGTGCTAGGTGTTATTTGTAAGTTGGACCTGGAAAAGGCGTACGATCATGTAAATTGGGGCTTTATTTTGTACTTGCTGCATAGGTGTGGTTTTGGGGAGAGGTGGAAGGCTTGGATAGAGTAGTGTATTACATTGGTAAGATTTTCCATTCTAGGAAATGGCTCTCCGGAAGGGTTCTTTAGCAGTTCGAGGGGAATTCGGCAAGGGGATCCCCTTTCTCCGTTACTTTTTGTGCTTGTTATGGAGGCGTTGAGTAAGATGGTGAATGCTACGGTTGACCAAGGACTTTTGACAGGCTTCTCGGTGAGAGATAGGGTTGTCTCGGATTTGGAGGTCTCTCACTCCTTATTTGCTGACGATACCTTGATTTTTTGTGAAGCTTCTCTCGAGCAAATCCGGTATGTGCGCCTTATTCTTTTATGTTTTGAAGCTGTTTCGGGTTTGAGAGTTAATCTTGAAAAGTCTAAAATTGTGGCTATTGGAGAGGTGGAGAACATTGGGGTGTTAGCTAATATCCTTGGGTGTAGTGTTGCCGATTTGCTCATGAAGTATTTGGGTCTCCTTCTTGAGGCGCCGTATAAGGACACGGTTATGTGGAATGATGTGATTGAGAAGATGGAGCGTCAAATGGCAGGTTGGAAGAGGATGTACCTCTCTAAAGGAGGCCGTTTAACTTTCATCAAGAGTACGTTGTCTAATCTTCCGACTTACTTCTTGTCTTTGTTTCCGATTCGCATGAGTGTAGCTAAAAGGCTTGAGAAAGTCCAAAGAGATTTCTTGTGGGGAGGAATGGGAGATGAGGCTAAGTTGCATCTTGTAAAGTGGGATCAAGTTTGTTGTCCCTTGCACTACGGTGGTCTTGGTATTCGAAAGTTGCATCAGTTTAATCAAGCTCTCTTGGGGAAATGACTTTGGAGATATGCGAATGAGAGTGAGGCTTTTTGGTGCAAGGTTATCAAAGCCAAGTATGAAGAACAGGAAGGCGGGTGGTGCACGAAGGAGGTTTCGGGTTCTCATGGTGTGGGTGTATGGAAGCATATTCGTCAAGGTTGGAGTTCCTTTGCCAAAGGTTGTCGGTTTGAGGCGGGGGTGGGTTCGAAAGTTCGTTTCTAGCATGATATTTGGTGTGGGGAAAATCCTTTGAAGCAAGACTTCCCATCTTTGTTCAGAATCGCTAGACACAAAGAAGCTTGGGTGAAGGACAATTTTACTTGGAGGAGTGGGGTTATAAAGTAGAATGTCATTTTTGTATGACCTGTTCAGGACTGGGAGATGGATTTGGTTGCTCCTTTTTTTGATCGGTTGTACTCGTGCAAGATCTCTGTAGGTACGGTGGATCGTATTTGCTGGGCCTCGTCTAGGAAAGGTAAGTTCGAGGTTAAGTCGCTCTTCAAGGCCTTGTCTAATTTTGACCATGAGATGTTTCCTTGGAAGAGTATTTGGCGCACTAAGGTACCTTTGCGAGTGGCTTTTTTTGGGTGGACCGCGGCCCTATGCAAAATTTTGACTCATAATAATCTGCGGAAGATGAACCTTGTGGTGGTGGAGTGGTGTTGTATGTGCAAAAAGTCAGGAGAGTCAGTAGATCATCTTCTTCTCCATTGCGAAACGGCAAGAACTCTTTGGCACACTATTTTCAGTCGGTTTGGGTTGCATTGGGTTATGCCTTGCAGAGTGAGGGATTTGTTCTATTGCTGGTGGTCGGGAGGTCGTGCTCGAAGCACGGTAGTTTGGAAGATGATCCCTCTATGTCTTATGTGGTGTATATGGATTGAAAGAAATGCTAGATGTTTTGAGAACTCTAATAGAACTATAGAGGAACTGACTCATCTTTTCTTCTTTATTTTTTACTCTTGGACGGCCGCTTGGCTAGCTCCTTTAGTAATTAGTTTTTCTGATTTCCTCTTTCATTTCTCTCCCTCTTAGGCGCTCTCTTTTATACTTCCTGTGTATATGGGTTGCGCCCCTCTGGGCTTTTGATATATAAATTTTTACTTATCAAAAAAAAAAAAAAAAAAAGTCTTGAGAAAAGCCTCTCGCACCACGCATCATGCCAAAAACGCATTCGGTACCCATCCCCAACCTTCAAGGAGACAAAGTTGGAGAAATTCGCCCGGCCATTCCTGATATCCCATAAGGCCCTCATCAGGCTTTCTCTAAGCACCAACCACCTCTTAGGACCCCATATTTCCCATCAATCATCTTTCTCCAAAGGGATGTCTCCTCTTGCACATAGCCAAAGCCATTACCGAGTAAAGCTTTATTGAACAACATAGGATTTTTAACCCCAAAGCCTCCCCTAGAAACTCAGTAGATAATCTTCTAAATCACCAAATGAAACTTAGGCTCACCACCCACTCCCTCCCAAAAATCTCTTCAAAGACATTCCAATCTCCTAGCGATATCAGCTGGCAAAGGAAAAAAGGGACAAAAAGTACATAAGTAAACTGGATAACATACTCTTAATAAGAGTTAGGCAACCTCCCCGAGACAAGTAAATCTTCTTCCAATAAGCCAATCTTCATTCTCTCAAACCTATCCCAAATAGCTTTTGATTTAAAAATAACACCCAGAGGAAGCCCAAGTATTTCATGGGCAAAGATGAGATGTTACAACTATCGGCCAGCTCTTCCTAATGCCACACCTCCCCACTGTGACTAATTAAGATGACAAGCATAAATGACAAGGAAGGCAGCTAAAAGCAACAACAGAAAATATAATGCACAATGATATAAAGATAATCTAAAATATAAAGCCAGTTGAGTTGACGTCACCTATAAATTAAACCAAAATGGAAAAGGGAACATAGGCAGAACTTTTGGCAAGTCTACCCCTTTCTCAGTTTTCAGTCTCTATCTTTAACCCCATCATCCCTTTCACGATCTTGGTCTTTATCCCCGTCCTCTGCGTGATCTAGGTAAATGTCCATTATTCCACAGGGATTCTGTAATGAAGTAACAGTTTGGTTCAGATTTTTAGACAACACATGAAGTTTGAAAAACGCATAAGGGATCTACCAACAATATAAGCCCTATGAAAAGAATCTGTTGCGAACCACACCAGCCCCAATACAACCCCCACAACTAACTGCATCTAGCCTAGGAATAACAAATGGGAAAAAAAAAAAAAAAATCATTTTATGTAGTTTTACTTGTGACACCAGCAAGGTGTCCATTGCAGATTTGATTAGACTCAAAGCTAACAATACAGAAAGCAGTGCAGGTAAACAATAATTTAAAGAGTTACATATCTCACAATATGATTAGTGTTCATTAAATCTGTTTATAAGATCCGGATATCTTCCAAGTAAATCACTCACATGACATAAGCAAAACTTTCCACAAATTACTAATCATTCCTTTCATGATGCCTCATAATGACTAACAGTGGTTGTAGCATACCACTTTCCACCACTTTTTGTTTAAATGTGAAGATAAAGAACATATAAAACTTACAAACATAGATTCAAAGATATTATAGGCATTTTAAATTGTAGTAGCATAGTCAAATACATGTGGAAGAAAAAAAAAAAAGATAAAACACATGCTAGAGAAAAGCATGAAGAGAAACACTCAAAAACCACAACAGAAAATTTCCTCCCTTATTCACAGTAATTTTATATACCATCTATATAGAAGAAGAAAAAATGTACTTATCTACCTAGAAGTACTTATATGCAGAGTTTAATTCTTTTGACTCCTAATTATATAGCTGTATGATACCTGCAGATGACCGACTTCCAAGTGGCCTACGCACAAAGCTTCCCTTCTTCTCTGCCTGTAAAATCAATAGCCATCTTCATTTCAACAATACAACAAATGGTGCTCCCTGTATAAACAATTGAAAGTAAATAATAGCATAATCCATTCTGCTATACCTTTAAATACTTGACTGAATATAGATTTTGGGTTCATCCAACCATTGCTTACTTTCAAAATTGCACTTCCTTCGTCTTGGCTATTATAATACCGTGGCGGTGTAGAACTGAGATGGTGCGGGTATCTGACAGTATTCCCTCAGAAGACATCTTACTATAAAGGGTCAAAGCCGTATCCCGATATCCCTTATTACAAATGCCTGACAAAAGAGCTGTGTACGTCACTGTATCAGGCTCTAGTCCTCTGTCAATCATTTCATCGAAGAGAGCAATAGCATCCTGAAGGTTGCCTGTCTTACATTGCCTGTCAATTAAAACAGTGTAACAAATAACATCAGGTCTTATATCCTTGTCATTCATTTCTGTCCAGACAGTTAAAGCATCCATTTCCCTTCCCTTGTTTTTCCTCGCATCTACAGGGGAACAAAACCTTCTTATATTTTTTTTGCAATGACCATCAAGCAAAACTGTGTAAGTGATGACATCAGGTTTAATTCCCATCTCCTTCATATCATGGAAGAGATCATAAGCTTCCTGTAAGCAATTCATTTTGCAGTAACCATGAATCATCATTGTGTAGGTAATGACATCAGGAGTTAACCCTCTTTCGACTAGAATATCAAAAAAACGCTGAGCCTTTTTCACATCTCCATTCCGACAAAGAGCAGCTATGACTTTACCGCACATTGTTCTGCTAGGTTCTCCATTCAATGCCAACATTGTCTCAAGCAACTGAAGAGCTATATTATAGAAACCTTGTAAGCAAAGGTTACTGAGTAGTTTAAAGCAGGAGCTTTTTTTAATTAGAACCCCTTTCTTTGACAGCTTAACAAAAAGTTCATAGGCCTTTTCTGTACGATTGGCTTCACAGTACCCACTAACCATAGCAGAATAGTTATCAACACTCTTATCCTCTAAACTATTTAGAAATTCCTCAGCTTTCTTTACTTTGCCTCCGATACATAAACCTTCAATAATCATGTTGTGTGTAATAGAGTTTGGTTTTAAACCCTGTGCCTCCATATAACCCAAAAGGTGAAGTGCCTTAGATGTGAGGCCATTTCTAAAAAACCCAGCAGCAAGGACATTATAGACAACAATGTCAGGCTTGAAACCCCTTTCCTTCATTACTTCAAATAGATTCAATGCATCCTTAACTTTTCCTTGGAAACAGTACCCTTTAATCAAGGTAGTATAGTGCATAATATCTAACATCATATTCTTACCTTTCATGTCTTTAAGCAAATCTATGGCTTCTTCCATTTTCCCCTCTTTGCACAAAGCATCCACCACAATATTGTATGAAACCTCATCAAGAAACATCCCGGACTCCTTAAATTCTTTGAATAAACCAACTGCTTCAGAAGGCATTCCCATGTTAGACAAGCATTGAAGAATCGGGCTGACAATCACACAATTACTCTTTATGCCCTTTGACACCATATCAGTGTGGAGAGCCAAAGCTTTTAGCAAATTCCAACCCTTGCAGTACCCGCGGATCAATGCACCATAGCTTTCTGCATCAGGAACCACCCCTTGTTTTTCCATGTCAAGAAAGACACTTTCCGCTTCATCTACTTTCATCTTGCCACAGAACCCACGAATGACCGCATTATAAGCATAGGCATTAATAGAGGCATTTGCCCCTTTCCATGCTTGTAGCACTTGATATCCCAAATCCGGCCTCTGATGGTTGCAAAGCCCTTCAATATATGCCGTGTAAGCAAAAGCATTAGGGGTAACACCAGCTTCTTCCATCTCCTGAAACACATGAATAGCTTCTTCCAAGTTGCCCTTCTTGCAGAGAGCCTTAATCACAATTGCATAGGTGTATTCATTAGGGCTCAAACCTAACCTCTTCAGCTGCATGTAAATGGCCACAGCCATGTCCACTTTCCCCTTCTCAATCAAGCGATTCATGAGAAAATTACAGGTAAAGATATGGGGGACAAACCCGCGCCTCTTTGTTTGAAACAAAACATCGATGGCCTCATCAAACATAGCAATGCTAACATAAGATTTAATCAGTGCATTGTATGCTCTAGCCAATGTCTCATTCACCTGGAGCCCCTCTGCCTCAAGTGTTTCAAACAAATCAGAAATTTCAAATCCTGGGTCCAGGTGTTGATGCTTCTTAGACCCAGGAATGAGCTCCAAAAAGACAGCATCCAGCTTCCTATCCAAACCCCAACAGCATAAAATCTTGATAAGGGCTGCATACGTGGAGGCATTATGCCGAAAGCCGTGTTCCTTCAACTGGGCAAAGAAGGACAGTGCAGTATTAGGATTCTTTCTCAGAGTGCTCAAGATTTGAACAACCCTGATCGAGTCTACCTCGGCTAAAGATGTGCTGTTCTTGTTGTGGTTGGTGGTGGTATATCCAGAAATACCACTACAAGCAGAAGCGGTATTAGAAGTAGAGGGGGAGGCAGTAATATATTCATCATCAGTGGTTGAATCTGAGGATTCAATTGGGTTCAAGCGGGCAAGCGCTGTAGAAACCGACTTCATACAAATACAGTTAGAACCAGTAATAGTGCGTTTTCTGGGAAAACCCAATACTCTAATTGATGGATGAAACCACATGGACATATCAGATAAACCATAGAAGGATATATATCGCAAAAATCACCGAAACTAATAAACAAAGTACCTTGTATCAGAGCCTGGAACGGGATTTCTCAGCCAAAACCAATCCCACAATCCCTCTCAAACTCCGGTTTTTAATCTCGTACAAACAAACAAAATGTGATACTATAAAACCCAAACAACTGTTGACTAAGATTTCCACGCCGAGGATCCGACATGGGAGGAAGCAAACTAAGGAACCAAAAGTGTTCAAACAGGCACATTTCGTATGCTCTGCCAAAGAGAGAGACAACGTTGGTTTGATTGCTAAAACCCTACTGCCCAACCGCTTAATCGCAGAGGCTACGGCCATAAACCCCACACGGCCCAAGTATATGTGGCAGTGGTTCGGGTTCCACTTGTACAGTTCCGACCCACCCGCCCCGTTACCAACATCCTCTTGTCTTGTATTCAATCAATACTATTGTCTATTGATGAAGCATTCTATCGAGTATCTTCAAATTTGATCCATTATTTTTAAATTTAATAATTCAAATTCTGTCATTTCAATATTTATTTATTTTTAAATCCCTAAAGAAATTTCTAAATGATACTAAAAAATTATAATTTGATTCTTCATTATAATTTAATTTTAAAATTTAAAAGTATTATTTTCATATTTTTTCATTATAGGTTAAAAAAACGCATTTCTATGGTACATTTAATACAATTAAATAAATTCTTACATCTTAAGTTCAATGCTTAATTATCTCTTTGATGTTCTGAAAGAAGAAAACTTCAATTCCGTTAATTAAAGCATGAATATAAAATTAGCAAAAATCTTTGATATTATTGGTATGATAGAAACCCTAAATTGTTGAGGTGTTAATCCGGTCAGTAATAACTGGCCACCGACCGATAACCAGGTACCAATTGGCAATCAACCAACTGGTTGCAAAAAAAACCGATAACCAATTTTTGTTTTTTCACACACCTGGTTAGCCAGTAACCAGGTGTGTATATGTATATATAATAAATATATATTATATATGTATATTAATATATGTTATATAGTGTTAAGGGGTTATTTTTATTGTAAAATGTTATTTCTTTTGGTTGCTGGTTTGTATACATACTTGTTTTTATTTTTTCCTTTGGGTTTTTAGGGCACTTTTAAAATGTATTATGAAAGCAAATAACAACTATAACTAAGCCTAGCTTATTAGGCTAAAAAAACCATAATCATTTTTTTAAAGGGCAAAAAATGCATAAATTAAGCCTAAAAAATAGGCCCAATATCCAAAATAGGCCCAAAATGCACAATTTTTTGAAATCCCGGTTACCGGTTGGGATAACCGGGTACCAACCAGTAACCGGTTAACTAGTAGTCGGTTTCTCATTCTAGTTTTCTAAATTTAATAATCGGGTACCCTGGTCACGGTTACCGGGTTTAGCCAGTAACCAGTAACCAGGACCGGGTTGACACCCCTACTAAACTGAATCAATATCAAATTCAACTTCCACAAAATCACAAAAAAAAAAAAAAAAAAAAAATTATTTACTTTAAACAATAATAAAGTTGTACTTATAGTTATAAAATCACATTTAGAAAGTTATATTTATTCTCTGAATTTTTCTTTCTTTTTTTTTTAAAAAATAAAAAATAAAAAATCCTAGATATGGCTCTTACTACAATTTTTTCGGTCTTTTATTTTTATTTTTTTAAAAAATCACACACACACACACACATATATATATATATGGTTTTTTAAGTAATGTATTAATACATATAACTCTTGATTCTATGTATGGGTTTTTTCTAAACATATTAACATATTAATGGTTTCCGATTTTTCTTTTATATATATATATATATGTGTGTGTGTGTGTGTGTGCGCGCGTGTGTGTGTGGGATTCTATTTATGGTTTTGTAAGTAATGTATTAATACATATAACTCTTGATTTTATATATGGGGTTTTAACTATATATATATATATATATGACAAGACATTTTACATTTATAAAGTTGCAATCAAATTCTTAAATTTTTAGATTACCTTGTAAAACATAAATTGACATAACATACAATAACTTACAAGATCTTAACTATCATGAATTTCACACTAAATTAATAAAATAAACATACCATAGTTCATTGATTCTTTTAATTCTTCTTTGAAAGCATAAACACCGGAAATTGGTTTATCTCGCTTGACCCACTTAAGGTACACAAAGATGGTAGAAATTGTGTACATTTATAAGGCAGAGAGATGACTGATTTCCTTTATTCCTTTATAACTCAACTTCCCATCAAAGTAAGAGTTAATTCAATAGGAAACCACTTCTCTTAATTAATTAACCAACCGTTTATTAAGGATTTGGATTAAATAATCTCATAACTTAAGGAGTCTAATAAATACTTATATGTGCCATGTCATATGGGACATTAAGGTCTTACATACCTTAGTTAAATGAGATGTTTCATTAACTAATTAAGGCTCTTACACATCTTCTTAACCCAAAATGGTTAGAGAGAAAGAAAAAAAAAATCTTTTTAAAGGTGCTGTTTTTAAAATCTTTGAAAAATATGTTTTCTTTTTCATGAACAAAAGAAGGAAAATTTTAGTTAACCCCCTTTGAATTGTCATCGCTTTTGCAATGTTCTCCTAAAGTTCAATTTCTCTTAATTTAGTATATCCATCTTTTAATTGTTTGAAATCTCACCATTTAGTTTGCTTTTCCCAAAATACCCCTATTTGTTAAAAAAAAAAATTTACAAAAATTAAGATGTTGATCCAAATTTAATGGTAATTACAAAAATACCTATGCGTCAATTTTTTTTATTTTTTTATTTTATTTATTTTTTAAAAGTTATATATATATTTTTGGAAAAAAGAATGGTATTTTGAAAGTTTTGTTGGGATTTAATGAAAAAATCTTAACTGAATGGAGACATTGAAAAAAAAAATTAAAAAATTTCGATACACTAAATTAAAAGGTTTTGAACTTTAGGGAGACATTGCAAAATGAGTAACAATTTATGGGACAAGTGAAGTTTCCCCTCAAAAGAAAGAAAGAAAGAAAGAAAGATACTGTCATTTAATTTTATATTTATTATTTGTTGTTCACACAGTTTGCCGGCCACTAAATTAGATTACACCGGAGAATTACGCAAACAAATCGACTCAAGAAAAAAAAAAAAAAAACTCTTTCTTCTTTCTTACTTCCCTTTTCTTATTATTTGATTACAATTTTTTGTCTATCTTCCCATTTACAAATTTTTTCCTTCTTATACCTCTCTTTCTCGGGATTCGCACCATCGTTGCACCGAAGCTTGACACATGACATCTGGAGAGGAGATCGGGAGCTGGGTGAGCGGGTCAGGTCTGTCTGACTTCTATACGATAGCAGCGAACCTTCTAAGAACAACAAGGCTTCAGCGGGACAGGGATGGGGCAGCCCCTCTATTTTGATTAGACACTTACTTTCTCTTTTTTCAAGGTTAAGCGAACCCTTCCCGGCAACCCCTTCTTACGATTGCGAAGCTGGAGTTGGGTTTTTGACGAAGGCTTCGAGGCTCGCCAAAGCAGCGGGACTAACATGCGAACCTAAACATCGGTATTTTACTATTTAAGACGGACGTAGGTGTGAGCGGCTTTGGGACGTTTGGTCTCGCGTCTTTGGGCCGCTGGGTCGGCTTACACTATGGACAGGCCCTTAGGCCATAGGCGTTCTGGGCCTTGCGAATGATTTTGGCCTTCTATTATGCGGGATGTCTAGGTTCGACAATTCTTCAGCTGGGCCAGACCTTGGTCCAATAGTTACCCTCCTAATTCCCTTAGCTGTTTATCTTCGAAGCAAAAAGGAGGGCATGGGAATTACTAACCTCGAAAACCGTTTCGGTCCTTCTAACTTCTTAGACGTTGGGAATCACGCGCGCCCTTTTGGCTTCAAAGCTTCGGGCCGTTTGGACACTTGGATTTTCGAGACGACTATCACTTCATCTTTCTTCTTTCCATTTCTAGCCTTTGCCACTTTAAACCCTGGTTGACTTTCTTCGTCACAGTGCCCTCACGTTCCCACATTCACGATTTCCTTCATTTCTTCTTTGCATGAACTGTCTTCTTTCGAACTTCTGTTGACGTTGTACCTGACTTCGAGCAATTTCTTGGGTGCTAAAACCCCTTGAGCCCATCTCTGTCCCTGCTCATTCCTTTTTGGAGCCCGTTGTTCTTCATCTCCGGTTGTTGGAGGCGCATCGGTTGCTTCGCTCGAACTGCAGTCGCTTTCCTCTCCTTCTGGCGCCAAAAGTATTTTTCCTTTTGGGTAAGAGCATCTCCAACAATTTTTGCTAGTTTAGCTACTCAAAAAGTACAACTCACTACTTTAGCTACTGGTTTTTCACTACACACTCCAACAAACCTTCTATTTTACACTTTACTTCCTTTTAAATATTATTTTTCATTTTTTTAATTATATTTTTTTGCCAACACTTAATCAAAGAGAGAACAAACATTTATATAAAATCATTCATAAAAAAAAAAAAAAAAACAAATACATACAAGGAACATTCACCGTACAAAAAAGAAATACATAACATAAAAATCATCATAGATTCCATACAATTGCAATATGTAGAAATGCAATTCACCAAAGCAATAAAAAGTTCAAACGAAATGAAAATTTCTAAAAAAAAAAAAAAAAAAAAAAAAAAACCTAAAACATACAATTAGACTAATTAATTCTTAAGATTGACCATGCAATTGCCACAAATGCTCGATGAGGTCGGATTGCAACTGAGAATGAGTTTGACTATTTCTAATGCTCAGATGCCTTTGAATGAACTCCACAAATTCAAAAGTATGATCACGAGGAATTTGTACTTGAGGAGTTTCATCAATTTGCTCATATTCAAACTCATTAGCATCGTCAGTATTTCGCTCATTTTCAATGATCATATTATGCATTATTATGCAAGCTTTCATAATGTTGATGAGCGTTTAACGATTCCAACCATGTGTAGGTCCACGAATTATTGCGAATTGTGCTTGAAGCACTCCAAATGCACGTTCCATGTCCTTTCTTGTTGACTCTTGGGCTGCAGCAAATTGTTTGGCCTTTTTTCCTTGTGGACATGAAATTGTCTTTACAAAGGTTGACCATTGCAGATATATACCATCAGCAAGATAGTATCTCATTTTGTAGTTATGACCATTGATTGAGTAATTTGCTGGAGGAGCACATCCTTCAGCGAACTCAGATAACATAGATGACTGTTCTAAAACGTTGATGTCATTGTTAGAACCCAGTAACCCAAAAAATGCATGCCATACCCATAGATCTTGTGAAGCCACTCCTTCCAAAATCGTTGTTGGTTCATGTCGACGACTTGAGAACATATCTTTCCATGCAGCTGGGCAATTCTTCCATTGCCAGTGCATACAATCAATGCTTCCTAGCATTCCTGGAAAACTACGGTTTTCACCAACTTCTAGCAATCTAGCAACATCATCTTTGTTTGGAGATCTTAAGTAAGTAAGTGTTTGAATAAATTGAAACCACCGCTTCAACAAAATTTTGTAGAGATTCTGTTGCAGTGGTTTCTCCAATCCGCACATATTCATCCACATAATCAGCTAGTACTCCATAAGTGATCATTGTAAATGTGACAGTTATCTTTTGAAGGGAAGACAAATCGAGTGTTCCAGAACAATTTCTTGATTGGACAAAGTATGGATTATAAACTCCTACAGCAGAGAGAATACGGCAAAAAAGAGGGCGATGCATCCGAAACCTCATTCGAAATACTTTTGGAGGATACATTGCTACATCATCAAAATAATAGAGAAAAAGCCTTTGTTGGCCTTGCAAAGGATCACAGTTGATGAATCTACGTCCCATAATAGAACCACAACGTGAACTTGATCCTTCCTTTCTTTTGAAATGCTTATGTGCCCAAATAATTGTATAATTAGAGTCAACTCATCATCAAAGTCAGAGTCTTCAATGAGCATTCTTCTTATAGGATAGACATCCATGATGTTTAAAATTCAACTGAAATTTTGAGTAGATGTTTTGAACCAATGAGCTTAACAACTTTGAATTTATTCAAAACTTTCATCTACTAATATTTTCAGTATTAATATCGCACATCTACTCAGAATTTACTCTAAGCATTTAATTTCACAACCTCAACTACTTCATTTACTCAACCATGCAACCTCAATTTGATCTACTCAGATTTCAACATTTACTCTCAACTATGGAAATTGCATTTACTCTCAACTCAACCTCACGACTACTACTGAATTTGCTTTCGGAATTTTTGAAATTGCATTTACTCTCAACTACTGACTCAATTTACTCCAATCGCATTACTACAACTCAACCACACGAAACACTCATTTTCAATTCGAATTTACTAAACTTTCATCTGGGCACAATTTTTCAATTTGCATTTACTACAACTCAACCACACCAAACGATCAAATCAACTTCAATTCGAATTTACCACTCAACTTTCATCTAGGCACAATTTTTCAAACATCATTTACTACTACTCAACCACACCAAAGGCTTAAATCAAGTCTTCAATTCGAAATTACTACTCAACCTTCATCTAGGCAAAACTTTTCAATTCTCAATTTCCATTTACTACTACTTAACCACACCAAAGGCTCAAATCAAGTCTTCAATTCGAAATTACTACTCAACCTTCATGCAAAACTTTTCAATTTTCAATATGCATTTACTACTACTCAACCACACCAAACACTAAATCAATATGCAAAATTCGAATTTAATACTTACCAAAAATTCGAAACCATCCCTACAAAATAATTGCACAAAATACATAACAGCCTAACATAATCAGTAAAAGTAGGCAGAAAATATGCTAATAAAAGTTAATACAATACTAAACACATAATAACTTTAACACATGAAAAAAAAAGTCCAGCATGTTTTATGTCATCCTTCTACTTTCAAAGATTTCCATTTGTCGGACATGTATATATTTTCTTTGGAATTTAGACATGCCACTTGTATCTGCAAGCATAATTTTGTCCTCCTCTGCTTGAATTTTACTTTGCTCAATTTGAATCTTCTCATTCTCTTAAGAACTTGTTTCTTCCATAAGTTGCAATTTCCGCTCAGTCATTCTCATTGCTCTTTCATTCATCTGAGTTAGTAAGCCCAGAATCGCATCATCAACATTATCCTTGCTCTTTTGTTTACTCAAACGTTCTTTTGCAACCTTCCTACCCTTAAGCTGTTCATATCTACAAAGTTACTAGTAGATATAGTATCTACCCCTAAATTTATCGGAGCTTGAGTAGAAGGCACTGCATATTCATATGATATGTTTCTTGTTTTTCATTGACAACACTCCATTTTGGACATGTCTTCAATATATTCCAGCAATGTTCAAAAATAAATGGTGTTTTATTAAGTTTCTGATACAACTCTTTTGCCTTGTCAATCTGCAATTAAGAAATATGAACATAATTATATCCCTTATAGAAATTCTATGTTGACACAACAATAAATATAAATTATACCTTGTCTTCCTGACTCGACATACTTTGATTCAATAACTCAACTTGAGCTAAGTTTGCAGCAAACTGAGTTACGCTCTTTCGAATTACTCCCCATTGATTAGCTAGAGATGTGTGAGACATGATAGTATCAAAGCCCTTATATTCATTGTACTTCCCCCAAATTCGCATCCAATATGCCTTCTTTGACTGCTCAGTTCCATGCACTGGATTAGTACTAGTACTTACCCACGATTGTATGAGTAGAACATCTTCTTCAATGGTGAGGTTGCCACCTCGTGGTCTTTTAAAACCAAATTCAATATCACCTTGTTGTTCATCCATTTGAGAGTATGAATTTGGAGATCCCATTGATTTAGTACCGTCTTCATTTAAGAGGCCCACAAAAGATGTGTTTCTTTCCATTTGAGAATCCATTCAACAAATCTTAAGAAAAAAAAACACCACACACTATACTCTATCAAACGCACACACACACACAAAAAGGGTTAAATTCACTTTACTCCCCTGAAGTTTCAAAAGTTTTTCAATTCGAACCCCAATGTTTAAAAATTGGCAATGTACCCCCAAATGTTTCAAAAATTTTCAATTCAGACCCTCCGTTACTAATTTCTGTTTAATTGGACGGAAATCATCTCACGTGCGTCTCACATGAGATTTTGATGCTCTTTATTCCAATTTTACTTTCATTAAAACTTATGAAATTACATAATTACCCTCATTAAAACCTATGAAATTGAAGGTAATTACGTAATTTCATAGGTTTTAATGAAGGCAAAATTGGAATAGAGGGCATCAAAATCTCACATGAGACACACGTGAGATGATTTCCGTCTAATTAGACAGAAATTAGTAACGAAGGGTCTGAATTGAAAATTTTTGAAACATTAGGGTGGTACATTGCCAATTTTGAAACATTGAGATTCGAATTGAAAAACCCCTGAAGCTTCAAGGGGGTAAAGTGAATTCCCCCCCCCCCCCCCCCCCCACACCCAAAAAAAAAAAAACACATAAAACAAGAATAGCAAATAGGAAGATAATGCTAATTACAAAATCAAGATGTTTGGTTTTGTGTTTATTTCCGTTTAATATGTAGTCTAGGGAATAGCCTCACTTTCAATAATGCATTAGAAAACCAATAGAATGAATGCGATGGAAAGCAAGATAAGAAAGACAAGCAATCCTACAAGTCTGAGAAGAAAATGAACACAAAAGCATCATATATTTATCTTTGAAAGATAACTCATTCACTTAGACAAAACAACAAACACTTAAACTATGTAACACAAAGACAAAACCAACGTCAAACCCAAAAGCAGATTAAATAAAAGAAAGGGACGAACATCAACATTAAACCTCAATTCACCACAATGTCGATATACACACGCTCACAGTCAAGCCAATTTAATAAAAAAAAAATTCCCAATTTTCTACAGGAAATTAAACAAAAATTCAGCAAAGCTTCAAAACCCAAATCTAATAAAACCCATGAAATTTGATTCCACCTTTTGAACCAAAATTTCGTAAAACCCATCATCTTCATCAATTCTTTGAACCAAAATTTCCTAAAACCCATCATTTTTGTTAACCTGTTAAACCAAAATTTCTTAAAAAAAATTTCACAAACCTTTAAGAGTTTTCTTTCCAGGTGCCTCTGAGAGTTTCCAAGACAGAGTATTTCCGAGAGAGTGCTTCCCAGAGTTTCAAAGACAAATGTTTCGGTGAAGTTGAGAAGAAGAGAAAGAGAGGAGAGAACCAAAACTTTGGAAACAAAGAAGAGGGAAAAAACTTTTGGGTGAGGTGATGAGGAATCTGTGATATTAAGAGAGAAGAAGAGAAAGTGGGAGAGAAAGAAGAGAGGAAAAAAAAATTGTGTGATGAGGTATTTTGGTGAAGATGAACTAGTGAGAGAAAGATGTTGTGCCAAATACCCACCTAAATTAATAGGCAAATACTTTCAAGTGCACAAGATCAAATGATAGTATAGCAGACAAATACGAGATTATTCCCACGAGGATTGGTAAATTATGTTTAGAAGTAGTTTCCTATTTAATTAACATATAAAATTCAATTGTCACGATTGAATTAAATTAAAAGATAAACTAAAACTAAAAATGATTAGGGTTTTTGATATCCACCACTAATCAGACTAATTAAGATAACAATATACTAATGCGCCAATCATACCGGAATATTTAATGTTTGCCAACCTAAGGGCATGGGTGTATACTCCTTAAGCTATAGATTTTCCTAAACAATGAGTTAGGCATTAGTGTATACTCTAACTCTTTTATTTCTTAAATGATTTAGCATGGGCGTATACTAAGTTGTTTTTTTAAGAAAGCATGAATCTATGAAAATCGACAAACACATAGAACCTAGGACATGGGTGTATACTCCCGGTTTTCCATGTTGAATAACCCAAGAACCCGGTGTAAATTTCTTTTGTTACTCTTATTAAACCCGGGACTCGGCCATCCAAATTGATTTAATTAACTAATACATACCACATGCATATGTTGATGAGACAAACACATATGAGAAATTCAAGAAAACAAGAATGAATCAAGTTAAATACACCAAAATATAATTGTAGCAAAGGCGCCAATATTGAAATCCTAAATAGACATGACTAGGGATTCAATCTAGCCCCAATTAAAATATAAACTACATAACAAAATAAAAGGTGGAAGAGAAGAAAAACCCAAACTCCTCTTGATCTAGCCTTCAGTTCCTTTCCAGAGCTTATGCCTCTTTCTCCACACATTTTCCTAGAAGCTAAGAGGTCTATTTATAGGCCTAAAGAAATCCTAGAACCCCTAGTAACCTAGAAAATTCGTAGGGCTTAGTCCTATTACAAGTGGGACTTGGAATACCCTAATATGGAAGGAAAGGGAATTCTGGCTGCAGCTCACTGTTCTCTAGCGCATGGGTGCGATCGATCGCAGCCTGTGTGCACTCGATCGCACGTTTGCGATCGAGTCTCCTTGTGTGCGTATGAGCGCAAGGCTGCACTCGCTCGTCTGGACCTCTCTAGAAGTGCGCTCGATCGCAGGTCCCCTGCGATCGATCACACTACCAGAATGCTTTTTGCTTGCTTCAAATCTTCTAGCTTTTTCCCAATTTTGTCCTTTAAGCCCAATACTTCTTGGAATGCTTTCTTTTCTTCCAAAAGCCTACAAAAACAAAGAAAAATACGAAAAGGAGATAAAATAGCACAAACTAACAAAACTAAAGATTTAACAAATGAAAGTTAAGGGCTAAAATATGAATATTTTGGCACTTAACAAAAGAAAAAGTGGGGAGAGAAGCAATAATAAAATAAGAATAAGACCATTTGATAAATAATAAAATATTGCTACAATGTCCTACAATGAACTTTCAATTATGAAAGTTCACTGTAATATATGTAGAGAAACCCTTCACTTTACAGTGTCTGCTGGAGCATGAAAATGGAACATTATAGCTAAATTTAGCTAAAAAGCTAGTTTAGAAACACTGTTGGAGATGCTTTAAGGCAACTATCAACGCTCCTACCACGAACTCTGGCTTGGATCCGGTTGATGGGCCCGATTGAGCTTGAGGAACCCAAGGTTGACAATTACGTGTGGTGGTGATCTTCTCTGCTGGCAAATGATGAGGGGCGTATTTGGGAGACATATGCAGTCCCTAATAACATAGTGATTCAGATTCCGAGTCACAACAAATCTACTATCCCTAAGGATAAATTTCAGGAGATAATGATGTACGAAGCGATGTTGAAAGCTGGCTTGAGATTTCCTTTCCTGGCCATTATTCGAGACCTTTTGATGGAACTAAGTTTGGCTCCCAGTCAAGTGAAGCCCAACAGATGGAGGCTTATGATTTCTTGTTGCATCTTTTGGTCTATGGTCTTGGGGTCCACGGTTCGCCTGACTGTGCGTGAGTTCTTGTACCTATACAAGCCTGTCAAATATGGTGATGGTTGGGCTTTCCAAAGTCGTGTGAAGAGGTTGATCAATTTGTCGGACAAGTGGAGCCCTGGTTCGGCCTTCAAGTTAGGTTTCTTCCTTATCTTTGAGAGCGGTTGGGAGATTTCGGCAAGAGACATAGACAGAGGGATCAAACCGCTAGGTCCTATTAAATGGCGTGTTCCCATTGGGAACCGACTTAAGCCTCCCCAGTCTATTCTAGCGGGGGAATATAACCAGATCCGTAAGGTTAGAGCTTGGGTAGAGGAGAACCTTATGAACGTAGAACCGAACTACCTAATTTTAGAGTCCAACCTCGCCACCTACCTTAGTCATAAGAAGGGGAAAGGAATTCCTCTTCCTAAGTCGACTAGCCTTTTCGTTGTTGGGAGGTCAAAGAAGGACGCTCTCGGGGCCGCGCGAGGGTGTGAGACTAAGGCGCAGGGCAATGCCGCTAGAAGTTCCGTTATCGTGCCTCGTCTCAAGGTTGCTAAGGAATATAGGGTTGAGGCTCGCCTTAGGCCTGCCAAGAAGCCTAAGCTCGTGGCTCGACCAGAGGTTCAACCTAAGGTTACGAAGGGGAATAAGTTTGAGACTCGCCCAGGTGCTGCTGAGAAATTTAGGGTCGAGGCTCGCCTTAAGGTCGTTGAGAAGCTAAACATTTAGGTCATAGGGAAATCCCTGATGAGGGCTCGGTAGCCACTTATACCCGTGACAATCCCAGTGAGTCCCCAGACTTTGAAGAGGAAGAGGGAGGTTGCGGAGTCGCCCGAGGAGTCAAGTGGAGATGAATCCACGGTGGCCGACCTCAAAGCAGTTGGGGGTAAGTTCTAAGGAATGCTTCATAATGGGGTTTCGAAACCTAAGCCTCGACCTAAAATTATTCTATGACCTGAAATTATTCTACGACCTAAGCCACCAGTCATTGACCTACATACCTCGGAGTCAATGGGAAAGGGGGTGGTGACAAAGGGAGTTGCTGAGTCTTCTCCGAATGCGGAGGCCCATGAAGCTTTGGGGGTTCCTTTGAGTTTGGCTGTCACTAAGGGGGTCCTGTTGCTGGAGTCGAAGCTCCTAAGGCTCCCGTTGAGGGAAAGAAGGCAGAGTCGGATAAGGCAACATGGTTCAGTCTCCACAAGTGTCAGGTGCCCAAGGCTCATTCTGCTTTGTCTCCTCCAGTCGAAGTCGGGCCTTTGACAGGCACCCAGGTTTTTCAAGGGGGCGAAGGGTCGGATAATTTAGAGTTTGCTTTGCCCTCGAATAGTTCAGGTGGTTTCATAACCGTTCTTCATGAGGGTGTGCCCCTCTGGACTGAAGATTGGGGAAGTTCGTTGGGATTGCTGGGCTATCCTATGACAGCCTTGGCTCCAATAATTCCATCCGATTTTGCTAGAACACGTGAGGCCTCTGTGAAGCAGTTGACCTTGTCATGGTCCGACAACAAATGTTGGTAAGTGCTTGGGTCTACCCCCTACTCTTTATCCTTTTTGGCACCCCTACTTAGCTAATCATTTCATTCATCATCATCATCATCTTTTTTTTTTTTTTTTTTTTTTTCCAGCATTCAACTAAACTCGTAGGCATGGTGGTCCGCCACGGTTGGCTTTTGGATTGGCCTTCATCCGAGGTGGAGGATTTAAAGGCCAGACTCGCTGCCTCTGCGACGTAGACCCTCAACTTGAAAAAGTTGATCAAAGAGCAGTGGTAGATAATGGAGGCAGAGCTCCAAAGAAAGAGGGACGCTAAGGAAGGGGGCAAAGAGCATTTAAAGCTTGAGGAGATTCTGAAGGATGCCGAGGCCCAAATTGAATCTCTCCGAGGCGAGGTCGAGGACCACCAAGCGGCTCAAGGGAAGTTACATAAAGCCTTGAAAGGTATGAGGGACAAGGCGGAAGAGGACTCCCAAGAGATGGCTAAGCTCCGTGAGGACCTCGCGAAGGCCAAGGCGGACCTGTTCAAATTTGAGGAGAGTCGCCTTGCCAAATCTAACAAGGCATCCGAAGAACTTGCTAAGGCTCAAGCAAAACTTGCTAAATCAGAAGAGAACCGTCGTGCTGAATCTAGTAAGGCTTCGAAAAAACTGGCCAAGGCTTTGTCGCTGGCCGAAGAGGAGAGGGTGGCCGCAGTGGACTCTCTCGTTCGCAAAAGGCTTGTCAGGCTCTTAAGGAGAAGGTGAAGGAACTCACGTGAACCTAACAGACTTGGGCCAATCCCTTAAGCTGTACTAGGAGTCCGCGCCCACCTACCTCGCTCAACTGGGGTGGGTGTTCTCTATACGGAATAAGGCTTGGTTTCGTGGATAATGGTAGGGCTTTGAGATTTGTCGTGCTCTTATGGGCATGGATGAATACCAAACCAGGCTTGATTAGCTGAGATTAAATGACTTCTAGGTGGGTGCTGTCACAATGAGGGAACTTATCAGGATCGGTCTAGAAGAACTTCTAGACGCAATGTTTCTGAACTCTACAGATTTCGAAGAGGAGGTCTTCAAAGAAGAAGATACTTCAGAAGAAGACGGCGAACTGTAGGACCATTGCAAGGGTTTTTTGATTTTTATGGTTGTGTACCTTTTGTCTTTTCTTGTAACGTTGTAGGCACGTAATTGTAAACATTATCTGGTGAACGGAAAGGCCTTGTGATTTGTTTGTGTTTATTTATGTTGTGGGTATTGTGAACTCAATTGCCATGGTTTCCCTTGATAATTTATTGTTGGGAGAGGTTCATTGAGTGAATTGCTTCAGCTTTTCCTTCCTAGCGAGGCTTTGCTCTGCAGCTTTCTTTTGCTAAGAAGGTTGGTCATTGGGTCGTAGCGAGTTATCTTCCCTAGCAATGGTATGCCTCATGGCAGTCTTTTGCTTGGGAGGTTCAATAGTTGAGGTCCTTTTCCTAGCAAGGATTTATCTCGTGGCAATCTTTTGCTAGGAAGGTTCAGTCTTACTAATGGATGGAAACCTAATTCCTTCAGCGCACAAATAGTCACCCATTGTATTTGATGATAACGCATAAGCATTAGTTATAATAACACATAAGCATCAGTTCATATTACACATAAACATTCGTCGGCTAACAATACATAAGCATAATCAATCGAACAACTATCAGTGTCAGTGGTAAAATTTCTATAAGTGCTCAGCGATCCAGGGTTGTGGTAGCTGATGAGGGCTAAAATATATATTTTAGCTCTTTAATTTACATGTGTTAATCTCTTAGTTGTACTATTTTGTGTTGTTTTACTTCCTTTTAGTGCTTTTGTCTGTTTTTAGGTGTTTGAAGGAAAGTGAAGCATTTTTGGAAGTTTTGAGCAATAAAAATCAAATTCGGGAAAAACTGGAACACAGGATCGATCACACCGAAAAAGTCTAGAGTGCAATTGTGATCGAGCGCATCAGACATAGGATCGAGCGCAAGGCAGCGATAGAGCGCACCCCATGCGATCGAGCGCATTCGGGTGACCCAGATGCGGAAAGCCTTATTTTCCACTTAAAATTAGGTTTTACAAAACCTAATTGGGTTAGGGTTTTGTCCTCCGATTTTATTAGGTTTTCTAGGGTTTTTAGGTTTCCTAAGAGCCTATAAATAGACCTCTAAGCCTCACAATTTCCCTTTTCTTTTTAGTTTTAGTTTCATTATGTGTAACTCAACTCTTTGTTACAGCTAGATTGAAGCCTTAGTTATGTCTTTTTAATTTAATACTAGTGCCTTTGTTTCAATCATATCTGATTTATTTTAATTGATTATGTCTATGTGATTGAATTCCTCATATTTTATGGTATGATTTTGTTAATTAAGTCAATTTAGATGACCGAATCTTGGGCTTAATAAAGTGACAAACGGACCTCATCACGGGTTCTTGGCTTAATCAACATGGAAAACTAGGAGTAGATACCATGCCCTAGGTTTCATGTGTTTGTTGATCTCCATGGAATTATGTTTCCCTAAAGAAAAACTTAGAAGATATCATGCTAAATCCTTTAGGGTAGAAAAGAAATAGAGTAGATATCATGCCTAATTGATTGCTTAGGAAGATCAATAGCTTAAGGAGTAGATACCATGCCCTTAGGTTGACAAGCATTAAATATACCATACAGTTGGACATTGGCCTAGTATTTTCTTAACTAATCTGATTTGTGGTGAATGTCAAAACCCTAACCTTTTCATTATATATCTCTTTTTCACATTGCAAATCTGTGACAATTTGACAATTTAATTTGGAAAATCAATTCTAAATAAAAACAACAATCCTCGTGGGAATGATCTTGTACTTGCACTCTATACTCAAGTTTTGATCTCGTGCACTTGCGAGTAAAACGTACAAAGTATTTGCCTATTAATTTAGGTGGGTATTTGGCATAACAAGTTTTTGGCACCATTGCCGGGATTGTTTGATTTTGTTTAGAATTTACTTTCCCTTAGTTAATTCTGTTTTGTTTTAATTTTATTTTGTTGTTAATTTTAATTTTGTTTTCTGTTTTCCATTAATTAGTTAATTTTGTTTTAAATTTAAGTTCCTGTTTTCTGGTTTCCGTACATTCATTCCCATTTTGCAGCGGTGCAATCAAGTTCACAGCTGTAGGGCATCAAATTTGTTCTCTTTTCTGTTTTAATTATGTTTCAGTTCTACACGAGTGCGATCGAACGCACCTAGTTGTGCGCTCGACCGCATTCTTGCCCTTGCACCCCTGCGGGCACAAGTGCACCCACACACTCATGCACACACATTTGCACAAGTGAGATCGAGTGCACCTTATAGTGCGATCGAGCGTACTTGTTCAGACTCTCACATGACCTACTTCTGGGTCGCACATCCCTTGTTTCTGTTGTTAGAATTTTTTTCCATTGCACAATAGGGCTGAAATTATTACCTTCCCTTGTCTATTTCTTTTTCATCTGTGGTAGTACGATTGAGCACACTATTAAGTGCGATCGAGCACCCTCATCCAAACAGTAGCATTAACACTTCTGTAAAATCTGATTTTAACTCTCTTTTTATGACAATTGCAGGATTATCAATCTCAGAATTGAACCATCTTTTCGAACAATCCAAAGATTGAAAGGATCATTCGAAGAAAAAAAGATATCTTCAAATCATAAGAAAATTTGAAATGGCAGGAAGAGAAGAAGAAGATGTTGAGAACCCCTCAGTGCTAAGGCCGATGAAAAGTTCATTCATTCCTCATAGCTTTGACTGGCCATCATGCATTGACTTCTAGCCCATTGTGCAGAGCAATTACAATCTATCTCCACATTTGCTTAACATGGTCCCACACTACAGAGGCACATCATTGGAGGATCCATACTTGTACATTAGGGATTTCTTTGACCTTTGTAAGACTCAGAACATCCAGGGCTTAACTGTAGAAGGAATTAGGTTACTTCTCTTCCCTTTTTCCTTGAAAGATAATGCAAAACTCTAGTTGAATTCTTTGGTTGTAATGTCTACCATAACTGGGAAGAGTTGGCTATAAAGTTCCTAAAGAAGTTCGTCCCAGCCTAAAAGACAAGGCAACTGAGGAAGGATATTCAGACCTTCCAACAAAGAGATGGAGACCTATTTTTTAAAGCATGGGAGCACTTCAATGAGCTGCTTGTAAAATGCCAACACCACAACTTGTCTCAAGATGATCAGGTACATGCTTTCTATTAGGGCTTAAGTGATATTAATAAAAATCTTGTTGATTCAGGTTATGGAGGTGTGCTAATGGAAAAGAATAGTGAAGAGGCCATAGAACGCTTTGAGACCTTAAGTGAGAATTCCCAACAATTCTCAACTAAAGGGAAATAAGGAACTCAAGGGGAAGGGTGTGTATGAAGTAAGCACCACTGGTGGAGTTCAGACCTAGATGGCAACCATGGAGAAGAAGCTAGACATGATCATGAAAGCCAAGACAAATCATAGCATTGCTCCAGTTCAACAAGTAGCACAAGTCGAGGCATGTGCTATATGTTCCCTTTCTAACCATCACACTGAGACTTGTCCTATGTCTTCAACTGTAGGTTAGGAGCAATTGAACTATGTGGGGCAGAACAACTACCCTCCAAAGAACAACCCATACTTCGACACTTACAATGCAGAGTGGTACAACCACCCCAATATTTCTTTCAGTAACAATAAGAATGTTCTAAATCCTCAAGGGCAGCAACAAAATTTCCAACAAGGAAATAATTACCAAGCTCCACCACAAGCGGCCCAATCACATCTTGAGTTGAAAAAGAATGACGTTGAAAGTGCTATACTCCAGTTCTTGACTGCACAACAATAGATCAACACTCAAACCACTCGAGCAATTCAGAGACTGGAGTCTATTGTGATAAATACCCACATAAATTAATAGGCAAATATTTGCTACGTTTTACTCGCAAGTGCACGAGATCGATCCCATGAGGATTGTTTGGCACACACATATGAGAAATTCATGCAAGCAGGTATTAATCAAGTTAAATAGCACAACAAGATCATCACAAAGGCACCAATATTGAAATATTAATTAAACATAACTAGGGCTTCAATCTAGCCCTAAATAAAATATAAACTACATAATAAAAATAAAAGGGTGGAAGAGAAGAAAAACCCAAACTCCTCTTGATTCAGCCTTCAGTTCCTTTCCAGAGCTTGTGCCTCTTTCTCCACAACTATGCCTAGAACCTAAGAGGTTTATTTATAGGCTTTAGAAGTCCCTTGCTACACAAGTAAACCTAGAAAATTCGGAGTTTTAAGTCCAAGTCCAATTAGGATAAATAAAACCTAAGTCCAAATCGGAATAGGATTCGCCCAGAATTGCGGTCCTGACTTGCGGCATAATTTTGGCCTTGCGGCGCTCCGAATTGGGAAAATGCTATTTCACAGTGATTTCCAATGCCCCTTGAATCACTTCAATCTGATATCTGAGCTGAAAGTTATGGTTAAAATACCGAGATGTGTTCAGAATCCAATTTTTCATCCAATCTGATTTGACTTCAATGTGAGAAATTCCGAATTGATCCTTTCCTCTATTTGATTAAACTTAACCATGATTGGCTAAGCTCAACCATATCTTCTAGGTCTTCCCAATTTGCCCTTTAAGCTTGTAATTCTTCCAGAAACACTTTCTTTTCTTCCAAAAGCCTAAAAAACAAAGAAAATACAAAAAGGAAGTAAAATGACCTAATTAACCAAAATCAAAGGATTAAAACATGCAAGTTAAGGGCTGAAAATATGAATATTTTAGCACTTATTAGTGCACTTGCGAGTAAAACGTACCAAGTATTTGCCTATTAATTTAGGTGAGTGATGTGGTCTTTTTGTGTCCAAAAATATCAATAATCAAATTAAGCATTCACAATAGGACGAATCCTTGTAGGATAAGGCTATAGAGAGGGTGTTGAACCTCAAGGACTGTAGGGGTATTGTTATTAAGTTTTTCAAGATTAAATATAACTTAATTTTAAGAAAGTTGTTTTGATTTTGTTTTATAAACTAATAAAGTAAATGCATAAAATAAAGATACTAGGGATGAAAGATTGAATAGGGGGTTGATTTCACTACTCACCGCATACCAATGGTCAATTATAAATTAATAAGGGAAAATGATATTTTGCATGATATAGGGCTCGTCTCACTTGAGTAGTCAACAAAATACCATCATTTAAAATCCATCTTTGGTTGGCACGGACCGTCCACCTAACCAGTAAGATGCGGTACAATCTGTCTTCCCTAGGTATAGATTATCTAATTCCTTAATAGACTACACACAATCAATGAATAAGCATAACCCATCTTTGGTTGTCACGAACTGTCTACCTAAATTACATTAAACTAGGGTATAGTACAATTCATCTTCCCTAGGCATAGCCTATCAAATCCTATTGATAATGTGTCAATTAAAACCGTTGTACAACAATCATTCACAAAATCATAGAAAATATGAAGGATTGAGTTCAATCAATATAAAAGACTTTCTAAGACAAGAGAATAATTCAATAATGATTGAATATAAACATTAAAAGCAATTCTCACAGATATACAATCATCATGCATATAGAAAAACCAAAATTAAAATACAATTAAACCATTGTTAATTGGAAAGGGTTACATCAACACCCTATTACAGAATTACAACTCATCGGGTTGCTGGGATGGCCTCCTGCCATAATCTTCTTTTCTTCAACTTGTCAGGCCTCCAAGAAGATTATTTCTGTCTAAAACTAAGCACACCTTTCTTCTGAAGTTTAAGTGTTGTGCCAACTACTACCTAAATTAATAGATAATATTTAGTACGTTTTAACTCACAAGTGCACAAAATCAAAACAATAGTATAGTGCAGCAAGTACGAGATCGTTCCCACGAGGATTGTGATTTTATTTAGAATTAATTAAAAATATCAACTTGTCACTGAATTGATATTGTGAAAAAGGAAATAAAAAGATAAATGAAAAAGTAAAGGTAGGGCTTTGATATCCACTACTAATCATACTTAGATAATATAACAATATGCCAATGATCCAACCATATTATGAATACTTAATGTTTGCCAACCTAAGGGTATGGGTGTCTACTCCTTAAGCTATTGATTTCCCTAAGCAACGAATTAGGCATGGGTGTCTACTAAATTGTTCTTTAAGAAAGTATAAATCTGTGGAAATCGACAAACATATGGGGCCTAGGGCATAGGTGTCTACTCCCGGTTTTCCATGTTGATTAACCCAAGAACCCGATGTGGATATCTTTTGTTACTTATGTTAAACCCAGGACTCGGTCATCCAAATTTATTTAACTAACTAGTCCATACCAGATGCATATAATGGCCAGTCACATACATATGAAGAATTCAAGAAAATAGGAATTAATCAAGTTAAGCAACACAATATGATTATCACAAAGGCTCCAATATTGAAATATTAAATAAACATAATTAGGGCTTCAATCTAGCCCTCCTTAAGAGTTAGTTACACATAATTAAAATAAAAGAAAAAGAAAAGGTAAAGAAAGAACCGAAAACCGCTTCTAGAAGTAGCCTCCAATTCCTCTCCCCAAAGTTGTCTCCTTGAAATTGTCTCCTAAATTGTTTATTGAATTGTGAGGCTTAGAGCTCTATTTATAGGGCTTAGGAGAGTCCTAGAAGCCCTAATAATCCTAGGAATTTTGGAGATTTAAGTCCAAGTCCAATTAGGATAAAGAAAACCTAAGTCCAAATCGGAATAGGATTCGCCCAGAATTGCGGTCCTGTCTTACGGCGTGATTTTGGTATTTCAGTGCTTCGAATTGAGAAAATCATATTTCACAATGATTTGTAGCATTTTGAGTGAGCTTTCCATGCCCCTTAAATCACCTCAATTGGATATTTGAGCTGAAAGTTATGGTCAAAATACCGAGAGGTATGCAGAATCCAATTTTGCCTCCAATTCGATTTTGATTCTTATTTGAGAAATTCTGATTTACTCCTTTCCTTTATTTGAATAAACTTAACCATGATTGGCTAAGCTTAACCATATCTTTTAGGTCTTCCCAATTTGCCCTTTAAGCTTTGAACTTTTCCGGAAACGCTTTCTTTGCTTCCAAAAACCTATAAAACAAAGAAAATACAAAAATGAAGTAAAATAGCATGAATTAACCAAACTAAAGGATTAATACATGTAAGTTCAGGGTTTAAAATATGAATATTTTAGCACTTAACATTAAGGCCTATAGGGAGCAAACAAGTTCTAGAATCCCTAGGAAATCCAAAAAAATCGTAATTCAATCTCCTAGTCAAATTAGGAAGCAATCCTAGTACAAATCATAATAGGATTTGTCCAGATTTGCGTTCTTTTATTGCGGGACGATTTTGGCATAGCAAACTTCCAAATTAAAAAAATTTAGTTCACAATGATTTGTAGTATCACCTCAATCCGATAGTTAAGTCGAAAGTTATGATCAAAATACTGAGACATGTGCAGAATCCAAATTTGAATCAAATTTGATTTTGACTCCAATTAGAGAAATTTCGATTTAATCATTTCCTCTATTTGATTAAACTTAATCACATCATATATGTCCTCTATTATGATTGGTTAATCTTAATCATATCTTCTAGGTCTTCTCAAAGTGTGTTTTTAAGCCCAAAATCAATGAAATTAATTGCATCTTTATTTAAAACCTTAAAACAATAAAACAACACAAAATCAAACAAATAACAATGCTAAGGAATTAACATATGCTAGTTAAAGGGCTTGAATGTACAACATTCGGCGCTTATCAGTGGGTATTTGGCACAATAGTAGCTTCTTCCCTTTAGCAGTTTCTAGGTGGTATGCATTGGCGTTATACCTCCCAACTACCCCGTATGGCCCTTCCCCTTTCGGTGCTTGATGAGAATCAACAAGCACCATTAAAGGATCCATTGCATGTTCCAGTTGGGCCTATTAATAGAGCAAGATGCAAGAAGATCAAAGAAGCACTTAATGGGCTGATTCAAGAGATTTGGGTTGATTCGAAAATGGGGCATTCCAAGCTTGGCCCAAAGGGAGATGAAGGCGTAATAAATTTGATCCAAGCTATTGATGGAGCTGATTACGCATAATTTCCTTAGCAATGGCATGGATTAATGGTTGATTATGGCTGATTGACTTTCGAATTACATACCAATTAATTAGATGATTGACTTGCCAAATTATATGCCGATTAATTGGTTGATTGACTTACCTATTTCAAGACCTTCCTTAGGCGTGATTTAATTGCCAATCTCAGTCTATTTTTGGCATGGAGGAGCTGTTGATTTCAGACCAAATCAACCTTAATTTTACGCTTTTATTAGTTAGTCCTTTTTTTACTTTATTTACTTTCCAATGTTGGAACCAATTTAATTTCCTTTCCATAGCAAGTAGGTAGTCATATTTTCAGCCATGCTTTATAAATAGCATGCACTCATTGTAATGGACATCATGAATGAAAATTAGAAAAAATGTGAGGCTTGCGTCTTCTTTTGGTTCTTCAAAGAACTTATGAACTTATCAAGGATTCTTCCTTGTGGCGTTCAAACTTATATACCTTCGGTTCGCGTTTCATTTATAAACGTTGGGTCGATGGTTGTTTCTTTATACCTTCGATTCGTGATTCAATTATAATCATTTGGTCGATGGTTATTACTTTATACCTTTGGTTCGCGTTTCATTTATAAACGTTGGGTCAAGGTTTTCTATCAAAAATCTGAATTTTAGCTTTCTTGGGTCCGTATTCCAATATTGTTTGTTGGGTCTCAAAGCGTGTCGATTGAGGTTTGCATCAGTGCTAGCTTCCCCTCTATTAGGTCCTTGGTTGCGATGGTGATCTTCCTCAGTACCTAGTCTCCCATTGCAAACTTTCGGGGGCAGACCCGTTTGTTGAAGTATTGGGAGATTCTTTGCTGGTATGCGATCATTGTCATGTCCGCGGTGTCCCTATACTCATCTAATAGATCCAATGATAACATCAGTCCTTCGTCATTGCATTTTGGGTTGTAGTTCTGCACTTTGAAAGTAGTCGAACCAATTTCAACAAGGATCACAACTTCACATCCAAAGGCTAACCCAAAGGGGGTGTCCCTCGTTGAGGTCCGCTCCGTAGTCCAATATGCCCATAGTTCTTCCAGTAGCTCTTTGGCCCAGATCCAATTACGCTCCTCCAGCTTCTTCTTAATTATCAAAAAGATAGTATTTTTTGTGCTTGCACCAAGCCGTTCGCCTGAAAGTGTTCAACGGACGAGTAGTAATTCTGAATCTTCAGCTTTGTGCACCATTTTTGGAAAGGTTGGCAATCAAATTGCTTTTTGTTGTCTATGACACAGGCATGGAGGATCCCGTACCTCGTGATTACTGACTTCCATAGGAACTGCCTGATTTTAAAGGTGGTTATTCGTGCCAAAGCCTCTGCTTCGGCCCACTTCGTGAAGTAGTCAACCGCTACCACTACAAACTTCACCCCTCCTTTCCCCGGTGGAAGGGGACCTTCAATGTTGGACCCCCATTGCGCGAAGGGCCAAGGGGAAGATATGGGCGATAGCTCTTCAGGTGGGTTCCCCAGAACTGCGGCGAACCTCTAACACTTCTCACATTTCTGTGTACTCTCGGACAAGTAAGAACCCATTCACACTGTTTTGTGGGCGAGCATGCATCCTCCCCCGTGACCGCCACAAATTCCTTCATGAATCTCTTTCAGAATGTATGAACCCTCATACTTGGATATACATTTAAGCAAGGGTAGGGTGTGTCCTCTTTGGTAAAGCTCATCTCCGAAGATGGTGTACTTCCTTGCCTTTATGCGGAGCCTGTTGGCCTTTTTGCGATCTTCAGGGAGTTTTCCTTCTTTCAAGTACTCAAATATGTCTTTGGCCTATTAGGGGATAGCCCGCACCTGTGCCACATTGATTATGGGGCTAATAAAGGATTTGGGAATGAAGCATACCTGTTGGGAGGAGGAATCTAGTTCTTCGTCTGAAGCCGAACCCAAGCAATCCAGGTAGTCTGTTGCCTCATTTTGCAACCGGGGAATTCTCTTAATGGAGAAGGTTCTAAATCTGGCAATGAACTTTGGACCTTTTCTAAATGCTTTTGAGTTCGACATCGCCCACTCCTAGTTCAAGGGCGACCGCCAGGCCCGCCCATACAGCCTCGTACTCTGCTTTATTATTGGTTGTTTTGAAACCCATCTTAATTGCGTACCTGAGTTCTTGGCCTGATGGGGCTCCGACCATTACTCATGTTCCACTACTCTTCTTGTTTATAGACCCGTCAACGTGAATGATCCAGGAATCTGTCGTGAGCTTCTTCGTTTCCTCCGCAATGAAGTCTACCATCACTTGCCCTTTAATGGCGGTCCTGGGGAGGTATTCCAAATCAAATTCTCCCAATTCCACTGCCCATTTGACCATTCTCCCTGTGATGATGCGGATGGTGTGAGATTGGAACTAGGGGCGAAGCTTTCTCGCTGAGGTGACCAATATAAATGCCAACTATTTGATCTTCATATATTTGGCCTCTGCTCCATGGAGGGCTCTACTTGTGTAATAAATTAGCCGCTGAACTCCAGCCTCCTCCCTGACCAGGGCTTGACTAAGCAAGGGCGGGTTGACTATGTACTCTTTTAGTTGTTCGAAAGCCTTGTAACACTCCTTCCCCAATGAAAGCCCTTGCGAAGTATTTTGAAGAAGGGGAGGCACTTGTCTGTGGCCCGCGAAATGAATCGGTTCATGGCCGCGACCCTTCCCGTGAGCTGTTGGAGTTGCTTAGTGTTATGGGGAGGTTGCATATCTATGATGGCTTGGATTTTTTTCAAGGTTCGCCTTGGTCCCCCTATGGGACACTGTGAACCTCAGAAACTTGCCTGAGGATGCCCCAAAGGCGCACGTTGTGGGGTTGAGCCTCATGCAATAACGCCTTAGGGTTCGAAAGGTCTGCTTCAGGTCTACTACATCACTGGTGGCTTGTTTGCTTTTGACTAGCATGTCATCAACATTGACTTCCACATTCCTTCCAATTTTGTTCTCTGAACATGCAATTGACTAACCTTTGGTATGTCGCTTCTGCATTCTTCAACCCAAAAGGCATTACCCGGTAGCAATAGAGTCTGTGGTCGGTCATGAAGGCCCTTTTTTCTTTATACAACCCGTCCATCTGGATATGGTTCTATCCTGAAAATGTATTCATGAAACTGAGAAATTCATACCCCACCGTAGGGTCAACAAGTAGGTCTATCCCGGGGAGGGGAAGCTATCCTTCAGGCATGCCTTGTTTTGATCAGTAAAATCAACGCACATTATCCATTTTTCGTTTGCCTTTTTACCATGAACAAATTGGATATCCAGGTTGGATATTGGACATCCCTAATAAACTGTTCTTTGAGTAGTTTGTCCACCTCTTTTGCGGCAGCTCGGCTTCTTAGGTATCTCTTCTTGTGTATAACTAGTTTTGAGTTTAGACTTAAGTTGAGCCAGTGAGTGATAACTGAGGGGTCGATCCCAAGCATGTCTTTGTGCATCCAAGCGAAAACATCTAAATTATCTTTCAAGAAGTGGATTAAGTTCTCCTTGACCGGTTGTGATAACTGAGAGCCTATCTTCAGGGTTCTCTCCGGTCCGTCCATTGGGAGTTCAATCAACTCTTCCATGGGTTCACCATGCTTCAAGGATCGCTCGTCGCGGACTTCCATTGTGATGGAGAGGGCTTCTTTCATGTGTGGTTCCTTTAGCGTTGCATTGTAGCAGATCTACAATGTCTCCTAGTTCCCTCTTACCACTCCGACACTGTGCTCTGTTGGGAACTTCATTGCTAAGTGGACTGTGGACACTACTGCTTTGAGAGAGTTCAGCGTTGGGTGCCCCAATATGATGTTGTAGGCTGACTGTTTGTCTAACACAAGGAAATCGACCATTACCGTTACTTGCCGAGGCTCGGCTCTGGCTGAAACTGTCAAAGAAATCACCTCGACTGGTTTGACCATTTCTCCACTGAAACCTACTAGGGGAGTCGTTACAAGGTTCACTCAATTTTTGTCGATCCCCATCCTTTTGAAGGCGGCCATGTACAATATGTTTGCCGAGTTGCCTGTATCTATCAATATTCTATGGATGTTATAGTTCGAGATAAGGAGGGTCACCACCAGTGCATCATCATGCGGAAAAGAGATTCCACATAGGTCTTTGTCCGTGAAAGATATGGGGAGTGCCTCTTGCCTTTGGACCTTGGGGCTTCGTTCAAGTGACAGCACCTCCCCTGATATCAGCCTTCTGGTGTGGACTCTTCTAGAAGAGTTGGATTCCCCTCCCCCAGTGAACCCCCTGAGATGGTGTCGATTTCTGCTATTGCCTTGTGCCCCCTCGATCTTCAATTCTCCAAACTTTCCCTACGCGCTCTATCCTGGCGCTTGTCGGCCCTGTAGTCCACATGGACCTTTTCATCTTCCTCCGATGAGTCGTGACCTTCATATCCGTGGAATTGGCCTTGCACCCCATAACGCCCTCTATCTGCGGGTTTGGGCGGTGGCCTCTTCGGTCGTGTCTCCGACCTTCGTATCGCTGTAACTCTTGCCGTTGATCCCCCTCTTGTTTTTTTTGGGATCCTATCCTCAGCTCGTGGACAGTCATTCGCGTACTAGAGGGCTTGATGTCTTTGTCATGCTACGAACCTGGCCAACTTTCCACTCTTGATGAGCTTTTTGATCTCCATGCGCAACGTGATGCAATCTTCGGTGTGATGGCCATGATCCTGGTGGAACTCACAGTACTTGCTCATATTGCACTTGTGGGGAGGGGTTCTCATTGGTTGGGGTTGCCTTACCTCCGATAGGGCGTAGATTTTGTGCCAGATTTCTATCAGATTGGTGTTCAAATGGGTGAAATTAAGTTCTCTCTGGGCAGAGTCTTTCTTTTTATCTTTCTTCTTCTCCTTTTTGCTTGGGGTTCTCCAACGAGGCTTCATTCTTCGTGATCCCCAACTACGTTTCCCTTCTTGCCAATAGGGCCTTAATAGTCTCTTCCCTGTTGATGTATTCTGCTGCTTTATCCATAAACTTTTGGAGGGTGGCGGGCGGGCGGTCGTCGCACTATCTTTGTGGTCAAGGGACTTGAGGGGTGGACACCATGCATGAGGGCCATTAACACTAAGTCTCCAGGCGCACCCTCCACTTCCAGCTTCTCTTTGTTGAAGCGATCTATATAAGCCTTTAAGGACTCAGCTTCTTTCTGCTGGATGGTCATCAAGTACGTTACGGGCACCCTCCACTTTCGTGTGGACATAAACTGAGCCAAGAACATCTTTGCTAGATCCGTAAAGTTGTCAATTGAGTTCGGGGGAGTGTTACGAACCATCCATGAGCAGTCCCCCCTTCAAAGTGAGGGGAAACGCATAGCACGCAATCTAGTCTGGGGTCCCACGTAGAGCGACATGGGTGCGGAATGTTTCAAGATGTTCCATGTGATCCGTAGTACCATCGTACGAGGGAACCTTGGGGACTTTGAATTTATCAGGCAATGGGCAATTTAGTACTCGCTGGGTGAATGGCAGGTTCGTGCTTTGGAGGACATCTTATACCACCGATGATTTACCTTCACTTGGCGAGCCATTTTTCGATACTCGCTTTTCAACTCCTGGTATAATGCCACTAAATCCTCTCCTGGTGGTTCTTCATGGTTCCCCCCATGAGGTTGCTTCCCGCAAGGATCTCGCTCTCGACGCACGTCCCGTTCATGCCTACCATGTTCTCTTCTGAACTGCTCTTCATAGCCTCCATCCCCGTAGGATCCATCTCCATAATAGTCAAGCGTACGTGTAATCTCTTTCGTAATACCCTTTTCCGAGTCACCTTCGTATTGGCTCACGTAGCTGTGACCATCTTCATCATGATAACATCCACCATCTTCATAGTGGTGGCTACGTCCGTAGTGGGTGTAGCCATATGGGCTTTCTTGGTAATACTCCCTCTGAGGAGTCTCTTCGTAATAGTACTCATCCCTCACATAATAGTCATGGGGTATCACTCCTCCTTCGTAGGTATCATGTTCATGTTTTTGCCCCTTAACCCTTGGCTGAGGCGAATTATTTCACAGCCCTTCCCCTGGTTGCTCAGGGGGAGGCCTTTGACAATGGGCCTGTCTCTCTAGCTCTTCGTTCCGAATGGTAAGGCTTCAAGTGTACTTCCTCTCCTACTCTAATTGTGAGGTTAGGTAGATCAGCTGGGGGTTAGTCATCTTGGACGATTCTGCTTCATTATGGCTTCTGGACCTCATCTGGGACCTAGTGGCATTTCCTGATGGGTTAGCAGGTGTGACCAGCATGAAGGCATTAGTTGTCGTGTGCGTTGGCAGCGGGGTTGAAGCTCTGTCAACTAACGATTGGTTTCCTCTTGTGCCGGCGTTCTCACCATCAGTGGCAAGCATTTTATTTTAGGGGAAAGGACTAGGTTTTACACCACATCGATTCCCACAGACGGCACCAAACTGTTCACACAGTTTGCCGGCCACTCACTTCAATTACACCAAAGAATTACACAAACAAATCGACTTAAGAAAAAAAAAAAAAATCTTTTTTCTTCTTTCTTACTTCCTTTTTCTTATTCTCTAATTACAATTTTTCGTCTCTCTTCCCATTTACAATTTATTTTTCCTTCTTATACCTCTCTTTCTTGGGATTCGCACCATTGCTGCACTAGAGCTTGACACGTGTCATCTGGGGATCGGGAGTTGGGAGAGTGGGTTAGGTCCATATGACTTTCGTACAACAGCAGCATACCTTCTGAGTACGGTAGGGTTTCGATGGGACAAGGACGTGACAGAATTCGCCTGACTTGACAGCTCTTTTATTCTAATTAGACGCTTACTTTCTCTTTTATCGAGGTTGAGCGAACCCTTCTCAATGACCCTTTTGTACGATTGCGAAGCTAGATTTGGGTTTTTGACGAAGGCTTCAGGGCTCGCCAAAGCAGCAGGCCTAACATGCAAACCTTAGGCCGTACGTGTTTTGGGCCTTGCGAATGATTTAGGCCTTCTATAGTGCAGGATGTCTAGGTTCGGCAATTCTTCTGCTGGGCCGAACCTTGGTCCAACATTTATGAACACAATCGAGTTATATATCAGAAAAAGTTATCTGACAAAGTTTTCCTTTAAATTAGGTTAGAAAAAAAAAAAAAAAAGTTTTCCTTTAAAGTAGATTAGATAATTTTTTTTTTTTTCTGATTCATTTATTAAACTAAACTGTGTATAAAATGCATATATATAATTTTAAGTACATTTTACAAAATATACATAAAAAATACATGTTAACTAAAAATATATACGTAAAAATTCCATTCCACACTCAGCATTTTTAAATACGAAGTCAATTTAATAGACTTCCCATGCACGCAAGTTTGAAACGAATGAGGATACTTTACCATTTTTTTTTTTTAAAAAAAAAAAAAAATTGTAGATTTTGATTTTAAGCCATATTTCAAAATTAAGTGACATGTAATCAAGATAATCAATAAAGTAGAGACGCATCTCAAAGATTTTTTACAACGATCGAGCAAGAATTAGAATTGATGAAAATATACTAAATACTTGGTATTTTTCTAAGTGTTATCGATACTTAAAAAGTTATTAAGATCACATAATTTGAGAATCTATATAATTTTTTTTTTAAAAAATCGTAGGATCTTAATCCGATGGAAACTACCATCCACTGTGCCTGTAATTAATAGCTTTCAAGAAAAAAAAATAAAAAAACATATATAGAGAAGCGGATTTTTATTCAAACATCAAAGGAACAGCTTTAAACACATGCATTTCCATGCAGATTTGTACAAGATACATAAGAGATATATTATATTATTAGGCGGGGCCCGTCCCAGTAACACCGAGGTCCTGCTTATTGTTTTCATCTTTTCCGGCACCGAAGGCGGGGCCGCCTTTTCCGGCGGCGTCCTCGACCTTGTCCTGCAGCTTATCGATCTGAATCATACCCTGATCCTCCTTCGAATCTACGACAATCTTGGTCTTGTTCTCTCCACCTGGCACTGACTCGTACGTTGTTGCAGTCTTCGACTCCTTCGGCAGCGCTCCCTGTGCCCCTGACATTATTAATTATCACTTTTTTTTGTTATCAAAATCTTTGTATAATCTGCTGCTATTTCTGTCGCTCGAACTCTGCCTCCATTTTCCTCAGCTTATATATATATATATATATATATATGGACTTATACGAGTCCCTTGTACATGAATCCACGTTATCTTTTAACTCTCAACGTGGCGTCCAGGAGGAGTAGAGAGTCTAGAGACTCTCTCACAAGTGCTTTGCTGTATTTTTCACTCACTAGCTACGTGTACACATGCAGCCTTTGGACTAGGATAAGACTAATATTAATTTGTGAGCTTTTATTTTTTTATTTTTTTATTTTCTGCACGCATTTATGAAATATCTCTTATCATATCCAAATTTTAGGTATTTATGAAATTTCTTTTATGGTATTTTTTTTTTTTAATAACAATACTAAAAAAGAGACCATTAATTACATTTAACGTATAAATGATACTATATTATTTAAAAATTTTGAATAATGCATGACAATATAAGCACCGTAAGTTTTTTTATTTTTTATTTTTTAAATAGCCACGCCACATTAATCTTAGATGGACGCTGGTAGGCCAAAAAGAATTACTCCTATTTAGATGGGAATCTACCTGAGTAATTCAATCTAATCTACTTGTGTGACTTGTGTCCTACTAACAATAATGTGCTTATTAAAATCACCATTAAGCTGGTGATTAGTCATTATTAAATTTTGATCAAATTGTGATCTTAATAACCACATCATTTTTAATAGGACACAAATAGACCTTCTAAAATTACTCGAATCCACCTAGCTGTTAGTTGCGAGAAATGAAATAGAATTGATTAAAATTCACCTCAATTTTGACAACCATTATTGTAGGAGAGTGATTCACTTGTTCGAATAAGTAGCTGTTCAAATTTTTCTGGACAAATAAATCTTATATGACAATTTGATATCCTTATCCTTATCCCTATTTTCATTTGTACAGAAAAATACACCTGTCTGCGGCAGAACAGCTATACACTACAGGTTTTAGTGACATTTCTTTTTCACTGTATTCCGCAGCCAGACAACTCAAACGGTCTCCCAATAACTCTTCAACCAAAGGGCAAGTGCAAGTTGGATGGCCGTGTCGGTGTGCTTTCATAAGCCTGGAAACTCTGAAAATGAAGGGGATTCTTATTGACCAACTCAGACACTGCTCGCATAAACATGTGGCAGGAGATGAGCTGGGTTGAATCTGAACCTCCTCTGCTCTAAAGCAAACAATTGGAATGCAGGGTATTGATGTTGCAATAATTTTGAACACTAGATGCCTAAGAATCAAAATAGTAAGAAAAATAATAAAAAAGTATACACAACTTTATACAATATCACGTTATGGTATATGCAGCCAAGCTAACAAAGAAACCAAGCAGAGCACCTGCTATGACTTCAACCTCAGTATGGCCTATTGATTCTTTCAATGGAATTGAATTATCACTACTTTCTGATCCTTCTTTGACATCAGCTGCTAAGGCAGAAAACAGCAGAGTCTCATTATTTTGCCTCATTTTGTCATCTGATCTGAGTAACATAGGAGAATTTATTGGTTTTGATGTGAAAGAATTTGCTTCCTCAGACAAGAGGGGCTGAAGACTCTCCAAACTTATCGGCAATGAGGGTCCCAGTTGAGAATCAATCAAATCATCTCTATCCTTATTGTGAACTGAATTTAAGTGTATCTTGGCCAGCAATTTGTTCAGCACTTTTGCATGGTTTCCCACTTCTCTTCTCACACCCTGCAGAAGTAAAAATTCACACTCAAATGGAAGTTTCAGATCATATCGCGTCTCAAGTTAGTGATGATAAACAGATTTTAACAAGTGATCCAAAAGGGCATGTTCAGTGAACCCAAAACACCATGAATGTGAAGAAGAGCAACTCACGTTATTGAAGAACGAGAAAGGAATAATAACCAAAAAGGCCTTCATCCTTGGTACATTGTCCATCCCTGACAAAGCCTGAGGCTGTTTTATGGAGAACCCCTCGTGTTCTCTATCTTATTCTCTTTGCTACATTGTCATTTAGGACATATGCATACATACCTCATATATTACATTCGTATGTTATGATTTCATGAGTGGTTAGTAGATATTTCACTAGCAAACAATTTTAAGTTTACAGCTGAGATAGCATGAAGTATTAGTCTCATGACAAAGGTTGTTTTTCCTGATGGAGCAGCTTTTTGGTGAAGATAGCTACTGATAGTACCAAAAACTCAAGGAACAGGATTTCGTAAAGCTAGATTTTGAAATAATTTAACCAAGCAAGAAAACTGTTCGTCTAAGCTACTGACAGAGAGAAAGAAAGAGAACGTATTCCTGATCAATGATTCTGTAGATTGAGTCAATCCAAACCTGGAGTTCGGTACTAGTATAGTTTATGACAATCAGCAAACATGTTTCCCAATTGGAACTAGTAATGGCCGCCAATTAAGATACTAATGATATTGAATCGACAGCCAAGTACTAGTAAAGGTTAGAGAGGTAACTCAATTCAATAAATAGAAGATCATTATAGATGAAGGGAAGAGCAATCAATAATTCAATGTTTATGAGACATTAGCAGGTCTGACCCCTTGAATCAAATTTACTTGCTAAGACTTTTGACTACATTTAAAATGGAAACCCATGAAAGAAGATTTCCCACGTATATTACATTTCTAATTGGAAAGACTAACTAATGACCATATTACTTTCTGGAAGCTTCACATGCCCAGTTAGGCTTTTGTCTACTCCAGATGTTCCTGGGAGGGGCACAGAACTGGTGGAACTACGTTAATATTGTTATAAGGATTTTCTGTTCATGGATACTATTAATGGCTCTCTTCTCCTTCTCCATAATATATGAAGTATTACAGATGAAGTTAAAAGAGGCCCATCTTATCAAAAATACTAAGTGCTGAAATTTGTGAGCCAGAGTTAACCAAACTGAAAACCAGATTACAAGCAAGACTGACCAATGGATCCATCATCCATTATATTACATAATTTGAAAAAAGGTAACAACATAATTTCAAACCATCAACTAAAGCCTCTCTTTCAGCACTCGATCCGACAAACAAAAAACAATGAGTGAGTATGTGCTGTTTAAAAAACACCAACACCAACTTCAAGCCCATATTTTCAACTACAGCCATCAACTTCCATTTATGAATTCCAACTGATGTTCTTATCTATTGAATCAAAATTAGTTGTTTCAGTTTAAACTTCAATCACCATACAAGAGATCAAATCCAATAGGTCCTTGTTACCTTTTCAACTCCAATCTTAATGACCCTTGGTATAAGCATTAACATTGATGATAAACCCACTATATCAAGTCCAAATGATGGATGCCTATATCCACCTCCAAACTCAAGCAGATCTATGGTTACGTAATACTGTCTTTACTTTAATTAAAGCTAGCAGCTCATAAGAGGCCTAACAAACATATACAGGGAACAATGATAAGCAGTCCATGATAGTTTGATCCTAGAATTCATGTCTGTAGAGTTGTATGTGTGTGTGTGTGTGTGAGAGAGAGAGAGAGAGAGAGAGAGAGAGAAGACTTAATAACATCCCCCACTGCCACAGTAAAAATTATGAAACCGCCAAAATGAACCAGGTCTACCAAGACAGGTCCCTACCTAATATTAGAAACATCTACCAAGAGTTTCTGCACAGCAAATACACTTTGAAGTATGTTTCATTCCCCAAAATTGAACTTTGATAACAACACGGAAAGTTTTATGCACTTTTTTTTTTTTTTTTTACAAAAGAAAACACTCTCTGACGTAGCGGAAGACTAAGGTAACTAATCAAATAGCAACGTCTTTGATTTTGCAAAAGGAGAAGCGTCTTTGTCTTTTACCCCAAAAGATAAAACAGGCTCGCAGGCTTGCAAGGTCAACCAAACTACTTTATAAACCAAGTCCAGGTGAGCCAGTTGAACTGGAGTGAAGAATGAGCTCACCACAAGTTTTCAATCTGGTCAATCTAGACGAACTTCAACAACTAAATTTCCAGCTCAGCTAGGCCTACCTAGAAAATTTGCACCTATTTCCAATATAGACAAACTTGGGACCAAATTACTACTTCTTTAAATTGTATTCATATATGTTTTATATTTCATAATCAACTGAGACCTTCTTTCCCAACAGAAAAACTTCAATTGTTAGACATAGATTGTAAGATGTGAAACCTGTTTCCTAAGATCCAAGCTCCAACTTACATATAATATTCTTAATGCAGTTAAGGCTACATTTCAAAGATCATCCCATTGAATCAGGAGAAAACAGTCTTTAATTGCTTAAAGAGAATATCTGAAAAATGACATGCAGTGAAAAATGAGCTTCTATAACACATGTATACCTGCGCATCATACATAACAAGGCCAGCATAAACAACTGTTAGGCCAAAAATTGAATCTGAGAAACCCCTGCGATCAAACAACACAGGAGGAAACAGAAAAGATTGATACCCAGATCAAATTAAATACTATAAAGTTAACTCTCATACGAGAATATAAAACATAATGCAGAGATACACAAAAGTAAGTGCTGCTTACCTTTCCAAGCCAATGGTTGTCGCGGTAGCCACCACTGCCTATCCATAAGAAGATGTAAAAAAACTTGATCAAATTACAAATCAAGTTATATGTACATACAAAAAGAAATAATAATAATAATAATAATAATAATAATAATAATAATAATAATAATTAGAGGGTGAAGGGGGCCAGAGTACAGAGGAGTGGGTAGAAGGGAAGCCTCCAGCCCGAATGGTAGCCCTGAAATCCAAGTCTTTGCCATAGAGAAGCACAGAAGTGAAGGGCTTAGAGAGCTGCCCAATTGCAGCAGATCCCCCAGCCGCAAGTAAAACCTGTTGAAGAAAAAAAATTAAAGAATTTGGAAATGGGTAAGCAAGCAAACAGGAAATTGAACAAAACGGGGAGAAATTAAGGATTTTGGACCTTGTTGTGGGCGAGTTGCCAAAACTGGTCGAGCAGTTCAGCTCCGAGACAGGTGATCCTAAAAGGAGAGGATTTGGGGTGTCTCACTCTCATGCGAAGAAGAAGAAAGGGTTCTTTTTGGAAAGAATTGTTAACAATGCGATGCTTTGCTGAGGATACCCATGAATGAGTAGAAGCACAGGCAGACGTGGAAAAGCTCCAACAGCAACACTGCGAGAACATGGTAAATCGCACCAGTCAGTTGCAGTTGCAGTTGCAGTGAATGATGATAGGGCAGGCAGAGTCGAGTCTAGTCAAAATCTCATCTTTCTTCCCACTTCTGGCATCCAATTCTATTGGCATATGTGCAGTGGAGGATGACCTTCTGGTAAGTGGTAAGGCCATAAGCCATGTGGACGATTTGGATCACTCGGAGGCTACAAATTTTAGGTTGGTGTTTTGACGTTGAAATATTTTTTTTAAAAAAGGGAATTTTTTTTTTTTTTTTTTTTTTTTAAGTAATTCTATAAGAGGTAATTGTATTATAATAAAAATGATGTGGTTATTAAAATTATCATTTGATCAAAATTTAATAATGATCGATCACAAGCTCAATGATAATTTTAATAACCACTTCATTCTTAATAGGACAAAAATAGGCATTTTAAAATTACTCTTTTTTTTTTTTTTTTTTCACTACCAATTTTGGTCAAATTAAAAAAAATTTCGAGTTTAAATTTCTCTCTTTCGCGCACACACTTTTTTACATAACATTTTTTTACTAGTGTCGAAATTCATCTGCCACCGTGGAAGTTGCTGGAATCTTTCACTTGTTTTTGTCAAGAGTCACCAAAATCTACCACTAGAGTTTGCTCGCCGTTTTCAGTTGCCCGCTTTCATTGATTTTTGTACGAGCCCAAATGTCAAAAAAATGTTTTTAGCTGAAATTATTTAAAAAAAAAAAAAAAGAATGACTTCACTAAAAACATTTTAAGTAGAAACAAATAGTGTCTTATAATTTTTATTTTTTATTTTTTTTAAGAAAAAGACTAATAAAATTAATAATAATAATATATAGTTTTGGCAATTAAACTATTAAATTAACTTATGTTGGGAAACACATGCTTCCTATCTAAAGTAATTGAGAAGAGCATAATATTAGGGATTCTCAATTAGGGCTGGCAAAACGAGTTCGCATGTCAGGTTTGTGTCTCACCCGATTACGACACGACGTCTTTAAGCCCAACCCGAACACAACACGTTTAGTTAAATGTGTCGAACCCCCTAACCCGAACACGACACGGTCTATAAACGGTAACACAACACGAACCCGTTTATATAAACGTGTCGTGTCGGGTCGACACAACACGACTCGACGCGATCTGACCTGACCTGAATGTAAATTAATTTTAGTTTTTAACATTTTATAGCATTACAAAAATAGCAAAATCTTACCAAGGCATGTCTTTCCTTTACTTTTTTTTTTTAATCATCTTTCCTTTACTTACTTCCTAAACAAAATCCTCTAAAACAATAACCAAACCATCAAGGGCAAAGCTTACAAAGTTACAACGTCACATAGAGCAATGTTAAAACCAAAACCAAAATTTAAACCAAAGTTAAAACTAAATGAATTACATGCTCCTGTTAAGGAATATTAATAGAAATAGCTCCAGAAGTACTGATTTCATATCAAAAGCTTCAAATTTAGGATGCCCCTTCCCATGCCAATGCCCAAAGCCTTAGCGTTCATTCCTTCACTCCCAACAACTTCTTGATGTCAAGCTGCAATAATGTCAAAGTCAAAAAGAATTACATCACTTTGATGAAAGAAAATATGATCTCTTGCTGTACAACTGAACTAAAAAAATCAAATTAACATCAAACTACAAAATTGGCTTTCACTGGAAATATCCCCATTTGCCTAACTTCAAGAACTTATACACTGGAGCAACATTTTCACCATTCACTTCAATCTAAAACAAGTAACAGAGTACCAAATCTCACACAAGCCATTTACCATAATGATATACTACTAGTACAATTTAGATTTAACTTATGGCATATGAATTCATGTAAGTTTGGGCTCAAACAAGTGTGCATATGTGTGTGCGCGCACACAATCTTTTTGCATAGCAGGGCAATTTGCATAATAGTAATTAGATCACCATATGAGACCTATGATCAATTTTTAGTTTTCCATAGTATCTTCCGTATGTATTTCGTTACTCATCTACATACATCATCGTTAATAAATAAGTCTCAGTTAGACATATATCTTAACTAAGAGTTTCTAGAAAAATATCCTCAAATAATATGTTAATAAAACTGACAGAGGGTAACCCGTTAGACATTAAACTCATAATTGATGAGTGCCAAATATTGTATATTTGAGCCCCTTAACTTATGTTTGTTAAGCTCTTAGTTATGTTAATTTCTGATGTTTTTGGTTAGTTTTGGTGTTTTAGTGATTTGCGGGTTGTTAAGAGAAAAATGCGGCTTTAAGGTGAAATTTGCAACTCATTCCATTAAGTCTGGGGCTTAAAACACTTCAGGTAGCATTAGCAGCAAATTTGGATAGAGTGATGATTCGCATCCGACGACTTCCACTAAAAAGGCCATATCTTGAGTTGTATAGCTCCAATTGAAGCGATCTTGATGTCATTGGAAAGCTAACTCAAA